>NW_026294573.1:22826069-23478569 GCF_007827085.1 Peromyscus californicus insignis | reverse complement strand
TGACTGAGGAATTTCTTCTCACTGGGCTTTACACACCTTGTACTCTCCCTGGATAGACATCACAAGAATCCTATCAGGGATACTATCAGTCTTACTTTACTGATGGAGAAACTGAGGCACATGTGGGCAATACCCTGCCCGGAGTCATCTAGAATGAGGGATTTGACCCCAAGGATCTTGGCTCCCAGGCACCCAGTCAGGGATCCCCTAAGAGAAATGACTTGGTAAACTGAAGCATGCTGTAGAAGTACCAGGCATGGCCGCCCTCTGCCAGGGAGAGAATGGGGACAAGAGGCCTTGGAGAGACATAGCTTCATGAGGTAGGGTCCAGCCCAGGGCTCAGATGGGTGGCAGGGGCTGTCCCAGACTCAGTCCTGTGAACAGAAAATATGCAGCCCAGGCAGCTTGTCCGTCATGATGTTAGCTGGCTCTTGCCTTTCTTCCTAAGAATTTGCACTTTTTCCCGTCGTTCAGTATCACCGTGTTATCAATTTGATGTCTCTGGCCCTATAATCAGGAGTGAGTTGTGGCCTCATCTCAGCCGCTCACGAGGGTCTATTGACTCATCTGCCCTCACTATTTAGCGAGTAATTCTTCCCATGGGCTTCCATTGATTTCCAGATAGAAATATTTCTCCATGTAACGGGATCCTGCCTCAGGTGAATGAGAGTCATGTTAGCATGGCTCTCTCTCTGGACCATTTAATTATAAGAACAGCATCCGTTCAATATGAGGAACACCGTATGCCATCCTATGGAGCTTGCTTTGTTCCTTCAGGTTGGGTATTTTGCCTTTTAGCAAGCTTCCCCCTCTCTGTTTAGTGTGTGTGTGTGTGTGTGTGTGTGTGTGTGTGTGTGTGTGTGTACACTTGTGTACTTGTGTGCATGGAGATCAGAGGTCAGCCTCAGGTGTCCTCCTTCAGGATCTTCCCACCTTATTGTTTTTGAGACAGGACCTCTCACTGAGCTGGGAACTGACCAGGTAAACTAGGCTGGTTGGTCAACAAGCTCCAGGGATCATCCCACCTCCACCTCTACAGCGCTAGGATTATGGGCACACATTACCACGCCCAGCTTTTTATGTGGGATTTTAGGATCCAAACCTAGGTCCTCACACTCCTGTGGTGAGTGCTTCACCAATAGAGTCGACTCCTAAGTCTGCCTTATTTCTCAGCAATAGCTTGACATACCATTTGCTGGTCACAGTCTCTGAAGACAGGTCTGCAGACTGAGGTACTATGCTTACCTGGCTGGGAGTTGCTGGGAGTTTTTCTCTTTGTGGTGTGGTTATAGTGCCTAGGCTAAAATACGCCCCAGTGTTCCTGCCTTTCGACTCCCATCCTGTTTAAGAGTTTCCGGAGAGATTCCTTAAATAGAATCTGAAGCTTGCCACTCTTCCATCTATAACTCCCCTTTCTCCAGTTCAACCATATCGTGTGCCCTTTTGACTTCTTTGTTTTAGAAGAGAAACCTATTTGAATGTATCTTCTCCACTAGACAATTATACTAGTTCTCTGGCTGCTCTAAAGTTTATCTTCCACAGTTTTAATTTTTAAGAATTTAATTATCATGTCTCGGCCCACCCTGTTCGGGTGTCTGTCTTTGTTCACGGCACTCAGCTTCTTGGATATGTAGATCTGTGTCTTTCACCAAATTTAGAAGCTCTCTTTGGTCACTGTTTCGGACACCCTCATTCCCATGCTCCTCTCCCACTTGATGTCTGCTGAGATGACTGTGAGCATTTCCACTGTGCTGCGTGAGCCTCCAGACTGTATCTCCTCCCCTTCGCCGAGGCAGGTGACTTCCATCGTCTGTCTCTGAGTTCACCGATTCCATCCCACCCTCTCTCTACTGCTGCATCTGTCCGGAACGCTATTTCCGTGCCTGTGTCTCTTAGCCCTGTGATGTCAGCTTTCTATAAACTTCTGTCTATGTACTGGGATTTCCACCTTGTTTGGAGATGATTTGGAGTTGGTCTGAAGCATGTTATGGTGACTGTTTAAACAATTCCTTGTCAAATAATTCCATGATCTGACTCATCCTGAAGTTTGGCATTGCTGTATCTGTTCATTCCTGTTGTAACAAAGGAGGGCGTCCAGGTGGGACAGTTGCATCTATACTGGAAGAGGATTCAGCAGCTTTGGGACAGGGAAGGCGCCTGCTTTGGTGCGGTAACAAGAGGCCCCTGACACTTTACACTAGTAATTCCGCTGTGCTGTGAAGGGAACCTGGGTGTGAATTCTAACTCCAGTGCTTATTCACTCATGGATGGGTCTCCAACTCTTGCCTGGAGTTGCACCTGCTCTTGACAACCCATGACACTTTCCCGCTGTGCGGGGCTCAGCAGATGTGTGCTGCGCCTGCGCGGTCAGAGAGGCCCTGTGCTCTCTGTCTTGGTCTTACACACATTCATCTGGGCCCAGAAATTTCTCCATGGTCTCTGGCCTTCAGGGTGGGTAGACAGGAAGTTGGTGGGTCCTTCCGCCAAGATCCTGACCACCTCAGCAACCATTCTCCTCGAAAACAATAGCTGTGCCCCGTGGGAAACAGTAACATGCCCGTGCTCCTCCTCAGCCAATGGGTTTTGGGGCTTTTTTGGGCAGATAGCTCTGGGGTTGGGGCCTTGGGGATCAGAAGGAAGGTCAGTGTGAGTGGTGCCACCCCTGGGCACGTGGTTCTGGGTTGTATAAGAAAGCAGGCTGAGCAAGCCAGGAGGAGCAAGCCAGTAAGCAGTGTTCCTCCATGGCTTCAGCTTCTTTGGTTCCTGCCTCCAGTTCCTGTCCTGCCTTCTCTTCATGATGGACTATAACTCTGAGCTGAAATAAACCCTCTCTTCCCAAAGTTGCTTTTGGTCATGTTCTTTATCCCAGCAATAGTAACCCAGGCACTTCTCAAACCCTGTCCCTTGGTTCCTGAATATTCATCTAGCATTGAATGGCCTTGAAGGTCGCTTGGCCCTCCCTGTCTCTAAGGAACAAGGAAGAAGTCCATAGAGGGAGACTGATTTCCCGAGGTCACACAGCAGTCAGAGGAGGGCTCAAGGGCAGGTCCTTGCAGCCACCCTGAGCTGACACACTGGAGAGTGCTCCAACCATTCTCTTCCACAGCCTGCAGACCCAGGACTAACAGTTCCATCACACCCAGAGTTGACAGCTAAGGAGTCCCTGTGTTCGTAGCGACTTTTAAAAAGAAGGTTCAAAGAGAAGTTGATGAATGGAGCCTCTCCTTCCCCCCGGGGGATTATAGATTTCCCTTCTCCCTCTTACTATTATCCTTTCATTTTTCATGGGTCTCTGACACACAGCCTTTCCCAGCAGCCACGTTCTCCCAGGGCTCCGCTCCTGCTGCAGACTGGGCCTGTCAGGCTTCGGTGGACATTCAGTCCCTCAGCCGGCTGCCCCCTTCTCCAAGCCCACTCTGAAGTTCTCTGTTCCAGGGACTGGAGGATATTCAGGAGGAAGTCACCCATGTGGCCTTAAGTTTCTCAGCAATCCTGTTTACAGAGTTAACAAATGGCAACTTCCTATAATGAATCTCTGCTTGGCTCAACATGTCACATCACCCATATTTGATGCAGCGATCTCCCTGGACCATGGGGACACACCCCAGACCCTTAAGTAGGCACCTGAACCTGCAGCTAACGAATCTCTTCTCTGCTGTTTTCCCATGTGCATTCATATCTACAATCAAGTCGAATTTGTCAATTAAGCCATGAATTGGACTCTAATGATAGTACATAGTACAAGCAAGGTCAATGCTCTCTCTCCCAAAAGGTCTTGTTGGTTCTACAACTTCCTAAACCACACCACTGGCTGGGGATGAGGTGTTCAAACACATGAGCCCTTGGAAGACATTTTCATTCAAACCACAAAAGGAGTTATCTGCTCAGCTAAGCCAGAATCAGACCCCCAATCTCATCTTCTAAAATGATCTCTGGAGACAGGGAGGGGGTAAATCTCAGCTGGGGGTGGTGTTTTCCATTGACTAACACAGTGGAGTAGATTTATCAATGTAAAAGCAAATCTTCCTATTAAAATAGTTGCCAATCCCAGACTGTTCCTGGGCTGCAGCGGGTCACCCTTACTCCGAGGACCTACAGCACAATATTCCAGATAAAGCATGTTCAATGTGGGCTGTCTTCACTCTCCGACAGTGCAGATCTTGTGTGGAGTTTCCCCCCTTCTCTTCACCTTTTGTGTGGAGAGAGGCTCTTTGTGGCAAATGCCAAGCGCAGTACTGGGACTCTGGTGTGAAGGGCCGTTATTAAGTAACAGAAGGGTTCCTTACGTCCAAGCCCTATGATGGCCGCTATTTGACGTCTAGTGGGAAGGCAGCATGTGCCTCGGGGACACATTGGAGAAAGGAGGATTCCCATGCTGAATGGATGGACAAGATTCCCGTGAGATTTGATGATGCCACTTAAAGCAGGGCATGTGTGGAAACTCAGGAATTGTTTATCTTTGTGTACTTTAATGGAAGTTCTCCACGTAATACTTTTGGACTGTGGTCGAGTGTGGGTAACCAAAACCATTGAAGGCCAGATCTTACATACTGAGGGGCTTTGTCATGAGGTAAATGCAGGTGTATCCACATTAAATTCTGATGCCTTTTGTTTGTTTGGCCCTTTTTGAGGCACTAGGTAGGTACTGTCCGGCCTGCTTCTGCCTCCTGTGTGCTGGGATTAAAGGTGTGTGCCACCACAGCTGGCCACAATGACATCTTCATTCAGATCAGCCACATCTCAAGGGCTCAGCTCCTGTGTGTGGCCAGCAGCCACCAGGATGGGAAATACAGGGCTAACAGTGTCCCAGTGTCCCCTCAGTTCTGATGGTCTGGATTCAATATCAGGATCGGGGGCTGGTTTTTGCAGATGGTGGAAATGGGCTGCCAACATAACATCCTGGCTGTGAGCAGAGGCTTTGCAGCCACTGGGTCCTTGGTTTAATTCCTGGGCCTGCCCCTTGTTGCAGGTGCCTTGGACAAGTGATCTCCTGGTTTGTGGGGAGACAGCTGAAGTTGTGGAGGTAAATCACCAGGCACACTGCTCTGCCCTGTCTCATAGTGAATGATGGCTGCTGTGATCACACAGAGATTCTGTTCCTGTCTCCCGCAGAGACCTGACTCATTCTGTGACTGTCTCTCCTGGCTGTACGTCTTCACAGATGGCTGGTGTTTCCTGGCCTGCTGATCTGCTGGGAAATTGTTGCCCTGTGTGAGATTGTTCTGCAAGGAGGGTCTGTAGGCCTCCCAGAGCATACAGCCTGGCCAGGGTCAGAGCAGACCTCCATCACAGTTCTTCCTGCTTTGTTCCAGGAAGGCTGGGGAGGAGAGGGGACCTCCAACGTTGATTGCCAGGGTGTGAACTTGTGATCTGGACAGCAGTGACCAGGCACATGGGCAATGCTCACAGAGGCTTTGGATGATATAAGGAACTCTTTCCCCGACCCCACGGTGACCTGGTTCCCACTATGAACAGCGGCCTCCTCCTCTAAAGCACACACATAAGGCCTCCTCATGGGCAAGTGCATGCCTGTTTCCCACTGACTCCAGTCCCACAGAACTGCGAGAAACCTAGGCATCTTCCTCACTTCATGGCTCTCAGGAAACTGCAAAAAGAAGAACTGCCAAGACAGGGTCCTGTACGCTTGGATATAATGTAAATATTTACGTTGTCCAAATTAACACCTACATCAACAATGCACGAGGTGCGACTCACCGATACAGGGTGTGGGGAACTTCTGCTCCAGGAAGAGTGGGAAGAAAAACACGCAGAAAAAAATGAGGCTTGGGGAAAGGCTTTAATGGAGACTTTTTCTCAAGAAAAGGAAGGGGCCTGGGGGAGGAGCAGAGAGGAGCTTCGTAGGGGGGTGGGGGAACCGAGGCTTAGCCCCCACAAGGCCAGAAGGATGTGGTAGTCTTTGGAACTGTTCTGGGTCGTGTCCTCTCCCACCCCCCACCCCCCCACCCCCCGAACCTGAGGCCAGGTGTGAACTTTATCACCCCTGACCACGGAGACTGAGTTCTGTCAGCTGCTTCCTGCTGAGGAAGACGGTGTTTTCTGCTGAGGAAGACGGTGTTTGCTGCTGAGGGCCCTGGCAAGACACAGATGATGGCTAGTATAGGGTGTGGCCGCTGCTGGGGCACACAGCAAAGAGTGTCCTGAGCTTGAGACAGAGTCCAAAGTGCCATTGTCGGTACTGCTGTTACCATGGTAACCGTCCTTTCTGGGGGAAGGGTCTCCATGCCCATCACGATCGACATCATGGCCGTTGTACTAACCAAGGCTGTCTCATTGACACTCACTGTGCCAGTGTCCCCTTTGCCATCACCATGGTCGCTGCCATCTTTCTCAACCCTTGGAGAGCGTCCCCGGGCTTGGCTTCCAAGGTTGGTACCGAAGCTGCAGCGCAGAGGGGTGCTGACACCTGTCCTGTGACAGACACACAGCAAGCCAGTGGGGGAGGTAAGATTCAAACCTCGGGGTGCCTGGCTCAGAGGCTGTCAGAATTTGGATTGGAGGTGTCCCCCGAGGACTGTGCTGGAGCTTCCGGAAGGTGACTGGATCACATGGGCTGTGACCACCTTGCTGGATGAATCCACAGATGCAGCCCAGACTTTGATAGTTGTCTTAATTTGGGTTTCTATTGCTGTGAAGAGACACCATGACCACGGCAACTCTTATAAAGGAAAACATTTAATTGGGGTTGACTTACAGTACAGCAGTTTTTAGTCAATTATCATCATGGTGGGAAGCGAGGCAGCATGCAGGCAGACATGGTGCTGGAGAAGGAGCTGAGAGTTCTTACATCTTGACTCACAGGCAATAGGAAGTGGTCTGAGACAGTAGGCAGTTATCTTTAGCATATATAAGACCCCCAAAGCCCGTCTCCCCAGTGACACACTTTCTCCAACAAGACCACACCTACTCAAACAAGGCCACACCTCCCATTAGTGCCACTCCCTTTGGGGGCCATTTTCCTTCAAACCCCCACAGTGGTGCTGTTTGGAGGCAATGGAAACTTGGAAGGGGCTCTAGGAAGCAGATCGTGGGACTTGTGGCTTTGAAGGTTGTACCAGGTTCTCCAGTACCTTCTGCCTACTGTCTGCTTGAAGCAAGCTACTTTACCCTTCTACATGCTTTCTGCTGGGACACCTTGATGTACTATACATGGCCCCAAAGTCAAATGACCAGGACTGAAAACTCTGTAAGGAGCCAAAGTCAACCTCTTTTAGCAAGTTGCTTCCTCAGGCATTTTGTTACAATCAAGGAAAACAGCTGCAGAAGCAGAATCTCCACCCATCACCCACAAAACCCAAACAGCAGAGTGTAGATGGGCCTCTGAATGTGATCCTCACAGGTTGACCCACTGACCTGCCACCCACACAGACTACTGCGCATAACCGGCAGCTGAAGGCCTACTGTGTGCCTCGGTAAGTCCCAGCACACCAGTGGATACATAAAACCCACAGTCTCCTGGTGTGCATCACCTCCGTGGAGGAGGGTCCTGAGGGTCAGAGGAGGTGAAGCCACTCTGGATGTTACTGGGGTTGTTGAAGAGATACAGCTTGACAGTTGTGGGGACAAAACAAAGTGACCCAAGACATCTGTGTCTTGGGAACCCGGAAGAGCAGGGAAGGGTCCATCAGTGATGGAGGGGAAACTGAGGGTGAGAGATTCGGGTGGCAAAGCCTGTGCTGGCTTCCCCGGACCACGATGGACCTGGATGAAGACTCTGCCACTCCCAGCCCGGTCCCTGTCTGTCCACCAACTCCTGAAACACAGGGAAATTTCCAGAGGACAAATGACCCTGGGCTCTGCCGGCATCCATCCCCTACATCAGAGTAAGCAGCCAGCCCGGTGCTCCCCTTGGAATTCTTGCCCCCTCCATCAAGGTAAGTGAGTCCCGTGCTCCTCGTGAAATGGGTTTTGTTGCTACCTTGATCTCATGCGTCTGATGGAAAAATGAGTTCTGTCAAACTCTTTGACGCTGACTGTCAGAGCAAAGCGTTTGGGGAGACGGATCTCTCACTCTGATGGCAAAATGCCTTTGTAACGAGCCTTTAATCCAGTTTCCGTGCAAAAGCAGGAGCTGACATTTGGAAAAGCATTTGCCCCAACACTCCTCTCATTTCCTGCTGCCCCTTTCCCAGTACCCCTCCCCCTTTGTCACTTATAAAATATCACCATGGAGAATGGTGCAGGTACAGCAATCTTTCTTCGGTTCCTGGTGATAATTTCTCAGGAGAACATGAGAAAGCTCCAGCTTTGTATTTCAGTGTCTGGGGAAGAGAGAGAGAGCCCTGGCTGCCTGCACCGAAACAGCTGAGGCCTGGGGACACCCTGCCCTCTAGTCCCTGCCTTCCACCTGCACCCCTCCACCTGCACCCCTCCACCCTTCCACCTGCACCCTTCCACCTGCACCCCTCCACCTGCACCCCTCCACCCCTCCACCTGCACCCCTCCACCTGCACCCCTCCACCTGCACCCCTCCACCCCTCCACCTGACCCCTCCACCTTGCACCCCTCCAGCTCCACCCCTCCACCTGCACCCCCTCCACCTGCACCCCTCTACCCCACAGTTTTCCACTTGTCAGAGCTCAATCTCGCGTCTCACCTGGATACTTCACCGTCTGCAGGGTCTTTCACCTTCATGTTGATTATTTAGGTGTGAAGGACCCTTCCGATTACTGACATCCTGGTAACTGGATCCACTGTCTTTCTCTGCTCACAGGACATCTGGGAGCCGCAAAGCTCTCTGAAATGTACCCCTCCCTGTGGGATTCCAGAGCCCAGAACTTAGATGAATGGTTGTGATGGGGCAAAGGCATCAGTCAGCACGTTTGTCCTTGGAACACTGTTACTACTTCCTGACCTGAGATGTGTTGGGCAGCATGTTCAGAAGAGCAAAGAGTTTGGCTCAACTGATTAAGACATAAATGCCCCCTGATAAACAGTATTAGGCAGTGGCTGTCCAGCTTGGCCACACTCAGGAAATGTCAACAAAGGTCTTGGCTCTTTCTATTCCTCCTTTACTATCCTGGCCTGTGTTGAATTTTGGTCCTTAGCTTGTTGCCTCATGGTTGCAAGATGGCTGCTGCATCTCCAAACATCACATCTCACATTTGGGTTGAGAAGAGGGCTGGGAGATGAAGCTTAAAACAAAAAATATTTCCCAGAAGGACTTCTACCACCCGAAGATTTCTTCTCATGCCTCTGTGGTCATCAAGGTCGTGGGCCCACCCCTAAGTCCCTCTCTGGAGAAGGGGGATGGGTGACAGGTTGAGCTTGTCCTAAAGGTAGGAAGATCCATCTCACCTGGTAGGCTTTTGTTGCTGCTGTGAGTGAAGTGGGGGAAGGGCAGCCATGTCCACCTTTTCTTAGTGTTGGCTGATGAGCAGTCCCAAGAATTGGAGTGTGGGCTGATAACCAAGTCCATGTCCTAGGACTAGAGAGCCCCACTCTGAATGTCTGCCCTACCCACTACCTGTGACATGGCTGTCCCTTATAGGATAGGAATCATGACAGCATCCAGCAGGAAGCCGTGAAAGTGATGTTGGGTCCTGGTAGATCTTGGTGCCTGGGTTGTCCACACTACTAGTGCAGCCATTGGATGCATCTGTGAAATGGGCCCATGGCTCCCACTCTGCCCAGCCCTAGGCCACATTGGAGGGACCAGGAGTTCAGGAGTATGTGTACTTCTTGCTCAGAGGAGCCCTGGCTGAATGTACCCATCATCTCCCTCTTCCAGGGGGCAGGGTGCTACTTTCCCCGAGCTTTGCAGATGGAAACCGAGGCTCAGGGGAGGCAGCCCAAGGTCCAGAAGAACAGGTGTGTTCAGATTCCAGAACTCTGTCCCTCTGCAGGAAGCCCAGGACTTACCCCAGGACTGTCACCCAGGTCCAAGCTGGTGGCTGGTCTGGTCTCTCTCCATCCAGTTATCTGTTTCTTCCAGCACTCAAAGGGCCCAGAACCTGCCTGTGTTGTGGGGAGACTCCCTGATTCCACCTGTTCCTCCCTTTCCCAAACCAGCAAATGAACATAAGTGGCACCATCAGTGGCGTTGGTTTCTTGGCAGCTTCCACTCTTGGAGGAAATAATGTATATTGTATACATTTGACAGACAATAAGCATATGCCAATGAGAATAATCTGCTGGTATTTACAGACACATTGCAGTATGCAAAGCCTGCTTCCCATGGCCGCACACCCACATGCACAGCAGGCCAGTGCTGGAGCCAGGCATTGTGAGCCTGACACTCAGCGCTGGGCGGCTCTTCCAGGGGTCTCAACTGTCCCTTGCTGGTGCCCTACCATACCTATGCTGCCCTGCCTAGCTTGCCTGCTTCCCGGGTGTACCCAAGTATTGCCCTTAGAAGTGGAGTGGGCAGGGGAAGTTAAGAGAGCTCCTACAGTCATCTCTCCCATTTAGATGGAGAAACAGACTGGTTCTCTAGCCAGTCACTCACCCCAACAGCCCCTGTGCCAGGCTCCATTTTTTCCCCTGGAAGCTGGGGATGTGGCAGGTGTGTGGTGGGAGGATGGGTAAAAAACAGGTAAGGTCTCAGTAAACCAGTGTGTCACCAACAGTGCAGGGAGTGTCTGGCACTGGCCCCCCAGCAGCAGAGGGATGGGACTTTACTAAGATGATCAAAACGTGCTGCTCGTCCTGTGGTTTCATATTCTGTGAGCAGAGCCTCCTGTGGCTCTGAAAAATCCCCCCAGGACAGCCATGTCCTCAACTGTGACTTCCTAAAAGCTTTCCTCTCTCTGTTGCTTCCTATGGCCCAGAGACCACATGACATCATCACATGACAATGACAGAGAGGATGAGGAGCCCACAGTGAGGCAGAGTCTGGGGTTCCAACCGAGTTCTAGCTCTCCTAAGGCCCAGGCAGGAAAGCTTCAGGGCTGCCTCTGGCTGAAACCACAGGCTGGGGACCTCTCCCTTCCTTTGCTGTAACACCTGGGGAAGGTGAATGCACCTCTCTGAGCTCAGACTCTCAGGTAAGGATTGCAGATAGCCATGAGGTAGGACCAGAGTTAAAAGTGTGGCACAGGGGGAGATGTGGCTGCTATCTTTTAATTACCAGCCCTAAGTGTGCCCCAGAAGGTAGCTCCTTCTGCATTTGGGGGGCACTAATCCCCAGCCTCTCACTGGTGGAGTATGGAGGAGAGAAGAGTCAGGCGCTCCCGTGGCCAACATTCAGACCAGTCTCTAGCTGTCACTCGGTGTGTGATGTGGGCAAGTGGCTTGACACAGCCTTTTCCATTTCCCACCTGTAAAATGGGTGCAAGAATTCTGACCACACAGGTTAGCGTGGAGATTAGATCAGGTAAATCAGCCAGAGGGGGGCTACTGCACTCACATGACACTTCCTGGGGCACTCAGAGAGGGATTGTTGTGTGGCCTGGAATGTCTAAATGAGTAAGGGAAAGACAACACTTGCTTCCTAGGGCTGTGGAAGTACTGAAGTTCTGTATGTGAGGTTCTTAGTGCGAGAGCCCAGCCAGGGCCAGCGTTTACTATTTCCACCTGAGTAGGTGCTGGGCAGAGGGGGCCCTGAAGCTGCCTTTCAACCACCAGTTCCACCACCACCACCACCCCTACCACCACCACCACCACCACCACCACCACTACCACCACCACCACCCCTACCACCACCACCACCACCACCACCACCATCATTACCACCACTATCATCACTACCATCACTACCATTACCACTATCACCTGTTGAGGGATAATCTTTTTGTGTGGTGGTATTGTGTTCCCCAAAATATTGTGCACCCTAATAAACTTATCTGGGGTCAGAGACAGAACAGCCACTAGATACAAAGGCTAGAAAATGGTGGCACTCACACCTTTAATCCTAGCATTCCAGAGGTAGAAATCCCTCTGGATCTCTGTGAGTTCAAGGCCACATTGGAAACAGCCAGACATTGTGACACACGCCCTTAATCCCAAGAAGTGAGCCTTTAATCCCAGGGAGTGATGGCAGATAGCAGAAAGGTATATAAGGCATGGAGACCAGAAACTAGAAGCTTTTAGCTGGTTAAAGTTTCAGGCTTTGGAGCAGCAGGTCAGCTGAGATTCATTCTGTATGAGGACTCAGAGACTTCCAGTCTGAGGAAACAGGAACAGCTGAGGAACTGGCGAGGTGAGGTGGCTGTGGCCTGCTCTGTCTCTCTGATCTTCCAGCGTTCACCCCAATACCTAGCTCAGGTTTGATTTTATTAATAAGAACTTTTAAGATTCATGCTACATTTTTGTACACTGTGAAGATGTATCTCTGCTAAGGTGCCTTCTGATTGGTTTAATAAAGAGCTAAATGGCCAATAGCTAGGCAGGAAGAGGATAGGCAGGACTTCTAGGCAAGACAAGGAAAGCAGGACATACAGTGTGGAGGAGAGGTAATGAGCCACATGGCAGAATCTAGATTCATATAAATGGGTTAAGTTTTAAGAGCTGGTTGAGTACAAGCTTAAGCTAAGCCAAATTTTCATAATTAATAAGAAGTCTCTGAGTCATTATTTGGGAGCTGGTGGAACAAAGAAAGACCAACTACATTTGGTGCCCAACGTGCAGCACGTATAGCCACATAGGGCCTGAGAACTGACAAAAGTTCTGAACAGGGAGCCTGATGGCAGATTCCTAGCAACGGCAGTCTCTCAAGCAGGCCTAGTGCTCGTGGTATACAGAGGCTCACCAACTTCCCAGAGGTGGATAACAGGCCTGAGGCTCGACTCTCACAGACTCAAGGGGGGCAGAGCCAGCTACCAGCACTGTGTGCCAAGTGGAGCCATGCAGCAGGTAGCCTGGCCCTTTCGGAATTGTCTCACATGGTCAGAGAAGGACTCTCTGCAGGAGCAGAGAAAGCCAGACACAGAAAAAATAGTTTAAAAATAATAAAGTCTTTAAAAAGAGAGTAAAGTAATATAAAAAAATAAGGCCCTTAAGGATTGGAAATATTATAACACAGGATTTCTAGATCCTATGTAGTGCTTTATTAACTTTAAATTTTTTTAATTCTAATGAGCAAAAACCAACAACTGCTGAGAGACACTGGACTGTAGAAAAAAACTGCTAAATTAAACCAGTCTACATATTTTAAGGATGTCTTAACTTTAGAATGGAAGTCAGGAAATGTGTTGCATTGGGGGAGAGGTTATACCTTTGTTTCCATAGGAAATGAGAAGCTGTGGATTCCTTCAAAATTAATGAAGATAAGATTTGACTGAGGGAGACATCCAGAAAAATCTAGGCTTTAGACATGAGGGAAGAAACCAGGAAAAACTACAAGACAGGTGACATATATGCTGATCCCTTGACATGGGAACAGCTCTGAGACTGGATGAGACATGATAACTCTTGTTGGCTACAGAGTCCTCGTGACTTATTACATACTATCCTTTCATATACCATGACTGGAAATTGATATTACAGTTCAGTTATATAGTCCAAATGGACTTATAAAGTTGACAGATGCCTTTTACCTGCTCAAACATAGAACAAAAAAATCATCTTTAGCTGACTTATATACACCATACATTCCATACTTGTGTTAATGTAGATAATATACATTGCCTTTAAAATTTTCTATGTTTTCAGAAAAATAGGACCTAATAAAGACAAATAGCCCAGGTGATCCAGCCTCTCAGAATGCCTCTGTTGCAGTTTCCTCGAAAATCTGTATCCAGAACAACTTCAAAGATGCTAGTTAAGGTGATCCAGCCTTGCAGACTACTCTAGCCAGGACTTCAGATAAGCTCTGTACTTTCCCATCACACAGAGATTGGAAAGCAAATGATGCAGCCAGTTCTCCCAGGATTTGACCATTATCCCAATTTTCTCAGGGTCCCCTAAAGATGCCACTGTCCCCAGACAACAGGAAGTAATTTTAAGAAAGTGATGCCCACATTCCCAAGAGGTGGGGTGGGTGTTTTTTTTTTTTGGTCACACAGTGGGTTATGGATGTTTGTCATTGTTTAGGGGGGTTAGTTGCAAGTTGTTATTGGTCATGGTCAGGGAAATAACTAAGCAAAGGAAGTTAGATCCAAGGATTTCTTTCTGAAAAGAAAAAGGGAGGGGTATAGGAATTATAGGATAAAAGGGTGGACTACTGATCTGCTAAAAAGCAACTACTAATCTCAAATATTTTACATTGACTCCCAAACATCACTCTCCCATATTTCCTCTGAATACCTGGGCAACCTCAATGGTATTCTTCCTCCTCTGACCCCCCCTCAATCCACGGGGTTTTGTCTTCTCACAGTCTCAGGAGCTCTGGCCCCCACACAAGGCCTCCAGCCTGAGGCTCCTACTCCCCCTCACTATTTTTCTTTTTAAAGATTTACTTGTGTGTGTGCCTACCCGTGAAGGCCAGAAGGGGGCGTTCGATCCCGTGGAACTGGAGTTATAGGCTTGTGAGCATACAATATGGGTACGAGGGTCCCAACTCAGCTTCTCTGACAGAGTCTTTCCTAACCCCTGAACCATTTCTTCAACTTCCCATCTCTAATAACCTCTTTTGTCCTCAAGGGCTGTGTGTTATTCTGCTACTTGCAAAGAGCCCCGGATCAGACAAGGAAAATGAACATTTTTAAAAATGTTCTTTCTGGCCATGATGTGTCTCTCGGGATCAGAGAGGCCTCACCAAATATGAGGCACTAGGCTCCCACAAACCTGGGTGGAAATGAGACCCACAATCTGGGCACTTGTGTGTGACAGGTGACAGCTGCTGGCTGTAATGTCAGCTGGATGTAGACATGTCACTAAGGAGTCATGACAATGCTTGTGTAGGCCATCGGTCTAATCTGCTAGGCTCAGCGGCTCTGAGAACAGAGGCTCTGGTGGCTTTGAGTGTCCTGCTCTCTGCTGGGATGTTACAAGCTCACAGATGACACTGGGGTTTCAGAGCCCTGAGCCCCACAGCCTCCTGGCAGTTCATAAAAGTCTCCTCACCCCAGGAAACCATCATTCTCCCCTAGTTCTCAGGCTCATGTGTGCCAGGACTTGACACCAACCCCGGCTCCAGAGAATATGGGTATCCTAGTCTCCCAGCTCTGACTCTGCCCTGGTCCCACAGAGCCCATATCCACCCCCACCATGTTTCTCAGAGTAGGAAACTAAGGATCAAAAAGGGAAGCATTCAAGACAAAAAAGACTGACCCCTTTAATCTCAGCACTCAGGAGGCAGAGGCAGTTGGATCTCTGTGAGTTTGAGGCCAGGGTGGTCTACAGAGCAAGTTCCAAGACAGCCAAGATTGCACAGGGAAACCCTGTCTCGAGAAACAGAAACAAACAAAAACAAAAACAAAAACAAAACTGACAAAGGACGGGATGAAGCTCTGAATTCTGACCTCCCCGGCTCAGCACCAATCTCCCCTTGGCAGCCCCCTTCCTGCAGTGAGCAGGTCCCCTTCAGCTCTTCTTATGAGGACATTTTCAGGTAAAAGAAGTTGGTTATAAAGTCTCTTACAATAGTGCCTGATACTCAGTGAGCCCCTACAAATGCTCAACTCTCCTGCCTATTAATTATAATCAATATTAATGATAGCACTAATGCTATTAAGCAAGCATCGTCCCTTCAACCAAGAGCCAGTAGCTCTTCCCACATTAATCATCTCTACAAATCCCGAGCAGGACAGATGAAATGAAAACCAGCCTCAGGCAAATGTGGAGTTGCAAAAACGGAGAAAGTCTGAACAGAGCCCATGGAGATATTCCCGCTTACCAAGGAATAGCAGCCGGCTGTCCACAGGGACGATAGGGGCAGACAGCCAGGGAACGGCATGTTCTGTTCCAAATGGAATCAGCAGAGGAACATTCTAGATGCAATTAAATTACCATTCTGAGTTGTTCAAGGAAGAAAAGACACACATCTGGAAGCTTCCATGAGCATGCACATGTACACATATCCATATACAAATACACCCCCCCACATGCATGCACATGTGCACACGTACATTCATGCACACACACAGGTGTGTGTGTATACATATCCACACATACATGCATGCACATGTACACATATCCATACACAAATACACATGCACCACTCACCCACCCCCACACATACACCCACCCACCCACACATACCCCCCCACACACCTGCATGCACATGTGCACACATATATTCATGCACACGTATGCATATCCATATACAAATATACATGCAACACACACACACACACACGTGCACACAGAGTTTAAAAGAACTGTCTTTGCAGTTGAAAGTACAGAACAAGAAGGTAGTATCCAGCTGGCTGTCTATTCTGTGTAACTGTGGGGGAACAATTTGCCACTGTCACCCCTCTGCCCTGACTTCCCCATCGATAAGCTGGGATGATACATGTTTGATCACATGACTGTGCAGGCTGCTGCGTCTCAGGATTGTCAAGAATGTTAACAGCGGTCAGCGCCCCCTGAGAGCCACCCCCGTCACCTTCTCTACAGTGGCCATGGTATCCTCAGCACAGCCAGCCATTGTCATGCTTGACCTGTTAGGTCCAAAGCAGGCCCCCAAATAAACCTAAACGCAGCACCCCTCAGGAATCTCATAAGGTGGGTTTCTGTTTACCAAGAATGCCACCACTTCTCTCATCTTCCCCCAGTGGTCAACTACTTGGGGCAAGGGTGTCTAGTTCCCGATTAACCCAAACAGCCTGCAGCACATCTAAGTCTCCAAGCTAACGACTGTGCTGTTCTGGCCTGGGCGCCTCCTCCCACCGCTACCTTCCCTGTTCTTTCTATCCACAGAGTGGTCTAGAGCAGAGGTTTTACTATGCCATGCTTACACAGCCTTCCCAACAGCCCTGGGCGGCAGACGCCACTGTCCCCTCACCGCATGGAGGAAGAAACCAAGGTAGAAGAGCCAGAGAGCTAGAAAGAGGTACCGTGGAGACGGAGAGAAAAGCATCCCTGGGTCTTGCTCCATTCACTGTAACTTCAGAAGAATGTTCTCCGTGTTGAGCGTCTCCCTAGAAGAGCACAGCTCGGAGAAGCCTGGCGGGCTCAGGACAGGGGCAAGCTTTTCATTAGGGCAATGGAAACCACCTGATTTACATGAGTGCTGCCATGTACTTTCCATCTTCTCCACTTATGATCTGTCGCTGGTACAGTGCCACCTCCCTTACAGCAGGCACTCTGCCCTGCCCCTCTGGGCTCCATGTAGCGGGACCTCAGTAGCATCTCTCATTGAATTGACTGCACTCTGAGCCTCAGTCTCTTTATCTGGTCAATGATAGCATGACATCCCCCTGCCACTGCCATGGGTCACAGTGAACCCTCACCTGCTGGTCCCCAGAGCAGAGTGACCTAGGCAAGAGAGTGCTCTGCTCCAGGGTCTCGATTCATGAACAGACTTTGTGTGCCTGCTTCTTCATCTGCTGCTGCGATAAACCTCTCTGCAGCCATGTTTTATTTTATCAGGACATACAAGGACTGTCTGAGTGTCTCAGGAAGTCACCAGGGAACTCCCCAAAGGGACAGAGAGGCAGAAGCAAACTCCAAGATGCCCTCCTGATCTTTATTCCTCACTCTAGTGACAGCAGCTGTGACCAACCCCATTTGGAGTGTTTGAGCTTCTCAGGTACCCACACTCCTCCACTCTCCTGCAAGGCAGGAGACATTAGAAATTAGGAGACGTCACTGAGCTGAGGCCCAAGCCGGCATCCATCTGACTCTGAAAACTGTGGTTCTTTTGCTCCCCAAATTCCTAGAAGCTTCCAGTACCTTCACTGTCAATCATTCCCTGGCAAATGTCAGTTCAACTGTGAAAGAGTCTGCCCTGGTCTCACTGGATCCGTGAACAACAGTGTTGTCAAGTTCACAGGCACAGAACTAACCCACCGTGATCCCTCCACCTGTTTTCCGGGCAGAGATGGTGTCTGTGCTCCTGTCTACCAATGTAGGGTGGGCTCTGCCCTCTCTGAGACTGGCCTCTTCTGTCTGCCCGATGTCTGCACCATCGCAGGTCTGATGAGGTGAGTGGTGGTCATGCTGAGGAGGTGGATGATGGCCAGGGAAGAGAATGGTGAGGAGGGGCACTCAGGTGAGGGGACATGGCTTTTCACCCCTGAAAGGGCACTGAGCTACGTGTGGCCTCCAGCTTTAGAGATAAAATGGACTGAATGGACTATATGTACTTCATGGGGCAGGAAGCAAGCCCAGGATCACAGACTCATGCTGATACCATATTATTCATGTGATGGGCTGCTTGGATGGCTTTGGGGTGTTGTCAAGAGACCTGGGTCCTCCAGCTCCTGAAGTGTATCCTGGAACACTTGGGCATGTCTCTGGTTCCTTTGGTACTGACTTCTTGTTGATGAGGTCATGACAGGGTCAGTGTAGAGGCTCATGTCTTCTGCTTGTAAACCTGGCCTCATTCATCCCCAGTCCTGTTTGTCATGCCCATGTTCCTGATTCTCTGTTCATAGTTAAAAGCACAGCCCACAGTAAGCAGGACAGGGCTTACACAGGGGTAAGGAGGGAGTGACAGTCCAAGGTGTGTCAGAAGACACAGTAATGTGGCAAGGGCAGAGAACATGTGAGCAGTGTGTGTTCACCAAACCATGGCTGTTCCGGGGCAACCTGAAGTAACCCTAAAACACACAGCAAGCAGTGAGACCATAGTGACCTAAACCACTACTAGTACTAGTGCTACTGAATACCTACTGTATACCAAAGACCATACTGGGTACTGTAGAGCCAGGTGAATCTGGACCTCAGTCCAGATGATAACAAGCCGGTCCGGATCTAAGCTTAGCATGAGTTGTGATGTCCTGCGAATCTGGGGACCACCCTTGTCTCATATTGAGTACCACAAGGAGAGCGCCTTGTTTGAGGTATAGAAGTCCCTCAGATTTGGAGTCCCCAGACTTAAGCTCTGTCCCCAGCCACCTGCCCCTGAAGTGTCACAGGAGGACTCCAGAGGCAGATTCCAACCATCCCTCAAACCCAAACCACATGACAAACCGTCTCATGTGGGCATTAATTATACTTCCTGGAGGTTAATTTGTAAAGAGAAAGTGGAAGTGTGTTATTTAAACAGCGATTATTAAAATCATGCTGGGGGCTTGCTGTATAATAGGTAATTATCTGCAAACATAATTGGGAAAACAATGCCGTCCGTTCTGTTTAGCCCTTCCCATAGATCCAGGGGTAATCCTGCTGAGCAGCCGGTGCTGGTTAAATAATATTCTTATTGAATCCAAGATGAGGCCATGAAAGGTGCTTCTGTGACACTTCCCCAAGGCCTTAGCCTAGAGTCTCTAGACAAAGACACTTCATTTTGTCTTGTAGGGGCTTGTTACCCTTCAGTTTATCTTCTCCTTGTGTCCCCCTGGGGACACCTTCACCTTTGTGTCTGTATATCCAACTGACTTCCCATTTCTTCCTTGCGTGATTTTTTTCTTAAATCTGGGCTTCCACTCACTTCTTGT
Organism: Peromyscus californicus insignis; assembly: GCF_007827085.1. Classification (NCBI taxonomy): domain Eukaryota; kingdom Metazoa; phylum Chordata; class Mammalia; order Rodentia; family Cricetidae; genus Peromyscus; species Peromyscus californicus. The sequence goes on along the minus strand of NW_026294573.1, from coordinate 23,459,127 downwards.
GCATACTTGCCTATTCCATTCGATCATTTTTCTTTTTACAAAAAATAATTTATTACTATTTTATGTGGATTGGTGCTTTGCCTGCGGGTTTGTCCATGTGAGGGAGCCAGATCCTCTAGATCTGGAGTTACAGACAGATGTGAGCTGCTACGTGGGAGCTGGGAATTGAACCTGGGTCCTTCTGGAAGAGCCGTCAGTGCTCTTAACCTCTGAGCCCTCTCTCCAGCCCTGCCCTCCATGAGGTCATTTTTCATAGGTCCCCAGCTCTTAATGCCATCCCTTCCTTCACTTCTTAGTTCACCTGGCCCGTCTCCTGCCCTGTCACTCATCCTCCTTTCCACTCTCCCTGTATGTGCTCCCATTGGGGCTCACTGGTGATTCAGATTCACTCTAGCAGTCCGTGTTTTATTTATCCACTCCCCTGGGCTCCAGTGCTCCTTGTTTCCTTTGTGTGCGCATCCTCTGCTTTTGTCCATTTGCTTATGAGATGTGTTTGTTACTTTTCTGTTGCTATTTTTAAAACACCATAACTGAGGCATCTTAAAGAGTTTCTTCAGGCTTATGGTTTGATAGGGCTAAGAATTCATGATTGGGTACTGGCAAGCAGCAGGCGTGTTGGCAGGAACAGATGCTGAGAGCTTGCATTTTAACCACAGCCATGAAGCACAGAGGGCAAACTGGAAGTGGTGAAAGGCTTTTAATCTACACCCCCACGCCCAAGCCAAACAGTGTTACCAACTAAAAACCAAGTGTTCAAATCCCCCAGTCTATGGGGGACATTTCTCACTCGTTAGGTGCTATTCACCTCACACACATATGCGATGTATTCATAATTGTGTCAGGTCCCTTTACTGTCACCGTGGTAAACACCTGAGACTGTCAACTTATAAAAGAAAAAGGGCTGGTGTGATGGCTCTGTCAGCAAAGGAGCCTGCCAGCATGCCTAAGGACTTTAGGTTGATCCTCAGAACCCACACAACAGAAGGAGAGAGCCAACTGAAAATTGTCCTCTGACCCCCACACATACTCCATGATGCACACCCCATACCATGCACACTTTTAGTAAATTAATAAATGTTGGGAACAGTTTTGAAGTTTGCAGTCCATGGTTAAGTAACCCCTTGCTTTTAGGTCTTTAAGGACATGCTCATCATACCCAAAGACCTCCTGCCAGGCCATTCTCTTTCTCTTTCCTTCCTTCTCTCCTTCCTCCCCTCTCTCCTTCATCTCCCTCCTTCCCTCCCTAGCCCCACAGGGTCTTGGTATGTAGCCCCTGCTTGTCTGAAATTCAGGATCCTCTTGCTCCATTTCCTGAGTTCCAGCATTACAAGTGTTTGCCAGCATGTTTGGCCATAGACCCCACCTTTGAGCAGTTCCACAGCCTCCTGATAGTGCTACTCTGGGGACCAAGCCTTTAATAGACAAGTTCTTGTTGGTGGCATATGTTCACATGTATGGAGACAGCCGTTTGTGTCACATTTGGCTCTGGATGAGACAGTTTAGCTGTTGTGCATGGTACTGCTGTTAGTGTTCTCTGGGGCAGCAGGTAGAATCGTTAGCAGAACATGGATCTGGGGGGAGTTCCTGGGTACACACTGTCCAGTGTGCCCAGAGACTTGCTTCTAAGTCACCTCACTCCCAAGGACCTCACTTCACTCTCCTGCTCTATAGCAGGTCCCTGAATCATCCCTTCTCAAGAGCTTCAGGCAGATCTCACTTCTTCAGGTCCTTCTATGGTCTTCTTCTAGCCTTGGTTCTGCTTGTCTGTCTTGGAGACATCTCCTTGAGTCACTCTGGCAATGACCTCTGGGCATGGTCCAGCCTAGGCACCTGCCCCTGTGGGTATCTGTAGCCTGGTTCTTCTAGGGAAAAGTATAGGACCCAGAACACAACACTCAGAGTGACGGCAAGTAAAGGCTTAGTGAAATGGGGTGTTTGTACCCCAATTCTTAGTGGCTACTAATAGAAAGTCATAGCCAGAGACACTTATTCCTAGGCCCTCTGACTGTCCCATGGGAGATCAGCATCATCCAGAAGGCCCTGGATGGGCATTGCTTGGTTAGCTGGTCCTTCCTGGCTTGACCTGTTCTGAGGGGAGGGCTGGGCTGGGCGAGGTGTCAGGTATCTATTCAGCTGAAATAGGCGGGCAACACAGCATCCTGGAGGGCACATCTGGTGGATGAATAGTGATGTAGTCATGAAGGACACATCTGTTAGATGAATAATGACGTACAGCACCTGGAGAGTCACTCTGGAAGGGAACCAGCTCTGATGGAGGTGCTTAATTTCCCAACCTGTGACTAATGAGGTTCTATCAAGGTGTCCATCACGATGACTGAGGAGGCTGAGGACAAGTGATGAGCTCAGCTCCAAATATGCTGAGTTGGGGATACACTGCGCTTGAGTCACGGGCATTGTGTCTAGGAAGAGACACATAGTGGTGGGAAAGGCAGAGGACAGATGGGGAGAGCCCTGGGGGTTATAGAGGATGGATCGTACCCCTGCTGGCCTCACTGGGAGCCACAAAGATGACGATCAGCTTCTCATTCCTTTTCTGTCTCTGGTGCCACCCTCCTGCCCTGCACAGAGAAACAGGAAGCCACGAAGGCACAAGGAAATGGTGTGTATGTCAGTAGTCAAAATGCTTCCTTATGGTTGGTGTGGGCCTTCTAACACAGCCAAGGTGAACTTCCCTATCTCCACTGAGCACCTGTAGTGTGGACTGGAGTCTTAGGGACGATCCAATCAGGCTGAGAGCTGAGCACGGGCGGATCCGCAAATTGGTTCTGAAGCAGTACATGATCCTGTCCCTTGTTCCTTGTTGGCTCATGGTCCAGGGGCCACCCACTGTGGGTAGATCCAGGCCTTTCTATCATGAACTCTGATCCCAGGGCTGGAGGGCATCAGCAGTGATGCTTCTCGCAGCTGAGTGCCCCGGTATCAGCTCTGAAAGCTTTGCCTCCCAGCAGTCCCTACTGAGACCTTGGGGAAGAGTGGGAAACTCCCTGTGGTCTTGGTCCCAGTCAGCTACTCCAACTAAATGCCTCCAAGTACAAAGCCAAGATGATCATCCCATCATGCAACTGTGTTCCCTTTTGATCCTCCCAGGGAGCCAGTTGCTTTTACAAATGACCCAAGAAGGAGATCTCACTCTTCACAGGGACCTGCCCACATCCTGTGGAGCCAGCCCCAGGCTCCTCTGTTCCACGAATCCTAGTTGGTCTTAATAAAAACCCAGAGTCAGATATTGGGGTAAATGCTGAAAGATCAGAGAGACAAAGGAACAAGCCACAGCCACTTCTCACCTCACCAACTTCAGGAATCCTCTGACTGAAGGCCTCTGAGTTCTCAACTGAAAGTCCTCTAGTTCCTGTCTCCTTACACCTTACACGCCTTTCTCCGCCCAGCCATTTCACTTCCTATCTCAGCCTTCCTAGTTCTGGGATTAATAGCGCGTGTGCTTCCCAAATACTGGCATTAAAGGTGTATGCCAGTACTGCCTGGCTCTGTTTCTCTCCTAGACTGGATCAATCTCAGTAGCCCAGCGTGGCCTTGAATTCACAGAGATCCAGACAGATCTCTGCATCCCCAGTACTAGGATTAAAGGTGTGTGCTACCACTGCCTGACCTCTATGTTTAACTCCGTGGCTGGCTCTGTCCTCTGATCTTCAGGCAAGTTTTATTAGAGTACAACAAAATATCACCACACTCCTCAGCTTCAAGGACTCAGAAGGACCAAGAGCCCTTGCATTGAGACAGAACCTGAGTCCAGGGTTAGCATGTAGGCCTAGGCCTGGCAAGGAGGCCTCTGATAGGACTTGTCACCTCTCTAAGGTTTAGATTCAGTGATGGTAACAGTTGTCTCCTGGGTTTTGGAAAGAATGACATGGGATGTTTGTGTATTAGATACCCTGTAGTCAGAAGGTTTTCCTATTTCCTGCCCAGTCCCACAGTCACTCAGACCCAAATAAACACCCAGAGGCTTATATTAATTACAACTGTTCAGCCATTAGCTCAGACTTATTACTGACTAGCTCTTACACTTAGATTAACCTATAATTCTTATTTATGTTTAGCCACGTGGCTTGGTACCTTTTCTCAGTTCTACCTTGTCATCTTGCTTCCTCTGTGTCTGGCTGGTGACTCCTGACTCATCCCTTCCTCTTCCCAGAATTCTCCTCGTCTGCTTGCCCCATCTATACTTCCTGCCTGGCCACTGGCCAATCAGCACTTTATTTATCAACCAATCAGAGCAACACATATTCACAGCATACAGGAAGACACCCCACAGCAGTACCCGAATACCCAGCAAAGGCAACTTGAGAAAGAAAGGTTCATTTTGGCTCTGAGTTTGGAAGTATACTCTATCATGGAGCGTTAGATGTTGTAGTAAAGAATGGCTCCAGCTGTGGTGGCAGGGATGCGTGGTGGTTTGTCACATCCTGTTCATCATCAGGAAGCAGAGAGAGGAATGGTGGTGGCCAGTTGGCTCCCCCCTTTTTTATTCACTTCAGGACCTCAGACCATTGGCTGGTGCTGCACACACTCAGGGTGAGTCTTCCCTCCTCAGTTCATCCCCTCAAGAAGTGTGTCTCCTAGGTGACTCTAAACCCCATCAAAAGGACAATAAAGGGCCGGGCAATATGACTGAATGTCAGGCATGGCAGCAGGTGCCTCTACCCGTTCAGTCATATTCCAGCTCTTTATTGTCCTTTTGATGGGGTTTAGAGGGCAACCCGAGTTCAATTCCTGGGACTTAGATGGTAGAAGGAGAGAACTGAAAGTCATCTTGTGACCTCCACAGTGTGCAATGGCACCCACGGGTGCCCACACACATACACACACAAAATAAGCAAATACAATATATTTTTGAAAAGTTGACAATGCAGATGAATCATGGGAGGTGGTGAAAGGGTCCAGCTCTCGCTTGTCCTAGAGACCACAGTCAACTGCCCCCGTGGGGTGACAAGGGGGTGCTGGTCCTCATTCTCATTTCTTTAATAATCTCAAACTCGTGACCCACCCAGGTGTGGAAGGATTGACCCCCACCCATGCCACAGCACTTCCCAACATTCCTGCTCACCCACACTGCTTCCCAGGTCCCTGCACAGCTTACCAAGAAGGGAATCCCTTTCTAGCTACAGACGCAAAGATCCAAGGCCGGCAGGCAGGAGACCGATCCCACAGCTGGAGGCTAATTGGCTCTGAGGACCCTTTGCTGTTGATTACTCATTAGAATTACCTCCATGGCTTCAAAACTGTATTTTAAAAATCTGTCTCCCTGGCTGGTGTTCCGTCCCTCGAGTCAGCATGGTGTTACCAATCCGCCCGGCAGACTCTCCAGTGAAGGCGTTAAACAAGAGGTCGATTTGAGAAAACTCAAGCCACTTAGTTTTCCTCCTCACCTTTTGTCCAGTCACTTCAGCCATTAAAAAAGCTTCCGAGGGTTACCTTACCCTTAAGAAAGCGTGTGTGACTGAAGCTCTGCCTGAGCCTGTGAAATGTCTCTCCCCGGTGCAGATGCTTCGTCCGTGACAGGCTTCAGCCCGAGGTCTCATCTGCTGCTGGGACTCCCTCGCACCCTCCCACACACACCCCTACATACACACAAGGCCTGAACTTAGACCTGCTCAGGCAGTGAGGAATTTGGGGGTTGGGTTTCCTAGCACCTTCTCTATAGAGATTGTCACCATATCCTGTGCTCTGTTTGGGCATTAGGCTCTGAAGCAGGTACATCCTGAATTCATCCTGCTCTGTCCTCCATCATTATTGCCAGCGAGGGGCTGCCCAGCTCTCCCTTTCTCTTCTAACCCCACTGGCCCACTGTGGTCTCTTCTTACTAGGCAGCAGGAGAAGCCTTTTAAAAAGGCCGAGTCAGGTACCTCTTCATTCCTGGATCACACCCTCCATGGCTACCATCTTCCCCAGACTAAAGCTCAAATCCTTCTCTGGCCTCTAAGACCCTGGGACCTGTAGCCTCATCTCTCTTCCCTCCTTTTCTCCGCTCTGGACACATAGCTTCCCCGACAGTGTTATAACAAGCCAGGCACACTCCCACACTGTGGCTCCTTTGGACGGAGTCTCTCCCTTTCCACGGGGACTCATGGCTCACAGCCACTGTCCTGCAGGACTACCCTCAAGTAATAAACTCTACTGATCACCTGCCCAGTCCCCCTAGACCTGCCCTTCTCTGCCTGACTTACCAGCCCCCCAAGAACCCATATGCTTCTTTACTTGGTTGCTCCTCTGGGCATGCGCATCCCGTGTGAGTCTCTCTGTTCTCTCCCAAACACTCAATCCCTCTGACATTAAGACACTAACAGTTGTTTGTGAAGTGATGAAAGCCTTACTTATATCCTGTGTGAGAGGGATCAGAGACATTTAGAGAAAAGTGAAGGCAACAGACAAGCTACATAAGATCAAATAGTGATGAGTGTTATGAAGAAAACGTGTAAGAATTTATAATGAGCCCGGAGGAAGCCCCCTGAAGGATATATCAGACAGTTCAGCCACAGACACAGGGAACAAGCGATCTTACTGAGTGCTGGCAGGAGGTGAGCTGTGGGCTGTGAGTTGCGGGCTGTGGGGCTGAGGGCTGTGGCAAGGTCTTGAGGTCACAGAAGTGTGCCCACCTCTGGGAGCTCCCCATAACACCTGAAATGAAGTGCTTCAAGCTTTTTGTCCACTGGGTATGGTCCTTACTCCAGGCTCCCTTCCCCAGGAGATTAAGTGTAACCAGAGGTGGAACCTTTCTGTCCTGATCCCAAATAAACACACAGAAGCTTATATTAATTATAAATGTTTGGCTGATGGCTCAGGCTTATTACTAGCTAGCTCTTACATTTAAATTAACCCATATTTCTCATCTATGCTTTGCCATGTGGTGTGTGGCTTACCGGTTAGTTGACATCTTGTTCCTTGGGTGGCTAGATCGTGTCTGCCCAGACTCTGCCCTTTGTCATCAGTTTGAATGTCCCACCTAACCTTATTCTGCCTGGCTATTGGCCAAAATGGCTTTATTTATCAACCAATGAGAGCAACACATATTCACAGCTTACAAAAAGACTATTCAACAACAGTTGAAAGGTATTTGTGCTCCGAAAGGAGTCACATTTCTTCATCCTCTACCTGTGGTGCTTGTCATAGGGCCTGGTACACAGCAGAGCTTCTAAGAGTTCTCTGAATGGCATGTTGTTCCCACAGAGGCAAGGGTGTGCAGCGGCTGTGAACATAGAGGAATGCCTAGTGAAGAGAGCCCTGGAAATAACTCCATTATAACAAGAAGAAACGGAGGGTCAGAGTGGGGCAGGGCCTTGCCTGGCTGGGGTTACCAAGTAAGTCATGGCTCGACCTGAGACTTGATCCCAGATTTCCAGGAGACTAATGCTGCTGGTGAAGGCTGGAGAGACCTCAGAAGCAGCAGAGCCCCAACTGAGACCTCTACCCCTGCTCTGGGGTCAGAGTCAAGACAAAGTAAGGAATTGGGAGAGAGTTTATGACTGGGCAAAGGCGTTGAACTACAGTCCCTGGAGCTGCCCCTGCCTCCCAGAAGTCAGGCTGCTCCCTACTGCAGTATGTCTCCTAAGGCAAAGAACAGACGGGCACCTGCTATGACCCCAAACTTGGGCAGGATGAGCAAGCTGAGTACTTCCCTCAAAACTTAATTATGGTCTTACCTTTTATCTGCCTCAAGATGCCCCTTGGCTCATTGGCCAGGCCAGGCCAGATTTAACAGTATGAAGCCTACACACCCCTTGAAATGTTGTCAGAAACCCCTCTTGTCTAGGGAATTTGAAGGTCCTATCCCCCCTCCCCATCATGCATCATACTATACATGGTGGCTCCTCCCCTAACAAAGCTCTCCTCAGAACTGAAAGTCTTCTCTCTCACTTCAGGGTCTCATCTCCTAATAAGGACCCTCTTATAAGCCCATCACTCTTCACTTTAGTTAATTTCTAAGCCCAAGGGAGAGTCTGGTGGTTTGAAAGAGAATAGCCCCCTCCTCTCCCATTCCCCACCTGTACTCTGGAGGCTCATATGTTTGAATGTTTGGTCTGCAGTTGGTGGAACTTTGGGAAGGAATAGGAGGTTTCTTTTCTGTTGCTGTAATAAAATACCCTGGCAAAAACAACTTCATGGAGAAAGGTTTATTTTGGCTTTCAGCTTCGGAGAGATAGAGTTCATCATGGCAAGAAAAACTTAAACAGGCAGAGAAGGCATAGACTGAGGCAGGGGTAGGAGGCTGCCTGATCTCATTGAATCCACACTCAGGAAAGTTAGAGAGAGCAGGGCAAAATACAAAACCTCAATGCTGGCCTGGAGAGATGACTCAGGGGTTAAGAGCATGTGCTGCTTTTGCAGAGGACCCGAGTTCGTTTCCCAGCACCAATATCAATAGTTCAAAGACCATTGGTAGCTCAAGTTCCAGGGAATCTAATGCCCTCTTCTGGTTGCTGCGGGCATTGCATTCATGTGCACCAACCCACACATAGACTGACCCAGACCTTTATCCTCAGAGAAATCAAAGCCTAAAAACCCATAGAAGCAGTCACGTGTCCTGGTTGGCACGCTCTCAGCTGCGTCAGTCCAGGGCAAGCATCATTTGTCTCGTTTTTTCTCTGTGTTTGTACATCACATCTCAGGACCACCCTGCTGAGGAGGTTCCCAGGGGACCCTGGCTTCTCTAACAGGAATTCATGTGATCTAGAAAGGTAAGGCATCTGGGCGTGCTGATTGCAAATGACATTAGAACAAAATGAGGCTTTGTTCCTAGGTTCAGTTCCTTCAGACTGAAGGACACATGGCCACCCTTGAAATGAAGACCCACAGAACTAACTCCCAGTGCATAGCTCTTCATTCCAAGCCCAGCACAGAGCCCATTTCAGCTGGAAGGAGGGGAGGAAAGAGGGAGAGCGAGGGAAGAGCACTCACCTACCTGACCTCGAACCACAGAAGAGGAAGGGCAGAGGAATGAGGAAGGCTTTACCTTCAGATGTGGAGCAACAAGGCTGGTCTAGGGTGGATTAATCACAGCGGCAGAGAAACACCTGATGGCACGCATACCCCCTGCCAAGCCAATAACCATCATAGCATGAGCCCCATGAGAAGTGCAGCAGGGCGAGCAACCAGAGAGGGAAGAGGGTGTAAAACTCCCCCACAGACCTAGTACAAAGGAAAGGCCTCAAGTAGTCCCCAGTAGACACTGCCCTGGCAGAACAGTGTCCATTCTGAACACGAAGTCGCCTGTGGGATACTGCAGGTAACCATAGCAATAAGAAATCTCAAAACTAGTTGAGTTTCTGACTAGGTTAACCCCACCACCATTTTCCTCCATCTCTGACAGGTCTGGCTTTGGGCAGAGACCCGAGGAAGCCTGTGTGATACCCGGACACCCTGAGAGCCAAACTGGGTCCTCACACATGCTGGGGTAGCTAGGGAGGGTCAAATCACTGTTGCTAATTGTTAAAAGACATTGTAGGAGACCTGGTGGGTATGGTGATATTTTATTTGTACTGAAATGTGATTTTATTTGTATGTTAATAAATAAAGTTGCCTGGGGGTCAGAGCTAATAGCAAGCCATAGCAGAAGCTGGGCAGTGGTGGTGCACGCCTTTAATCCCAGCACTTAGAAGGCAGAGCTAGGCAGATCTCTGTGTGTTCAAGGATACAGCCAGCATGGAGACACACGCCTTTAATCTCAATATCAACCATAGAAGACCTGGAGGTCTGTATAGATGGGCAGTGATGAGGAGGTCATGTGGTTGGGTTTACAACCAATGAGAAGGCAGAAGAGAAAGTCTATAAAAAGACAGATACACAGGAAGTAGCACTCTTGCTGAGGAGGACAGCAGCGGCAGTGAAGGGTAAGGTTTTTAGTGTTTAGCTATTACTCTGACCTCTCGGGCTTTCATCTCTGCATTGGCTCTGTGTTTCTTATTTAACAAGATGGTTACATCTACAGGTGGGCGATTTCAGCAGATAGAGAAGCCAAGGGGAAAGTCCAATGGGAGTGCTTGAAACAAAAACATCAAGGGGAAAGTCCAATGGGAGTGCTTGAAACAAAAACACCAAGGGGAAAGTCCAATGGGAGTGCTTGAAACAAAAACACCAAGGGGAAAGTCCAATGGGAGTGCTTGAAACAAAAACAACGCAGCAACAGAGATGAGAGCTGACTCCGCAGCCCCTCACGCAGGCCTGACGCAGGCAAGGGGAGGATCAGCAGACATGAGGATAGACGATGGAGGCCACTCACCCTAGGAATCGGAATCCTTAGCACAACCGTGATGCAAGCCAGCGCGGTAGTGCCTTAACAAACGAGGCAAGATGGAGCATCAGGTAAGAGCATTTGCTGCACAAGCCTGATAACCTGAACTTGATCTCCCAAAACCAATTCCCACAAGGTGCCCTCTGACCTCCATATGCACGCCATGGCATCTGTGCACTTTCCATCATACACACATATTATCATACAAATACACACAAAGTAATAAGTAAAATCTAACTTTGAAAAGCAAAGGAGAATAACTGTAGAAGTGAGGTCATCATGCAGTAGACAGGCCACTTACTCTTAAGTACTAGTCACAAAAGACAGGGAGTCCCTCTAGGTGCCAATGAATAGGTGATGGGATAAAGAAATATGATCTCTACACATAGGGGGTTGCCACTGAGCCATACAGCATGAAGATGTTGGTACAAGGTTCTTATGACCTCACCAATCCCTACAAATCTTCCTCTTAACACTACAGTGTTAACACAAAACTTAGAAGATGGCGCATATCCCAAGGCAATGAGGTCAGTGTGAGTACAGAAGCCATGTACCCACATTTATCTTGGGCCCCATTCCCTCAGTCTGTGGAGAGGCGAAACAACATGGCAGCCATCCAGGTAGAGCAAAATTGCTCACCTCATGTTCACAAGGAAGAGGGAAAGAGGAAGGGGCCAGAGTCTCATGGTTTCCTTGGGGTCGCTTTCCCCAGTGACCTAAGCACCTCCTCCAAGGCCCCTACCTTTCAAATACCACCCTCTCCCAGTAGCAGCACCCTGGGGACAAAGTATCACAGTGACCTCGAGAAAACTGGAGATGCAAACCACGGCAAGGCCGACTGGACTCCCAGCTGAGGCTCTTGTGACATCCGTCATAGCAAGAAAGCTTTCCTTGTGTCTGGGCTCATTGGCCACTCGATGGGGCCATTCTTCTCCCGGCTTGCTACACGCTGATCCTTGGCGATTCCCTATCCTTGATCTTGGGGGTAGAGTGGGTGAATGGAAGATAAATCACAGAGCTGTGGAGGAGCGCCTTCCTGTTCCTCTGTCTAAGACACAAGCTGCTTAACACATTAAGTGCAGCCTATATCTGATGATGGAATTAGCTGCATTGGTTTCCTCTATCAACTCTTTCAAGCCCGGCTATTCTGCTCTGAGACTGGGTAGGCAGGAGCAAACACACCTCTTAGAAGTTCCCTAAAGGAAAATCAAACAAACAAACAAACAACCACTGAATACATTAAACACATTAAACACAGGAGCTTGAGAACCCCCTTCACGTCAGGCAGAGGAACCAACGCTGAGTCTCAGCTTCTGGTGAGTCCTGCTGTCACCCAGTGGGGGCACATAGACCACTTCTAGTATTAATCCCAAAGATGGGAGGAGAAAGACCAATTGTCATAGAAAAATTAGAGTAAACATTTTACTCATGTGGATGGGCTGCCTCCCCCTAAGGTGGGGTTTGAGAAATCAGCATTGGATATGAGGAAGACAAGGTTTTTATAGCTCAGGGGTACGGGATTTGCAAATGGGGGATTTGGTGGAGAAAATAGACGTGGTTACAGGAGCAGAGCATAAGCATAGTAGTTTAGTCATGAAGACCTCCAGGAACAAAGACATGATTGCAAGGTGGTCATAACAAGTTAGCTGTAACAACCCTTTTGAAACAAAGGTAGGATTGCAAGATGGTTATTAACCTTTTGAAACAAAGACATGATTCCTGGAATAGGTAGTACAGAACCATTTGTAGTTAAAGTTACAGGGAGAGCATAACCCAATCCTTGAGAAACAGATTTGATCATAAACAGGAATGAACCTAGTTTGTCTTTACTATAAGATGCCTTCTAAGCCTAAGATGGAGGCAGGCTGGTTCATCACTAGCTTAAGATACCCTAGGGTCTGAGTGAGCTGGTGTGGTAGGCAGCTTTCAGACACTATGACAAATACCCAAGATGACTGACTTTTAAACAGAAAGCTTTTGTTTGGCTTACAGTTTTTTGTTTTTGTTTTTGTTTTGGTTTTTCGAGACAGGGTTTCTCTGTGCAGTTTTGGTGCCTGTCCTGGATCTTGCTCTGTAGACCAGGCTGGCCTCGAACTCACAGAGATCCGCCTGGCTCTGCCTCCCAAGTGCTGGGATTAAAGGCATGCGCCACCGTCGCCCAGCTTGGCTTACAGTTTTAAAGGTTCTGGCCCATGTTAGGTTGGCCGACTGCTTTGGGTGAGGTGGGGTATCATGGCAGGAACAGCCAGGGAAGCTTACTTAGCTCATGGCCAGGAAGCTGAAGAGAGTAAGGGGAAGAGCCTGGGACAACACGATCCCTTAAGATGTATACCCAATGCCTAAAGATGTCAACACCACCTTCCCAGAGAGCCACTTTGGGGACCAAGTCTTCAACACATAGTCTGTCAGAGGTTATCGAACGTCTAAACTGTAGCATCCTCTTCTATCCAATGGACCATGGTCATGCCCTCTCCAGTAATATCTAAATTGGTTTTGATCAGTGTGACTTTTCTCCACACTGCCTCCTCCTTGAGTTTTCTTCCTGAGAGAGCCTGAGAGAGCTTGAGAGAGAAGTAGCTACTCTTACATTCTGTGTTTTTATACTCTTTAGTAACTATTCGTGACTGTGACAAAATGCCCGAGGGAAACAATTTAAAAGAAAGAAGTATTTATTTTGGCTCCTGTTTTCTAAAGTTTCCATTAGTGCTGATGAGTTTGTTTGTTTGTTTGTTTGTTTGTTTGTTTGTTTTTGTCAATGTGACACAAGCTAGGGTCATGTAGTATGGAGAGCTGCTGGTAGCAAAAGGCCAATGGCTCTCAATAATCTAGGAAGAGGGAGCCTCAACTGAGAAAATGCTTCCATCAGATCAGCCTTTTGGCAAGTCTTTGGGACATTTTCCTGATTAATGATGTGAGAGGGCTCTGCTCACTGTGGGTGGTGCCACTCCTGGGCAGGTGGTCCTGGGTTGTATAAAAGAAGCAGGCTGAGCAAGCACGGGGAGCAAGCCAGTCAGCAGCACTCCTCCACAACCTCTACATCAGCTCCTGCCTCCAGGTTCCTGTCTTGAGTTCCTGACCTGACTTTCCTCAGTGATCTACCATGACCAGGCAAGCCAAATAAACCCCTTCCTTCCCAAGTTGCTTCTGCTCAGAATATTTTATCCCAGCAATAAAAAGCAAACTAGAACACAGACCATGGTTAGCTGACTTGATTGTTTGGGGCCTGGTGTGAGGCAAGGACAGCAGCGGAGACTGTGGCGGAGGAGACTGCTTCCCCCATGGAAGGAAGGAAGGGATGGTTGTGAGGAACACGGGGCAAAGCACGTCCCTCAAAGATGCCCCAGTGACCTACTTCCTCCAGCCATGCCCACCCCTTAGTTCCCATCACATCTCAAGACACCATCAAGTCTTGAATCCATCAGGGGATTTATCCATAGGCCAGATCCCAGCCTTCATGGTCCAATCACATCCCCAAATCCCCACACTGACCACTGCGCCGGGGACCAAACCTTCAGCATACAAGTTTGGGGTAAACTTCAAAATCACACAACATCACCGAGCATTCTATTTTATTCCTCCTAGTATCTGATTTCCCATTAGCTATTAATAATCCTTTATAGCAAAATTTCCCCCATTCAAATTACTTTCATGGTTTCTGCATCCCAGGAAGACCCCAATTTGTAGGATCTGTCCATTCTTGCTGTATAAACACTCCCATCCCGATCAGTTTCAAGTTACCAAAGTGACAGTCAGTGGGAGCTGGGAAGAGATAAGAGTGCCACCCCACACAAACACAGGCTGAGTGAGTAACCCTGGAGGCACAGAGCAGTGAAATACCACAAAGTAATTAGAAGCTGATGAGTTCTAAGGGCTCAGTGCGTTTGTTTTTAGTGCCATTTATTTCACTGTATGTTAGCATAATTTAATTTTTAATAGTGTCTGTGATAAACAACAAGCTAAGGAGATCCCTGCTCACTCACCCTCTAGCTCCATGGCTGGTTTGAGCAGGCTTCGGCACTTGGCTGCCCACACACTTTTCATCTGGGTCATCCTGGTTCTTGACCCGGCAATTATAGCAGCAGGAGTCAGGCTCGTTTCTCAGTCTTACAATGTTCTGCCTGCAGAGGCTGACGGTTGGACCCCCTCCCCCCACGCTTGCTCACTCTCATAATGTAGTGTTTGACACTTGCAATTTATTTTTCCACTCGTTTATCATCAGAAATGATTAAATTTCCAGTGTAAATACTGCACGGCCAAGCTGAATCAATCACACGGTGGACCGGCAAGCATGTCCCCAGGGACTTGGAAAGTCACTTAGCCCTCACGGAGAGCACCACAGGGTAAGAGCTGGTTAGATCCTTTTGGGGACCTCACAGGTGGTCACGCAAGCCCTTGGCTCACTTCCAAGGGCTCAGGAACTCACACCACCACTTCTCTTCCTCCTGTAACCCTCTTGGCAGAAACGAAGACACAGCAGTGTCTTTCAATCTAACAGACTATTAAAATAATGGACCCGAAGAAATGGGAATTTCTTCAGGAATCTCACCCTGGGGAAGGAAAAGGTGACAGACAGAAGAATGGCTTGACTCTGGGAGACATTGCAGTGTGTTGGAACACCTCATAGGATGAGGCTGAAGGAAGCCCAGACAATGACGGAGCAGTGGTGGGCTTGGATATGCATACCCTTGGTTTCCTGTTTCAACTTTAATCCCACTTCCCAGACTTCAGGGGCTGGGGGTCCCTGGATCTCTTAGCCCCTCTTTCCAATGACCACGTTGAATAAATCTCCTTTTTTCTACTTTTTTATTATTAATTTGGCTGTTTAATTGACTTCTTCAAGATGGGTGCCCTTCCTGCCTGGTCCGATGCGGAGAACAGTGTGGGCAGAGGTTAGGTTTCTTCCCCACCCAATCAGGTGTGGAATGACTGGCGCTCACTTGGAAAGGGGACAAGAGGACAGGTGGACAAGCTGCTGTGTGTCTTAGCATACTCACAGCAGTCCACGTTCAGGTGGGGTTTGGTCACCCCACAGCACTGTGCTTGGCTGGTGTGCGGCTCTGGCAGGTTCTCAGGCATTTCTGGGTTCACATACACTTTCATTTCAGAATCAGAGATTTCAAACCTGTGTGAGTGCCGCCTCAGGCCTGCTGCTGACTGCTGGTCAGCTTCTGGCTCCTGCTCTCCGTCTGAAGCCCTCCCCTCTGACCACAGGCTGTCAGCACTGTTTATGGGTATGATGATTTCTTGAAATTCATCTTTTCATGTAGAATCTACTTGGGAGAAATGAAAAAGCCATCGAGGAGTCTTGGTGCCTTGTATTCTTGCTAGGAGGCGCAAAGCAGGCTTGAGAGGGGAACCCTTGAGCCCTGGCTGAGCAGGGCAGGTTGCTGAGCTACCTGCCCATTTTCTCTGACTTGTAGCAGGTGTCTGTGCTGTTCCCATCCCAGCTCTGGCCCTGCTGGGAAGGGGAATGCCTGAGTCATTGTCTACCTACCTTCTCTGAAGGGTGATGTTTTGCCTTGGAGAAGGGAGGGGGTGGTTCATGCTTTCTTCTACCTCCCTATGCCTTCGTCTTGAGTTTCCTTCATGCACTCCATCAGAGGCAAAAGAACAGGGAGCAAAAGAGAAAGGGAGACCTCCAAGAAAGGATGAGCCTGGTCAGAGGGAGGCAGCAGGGCCTTGGGAGGAGAGTCAAGTCTTCTGAAAGACCGTGCTGAAGTGGTAGCTCAGGATGGCCATGAGGAATGGATTCCCAGAGGGTCATGGCTTCGCCTGGAAAACCTAGTGCCATAATAGAGGCAGAGAGACTGGGCTGGACCACTCTAGAAAACAGAACTCAGGTTTGCCTGACACACTAGACACTCCCGGAGGCTGGGGAGGGTCCCTCAAGAGTGACCCACTGAGGCACAGCTTTCTACAGTCCCTTTGGGCCTGTGGTGCCCAGGAGGGACCAGCCTGGGAGTGTAATCAGGGCTAAATACAAGTGAGTATGGAACTGAGCTCCTACAATGTCATTTGCTTTTTACTGAGACGGTCTGATGGGGACCACACTTGTCTGATTGCAGCTTTGTCACTAGAATCGTCCTCTGAAGCCTGCCAACCCCTATTCGTCATTTGTGATAACAAGCCATCTTGTAACTGCCACAGAGCCCGAAGTGGAATGGCCTCTGCAGACCCAGCACACTGACTATTGGCCAAATAAGCCCTTGAGGAGCAGAGGTGGAGGTCCGTGTTTCATCTGCGGGCCAGAGAGCCACAGTCTCTGGTTCTAGGAGGCAACCTCTACTGTTTACTCAGCACTATGGATGGAATAGCAGCCAACAAGGACCAGGATGATCGATCAGGGACTGCAGTGGATGTTCCTGGAGGTCACAGTAAATCACATCCCTGTAAAGGGAGGTGGTGAAGGGGGATGGGTTTCCCCCTCTTCCTCCCCACAAGAACCCCTCAGATCCCTTGGAGTTACTTTGCTTCTCAACCCCTCAGCTCCCCACCTGCAAAGCAGAGCTGATGGGCTTCAGTGATGAGGTGGCTGTAAGGGCCTAAGGACGGTCCATGGGGGACACTGGCAACTGTTTTCAGGAGATGCTCATCAGTGGCTGGTGACTTGGGATCCAGGCTGAGACTGTACTCAGTAAATGGTGATGTGGGACCGTGGGTTCTAGTCTCCTTTGTCTCTCTTTGCTAATAGCCTGAAGATGCCCAGAGGCCACTGGGCAGGAGAAGGATGGGTAGATGTTGAGGTGGATCAGAGATAAGACTTGGAGATGTGAACAGTGGACTCTCCTGCCCCAGTAGACCAGGTGGCTATGGGGCAGCCCCAGCTGGAGGGAACAGGAAACCAGACTCCGTATTAGAGCCAGGGAGGAGTAAGTCGGTGACCGACAGAGGGTCAGTCCAGAAGTTCCAGGACTGGAGCAGAAGAAGCCAAGTGTGTCTCACAGGAAGAACAGACGCTTTGGTGTGATAGGTTTTATGGTTACTTCAAGGCATGTGGTAGACTCCCAAGACTAACTCCATAGAAAAGACTTCCTCCATCAGAGGAAGGAAGAGGGGAAGGGAGGAGCGCAGGAGTCTGCGCAGGTGCAGAGTGGACCTTTGGAGAAATAACACAGTGGTGGAGAAATCAGTTTGGGGCCTGTCTCAAACTCCCTGTGGGACCTAGGGCAGGTCACTTGCCCTCTCTAGGTGTGAGATGTTAACTGGGGGATCTCTGAGACCCTCCCCAGCTCAGGAAGTCAGTCTAGACTCCACAGCTTTGTGCAGTGATTCCTCCCAGCCCTGTGCCCCACCCTGTCTTAAATCTGACCCTGGCCCCACTGTCTTCTGTCAGAGGAAGGCAGGGCAGCACCAGGAGACACAGGCCCTGCCCATGTGACTCTGGGGCTGGGGGTGGGGGTGGGGGAGCCTTGACAGTAAGTTGTTAGCTTCCATCCATTTCCCTCCTCATTCCCCTGTCGGGGCTTCTGAAGTAGTTTCCGTGCAGATGGCTGGAGTCTGGGTGGGCAGTGAGGACCTTGAGCTCCAAAGTTTGGGGCTCTGGGCTCTGGTGGCTGGTTTTGTCTGTCTGGCTGTACAAATAGAGACAGGAGGTGGGCAGCCACTGTGGAACCTCTGCCACCCGCTCCCGGCTCCTATTCCTCTGGCTGAATGACTTTCAGGGAACTTCAAGTACCCATTGCTCTTTTGTCTACTTTTGGAGCCAGATTTAAACATCTAAACTTTAATGGATCCCAATGTTTGGAATTCAGCTCCTGTACAGAAAGCTCGTGTACAGCTCGGGGTTAGAAAGTCAGTGTACAAACAGGGAAAGGTTCAGGGTTAAAAAAGAATTTCAAACATCTGGAGTTTCTGCCTGAGCTGGTCACTGGCACAGTGCCAAACTATGACAAATTAAAAAGAAAAAGAAAACACTCTAGACAATGGGGGAGCCCGAGTTGCAGGGTTCCCACATGGTTGAGATTCACAGGTATGGTTTTCAAGCACAGTGGTAACACACCAACAGAGAAACTGGGGGGTGTCACCCACCAAAGGGAGAACACACAATAGACACCATCTCTGAGGAGGAGCGGACATGGCACTTGTTAGACAGAGCCTTTAAAACAAGTTTTTTTTTTTTTTCTGTTGTGGAAAACTCTGGAAGACTTTGTCCAAATAACACAGAAAGGGGTTCAGTAGTTACTTCACAGTTGGTGGTGGAATTTTTAGATGACTCTTCCTTCTTTCTCCAGATTTCTGTTTGTTAGTTTTGAGTACAGTCCCTCATGGCGGTGAAGACGTGGTAGGAGCAGGGGGGACTTGGTCGCATTGCACAGGCCGTCAGGAAGCAGATAACAATGGACCTAATGTGGGTTTTAAAAGCTGGTCCAAGAACCAAAGAAAGACTTGGGGAAGTCCAGAAGATGATACCACTCCTCCCCCTAACACACACATGTAGCTGGAGACTTTTCTGTGTCCCGCCGGGTCCCACAGCCACCGATTAAATAATCATTCAGAGGCTTAATATTAGTTATAATTATTTGGCCAATGGCTAAGGCTTATTACTAGCTATTACATTAAAATCAACCCATCTCTATCAATCTGTGTATCACCACATGGCCTGCAGCTTACCAGTAATGCTCTGGCATCTTACTCCTCTGGCAGCTGCTGGCATCTCTCTCGACCCTACCCTTCTCTCTCCCTACATTCAGTTTGGCTTTCCCGACTAGCTATGTTCTGCCCTGCCGTAGGTCAAAGTAGTTTTATTCATCAACTAATAAAAGAAACATGTATTCGTAGTGTACAGGAGGACATCTTAACACACACACACACACACACACACACACACACACACACACACACACACCAATAAGAGATAAAAAACAGAAAGTTCAAAAATAAATTCTGGGCCTAGAAAGCATTGTACACAAAGATGCTATTAGAAAAGTTCAAAAGCAGGTGCTCTGGCTTGAACTTTATATCCTTCCCAAGTTCATATTTTGAAACCAAATCCCCAGTCTGAACATATTTGGCAATGACTTCGAGAAATGGTTAGGCCATAAATGGTGTTAATGCTCTCATAAAGCAGACCCCACAGACACTTTTCCTCTGAGCCATGAGAGGACACAGGGCAAAGAAGTCACGTATGAACTTGGCAGAGGCCTGCAGCATATCTGCTATTGCCTTGATTGTGGTGGATAACCACACCCCCATAACAGTGAGAAATAAATGGCCACTGCTTATAGATCATGAAACCTGTAATATTCTGTTATGGAAGTCCAGGTGGCCTAAGACAGCAGAAGAAACAATCACCGTACTTGATATGATGATTAAAATGGTCAAGTATGAGAGACAGAAAGAGAAGAGTGAGAAAAAGTGAGCCCCTCCGGGATCCATGGAACACCATCAAGAAAACCATTATACACGCTGCAAAAGAGTCCCAGAAGAAGAAAAGGAAGAGAAAGGAGCACAGAAATTAGTTGGAGAAATTGTAACCGTACACTCTCTAAATTTGATGAGAAGCTGAATGAATTTAAAGGTACCCAGACTAGTCGGCCTGTCAAAAGAAAAAAGAGAATCCTGAAGACATAGTCAACATGACACTGATTTGTCACGTACAAGCGATGCTTCATACAGTTACCAGCAGATTTCTCATCAGAAACCTTGGAGATAGGCTGATGAATTCAGTATATTGAAAGAAAAATAAACCACCCATTCAGAATCCTGCATGAGGGAAACTATTCCTCCAAAAGTGAAGGAGCAATGACGATGTTCTAAGGTAAACAAAAGCCCGGGAGCATGACTAACGAGGAATACTGAATGAAGATGAATATGACTGTGAATGCTGAATAACCGTGTGATAGGATCGAGAATAGCCTGGGAGACAAGTCTGCAAGCACACCTGTGAGAAATTATCTTAGTTTGGCTTATTGAGGTGGGAAGATCTACTCTCCATGTGGGTTGTGCTATTTCCTGAGCTGGGGTCTTGAACATCACAAAACATTTATTACTCTCCGTTTCCTGACAGTGGAGTGTGAAGCTGCCTCAAGCTCCTGCTGCGGTGACTTCCCAGACCGGGTGGACTGTACCCTTGAACTCTGAGCCTCAATAATCATGTCTTTTCCTAACCTGCTCTTTACAGGGTATTTTATCACAGCAGCAGCTAAGTTACCAAGAGGGAGCTTGTTGCTACAGTACCTGTCCTGTAAGAAATAGGATCTTTTATATTAACATAAGATGCGATGGGGCTGGAGAGACTGCTCAGCAGTAAAGAATGCAAGCTGGTCTCCCAGAAGATTCAGGTTTGGCTCCCAGCTCCCACACAGCCATTTGTAATTTCATTTCCAGGGGGTCCTGGTACCTTTTGAGTACCAGGCATGCATATGGTGCACATACACATAATCAGACAAACACTCATATACATAAAATAGATTTTAAAAAAGAGTTGTTCTACACATTTAAAAATAAAATAAAAAGATACTAGATGGTAATTTGAAAAATCCTAAAAATTAGAATTATCCAGTGTGTGTGTGAGAGGGGGGGGGGGAGGGGGCATCTCAAGTAGCTAAGGTTAGCCTTGAACTTGCTATGCAGCTGAGAATGATCTTGAACTTCTGCTCCTCCTACCTCTCCAGTGTTGGGATTACAGGTGCACACCACTACACCTGGCTTCATGTGGCGTTGGGGGCATTGAACTCAGGGCTTCATGCTTGCTAGGCAAATACTCTACCAAGCCTTTTAATTCCACTTTTCGTTTTCTGCGTAATTTGAGAGATTAATCGAGTGACCGCCTTATTCTATGTCCACGCGACACAGAAAGAAGTGACTTGGTGACACCCATCACTGAGAGAGTTAGAGACAGAGCTGTGTAGGAGAAGAGTTCTGTAGATTGTTGATGCTAAGTGGGAGAGACGGAAATTCAAACCAGGGTTGCCTCACCCCAGGATGCTAAATGTAATCTCCACGGTCCTCACAAGGAAACCGGCTCTGGAATTAGCACAGCCACAGCAAGAAGAGAATTCAAACACTTGCCTGCAAAAAAACGAATCAGAGAGGAAGATATCAGCAAGAGTGACTCCCAATTAAAAGAGACATTTGTCTAAGGACAACAGAAAAAAAAAAAACAACATGATGGGAACGAAGCCCTCTTTATCAACAATTACTTTAAATGAAAATGGATTCAGCTCTCCAGTCAAAATATAAGATTGTCAGAATAGATTAGAAACCATGAACAAACTGTGTGCTGTCTCCGAGAGACTCTCTTTAGCTGTGAAGACAGGTCTTTATTGAAAGTGAAAAGATGGGAAAGACAGCCATGCAAATAGGAGCCCAGAGAGGCGAGGGATGGCTACAGTAAAACCGGGCACAACACACTGTACGTCAGGATCACAGGGCTCATTAGTGGGAGGCCCGGGTCTTCCCAATGAGAGCACATCCCAACACGTGTCCATCTGCTCAGAGCTGCCATAGATTAGACTGAAGTAAGCAAGGCAGACTTGCTCACAAACAAACCTCTCAGCGTGTCCTGCAGGGAGGGCCACAGTCTACTCTGTTCTCAGCTAGTGGGTAATGGGTCCCTCATGACCTCCCTGGCCTCTTTTCCTCACCCAGGCAGATGATATCTCAGGTAGAGACCACTCTCTGAGGAGCGTGCGGCTCTTGTCACTTCACACTCTTGATTATGAGCCCAGCCTCTCCCTCTCCTACCTCGCCCTACCCACGTGGTTCTGCAAAGACAGCCAAGCAAACCCCTGGAGTGTGAGAGCTAGGGAGGGCCTTATCAGCGACCTGGGGAACACTTGCATGTTACAGAGAAGACTGAGGCCCCAGAGGGGCCCTCTGAGGCAGACTCAGCAGGGTGGGAGGGCTGCTGATGTCCAGGCTAAGCTCCCCACCATGGGCTAAGATCCCCACCACAGGTCTTGCTGGCCGCAGAGGGCTGAGCCAGCCATCCTGTGGCCCTGGTGGAGATCATCAACATCCTGAAGCCCAGTGCTCGCACAGTGACAACCCCTCCCTTGAATAGTGTCATCCTGTGTCAGGTGAAGTTGTTTTATTTAACTGTGAGATGCCAGGAAGTCAGAGAGTAGTTGTAGGCTCCTCCAAGGTCATGTTGACCTGTCAGAGGTCAGGACAAATGACCTGACTCCAGGCACCCGGGACAGAGACTTCCAAAGGATCGGAGTCATGGTCGCCTACTTTGATCCCAACAAGGAAGGTGGCACTGAGACTGTGTCCCTCTTACTGGCTGAGGAAGCAGGCTCAGAGCCCCAGCCACCTGGGCTGCAACACCCAGCTGGCCCGTGGTGCAGAGTGGGGGTGGCTAGGTTTCCTGGTGTCCAGTGTGCCGCCCCAGGATTCCCTCCTCTACTGCTACCGAGACACTAAGCAATGGTATTCTGCCCAGGATATAATGTAGTGTGGGGAGGAGAGGGCGTGTCTATATCACATGTTTCACATGACAAAGGCCCAGCAGCTCCAAGATGCTACTGGAGCCAGTGGGGCCCTCAGTTTCTGTTCTGTGTCTTCGGCGCATGGAGACTGCCCTGAGGTCATGACATGGATTTTGTGCTGCCGAGCCTCATGTTCTGTATCAAGACAAACAGAATCCAGCTGGCTTCAGACCTTTAAGGGAGCTTTCCCAGAATGCCCCTGCAGCATCTCCTACTCCTATTGGCTGGAGAGGCATGTCACATGACTACCATTTTGTTGTTGTTGTTGTTCTCAGCAGAATGGAGGCTGTGCTGACAAAGAAGATGGCCATCAGTGAGGAGCCTGCACTCTGCCAGGACACCTGTGATCTCCCTTGGCATTCTCTTTGTTCTGTTGGCACTTCCCTGGGAGCAAGTTATTCAGACCCCGGGCACTGAGAGGCTGAGCCCAGGTCTCTACAGAGAGAGGTTTTCCTGGCAATGCTGACACCTAATACCTGTTCTTATGCATCCAGAAGCAACCCCTAAATTTGTCCTCCTTCCTCCTTTGCCCGCCTCACTCCTTCTTGGCCTTAGCCTCTGCTTCCCTAGCTCCCAGCACATCTGTGTAGCATGAGGAGAAGGCACCCGTCCATCACCTGCATTTCTGACATCGTTTTAAAGCAAAACTCAACAACCTGTTGTCAAAAGTCCAAACTAGAAAATATCCCTCTGTCCAAGGGTTTATTATATCCTGGCAGTGGGACATTCATTCTTGTCACCTGAGTAGAGGACATTTGGGCGGTGCTTATCAAAATTGAAATTCATGAGCCTTTCACTCAGCAATACAAGCAAGGTGTTGGTCACTCCTATTCAGGGAAGTTGAGCTACGTGTGCAATGATCCACTTCAGCTGCCAAAATGTAACAGCAAAAACAAGATCATCCGGTATCTGCGAACAGGAGAAGGATAAGATAAACAACATTCTCTCTCTAGCAGCTATTAAAAGATAAGAAGCCGAGCCCTATGCACTGGCTCAGAAGGCTGTCCATCATATGTTTAGAATGAAAATATTTGATAAATGCATGCATGGCATGCTGCTGCTCCAATACCATTTTCAATCATTTTGTAGGGGCTCAGATAAATATCTTGGAAGAGGACCTAGAGAGAAATCCTTCATGGAACTAAAGCTGCCTTGAGTAACATTTCATCCCCGTTGCTGTTCATGGATGTTGCCAGTGTCCCCACAGCTCCGCATTGTCAATTTCACCTCTCCGCAGGTCATCCCCTCTGGAGGATCACTGCAACTTTATTCTCTAATCTCTGGAAACCAGCATGGAACACAAAGAAAAAGGAAACAACCCCTTCCGCACTGCTTTTTTTTTTTTTTTTTTTTACAGACATTTTTTTCCTCTCTCATTTGGCCCAGATTTCACACCCTCACCCTGCACTGTGGTCTGATCATTTTTGGCAAAGTCACCAGTGGCCTCGTGGTGGATTGTGGACTGTCAGCAGCTTCTGAGTTGTGGGCCTCCAGCATGGGGGCTTAAGTTATGGTTTGAAGGTGAACCGCAGAACCCTCAACTCCTGTGTTTAAACACTTCATCTCCGGCTGGTGCGGCTCTTCTGGCAGGTTGTGGCACCCATGGGGAAGTAGGGCCTGGTTGGTGGATATCTGTTTCTGGAGTAAGGTTTTGGGAACTTATGTCGACTTCTGCCGCCGGCCATTGCTCTCTACTTTCTGGTCTGTGTCAAGTGAAGACCTGTCACTAGATGTGCTTTTCTCCAAGGACAGAGCTCCTCCATTGTGCCTCCCTTCCCTACTGTGAAACCAAGTACCCCACTAAATCCTCCTGTCTTAAGCCGTGTCTGTCAGGCTTCTGTGACAGCATGAGAATGGTGACTAACGTTGTTCTCAGTCTCTGAAGCCCCCCTCCTGGTGGATCCAGGAACCTCTTTTGCTGCTGGTGCCCCTCTGAGCTCCCTGGCTGTCCCCCGTTACCATTCCTGCTCTCTCCTTGGCTGCCTTCCTACCCTTCCACCAGTCCTGACTCTCTTTCTTGGGTTCCCACAGAAGCTTCCAAATGCCCCCCATGTGCCCCACAGCCCGCCTCCTTACCCTAGGAATGTGCTTCTCACAGGGCAGCAGTGGTCTTAGAGAAAGATCCAGTCTCCTCTGGAGCAAAGCCCTACCCCGACAGTTGGGCAACTGTTGCGTCCTCTGCTCCAGCCACTCTGGCTTCTGGCTTCTCTTTGGTCCTGTAGGTCTGCTCTGCCCAAGGGCCTTTGTGCCTGGTCTTCCCATCTTCAACTTTGCTTAGTCCTTCTCAAGACACCTCCCCACTGGTGTTACTCCTAGGGCACCTCTAGTTGCACCCTGCGCCCCCCCCCACACCTGCTGTCTCCTATCACACCCTGCCATTGACTTCACTGTCAGTGGGACTCTGATGATCTACAGATGACCCATCAATTTAGTCCTTTCTCTTGTTTGCCCAGAGCACCTGACTCAGCTCCTGGCACAGAGCAGATGGTTGCGGGAGGCCACTGTTATGACTCAAGTGGTGACCAAGCTGTGGAGAGCAGATTGCCTGTGTACTGACTTCTACAGGATACTGAAGCCCACCACGCTTCCAAAGAAAGCTGACATATCTACATGGATAAAGTAGGTAGATGGTATGGAGAAGGTTTTCTGTCTAGAATTTTCTGTCTCCAGAAATAAGAAGTGATAGAGGAAAATGATGCGATCACATTATGATCTTAAAATTAAAGAAATAATTAAAAAATAAGAAGTGTTTATTGATATTGCCAGGAGACAAGAAAGCTGTGATTGAATATTCCCTATCAATAACTACAAATTCTTCCCCGCAGATGCCAGAAGAGCAGAACCCAGCACCCAAACAGTACATCCTATGGGCCCCCATCTTGCAGACAAGGCTCAGCTGAAGAGGCTGAAGGAATCTTCCCAAGATCACAAGACTTGGTGCCTTGTGTCAATTCTGAGACCTGCAAAAAGTGTCAGTCCTCTCTCCCTTAGGACAAAGGCATTAGAGTCCTCATTTCCCACCAGATAGGGGGACAGAGATGTGCTTGGGCATTTGTCTCTATGTCTTGGAGTTTTCTACTCATGGTGATTTCCAGAAACTGGCCCAAAGTCCTTTCTGAGGCTGAGCTAGGGGCATCTGGAACCTAAACAGCTCTTGACACTCCAGATGCTATCAGTGAGGGTATTGGAGAGCTCTGGGTAGGGAGGGGGACATCAGGGAGCCTTAAAACTGTGTGTTCCCTTCTGGTGTGGTTACAGTTGCTTCTGCAGGTGTCATGCATGACCTTTGCTTGAGATCCAGCATCAGGAGGAAGGGTTCTCAGGAGGAAGAGACACCATGGCTTCCAGAAGGCTTTTCCATGGGCTTCCTGAAGAGCTGTTTTCTCTGGGATCCACAGGAAGACCACTGTGAAGAACACACAGGTGCCCCACAGAGTGATGAGGACAAACTTTGAAACCCATGAAAGCTGTGGGAGGCAGCTTGTGACAGCAAGCTCCCGTGATACCAAGAGAAAGCTGGGTGGTCACAAGACTGTCCCTTCAAGGTCTGCATGCCCCAGTGAAGCCCTGTCCCACAGAACATTCTTCTTCTGAATCCCATGCAGCTTAGACTAGTCTCAAACTACTTATGTAGCTGAGAATAACCTTGAGTTTGATCCTCTTGCCTCCAGGTGCTGAGTGTTAGGATTATAGGTGTGTGCTATCTCTCCTGGTTTATGTGACACTGAGGACCAAACTTAGGGCTTCGTGCATACTAAGGAAGCACTCTACCAAATGAGTTACATCTCTATCTCTGTTTTTTACTCTTTTTTTTTTGGGGGGGGAGCTGACTCCCAGATCCCAAATCAATCACACACAGAGGCTTATTCTTAATTATCAATGCCCAGTCTTAGCTTGGCTTGTTTCTTGCCAACGTTTCTTAACTTAAATTATCCCATCTACCTTTTGCCTCTGGGCTTTTCGCATTCTCTTACTTCTGTAAATCTTACTCTTACTCTGTGGCTGGCTCTGTAGCTGGGTGGCTGGCCTAGAGTCCTCCTCCTTCTCTGGCTCCTTCCTCCTTTTTTCTCCTCCCAGATTTCTCCTTCTATATATTCTCTCTGCCCGCCAGCCCCACCTATCCTCTCTCCTGCCTTGCTATTGGTTGTTCAGTTCTTTATCAGACCGTCAGGTATTTTAGACAGGCAAAGCATCACGGCTTCACAGAGTGAGTGCAACATAAACGAAAGTAATACACCTTGAAATAATATTCTACAGCACACCCCCCAGGCATTTCTTTTATAGACACTCGCCCTGTGTACTCCTCATATAGCCCTTCTTACTTTCCGTTCTGGGTCTGCCCAGTGTAAAGAACATCCTCTCTGTGTCAGGGCTGTGTGGGGCAGCAGCCTAGGCCCAGTGGTGAGCAGGGATACAGATGATCTGTGCGCAAAGGGAAAGGGGAACTGGCCCGTCTGCTTTCTCACAGGGGGCTTCTAGAGAATTTTTTAATAGCTGCTTGTCGTAGTCCAAATGTATTTGGCCCCCATAAGCTCATAGGGAGTGGCACTATTAGGAGGTGTGGCCTTGTTGGAGGAAGTGTGTCACTCTGGGGGTTGGCATTGAGGTCTCCTATGCTCAAGCTCTGCCCAGTGTCAGTTCACTTCCTGTTGCCTGCAGATCAAGATGTAGAACTCTCAGCTCCCCCAGCACCATATCTGCCTGCATGTTGCCACACCCCACCATGGTGATAATGAACTGAACCTCTGAACTTCCAGCCAGCCCCAATTAAATGTTTCCCTGTATAAGAGTTGCTGTGGTCACAGTGTCTCTTCACGGCAGTAGAAATCCAAATTAAGACACTGCTGCTAGGCAATAGGCATTGAGAACTGTCTGCACTGTCTGTCTGTCTGTCAATCCAGCCAAGAGCTCAGACAGGAAGAAGCATCTCTGATGTCCAGGTGGCAGAGGCAGCCAGGGCTCCACTGCGGGCAGAAGTGGTGAAGGGAATACAGAAATTCTGACTTTCCTGTCACCACTGCCACTGTGAAGAACCCACAGTGAGGCCCACAAAGGGATCAGGATCGACTTTGAAATTGATGAAAGTCGTGGGAGGCAGCTTGTGACAGTGACACCCAGAGAAGGAGGGATGGAGGGTGTCCTTTCAAGCTCTGCATGCCCTAGGCTGCCCTGCAGCTCATTTTGCCAGCAGATCCCTGGCAGCCACCAGCCCATGTCGCTGATGAGAGCAGGAGGGCAATGTAAGCCACCAGGATAGGACTGCAGACATGTCTGAATTTTTATCTCAGTCTTTATACCTGAGATGAGTTTATTTATTAAAGAAACTATTTAAAATAGGATATGTTTCCCAAGACACAACAACAACAAGGCAATTTAGAAACAGCTAGAGGACCAGCCCCTCATGGGCTGTGGTAGATGAAATGGGGTAATACAAAGCCTATGGTCCTGATGCTGACTGAGCCTGACATGTGAGGAGCAGCAAGGCTGCAGCATCACTATGGTGGCTGTGTGGTTCTGGCTGCTGCTCCCAGCCATCATAGGTCCTCACACCTTTGTTGCTTAGTGACCTCCTCCTCCATAGCTGGGCTGACTCTTCTCTGAAGTCAGAACATGCCTCTCCCAACCCAAGAGCAGGACAATGTGCTGGAAGGCCCAGGAAAGCCCCAGTATCATCTGTTTCTACTGGGTCAGTGACTCTGTAGCAGGGATAGAATCATTTGTGTACTGGGGAGCCCTTTCTGCAGGCCTTCTTTCCATTTTATCCAGGAGATAACGGAGGCGAGCAATGGTCCTTAGGGTATGCAGCCTTGATCCTTCTCAGTGAGGGCTGTGGGCTCCCTGCTCACCTTGACTGCAGCATCAAGAACTCAAAGGTTTGCTGAGTAAATCGGGACAATTGGCCTGCTTAAGCAGGTCGTCCTTTTCCGGATCGTTACCAACAGATCCATAATGGACCGCACCACCCAGTGCGGCCTCACTTCCCCCGCTCCAGACACGGCCGAGAAAGACCATCAATAACCTTGACAAAATCTAAATAAAAGTGTCTCCGGTAACCGTAGGGGAGGGATGTGCGGGCGCTTCTTGAGAAGTCCATAAATCTGGGGCTGATGGATCACCTGGGCAGGTACTCTGCCACCAGCGTCCTGGCTCAGGACCAGAAGTAGCGTAATTACTGCTCCAGCGGCGGTTATCTGAGCTAGCCAGTCCATTTTTCTCTTTTATTACCATTGCATTTCAGGAAAGTGTCCTCTGCAGACCCCTCTTATCTAAATGTTGGATTTATTTGATGGCTCCACTAAGACCGGGGAGTGGAGCCAGAGCTTGCCCTGCAGTAAGAGGGACTCGGTCCCTGAGCCCACCTGCCCAGAGGGCTCTTTTGTGGTGTGATGGGTGAGTAGCTGGATAGCCAACCATTCATAACTGCCAACCCCATCAGTGTGGTACCATTCATTTTTCTTCCTTTCCTGTTCCCTTGCTCTGCAGACTGGCTGTGCCCAACTCAATGCAGTGGTATGAGGCTGAGGTTGAGCATGACTGTCCTGGATACATAGAAAGGGACAGGAACAGCAATCAGTGTGGTCGTCTCTCTCTGTCCAGTCTCAGCATCCTTCTCACTGTGTGCTCTGTTGCAGTCAACAAAACTACAGATTCCAAGGGACCTTTTCCTTCTCTCTCCCTCTCCCTCCCTGCCCATGTCTGTATGTATGTCTATACATATGTGTGGGTGGGTGCTCTTACCCATGTGTGCTCATGTGGAAACCAGAAGTTGACACTGGATGTCTTCCTCTATCACTCTTCACATTATTTTTTGAGATAGGAACTCTCACTGAACCAGTAACTCAGCGATTGGCTAGACTGAGTCCCAGGGCCCAGCCTCTTAGTGCTGGGATTACAGGCACATGGTACCATGCTTATGTATGATATATGTGTGCATGTGGTATATGGGTGGGTTCACCTGCCTGTTTGTGCATGGAGGTCAGAGGAGGATGTCAGGTGTCCTCTATAACCCTGTTCTTTAAGGCAGGGTCTCTCACTGAACCTGAAGGTAGGCTGGCAGCCAGTAAACCCCAATGTCTTGCCCCCCATTATTCTGGGGTTATAGGCATGGGTGCAGCCATATCTGGCTTTTCATATAAGGATTTGAACTCAGGTCTTTATGCACTCACAGCAAGTACTCCTACCCACTGAGCCCTCCATCCCTCAGCCCTCATTCTCAGCTAAGCCCCCATATTTGTGAGCATTTTATCCACTGAGGTATCTCTTTAGCGCCCCCCACCAAGAGCTCTATCTGACTGAATTTACTAAATGCCATGATCTACTGGGCCCAAGCTGTGTATTAGAATCAATAGACTTTTCTGAACAGTGTCAGCTTCTGTGAGTAATGGACAAGCATGCCATCTGGGTGCTGTTGAGACTCATGACTCAGCACAATAGCAGCTTATGAAAGGTTGAACTCTATTACCTTGTCACACCACAGCTCCACCGTTAACCACCAGGGCCTCTCAGGGAAGGTCTACAGTGTTAGGGACACGATGCTTCCATTTTGTTCTTATTGCCCTCATTTGGAAACCTTGTAACCTTTGTAAAACATGTCTCAATGCCGTGTCCACTTTCCTTCCAATAGGAAGAACCAGAAGACACAGACTGGAAACCGCACACTTGATGACTTGCATGCCATTGGTAGACATTAATCATTTACTACACTTTGCTGCAGGGGAAGCTGGGAAATGTAGTTTTATTCTGTGCAGTTTAAGTGTGAGGCTTTCTAACTAAAGGAAGAAGTGGATAACTTGTGGTGGAGAGCAGACAGGAACTTGTGTGCTGGCCACAGCTGGGTATATGGGTAAGAAAAGTACTTAGGGGTGGGTGACGGAAGTAGAGGTGACTGGGGTTGCATGACTGTACTCTGTTTTTGTCTAATTTTCCCGAGTACCTTGGCCCTCCTCCTTGGGTGACTTTTCTCAACTTCTTTTCTGGTATGTAATTATTTTCTTATCTGCAGTTAAAAGCACTTTCTAGGGGCTGGAGGGATGGCTCCGTGGTTAAGAGCACTTACTGTTTCTGCAGAGAACCTGTTCCAGCACTTATGTCAGTTAACTCTAGCTCCAGGGGATATGGCGCCCTCTTTTGGCCTCTGTAGGCACCTGCACTCATTTGCACACACACACACACACACACACACACACACACACACACACACACACACACACAATTTGAAAAATAAAAACTTTAAAAGTGCTTTCTGGGGCTGGAGAGATGGCTCAGAGGTTAAGAGCACTGGCTGGTCTTCCAGAGGTCCTGAGTTCAATTCTCAGCAACCACATGGCGGCTCACAACCATCTGTAATGAGATCTGGTTCCCCTCTTTTGGCCTGCAGGCATACATGCAGGCAGAACACTGTATACATAATAAATAAATAAATCAAAAAAGTGCTCTCTGGATCTTCTGACACCTCTGGGAAAAGTTGGAGAATTTAGTCATTGGAGCCCACTCTGTGCCAGGTTCTGTACTGGGTGCTGAGGTTACAGCAGGGAGCAGAGACAGGAATGGGTTCTTCCCACCGTGGGACAGCCATGGTGCACATTCACCGGCGTGATGACTTTTGCTCCAAGCCAAGATGGAGTCATAGTGATTAGATGCATCCTTATGCTTGACAAGAACTACCAAAACCAAAACTAGACAAATCATATGAAACAAAAATATTAAACAAACCTCCCAGAACTTTCCAGATACCAGGCATCGGCAGAGGGGAACTTACAATTCTTGGAATACAAGGAATGAAGCACAAGCCCCAGGGGTATTCCAGGTATGTGTGCCTAAGATCGTCTTTATTGTCTTTTGTTTTTAAAGACCAAACCTACTGTTACCCTTGTGCTTGTCCCTCTGTATGTGAGACGTCTTTTCCCTCCTTTGGTCCAAAACCTTTCTCTTAATCACCAGCTTTGAGCATCTCGGCTATGGTGTCAGTATGGGATTTTGCCCCCTCCATCTTTTTTTTTTTGGGGGGGGAGGGTTATGATGATATTTTATTTGTACTGAAATGTGATTTTATTTGTATGTTAATAAATAAAGTTGCCTGGGGGTCAGAGCTAATAGCAAACCATAGCAGAAGCTGGGTGGTGGTGTTGCAGGCCTTTAATCCCAGCTCTTGGGAGGCAGAGCCAGGCGGATCTCTGTGTGGTCAAGGATACAGCCAGCATTGGAGACATACACCTTTAATCTCAATACCAACCATAGAAGACCTGGAGGTCTGTATAGACAGACAGTGATGAGGAGGTCATGTGGTTGGGTTTACAACCAATGAGAAGGCAGAACAGAAAGTCAATAAAAAGGACAAACACACAGGAAGTAGCTCTCTTGCGGAGAGGTAGGACAGCAGTGGCAGTGAAAGGTAAGGTTTTTAGCTCTTAGCTATTGCTCTGACCTCTTGGGCTATTAACTCTGCATTTGGCTCTGTGTTTCTTATTTAATAAGACCGTTCATCTACAGGGAGTGGATGCTGGGATTTTAGGAAACTTTTTAGTCCCATTTTTGTTTTGCTCTGTTTTATCAAAACTGGCAAATTTTTGGCCATTCTCTTTTTGAATCATTTCTCTGTCCTGAGAGAATTACTAACCAGCAGATTTAGCTCTGTTAGAAATGTTGCTGTCTTTCAGGCAGAAGAGAGATGATACCACAGGCAAATACGATCTCACCATGGAACAGAGCACTGGAAATGGTAATTAATACCCCATAGTTCCCCTGATTAATTAAATATCTTTAAAGGGTTATTGACTGTTTGGAGACTGATAACAGCAAAGTGTTGAGCTGACAATATACTAACAACATGGTAACAGAAGTAAAATGGGCCGCAGCCAAAAAACCCAGAGAGAAGAGATAAAAGAAAAAACACATCAGAAAGTTCTTACATGTGAAATGGTTTGAGTCACTTGTAATATAAGCCCCTGGGCAACCATTAAGTTACCCATGGACCTACACAAAGAGCTGGCCAGAAGACAAAAGAGAACAAAATGGAATCCGGATAATAGTAACTCAAACTGAAGGCCGAAAAAGAAGGATCAGTGAACAGGAACCATTGTGACACAGGGAAACAAGGACCAAGGCTTCCCTAGTTGAGTCTTGTCTTAGCTGAGTTCCTATTACTGTGATAGACACCATGACCAAAAGCAACTTGAGGAGGAAAGGGTTTATTTCCCTTAGACTTCCAAACCACAGTCCATCATTGAAGGAAATCAGGACAGGAACTCAAGGCAGGAACCTGGAGGCAGGAACTGAAACAGAAGTTGCTTAGGAACACTGATGACTGGCTTGCTCTTCATGTCTTGCTTAGCCTGCTTTATTTTAGTACCCAGGACCATCTGTCCACCTGGGGCCTCCCACATCAATCACCAATCAAGAAAATGTACCACAGGCTTACCCACAGAACAATCAAGTTGGGACATTTTCTCAATTTGTCCCCTCTTCCAAAATGACTCTACCTTGTGTCAAGTTGCCAAAAATCTAACCAGAATGAGTATGAACTGCCTCCCATGGGCTCCTGGCTTAATTCTTAGTCTAGAGGTGGGCTGTGCTTTTTGGGGAGATTCTGAAAGGTAGTTCTTCTCTGGAGGAAGTAGGTCACTGGTGTGTGTCCCTGGAGCCTCTAATCTTAGCCCCTCCCTGTGTTCTTTCCCTCTGCTTCTTTGCACTATGAAGTGAAAAACCCTGTAACCAGTCCTAGCCCTGTGGTGCTCAGGCAATTGGGACCAAATGACCAGGATAGACTCTCAGAAACCATGAACCAAAATATAACTTTCTTTTATTTAGTGTTCTGTCAGGAATTTTGATGACAAATGTGGCTAATACAAAGATTATATATAAGCCGGGCAGCGGTGGCACACGCCTTTAATCCCAGCACTCAGGAGGCAGAGTCAGGTGGATCTCTGTGAGTTTAAGGGAAGCCTGGGCTACAGAGTGAGATCCAGGACAGGCACCAAAGCTACACAGAGAAATCCTGTCTTGAAAAACCAAAACAAACAAACAAAAAATAACAACAAAGATTATATATAAAATCTAACTATGTCTATAATCGTGTTAAATGTGGACAATATAAGAACAAATGGGGCGTCACAGGCTTTGGGAAAATACAACCATAAGCTAATCACAGGAACCCCTCCTTAAGTATTAAGACACAGATGGGCAAAGCGGAAAATGATGGAGTATGTTTAGAATGCTTCACTCAGCAGGCACGGCTATCTTCATATCAGAGTAGGTTTCTGGCCAAAGAATCCTACCACTAGGGGTGCAGTGGGGCCTTTCTAGTGACAGAGTTGTCCCCTTGTCAACAGAACATCTCAAAATAAGAAAGCAGAGCTTGACAGAACTGCAAAGATGAATAGACAGACCCACTGTGACCCACAGACGACTTACATGTCACCTCACAGTAGCTGGTGGGATGGGTAGATGGTAGAGGAGGGGATAGAGAGTGCCACCACACCACCAAACACCTGCCTCTAATTGACACTGATAGAGCTCTGTGCAACATTGCCACACAGCGCATACTGTATTCACAGGCATCTGGTACTCTTAATAAGCTGGAATATATGAACCAAGTCTCAGTAATTTAAAAGGATCCCAGCCTTTAAAAATATGTTGTTTGTTGATAATAAAATAAATCATAACTCAAAAGCAGAAATAGAGACAGGGAATTGTGAACTGTTTGGACAATGAGTAAATATACTTATAAACAAGTAAACTTAAAAGACATGAATCAAGGAGTAATTAGGAAACTTTCTGAACTGAATGAGAATGGAAAAACAAGTTGAATTTACAACCTGCTCCTAAATCAAAACTTAAAATACATTTGCATGTCGAATACCCAGCATGCAAATGAGAAAGGTCTTAACCAATGGCCTCAACTTATACCCGAGGGGGCTAGAAGAGTGTACTCAACCCACAATAAATAAGGGGAAGGAGACAGTAAAGATTAGCTCAGAAATTGGTGACACAGGAATAAAAATCAACGTAGAGTGACGAAAATAAAAACCCAGCTACTTGAAATGATGCATAGAGAGATACACACACAGAGTGATTAGGGACAAAGAGAGGAGATGGATGTTTTAGAAATGAGAGAAGACATCACTGCCAATCAGTTCACAGATAATAAAATGAGCATAAAGGAGCAATGTGAACAGCTTTATGAGAATAAACCTGACGGACCAAAGATGGCGGGGGGGGGGGGAGGTGCATTTGTGTGTGTGCCATGGCGTATGTGTGTGGAGGTCAGAGGATGATTTTGGGGATTTGGTTTTTTTTCCTTCCATCATGAGGATCATGGGGCTCAAACTCAGGTCATCAGGCTTGGTGGCAAGCACCTTTACACACTGAGCCATCTCATCGGCCCCAGAAACTGGCTTTTGACTCCAACCTATGGAGTCAGTTGCAGTGTGAATATTCTCATCTCCAATCATCCTACAGCTCAGTCCCCAGTTGGGATGAGGCACCAGGGTTCTGCTTGAGAACTCTGAGAGAATGGACTGAAGATGTTATAAAAGTTCCCAATGGACAAAGCTCCCCCCTTCCCCCTCCTGCCTGCCTCAGAAGGATGTAGGCTTTATTCCCTCTGGAAGATGCACTCAAGGCGCCGTCTTGGAAACGGAGAGACCAAGTCCTAATCTGCTGGCTCCTTGCAGCACAAGAATTAAAAAAAAAAGGTGACTTCATGACAGGTACTCACAGTACTCTCGTCTGGGTCCTCAATTCCCCTCAAAGATTGGATGGCAGTCTGTGGGGCCATTGAGAGATCGGGAAACCTTTAAGAAACGGGGTCTACTAGGAGAAAGTGAAGTCATGGAGGGGTGTGTCCTTGAAGGGGATCTCGGAACCCCAGCCTGCGTGTGTCTCTTTATCTCCTGGCCACTAGATGTAGGGTGGCTTTGTGTCACCAGGCATCACTGCCTTGAGATGTGGCCCAAGGTGACAGGGGCCAGGGATCACGGATTGAAACTCTCAAGCTGAAAATAACTCCTCTAAAGTTATTTATTTCAAGTATTTTTTTCTGCAGTGACAGTTACACACGGGCTACTGGGCTGTCTCTGCCCAATCTGAGTGGTAGTCTTGCCCTCTGCCAAGCCAGGGCTTTGTCTCTTCTGTGTTTGATGTAAGAGAGGTACATGCCAGGCAGGGAAGCGGGGTGATAACTAGCCTCTAAGGGAGGTAAGCCTCCTACTTCCGCCTCTCACTGGGTAAGAGGCTCCACAGTGGTACCATCTGCCTGAACCCACTCAGCCCCCTTGAGGGTGAAAGGGAAGAGCTGCCCTGGTCTTTGAACCTTGGGGCTGACAGTGTGAAAGGTGAGCACCTCTGAGGAGGTGACATTTGACTGGAGGTAACCATAGTCGCTCAGGGTAGACAAAACATCTTAGGGGCAGACCCTCTGGTCCAGGATCACCTGGAATCTTCCAGAAGTTGAAGTCATGGTTGATATGTTCCAACATAGTAACTATGCAAGCATAATGTCCACGGAGCTTATGTAAGGACCTCTGAGTTGTGGGCAGAGGGTCCATGGCACAGTGAGGCAACACAGGCTGGCTACAGTACCCAGAAGCCCCTGGCCTCAGCCAGCTGGCTGGGAGAGAGTCCCCATGCTGCCAGACATTTGTATTTCTATGCAAAATAGACCAATTTGTAATCACTGGAAATCCATCCAGTTTTGGGAAATATTTCAAACAGAAGAACAATAACAGCAAATCAGAAGACCTAAAGCCTTCAGGCTACAGCCCCGCTCAGCCTAACATCTGCACAGACACATGTGGCCTTCTTCTTTGTAGGGCACTTACAAGAAGACAAGCAGGCCCCACGACACCCCTCACTCCCCCATCTCTTCTTCGCCCCTCACTCTGGCCCCTGCCTCCACCCACCCACCCTTCCCGCATACTCCTGTTTATTTTCAGAGCCTCCAGATCCTCCCCAAGCCTGTGACATTTGCTCTTCAGAATGAGAATCTTTTCTATTTCTGGTTCCCAGAGCAAGGCTGCTGGGTGAGATTTTCCCATCCTCCTCCTGGATGTGCTAGGGCAGGGCACCCGCCGTGCCAACCAGCAACGATAAAGCACTTGCTGCATGCCAGGCCTTTCTTGGGAGTTGAGTTCCATCCACAAGAGGGGCCTGCGGGGTGGATGCTTCCGGTGAAGCAGGCCCAGTGAACACAGACCCTGTCTCCTCATCAGGGTGGGGAGGGGTGGACTGGAGAGGGTCAGAGCTTGTCCCCTAGTCTTCAAGGCCATTGCTGTGTCCTCTGTGTGGCCTTTAGTGTCCACGGTTACTGGTGAATTGATGGAGGAGCAGAGTCCAGGGAGACTAAGAGCTTAGGAGGAGAGGTGGAGGATCCAGGCAGAGGGCACAATAAAGGGCATACTGGGCAAGGCAGAGGACATGGCGGTGGGCCTGGGCAGGGGACTTGAACCCTGGAGCTGGAGAGGTTGAGTACCAACTTCTGGCCCATGTACCTGCAAGTGACAGAAACCTCAGCTCATCCTGGCTGAGTACAGAAAGAAATGTAACTCTTATGAGAGTTCAGTCTAGTAGGGGCTGATGCAGACTGAGAAAGACCCTGGGAGAAACTAGCTGGTCAGACAAATCCCCCTAAATAAGAGTCTCACAGTTCCAGGAGGCCGACATATCACCTGGGGCTGCTGACTTAAAACTTGATTTATTCGCTCATTTAAGACAAGGTATCACTATGTGTCTGAGGCTGTCCTACAACTCACTAGCCTACAACTAGCCCAGGATAGTCTTGAACTTGCAATCCTCCTGCCTCAGCCTCCTGAGTGCTGGATTGTAGACATAAGCTGCCATATCTGGCTAAGTGTTGATGATGATGATGATGATGATGATGATGATGATGATGATGATGTGTATGTGTGTGTGTGTGTGTGTGTGTGTGTGTGTGTGTGTGTGTGTGTGTGTGTGTTGCTAGAGATGATACTAGAAGCCTTGAGCTATCTCTCAGCAAGTATTACACCATGGAGCTACAGCCCTAGCTGTGGATGAATTGACCTGCGTGCCACACCCCTGGAGGAAGTCTGCAGCTCAGCCCCCTCCAGCCACCATCTTGCTGCCTGTGAGCTCCTCTAGCTGACTCCCAGTTCTTTGTCTTATCCTGGTGCCTCCTGGTCCAGGCCCTTTGCTCATGCTCTCTTGTGTCTAGCATGGTGCCCAACACCTCCCAGCGCTCAATAAATAAAATGACAGGAGGGGGTCATGAAGGACTAGATGTCACTGTCTTGAGTGGGGCAGGGAGAAAGATGACAGGTGTGACCCCGTGACTTCCATAGGCAAAATGCAGAAACAGGGAACAGAGAAGGTGGGGGTAGGAATGGGGATAGATGCACAGACGACCAAGACAAACTGCTGCTGGGCACCGCTCACGCCCCCTTCCTCTCTGTGCCCTTCTCCCTGATGCTGTGCCCTTCTGCACAGGGGCCCTTCTGGGGATGTCTAGCTCTGATTCCCACAGCCCTAAAGGAGGAGGCTGCAGTGACCAAGGGTGCTCACGTATGCTCAGGTGGCTCTTCTGTTGGGACTTTGGCAACTCAGATGTCTGTACACAGCCTCTGTGACCTCTGTCTAAGAGGCAGGGGAAGAGAAGGAGAGAGGGCTCCCACTGGGATGCCTGGTTGGCACTAGTGGCTCAGAGAAGTGGGCCTGGTGAGGACGGTCAGGGGACCAGCTTGTTTCCTGCTGCTGACCCTTCTCCCGGAAGCCCCATCACCCTAGTGTGGGTGGGGATCCCTCCATCTCTGCATGGCGTCTGCAACATCCACGCTCCCCATTCTTACCCACTTCATGGTAAGTGTCCAACATCATTCATCCTAGGGGCCTCCCTCCCCATGAGGCCCAGGGAGCCTGTATCAGCAACCAGGAGGACACACTTGGTCTGCAGGAAGGATAGTGGATAGCTTACTATAAACAAGCCACTGCCCTTTCCCAGGCCTCAGTTTCCCCCTCTGGGAAATGTGCTGGAGGGCATATCTCTAAGCTCCTTCTCACTGTAGGATTCTGTGGATAACCTTTAGGAGGAGCCTAGAGTTTTCTCCTGTCACATGGAGTGTGACACCTTCCACCCAGGTACTGAGATCACAGTGAGTGTCACATGGAGTGTGACACCTTCCACCCAGGTACTGTGATCACAGTGAGACGTACCTGACTGTTTAGCCCAGAGTCTACCCAGAAGTGATCATGGCTACTGCTCTGGCAGGCAGGCCCCTCTGTGCTGGTGAGTGGGTCTTCTAATCTGGTGGGCATGGTTACTGTTGTCATGGGTGGGGCCCCTGCACTCTTGGGAGGAGCCTCTGCTCTGATGGACAGGGCTTCAGGTATCTATCTAAAGACCATCTCTGGTCAGCAAGATAGCTCAGCAGGTAAGGCTGCTTGCCTCCAAGCCTGGTGATCTGAATTTAATCTCTAGGACCCATAGAGTGGAAGGAAAGAACCAAGTCGCACAAATTGTCCTTTGACCTCCACACATGCTCTGGGACAAGCATGTACCTACTCCCACCCACGCTCATACAAGTAGATAGATAGATAGACAGACAGAGAGACAGAGATAGATAGATAGATAGATAGATAGATAGATAGATAGATAGATAGACAGATAGATAAATGTAAGAAATGAAAGCTGTCTCTCTGTACCCCAACCCTACCCAGGTGCCACTTGCTGCAGTATTCTGGAAGCTTTTCTGGGTATCACTGGGTCAGCTCTTCAGTAGTGTATCCCTGCTCCCCCACCCCACTGCCTCACAACCCACAGAAGCACCGAGTCAGGCCCTGAGTGAGCCTTGGAGAATGAGAAGCCTCCTTACCCATCCGCTCACAGCACATTAGAACCTCCTATAGCAGAAGCAGAAACTACACTAGAGCTGCTCCAAGGCTACCCCGTGCCCTCCTACCCCATGGCACCTACTCAGGGATGGAAACTGAGGCTCAGAGAGGTCATGAGACTGGCCTAGCTCTGTCTAAAAAGGGAGAGCAGGATTCAAACCCAGGCCTGTTAGGAATAGGTCCCTACAGATGATTCCTGAACACTGGCTCCTTTAACAGCTGACAAAGCTATGTCTGGGCGGATGCATATACCACTGTGGGCCTGATTACATAGTGCCCAGTACAGGTGGCTATTGATCAGGATGAATGGTGGTAGATATTTTCACACCCTAGCATCCTGATCAATTGGCTTCTATGTACTGGGTCCTCACTGAGGCCCAGCTCACAGAACCATTCAGCTCTCACGGCATGTCTACTGACGCAGAGGACTGAAGAGAGACACCAAGAGACTCATCTTTCCTGAAACCCCAAGAGCCTTTGGAGGGGATTCGTGATCCACAATCCTCGAGATCTGGGCCCCTGATCCACACTCTAAGAGGCTGTTCCCCAGGATCCTCATTACAGAGCCAGGGATGCTGTGTGCTATTACAATGATGTATATGCCAGATTCCTTTGCTGAATCACCAGAGACATGTAGCACAAGCATGCAGGCCATTAGGCATGTTGTGGGAATAGGAGGTCCCTAGGGAGCCAGCAGCACAGGTACCCAGCCACTCTGCAGGAGCTTGAACTACCCACTGCCACAAGGACACAGACTTTAGGGTGTGTACCCCTGTCCTCCTACACAGTGCGGGGCCACAGCCAGCTCAGGTCAATCTCTCTTGCACTATCCATGTCCCAAGTCAGAAACTTCAGTGTGAGGGACACCCTGGGGCACCTGCCCTCTCTCCTCCCCACTTCTCATCTTGTCTCTGCTGTCTGCCACAGGATCAGGTCAGGATTCAGCACCAGTTCTGTCTCATTGGCCCTGGAGGCTGTTCTTAGCCACTGAGCCTGGCTAACCTGGGCTACACACTAAGGTGTCTGCTCTCAGGGGCTCAGGGGCTGCTGGGAGAGGCGGGTGCACAGGCAGAGACATCTGATGCAGATGAATAAGCTCTGTGGCGGGGTGAGTGGGTTTGTACTTCAACAGCACTGAAGTGAGTGGAGGCTTGAGTGCTCCACCACAGGACTTAGCCGACCACAGGACTCTGGGCTAGTCCCACCCCTTAAGGGCCCTCTGACTTCCCATCTAGACAATGGGTTCACACTGAGATGTTGGGGCATGGGTTCATTCACACAGTTGCGTGTCTGGCCTGATGCCTGGTGCGCAGCAGGTGCTGACTAAGCACCAGCTCTTATTTATGAATCCAGTGAGCAGGTGTTTGGGGAGCGCCTGCTGTGGGCCTGGCCCTGTGTGGGGAACTGAGAATTCAGTACTGTAGGAAGCTAGGCTCTGTGTCCTTGCCTAATCATGAACAGAGGCCAGCTCGGGGTGGAGGGTGGCCTGGCAGGAGCCTCTCTGAGCAGGTGGCGGGCTGGCTGAGAAGGTGCAATAATTAGACACTCACTGCATGTACAGGAAGAGGAAGGGATTTCTGGCTGTGCAGAATCCACTTGGAGGAAGAGTCTTGTGCTGAGAAGAGCCCTGTGGCAGACAGCAGAGACAAGATGAGAAGTGGAGAGGAGAGAGGGCAGGTGCCCCAGGGTGTCCCTCGCACTGAAGTTTCTGACTTGGGACATGGATAGTGGGAGAGAGCAAGGATGGGGACAGAATGGCTCCCCTCTGTCCTGGGCCACTATGTGAACAGGAACATAAAAAGGCAGATAATGGGGAAAGGAGGGGTCTTGAAGGCCGGGGGTAGTGTCTGCATTTGGAGTGAGGACATGGCTACGAGGCTTGGAGCCTGCCATGTTTCAGCAGGAGGGTGCGCTCACACTCCACAGGGCTCACATCCTGGGAGGACACCAGGTGCAGAGAGGCAGGGAGGTGGTGCTGGCAGGATCTGCAGTCAGGACAGCCCAACGACCAGGCACCCAGTCCACACAGTGGAATGTACAGAGCCAGAGAAGGCAGTGGCTCCTGAGAAATGCCACGGTGCGGATGGGTCCAAGACAGCCGGGCTCAGCAAAGAAGCCGGATGCAAGCACCCCACAGCATGACCCCATCAAACACAATGTCAGGGCAGGACAGGTCTGTGACGATGAAGGATGTGTGCTCCCTGAGCCTGGAGGTGGGAACCATCAATGGGAACTTCCCACTCTCGGTCGGGTGATGTGTATCCTTTCTCTAAGTGGATCGTTGTCAAGGTGCGTGTCTTAGTTACTTTCTAGTGCTGTGACTGAACACCATGGCCAAGACAACCCATGAAAGAAAGTGTTTAATGGGGCTTGTGGTTTAGAGGCTTAGCATCCATGATGGCAGAGCAAAGGCGTGGTGGCAGAAACATCTGAGAATTCACATCTTGATTGGTAAGCAGGAGGCAGAAAGACTCAGTGGGAACGGCAGGGGTCTTTTAAAACCTCAAAGCCTGCCCCCAGTGACATACCTCCTCCAACTCCAACAAGGCCACACCTCCTAATCCTTCCCCAAATAGTTCCCTAGGGACTAAACATTCAAATACATGAGCCTATGGGGGTCATTCTCATTCAAACCACCACAGTGCACAACTGTCAACCTACTAACAATTTTTTAAACTTCACACTTAATAAATAAGTAAATTGGCTGGGTGTAGTGGTGCACACTTGTATAACACTTAGGAGGAGGAGGCAGGAGGATCAGGAGTTTAAGGTCATCCTAGGCTACAAAGTGAGTTTGATTGTGGCCCAGAGACTGCTCTCTCCTTCCTCAGGCTCCTGTGGGTCCCAGATATGGTGTGTGTGGTGGCTTGAATGAGAATGGCCAGCACATGCTCATATATTTGCATGGCTGGTTCCCAGTTGGTGGAATTGTTTGGGAAGGATTAGGAGGTGTGGCCTTGTTGGAGGAGGTGTGTGCCACTGGGGGTGGGCTTTGAGGCTTCAAAAGCCCACTCCAGGCCCAGTCTCTCTCTCTCTCTCTCTTTCAATCCCTGCTGCCACCTTTCAGATAAGAGGCAAGCTCTCGGCTACTGCTGCAACACCAGGCCTGCCTGTCTGCTGCCATGCTCCCCACCAGGATGGTCAAGGATTTACCTTCTGATACTCGAAGCGAGCTCCCAGTTAAATGCTTTCTTTATGAGTTCCCTTGGTCATGGTGTCTTTTCATGGCATGAGAAAAGTAACTAAGATCATGTGTGAACTCAAAGAGCTGGGGAGACAGACAGTGTGGTGCCTCACAGATGGATGCCATAAGGTACAGTGAGTCCCCTTGGAAACAAAGAGTTATACAGACTCATTTGAAACCGCCAAGGGCGGTGGCTAATGAGCAGGGAGGGGAGGGGGGGTGTTTGTGTTGGCAGCAAGCCTGGTGGGCAGCCAGTGTTTTACCAAGCATCCTGGGGGGGGGGTGGCTGCCTGGCAGACTATCAAGGAGCTTGGTGACCAGAGGGGAAGAATGGAAAGGGAACAGAGAGGAGAGGATGGGGTGGAGGAAGAGAAGAAGGAAAAGAAGAAGAGAACGATGGAGGAGGGCATTGGAGAAGAGGGGAAAGGAGAGGAGACTTGGACAGAATGAGGGAGAGATGACAGAGCAAAGGAAGGAGAGAGTGGAGAGGCAGGATGGGGAGGGAGGAGGGGAGGGAGGAGGGGGAGGGAGGAGGGGAAGGCAAGAGTCAGAGAAGATAAAACAGGAAGGAGGGAAGCCACAGAAACCACATCAAGAGTGGGGAGAGGAGGAAGGGGGAAGGTAGGGGAGGGGGGGCAGGTGCTCAGGACCCAGCTCAGTTCAGCTCTCCCGTAGGTGATGCTTTCTGGGTCTCTGAAATGAAGCGTTGCCGGGCTTCCAGCCTCACTCACTGGCCAGCCAAGCAACCGGAGGACATCCAGGCCGAGCCCACGGTCTGTTGAGTGGCTCCCAAGGCAGGAGCATCTTCAG
Source organism: Peromyscus californicus insignis (assembly GCF_007827085.1). Taxonomy (NCBI): domain Eukaryota; kingdom Metazoa; phylum Chordata; class Mammalia; order Rodentia; family Cricetidae; genus Peromyscus; species Peromyscus californicus. Next base: position 23,415,578 of record NW_026294573.1, on the reverse strand, counting down.
TGTCCCCTCCTTTGACTCTGTCACATGCAGGAAAGAGCTCGGCCTGACTGCGGGTCTAGGTGGGGTCCAGTACACTGCAGCCCCTCCTTCCATCTGAGCTAGATAGAGAGTCTGCAGGGCAGACATGAAATCCATCCTTAGGGATACTGGTTGCTGGATGCTTGGGTCCCAGATCAAGTCTGCTGTGTACTGGGTGTGTTTGCTATGTGACCTTAACCAATTTGGGCTAGACTCCTCTGTCACAGGAAGTGGCCGTGATATCTGGTTCACTGTCCTGTGGTGTGCTGGGAATAGCCCCAAATCATCCGTAGGTGGTCTCTCCTCCCCCATTTAATTATTAGTACTCAATTGCTATTGCAGTTTTCATTTTTCATACCAGGACATGCAAGCCCTCAGGGATGACTAACCACTTAAAGTCACCCAGGTCATTCACAGAAAGGCAGACTGCTCCTCCCCCTGCAGCATGAAGTTTGGTCACTGTAGGGATTCTGGCCTTCCAGTTCACTGTCATCCCCTCATGTCTCAGGACAATGGGGCACTGAGGAGATGCTGTGGCCAGAGTCCCAAAGGTCAACCTGTCCGTCACCACAGAGGCCGATGAGCAGAGGTGGGAAATGAATCTTTAAACACGTTTTCTGTCTCATCTCCTGGCAGATTCGACAGAGGCCCAAGAACAAAGACAGTCAGCCAGGCAGGGGCCCACTTTTTGCCTCTCTGATCAGGTGATGAGACACCCACCCACCCAGTCTCGGGATATGAGTGTCTCTGGAATAGGGTCCTCAAAGGTGAGAGTGTGTCAAGATGACACTGTATGGCGACGCTGTGCTGGATGGAGCACTGTGACAGGTAGCCTGGAGGCAAGGTGGGTAGGTGGGCTTCCCACAGCTGTGGACCATAAGGATACAGTATCTTGTATCACTGAGGGGCATCTGCTGCAGAGAAGGCTCCCATTCAGAGTGGCAGGCCCAGCCTCACATGTGCCTTACTGGCTGCTACTCAGTATTAGGCATGGACAGTCGATGGACTGCAGCAGCAAGGATGTCCCTTCTGGGGTCTAGCCTAGAGTCTTCCAGCTGCAGTTTTGTCTCCTGCCTCTCCAGTCCCTGCATGTGCCTCATCTCAAGCCTGTCTGGTGTTTGGGTTCAGCCCCGATTGCGTATGCAGCACAGATCCCTTGCGAGGCCCCATCTGTCAATATGTCTGCAGTCCCAAAGTGGCTCCTGCTTCAAATCAATGATGTTTACCACGCCGGGCAGGAAGGCGGTGAGTTATTTTTCTTCCCTCCCCACATCCTTTCTTGAGTCACCAGCCATCTCTCTTGCTCTGCAGACTGAGATGATTGGCAGGCTCTGCTCCCAGGATGGACACCAGGGTCTTGTCTATCGGCTCTCCCCCTGGACTGGACCCTGGGTGGCGCACTGCCCACTCAGGATGTCACTCCTCTCCGCATCAGCTCTGCCGGATGGTCCACCAGGGAGACTGAGTCACTTAGCTGAGAAAGCACAGCAGAGCTGGGCAGATGGCTCAGTGGGTAAAGCGCCGAGGGGACAAGTGTGATGACCTGAGTTCGAATCTCCAGAACCCATGAGAAGCCAGGCATGGTCGCTTGTAATCTCGGGGCTTGTATGGCGAGATGGAATGAGACATTGCCAAACAACAAAAAGACACTGTCCCAAACAAGGTGGAAGGGGAGAGTGACATGTGAGACTGTCCTTCAGCACACACACACACACACACACACACACACACACACACACACACACGAACAACAAGGCCTCACTTTGAGCCCACAACAAACTGACTGCCTCTCAGTGTTGCATCTCTAAAGCCTTTGTATTGCTTAGAACCCCCGTGTTCCATGACGACCGGTGTCATCTCCCTTTCACACTTGGCAAAACGGAGGCACAGATGTGTGGTACTAATCCCCAGTCCCCCATGGCTCCCGAGTTCCTGCTCCAAACTGCTGAGTTACAGGAAGCCTGGGCAGCCCGTGCCGGGCTACCACTCGCGCATTCCCACACTCCTGCTCCTAGCTCTTGTCTGCTGATGTGGAATTGCCTCTCAGGACCCTGCATGGGAGCCTGTCCCCAAGGGGTGGGGTGGAGGTCCTTACCTGGCACACAGCAGGTGCTTCACTGAAGGCACCCACGAGCAACCGTGACAGCCCAAGCCTGGGCTGAGACCCAGATGACCCTGCCCCTGCACCTTTCCCCCTCCCTGTCCCACATTAATCCCCCTCTAAAGAACTGGATTCCCGGGCAGGTCCACTTCACTGCGGAGAGCCTGGCCCGTGAAGACAGAGCAGGCTGGTCAGGAAAGCTCCTCCGGCTTGCCCATCACTCCAGAGATCGATGCTCTCTGATTGCTGCCCCAGCGTCTGTCAGCAGCTGCCTAATTTTAGCCGGATCTGTGTAGGCTTCTTGTCCTGCTCGTCCGCCCCCATGGATGGCGAGAGGCTCCGAGAAGCACCATTGATCTTTTGACTAAAGTGTCCTAATGAAATACAAATCTGTTGTCACTTAAAGAGCCATCTGTCATGGTGGCACAGAAGAAATGCTACCAGGAGAACAATAACCATAATTTCATTTTAAGACCCAGTCCTCCTCCCCTTTCCCTGCCAGAGAAAAATCGATGTCTTTTACTGTTTCATTTTGCCACAGAGCAGTGGGGGAAAGCCATCAAGAGGACGTTAAAGATATTTCCAGTCCTGCGCCAGCTCGCTGTCCAGGGGCCCATGACTTCTTACATCGAATTAACGCTTATTTGCATGGGGGCTTCATTCGGCTTTGGCCATCAGTGCTGCATGAGTGACTCAGGGCACTGCAGGGTACAGCAGGGCTCCCAGGGGACCATCGGCCTTGCACGGCCTTAGGTCTGCCTGGATGCAATATACAGCCTGACATTGTGGTCTGACTATGAATTGTCCCCTAGAGTCTCCGTATTGAGAGCTGACGGCCTCTGGGGAAGCGATTAGATCCTGCGGGCTCAGACCTAATCAATTGATTAATCCCTTGATGGATTCGTGATCTGACAGCTTTACTGGAAATGGTTACGAGTGGGAGACAGGGACTAGGTAAGGTGGTAGGTCCCTGGAGGTGTGCCCTTGGGACTGTAGCTTGCCTTGGTGTCTTCCTTCCTGCTTCTTCTACTTCCTGTCCAGAATGACGTGAGCAGCGTTCCCCTGCATTCCCACTGCTGAGATGTTTTACTGCCTATGTGTGTGTGGCCAAGTGAGCACAGACTGAGACAGAAAAACAAGTCACTCCTCCAGCCACTTATCTGGGGCACTTATCTCTGGCCCCCTGGTGTCACTGGACTTACTAACATTCATACACAGTCTCCCTAATCCTTGCTCCAAACTGCTGAGCTACGGACAGTCCACGCCCTGCCATCACCTCCCCCACTGCCCCCTCCTTCCCTTATCTGCGGATGTGGCATTGCTTCTCGGGAATCTTTTGGGAGTCTGTCACCAAGGGTGTGACTGTCCTTTCATATCTGACACACAGTGGGTGCTTCACTGAGGGCAACCACGAACAACAGTGAGAACCCTGAGGAGATGACTCAGAGCTTGAGAGAACTTGCGGCACTTGCAGAGGACCTGGATTCGGTTCCCAGTTCCCACACAGTGGCTCACAACCACCTGTAACTCCAGTTCTAGGGGCTCTGATGCCCTCTTCGGGCCTCAAAGGTCACTGCAGTCACATGCACAAAACCACATTCAGACAAGCACACATACACATAATTCAAAATAAAAAATTAATCTTAAAAATAACCTAAACACAGATCTACCATATATAACCCAGTGCTACCATTCGTGGGGATTTCTCCAAAGCACCCACAGCCAAAACATTACAGAGATTCTTGCATATCAGTGTTTATTACAATGCTGTTCACAAGAGCCAACCCAGGTGTCTATTAACAGAGAAATGGATAAAAAATGGTACCGAGACACAATGGAATTTTTTTTCAGCCAGAAAAGGGGTAGAGTTATACCATTTTCAGAAAAATGGACACAACTGGAGATAATCATATTGAATACTTTAAGTCAGTTTCAGAGACAAATATTGTTATGTTTTCATTCGTGTTTCTTGATTCTATATAGATACATAAAGTCAAGTGTGTGTATATAGGACATGAAATTAGAAATGAAGTCTTCAAGAAGGAGAACAGGGAGTATGGGGAGGGGAGGGGAGACGGCTGGAGGAAGGGAGGACATAAGGAGAATGTACTGTGGATACAACAACATACGGTCGTATGAAAATACCCTTATGTAACACAACACCACGTACAATGAATTTACACAGTGGCATTTTAAAATAACAAAATTAAAAATAAATAAGCGATTCTTCTCTTAAGCTTCTTCAGTCAAGTATTTGATGACCGAGGGCTCAGACCAAGGGTTGGATTCATCGCTTGGTGGCTTCATGATATGACAACAGCTTTACTGGGAAATGGTGAAGAGTAATCTATGGCTGGGAAGTGCCTGGAGGGAGGGAGGAAGGGAGGGGGGCACTGTGCTTTTGGTGGGAGAGGCCCCTCTTCTCCCGGCATGGCTGGGACTACAGGCATGAGCGGTGGTGACCTCTGTATGTCTAGCTGCTTTCAGATGTGGGGAGGAGTGCTTAGAAACATGGGGAAGAAAAATGGACTCCAGTGTCACCCAGTAAGTTGACAGCAGAGGAAGACAAGCTGAGGTCCCTCTGGTCAGCTCAGTCTGAAACAGGTTCCTTCCAATTCTGTTCACATATCCAGAGACTTGGCTCATATTGGCTGACACTTAAATGTGGGCAGTTGAGCAAGCCTTGAGTGGGTGTGTAAAGAGCTGATGATGTCCTGAGTGAATGTGTATGACTGACATGGGCACAGACATGTCTAGAACCAATGCCTAAGACATATGGGAGACCAGCAGAGTCTTCCCCATACGGAACAGGCTCGGAATTGGCAAAGCCTTAAGTGGGAATGTTGGCAGCGTGTGCAAAACTAGCAACTTGAGCTTCCTCCTCCTGGACATTTTCAGCCTGAGACTTCTCACCTACAGAGACCTCCTACCAAGACTGTCTCACCCCTCCCTCTGTGCCGTACTTAAGAAACTCGCTGAGGTTCCAGTTTGCTGTAGTAGTTGGTGCCACCCCATCAGAGTGTGCAGGGCCCACCCAAGCCTAGCTTTTCTGTACATGTGTTGGTGTGTCTGCCCCTTCTTCATCTCCATGCCCCAGCCAGGGTTCTGGGATCCAAGATGCATACGACGAAGTACTTTGTGTACACATTCCTTTCTTCTTTTCTTTTGCACACTTCTCTCTCTCTCTCTCTCTCTCTCTCTCTCTCTCTCTCTCTCTCTCTCTCTCTCTCTTTCTCCGTCTCCCCCTGTGATGTATTCATGCATGCATGTATGTGTATGTATTCACATGTGTGTGCATGCGTGTGCAAGCCAAGGGTTGGTATCAAGAGTCCTCTTCAATACTTTGCAGCCTAAATATTGAAGCAAGCTGAATCTCTTACTTGGACCCAAAGCTTGCCAGTACAGCTAGTCTGGCCAGCCAGTTTCCTCTGGGGATCGATCCCTGTCTCAGTCTCCCATGCTGGGATGACAGGTGGGCCAATTTGCCTACCCAGCATTTGTGCGGGAGCTGGGGACCTGAACTCCAGTCCTCTCACTTGCACAGCATGCGCTTTCCCCACCGAGCTGCCTCCCCAGCCTCAGAAATACATTTTTGAGGTCAGCTTCGTTGAAATGTAGCTGTGATCAAATGCAATTTGATGAGATTTGACGTGTGCCCACAGGTGTTTATTCTCTCTTACAGCCACAGCGCAGACATTTCCATTAACCCCAAGATATTCCCTCCAGTCTCTCTGCAGTCAAACCCTTCCCTCCATCTTTGTCAGACCTCTGTAACTTTGTTTCTGCCTTTTCTAAAGTTCAGATAGATGAATTTGTACAATTTTCATTCTCTGTTTTTTTTCAACAATTGATGTGACACCTTGAAGTTACACCTGTGCTGCTATATGTCAGTTGCTTATAACATTTTTATTACTGCATAGTGTTACAGTGGGTGGATATGTTGTATTTTGTCTGTCTCTTCAATAATTGATGGACACTTTTTGTAGTTCTTGGCTATCATGCATAAAGGGGCGACAGATAGTTTCACACACGTCTGTAGGTGGAAAGGTATGTTTTTTTTCCCCTCACTGGTAAATAAGCACCCAGTGGTAGGATAGATGGATCGCATCATAGACACATGTTTAACATCTTAAGATGTAGCTAAACAGATTTGAGAAGTATCCATGTCAGTTTGCATTCCCACCACACTTTGTGAGAGAGTTCCGGGGATCAGCAGCCTTGCCTTCACCTGGTGTCAAGCTCTTCGGTTTCCAGCCATTCTGGTGGTTTTATGATACCATCTTACTGTGGTTTTAATTATGTTTTCCCAATAACTAATGCCATTCACTGTCTTTTGAATATATTTTTGTCATTATGCATTATCCTAGTTATCTTTAATTATCAACCTGACACAATGTAGAATCATCTGAGAGGGGAGCCTCAACTGAGAGGTTGTCTAGATGGGATTGGTCTGTGGGGATTATCTTGATTTTAATGGATGCAGGAGGGCCCAGCCCATGGTGGGTGGTGTCATTCCCTTGGCAGGTGATCCTGAGCTGTATAAGAGAGCTGGCTGACTGGGGGCCATGCTGTAGCTGGGGCCATACAGATCTGGGTGGCTTGTGCTGCCACCCAGGGCCATAGTGTCATCTGGGCCCAGGTGCTGCCAAGGGCCATGTCTGGGTCCGTGGCCCTATAGTGGCCAAGATCTAGGTTGACATCTATGGTTCCTGTTGCCACCAAGGGCCATGTGGATGCTCAGGGTCAAGTCAGTCACCTGAGTCCATGCTGGTATCCAAGCGCCTTGCTGCGGCTGGGACCATACACATCTGAGTGGCCTGCACTGCTACCCAATGCCATGGTGACATCTGGGCCAGAGCTGCAGCTGAGGACCATGTCTGGGTCCATGGCCCTATTGCAGCCAGGATCCACGTGGAAGTTCAAGGTTCCTGTTACCATCAAAGGCCATGCGGATGCCTGAGGTTTGGGGCCACGTAGGTGTCTGAGGGCCATGTTGTCACTGGGGCCATGCCCATTTGAGTGGCCTGCACTGCCACCTGGGCAATGGTGACATCCAGACCCAGCTGCTGTGGAGGACCATGTCTGGGTCCATGGCAGTGGCTGGGGTCTGTGTTGAAGTCTGAGGCCCATGTTGCCACCAAAGGTCACAGAGATGCCCGTGGTTGGGTCCATAACCTGTGGTGTCCAGGGGCCATGCTGCTGCCGGGGTCATCCTGATCTGAGTGGCCAGTGCTCCCACCCAGAGCCAGGATGTCATGCAGGTCCCAGCTGCTGCAGAGGGCCATGTCTGGGTCTGTGGTCCAGCTGAGATCTGTGTTGATATAGATGGCCCGTGTCACCTATGCCGTGGGACATAGGAACCAAGAAGAATCAGAGGGTCATGATGAGCTGGCCCAGCCTTTCACTGGCCCTGGGAAAGCTGGCCCTGCCTCTTGCTGGACACTGCAGCAAGAGAGCTGGCCCTGACCCTCACAGGAGAGCTGGCCTCTGCACTCGGGAGAGCTGGCCCCACCCCTCACCACAGGTGAGGAAGAACTAACTCTGATGGCATGGACTTAGGGAAGATGGCTCTGCCCCCTCGCCTGAGGTGGGTGGCCCCAGTGGCCCTGACTGATCAGCTCAGCTACCACCCAGGCCCACAGCTGGGCCTTGGGTTGGCCCACCCTAGCATCTATCCCATCTAGGACCTGCTGGAGTTTGTGAAGGGACTGATCCTGTGGATTAATACCTGAAGAATCTCCATGACTCAGGGTGGCTGCGGAATATCCCAGAGGAGTTTTGGTGAGGGTACAGTGATGATGGTGTGCAAGAAACCAGAGGCCTTCAAGCAGACCAGCGACTCACTGCAAAGAACATTTGCTAGTAAAGCTGATTGGACAGAGGGTGTACTCCGTGACACACTGCTCCTGATGCCACCAGGATGATGAAGGGGTGTTGGAGAGGCAGGAAAGATGGAGGGGGGAAGAGGATTTTTGGGGGCTTGGGGGTTTGTTTGTTCTTGTTTTTGTTTGTTTGCTTGCTCTGTTTTGTTTTGGTTTGATTTTTTTTAATTTTCTCTTTTGGGGCACTGCAGGGGTGAGGGGAGGATTGGGGGGACTGGAAGGTGAGTGGAATTAGGGTGCATGATGTGAAATTCCCAGAGAATCAATAAAGAAATTATGTTATTAAAAAAAGAAAGAAAGAAAGCTGGCTCAGAATGAGTGAGGAATTGGGCCAGCAATCAGCGTACCTCCAAAGCTTTTATATCAAGTTCTGCTTGAGTTCCTGCCCCTCTTCCCTCAGTGATGAACTATAATCCAGAAGACGAAGAGAAAGGTCTTTCCCTTCCCAAGTTGCTTTTGGTCACACTGTTTATCACTGTGACAGAGTGAAGCTAGGGCACATATTCTGAGTGGTCAATTATTCCAATATTCTATCCATTCTCCTACTTTCCCCTTGCTTGTGCCCTTTGTAAACTCTGGGTACCAGTGATTTGTAAAGTGTGTTTTTCTTCACAGGATCAGATCTGCTGTTAATTCTACTGCGATTTGATAATATGCATTTTTCTGCTATTAGTGTTCAATGGAGGTCTGTAATATTCCTCCCAGATAGATTCCTTATTTCCCATTTCTTGCAAACCTCTGAGCATATTTCTTTTCTATGGCTCCAACATCCTTTACATTCTTGAATCCATTTCTATTACTTTTTTTCTGCTTACGATTGTATTCTCATGTTTCTTTGCACACCTAGTAATTTTTATTAGATACTGGACAATTATGGCTGTGTGTTGTCGCTTACTGGATTGTGTTATCTTTCCTTAAGTAGGGCTGGGTTTTGCTTTGAGAAGCAGTTAAATGATTTGGGATCCTTCGGATAATTTTGGAGTTTTCTTCTGAGCTGTTCTACGCCCTGAGATTCAAGGGCGTATTCACTGCAGGTTAGTGTTGCCCGTGTCTCACAGTGTCACGCCACGCTCATCAGGCTGTCCTTCCACTCTAGCCCTCAGCCCCGAAGGCACTTCCAGAATCCCCCCCCCGTCCCCCCCCCCCCCGCCTGTGCCCTCTCTTCTGGCAGTTCTTTTCCTGGCCTGAGATACTTTCTTTCCCTCCAAGTGCGGACATTCCTCTGCCAGTTTCTCCACAGGAGCCTTCTGGTATTCTTTGAGGTCCCTTTCTCTCTCTCCTCCAATGCCCGTCTTTGGCATTCTAGCCACTGGGACCTTCTCAGACCCTGGCTTCTCCTCTTCCTGTGTGGATCTCTTGCAGCTCTGCTGCAGCCTGGAGGCTAGCTGTTCAGCTCACCCAGTCTCCTCGGTCACCATGCCCCTGCACAGCCACGATCCTGTGTCTGGAAACAGCTGTTTCTTAGGCATATTCACTTCTCTAGTTGCAAAGAGCAGAAGGAAGAATTCTATCCCCACTGGTTCACCAGGACCACCAGGTCAGAGTTCAACTCACATGATTTCCCAATGGTTTTAACATTCACGTGAACATTACAGCTAGGATTCTGATGCCTTCTTTCCTGGTGGACTCTGTCACGGTGCCCTGAGTCTGAGGTTGAGGGAGCCTCAGCATAAAGAGGTAGCCCAACTGCCTATCCACACAGTAAATGTCTAATTTTTGCACCTGCTCAGCTGAACTGCCACCTGCTCAGAGAGGCTCCTGCCAGGCCACCCTCCACCCAGAGCTGGCCTCTGTTCATGATTAGGCAAAGACACAGAGCCTAGCTTCCTACAGTACTGAATTCTCAGTTCCCCACACAGGGCCAGGCCCACAGCAGGCGCTCCCCAAACACCTGCTCACTGGATTCATAAATAAGAGCTGGTGCTTAGTCAGCACCTGATGCGCACCAGGCATCAGGCCAGACATGCAACTGTGTGAATGAACCCATGCCCCAACATCTCAGTGTGAACCCATTGTCTAGATGGGAAGTCACAGGGTCCTTAAGGGGTGGGACTAGCCCAGAGTCCTGTGGTCTGCTAAGTCCTGTGGTGGAGCACTCAAGCCTCCACTCACTTCAGTGCTGTTGAAGTACAAACCCACTCACCCCGCCACAGAGCTTATTCATCTGCATCAGACGTCTCTGCCTGTGCACCCGCCTCTCCCAGTAGCCCCTGAGCCCCTGAGAGCAGACACCTCAGTGTGTAGCCCAGGTTAGCCAGGCTCAGTGGCTAAGAACAGCCTCCAGGGCCAATGAGACAGAACTGGTGCTGAATCCTGACCTGTCAAAAGATGGTTGAGTCTGAGCTGGTTGTGGCCCCGCACTCTGCAGGAGGACAGTGGTTCTCGACCTTCCTAATGCTGCAACCCTTTAATACAGTTCCTCGTGCTGCGGTGACCCCCCCCCCCCGGAACCATAAAATTATTTTCATTGCTGCCTCCTAAATATAATTTTGCTATTGTTATGTATTGTAATATAAACATGTTTTGGAGATAGCGGTTCACCAGCAGATTATGACCCCCAGGTTGAGAAACACTTCTGTAGAAAGCATTACACCTTGAGAGCGTAGGGAAGCTCTGCTTGACATCAGAGGCAGACATACTCTCTTCCCTACTACTCACTTTCCCTGAAGTCCTTTCCAGGGCCTGCCATCATCTCTGGTGACCTTACAGTGCCCGTGACCTAGGACACTAAGAAATGTCATCGATGTTGCCACAAGCAGCTATGGCCACCACCCCTGCCAAACCCAGGAACCTTCCATCTGCCAATGGTTCAGCTGAGGCTTGTTCTGTGCTGGAACCGGGGTCCCCTAGTACTGCTTCCAGGGGTGAGCTCCCGCTGTGCTTTGCAGGGCAGAGAGCAGAACTGGACCCAAGGGTCTGTTTACTCCCTCTAGCTCCAGACTCCCCTTAAATGAGACAAAATTACCTTCTAATCTTTGTTATTTCTACTTAATGCTTCTTGAAAAGCCCCACTTGACATTTTTAAGAGAAGAAAATATGGGCAAGTTAGGAGCACACGAAACCATGTAGAAAGTGGAGAGTGGAGAATGCCCGGGAGCTTGTGTTTCGTGCTCCGGGCCTCCCTGACGGAAATGGAGGCAGACGGGCTGAGAAGGCAGGCTGACACCTGCTCTGTCCAAACTGGGGGAGCTTCTCTGAGACTCTCACCGTGCGGTTCGGGCTCACACTTTATCTTCTCACTTCTGGGGCAGCCTGACTCCCCCTGTCCCATGCCATGCTTGGACCATCTGCAGAGCAGGGCCCTCAGCCTGAAGGGGCTTCTTTCTCCTTTTGTCCCATAGCATCTCCGTCTTCAGCGGGGCCAAAGGGCAGACCTATGGGCACATGATGCTGAGCCTCTGAGTTGAGGAAGTGTGTGCTGTCCCACATGTTTATTTCTACAAGCTGGAGTATAGGTTGGTCTAGGTTCAGCGGCCTGGGAAGCAAGGAGCCTGGGGTCTGGATGCAGAGCGCCGAAGGCCCTCAGACTGGGAGCATCAGTTTCCAAGGACAGGAAAGAGGGTGCCTCGGAGCAAACGCAGGCATGCCCGATCCACTTTTATGGCATTCATGCCCCAGAGCACTTGAGGGGAGCCTCCCTCCAGCAGCAGACCCTCTGTACTCATCTGGGACCCCAGCACTGATCTCCAGACCCCCAACACAGACCCTCAGAGACAGCACTCCTGCCACCACATGAGACATCTCAGTGCAGGTGTGAAACACGTGCTCTTTAGTTTAGAGCAGTGACAAACGTGGACTACCACCATCTCCCAGAAGTGAGTTCACCAAACCAAATGTCCCTGTGTGAACAGACCTGCTCCACACTGCCCCTGTCAGCTGCGATCACACAAGCAGATGGACTCACAGGAGGGACTGCCACTCCCTCTGACAGAGACTGAAGAAGGAAAGGAAAAGCTGGACTCAATCCACTGATGAGACTCAGTCCCCTCCCTGGCGACTGGGATGGTGACAATATGGTTGTCCTCGAGTTGGTCCCCAGGGAAGTGAGCATCTCTCCAGTGAGAACTTGCCCCTGTCTTCCCTCTCTACAGTTTTCGCTTGGATGAGGTTGTCATTCTCCTACACACCTTAGAAATTCCTTACATATTGGATAAAAATTCTTAAGCTTAAAAATTACATATAAAAGTGTGTGTGTGTGTGTGTGTGTGTGTGTGTGTGTGTGTGTGTGTGTGTGTGCAAGCACCTGCCAGACACCACAATGCATGTGTGGAGGTCAGAAGACATTTTTTAGGAGTTGGTTCTCGCCTTCCAGCAGGTGGGTTCCAGGGATCGAACTCAGATCATCAGGCTCGGCAGCAAGCGCCTTTACCTGCTAAGCCATCTCGTTGGCCTGTTACTGATCGCATGAACAGCAAATATCTTCTTTCACTGTGTCTTGCTGTTGTCCTTCCATTTTGTTGGTGCTGGGGACGGAACTCTGAGTCTTGCACACGCTAGGCAGGTGCTTTCTTACCAGGAAGCCACGGGGTCTGCCCCGAGTCAATTTGTTACGTCCAGACCTGTGAGTGTTTTGTGCATTTTTGTTTGATTAAGAAATTCCGGGGGTGGGTAGGGGCAAAAAAAATTTCCTACCTCAAGGTCATGAGCAGTACTTGGTATTTTCTAATTAAACATTTTATTTTTCATCATTTACATTTATCTTTATACTGTAGATGTGTGTGTGTGCATGTGTGTGTGTGTGTGTGTGTGTGTGTGTGTGTGTGTGTGTGTGTGTGTGTGTCTGTCTGTCTGTCTGTCTGTCTATCTGCATGCACATGTGTGTGCAGAAGTGTATGTGTGTAGAGACCAGAGGTCCGTTTGCCCTCCACAGGGCTGGTTTCTTAGTGCTGTGCACCTTATCACTTTTGGTTCCTCTTCTGCCCGGACTGAGTCCCCACCTGTAGCAGATTGCTCCACCAGCCTCTTCACTTTGCACTGGGACAACAGTGTGAACTCTGTGACTGAGGTGTACTCATAAATCACACTTGTCCTTCAAAGTGATTTTCCAGGAGCGCATTGGACCGGCCTATCACATCCCAGGAGCCTCTCCTGGGATTCTGGGAAGCTGTAATGGCGCTGTGTTTAGAGCCTGACATTTTTAAGATGTCGGTTCTTCCTGTCCATAAGCACATTCCACCCCCCTCCCCAAATTCGGTTTTCCTTTTACGTCCTTCAGTAAAGCATTATAATTTTCTCTTTAAAGGTCTTTCACATAGTTTACTGGATTTATTCTTCAGTGCATTGAACATTTATTGGAGCTCTGGAAGGAGGCAGAGCTCCGCAGTTCCATCACTTAGGAACAAACCCCATGATCCTAGACAAGTCTTAAATGGATCTGTTCTCAGTTTCCTCGTAAACCATTACACTCTCAGCACAGAGTGGCCATGGGGATGGAATGAAATGAAGAATGTGATGCTTTTACAACATTGGAAACTTCTGATAAATGCTGGCTCATCCTGGAACCCTCTCAGGCTTGGAGTTGTGTATCTGAACGTGTGTGTGGTTGTCCCCAGGTATGAGCAGAGGATCAACGATTGCTCTAGACTCAGTGAGAGATTCTGTCTCAAAAAATAAGGTGGAGAGCGATTGGTCAAGATAATTCATGTTGACCTCTGGCCTCCACGTATATGTGCGTGCACATCTGCACACGCACCAGCCCTTGCACACACACCATACACACACAAAGAAAAAAACGTCAGGAGCAAAGCTGATATACCAGATGCTTGCACACACACGACCAAGGAAGATGCACAAAACGCTGCGCATAATGCTGTTCATGGTGCTGAGGTGCAGCAATGCTACCATGCCAAGCTCCCTCCCAGCACAAAGATTCATGTGCCAAGCACCAAGGAGGTCAAACCACGAGGCATGTTGTGCACAGGCAGCAGGCACATGAATGGATGTTTAATTTCCCTCCTAGCCAAGGCAATGCATAGACAAAGAGAGGGGGAGTTTTCACTTAGCGGGTAGATAAGGTTGGAGAGGATTGACAAGCCCACAGAGCTCCTGGGGAGCCAGGCACCCTGGTGCACAGAGGATGCTGGTGCTAATGGACTTGCCTTGGCAGGCAGGCAGCTCAGTGACAGGTATCGGGATGTGAAATGAGCGTCCCTTTTATCCTGATCATCTCAGTCCCCGGAGTGTATTGACTAAGCGGTCACACAAGTTAACAAGAGAGCACACAGCAGGGCTTCCGTGGAGCCACGTTTACTTCATAGATCAAAGACCCACGGATAGGAGGCCGGTGCTACCTGCCAGTGCAGATCTTTAAAATGGAGAAGAATATAATATGATGATGTAAAATGAGGCAATTCTACAGCTATTAAAGTGGAAAGACCGCCCCCTCAGTGCCCCTCTGCAGGGAGATGGAAAGGGGGCACCAGCCAAGAGCTCATTTATTGGCATCAAAAAAAAAAAAAAGATATTGACAAGAATGTGAGCAATGACTGTATTTGAGTGGTGTGATTGTGTGTGGTTGTGTGTGATTGTGCGTGTGTGCGTGGGCATGTGTGCATGCCTTACATGTTTGTATGTGCACATGTGTGTTCAGGTGCATGTGTGCGCATGTGTGGAGGTCAGAGGTCAACACTGAGTGTCTTCCTCAAATGCTCTCCACCTTATTTTTTGGGAGAGGGTCTCTTGCAGAACCTGGAGCTCACTGATTGGCTAGCTTGGCTGCCCAGGGAGCTCCGTGGATCTACCTGACTCCTCTCATCCCAGGACAAGGGTTGTAAGTGCATTCTGCCATGACTGGTTTTTTTGTTTGTTTGATTTTACACTGGGGGTGTAAAGTTGGAACTTGGAACCTGGAACTCAGCTCCTCACGCTTGCTGGGCAGGCTCTTCGCTGACTGAAATTCTCCCATTTTTGCCAGAATAAACCCACCCTGATTTCTGCAGAAATATGCTCTATTTTTCCCTCCCTTTTGATCATGTGGAAGTTTCTAGTTGCTTATCTAATTCATCCCTCTGTAGTTTGGCATGGGTATCCAACCTTTTGGATTTTCTGGGCAGCAATGAATAAACATTTGCCTGGGGCCACACATTAAACCTAAAAGGTCCAATCTATAGCTTTGGGATTGTAGGTCATACACAGATTTACTTTAAGTGATAGGAGAACATGATGGGTATCCTGGGCCATGGGGTAAATCCCTGAAGGCCTCATGGCCTTTTTATAAATGTGCTTCCCATTCTACAGTAAGAATGGGTTAAAAGGAAAGTTTACCTTTAGTCTACCAGAAGTTTCCATTCTACTTTTTGCGTCTCAAAGAGTCTGGCCCATTGTTGTGACCAAAGTCATTCAAGGACTCGTGTTTCCCTGTGGCACTGAAATCCACAGGTGGGTTGCACAGTCCCGCACACACTCAGCGTGTGAGCACATGCGCTCCCTGCTTTGATGCTGGCTCGGGTTCTGAAACCGCTTTCGTGGCTGTGTCTTTCATCTGTTGCATTGATTGGCTTCTCAATTACTGCAGACTTCTGGAATCTATTAGTATCTATCAGTATCAGCAGGATTCAACCTCCCCTCGGGGACTTCTCCTACCCTTCCTTCCATGTCCCTCCTCCATATGCATTTAAGGAGACTGGTGGGGAATTTTTTACTCTGCCCACCCACTCCCTGCTGTTGGGGGAACTCTTTTCCTGGGGGTACCAATGACAAAGTAAAGCAGGGCTGATTTCACCAAAGTCCAACCCGGGGAATCAATGGGTTTATTGGGCATTTTATAGAACATGAGTAAGGGGTTACTTACGAGAGTGTGGGTGATCTCGAAACAGCTTCACCACCAGAAAGTTTCACCCCAGGATGGATGACAACATCCCCATAGTGTCATAGATGGGGTCCCCACCTTAGTTAATTTTCCGCACTCTGTATATCTGGCATCTCTGAGACCATGAGGTCACACACAATCTAGGGCAGAATTATTACAGCTACTGGGCTCTTCCTCCTTTCTCCATAGGGACTATGAACAGACAATAGGCCCAGTCTTTTTGATGAAATTATGTGTGTGCATGCATGTCTGTGTGTGGGTATGAGCATGTGAGTGTGGGTGCCTGTGGAGGCCCTTGGATCCCCTGGAACTGTAGTGACAGGCTTTTGTGAGCTGCTGGGCATGGGTACTGGATCCAAACTCAGGTCCTCCACAAGAGCAGTGCACACTCTTAACCACTGAGCCATCTCTCCAGTCCAGCTGAAGTCTCTCGTAAGTAGTCACAGCTACTCTGATAAAGATGACGGCTGTTTGCTCAGAGGCCAGCCCTCTACACCACCTGCCCATCACCTGCCGCTACACCACCTCAGTCAGCATGTGGAGAGAGTGGGAGCTACTTCAGAAATCGATTGGGCTTTACTTTTGACATACAGCTTTGCTACATTTAACAACTAAACATTTTAAAAAAGACCAAGACAGGAGCCTGAAGAGATGATGGCTCAGTTGTTAAGAGTACTTGCTGTTCATGCAGAGGACCCAAGCTCAGTGCCTAGCACTCACATTGAGCAGTTCACAAACTGCCTGTAACTCTGGATCCAGGGGCCCCAACGCCCTCTTCTGACCTCCTTGGGCAATACACCCACAGGTACATACACAGAGACACACGGGCATATCTATAATAATAATAATAATAATAATAATAATAATAATAATAATAATAATATATTTTCATATTTCCTTACTGAATAACAAAGGGTTGCTTGGTTACCTAACTTATGGATTTTATCAGAGATGCTGTCCATCCATCCATCCAATAACTTGTCTTCTAGACATGTAACTGGCCAAGAGAGTCTTTTGAAGTTTCCACAGACAGTTTGTTTCAGTTGGATTTTTCTTTACATTTCCTGCCACTTCTACTTCATGTATTTGAATGCTGTGTAATTGGTTCATATTGATTAAAGACTATTGTATTTTCATGGTGATTGCATTGTTAATCATTTAAAAATTACCTCCACTGTCCCACTAGAATTCTTTTGTTACTGGACTTAGTGGAGCAGGCCTGTAATCCCAGCTGTAACCCCTGAGGAAGAGGATTATGAGATCAAGGCCTGGCTGGGATACAAAGTCAGTTCAAGGCCAGCTGGCAACGTAGTGAGACCCTGTCTTAAAACAAAAAAAGACAATGCGGGCTGGGGACACAGCTTTGTGGTGTAGTGTTGACTTAGCACATTGAGGCCCTGGGCTCCGACTCAGTACCAAAAATTTTCTCTTCCTTTTTCCTTTTGATCTCATCTTCTCTTACTCAACTCTGCCCTTCTTTGGTGTTGCCCTCCACTCCCTGTGCGGTGTGTGTGTGTGTGTGTGTGTGTGTGTGTGTGTGTGTGTGTGTGTGTTATATGTGTGTGTGCAGATTTGATATGTGTGTACAGGTGCACTCACCCATGGGGATATATGGAGGCTAGAGACTGATGTCCAATGTTGTCCTTGACCTCTTCAGCATCTTATTTGTTTATTTATTTTTATTAGATTTACTCACTTTATTGAGTGTGTGAGTGTTTTCCCTGCAGGTATGTGTGTTCATCACCTGAGTGCTCAGTGTTTGTGGAGGTCAGAAGGTGTTGGAAATCGAACCTGGGTTCCTTGCAAGCGCAGGAAGTGCTCTTAATCATCTCTCTAGCCCCTGCATCTTAGTTTTTGGGACACGGTCTCCCTCTGAACCTGAATCTGATAGACTCAGCACCCAAGATCCCTCTGTCTCCACATGCCTGGATTTTCTTGTGTGGGTGCTGGAGCTCTGAACTTAGGTCCTCAAGCTTGACCAGTTGGCCCTTCACTGAGCCGTCTCCCCAGCCCTGATGTTGTTTTGAAGTGCCTATCGGGTACCTGTTACAGTGGATTGAATGAGAATGACCTCAGAGGCATGCTCAGTCACCAGATATTGAATTGTTTAGAAAGGATTGGGAGGTGTGACCTTGTTGAAAGTGTTGAAAGAGTGTCACTGGGAGTGGGCTTTGAGGTTTTTTTTGTTTTGTTTTGTTTTTAAAGTTTTCGAGACAGGGTTTCTCTGTGTAGCTTTGAGCCTTTCCTGGATCTCGCTCTGTAGACCAGGTTGGCCTCGAACTCACAAAGATCTGCCTGCCTCTGCCTCCCAAGTGCTGGGATTAAAGGCGTGCGCCACCACTGCCCAACCAGGCTTTGAGGTTTCCAAAGTTCATGCTAGGCCCAGTGGGTCTCTTTCTGCCTGCTGCCTGCATGCTACCATGCTCCCTGCCATGATGATAATGGACTAACCCTCTGAAACTGCAAGCAAGCCCCCAATTAAATGCTTTCTTTTATACGAGTTGCCTTGGTCATGGTGTCTCTTCACAGCAATAGAGCAGTGACTAAGATGCCTGCCGTCTCCCTGGGTATTTCGTGTAGAGTAATCATTGCTCCAGCTCACAGTGAGAGATCCCTTTACCAGCCTTATTTATCTTACAATAGCTATTTTCTGTTGGTTTCACTCATTTCTGTATGTCTTATTTTCGTGACACCCACTGCCGACTTTGTTTTATGGCTTTTATCCCACCTTGTGTTGATGCTGTGTTATCAGGGGCTCTGGTTTAAATTTCATATTTGTACTTTTAATGATGTGGATAGTTTACATTTCTCAATTGACCAACTTTTTAAACTTTCTTACTGAATTTATTTATTGTGGGCGGGGAGGAGGGCGGGCGGAGGGGGGGAGTCACATGGTCTGGCATGAGGCTAGGGGTCAGAGGACATGTTGTAAGAGTCTTTTGTCTCCCACCATGTGGGTACAGGGATTGAACTCGATCATCAAGCATGGTTGTCCACTGAGCCATCTCACTGGCCCTTACTTAACCAACCCGCCCCCCCTGCCACCGCCCCATCCATCCATAACCCACCAGGAAGAAGAGATAACTAACAGCAAGTTACTCTGCTTCCTCCCTCCTCTCCTTTCGTCCTTGGGATTTCCCCTCTGGTCTATTAGCTTCACATTTTTATTTTAGATTGTAGAGCGTTTCTTTCAAGACCCACACAACTTGTATCCTATTCTGTAAGCGTTATGACGGCATTTGGTCCAACTTCATTCTTAAAATGATTCTGGGCGGCCAGGCTTACCACCCTGTCGACTTGGCTGTTGTGAGTTCTTTGAATTATCCTCTGGTTGGTTGGATTAAGTCTTCAAGTAGATTCTCCTGGAGGCTTAGAGAGAGCTCCGCTTTCCCGGGCCCTTGCATATCTGAGGATGCATTTCTCTATAGAAGGTTGGCAGCTTGGCAATACACGTAATTCTCGAGTCAAATCGTTTCCCTGGACACAGTTTTACAACTCATGTTCGGCGGGGCTCACTATTGAAACCAAGCGGATAGAAATTAATTCTCTCTTTATTGTCCCCCTTGCCATGTGACTTATCTCCCAGCCCTCTTCCTCTGAACGTGGCCTTGTGGTTTGTTGCAACCTACAGAATGTTAGCAGATGGGAATCCAGCCCAGGTTTCAGATTTGTGTGGCCTGGCTTTCCTGCTGCTACCACAGGGCCTATGGAACACGGTGCCTTGCTGGGCCTCTGGAAGAGCAGCCAGTGCTCTTAACCTCTGAGTCACCTCTCCAGCCCCACGGCAAGAGACTCATGAGTAGATCTGATCCAAAGCAGTGGTCTGGAATCTGGTCTATTCCTGCTGGGCAGAGCCTTTGCTGCCGTCTGCAGGCCTGGCTGAAACACTCGGCAGCCCTGTTGAGCGGCTGACTCAGCCATATGCAGGAGAGCCCAGACACTGATGGTCTGGCATACCCTGTCCTTCTCTTACTATACGACCTTGTGGACGTCTCTCCCCCTTCTCCGGGTCTTAGTTGATTTAATCTTTTTGAGAGCTGTCCTGTGTGTCCCAGCTGTTCTCAACCTGGATAGGTAGCCCAAGGTGACCTTGAACTTCTAATTCCCCTAGGGGTACAGGTATGTACCACGGCCCCCAGTTTTATTATTCAACACTGGAGGTGGAACCCAGGGGCTCATGCACCATAAACAAGCACTTTACCAACTGAGTTACATCCCCCGTCCTGGATTATTTTTAATGTGACATGAAGGTGTTGATTGACAGGTGGCTCGGAGAGTCTCTTCTAATCATAGGAGCTGGATTCTGACAGAGGTGAGGTGGTGAGAGGAAGAACAGTGTTCTAAAAGCGTAGAGGCATGGAGAAGTCTACAAAGGAGGAAAGGAGATGAGGGGCAGGCTTGTGGCCCGCAGTGTGTGCATGAGATCACATGTAGAGGCTGGCCGATCGAGGGTTGGAGGACTGATGCAGGCCTGGTGCCTTGTCCCACACCAGAAGTCAAACTAGCTCATTGCCACCTGCCACCTGCTCCTCAACCTCTTGCCAATCACTCTCTGCCCCACCCCACTGCCCACTTGGCCTTCTTACTCCCAACTTCTCAATGCCAAGTCTTCATCCCAGCATCCTTGAGCTTGAGGTCCCCTCTAAACCCCCCTCCCTATCTGTACTCAACACATGGCTGGCTGTCTCCACTCCCCTGACCCCTCTCTCTTTCTCCATTGATTCTAACCTTCAGTAGTCATTCCTCCCTGTTCCCTCCTCAGATTGTCTCAGATTTCTTGGTATTAGACATAGGGTTTAGGAGCACAGATCCAAGGGGGAGACCCAAATACCACAGAGCAGGGCTCCAGGCAAAGCAGATGCAGGGCATAAGGACCAAGCCCCCTCCCAGGACTGCTAGAAAGGGAGATATTTGATGCTGCCATTTCACATGATGGGGACCCTTAGAGAAAGGCTCGGGGCTAGCCTCCAGCTCACTGGGATGCTGTGTTCCATCCGACAGCTATCCATCAGCACCAATGCTGCTGTTCTTTCATCCTGGTAGGCTGTGGTGGTGCTGATGGCTGCCTCAGCTCTCTGAGCGCCGTGGCAAGCCTCCAGGCCAGCTGGAGCCTCAGGCAGTGAATTTTTCTCCAGCACAGAGTGCTCTCCCGGTGTTCCAGCCTCAGCTGGCTCATTCTTCCTTATTCTTGGTCACTCGTCCTCTCTGCTCCTGGTCTCCTGATAGTCCCATGCTCTTGAATGCTCAGCACATCCTGGACACCAGCCTGTGGTCCAAAGGCGGCTGCAGTGTTCACCTTGTGGATAGCCCTGGCCTTGGAACCAGACGTTCTCTAAGGAATGTGTTTGTTATTCTTGAGAGCCCCTTGGCCTGGACGGGATACCTTCCCGTCGGTCTTCACACCTGGGCTGGTTGGTGTTTGCTGACACAAACCTAAATGTATCTGGGAAGAGGGGATGGAACCTTCATTGAGAAAATGCCTCCATAAGAATGGCCTATAGGCAAGTGTGTATGATACCATCTTGAATGATGATCAACATGGGAGGGCCCAGCTCTGTGGGAAGCACCAACCCTGGACAGGTTGTCTGAGGTGATCCCACACAAGGAGTCAGCTTTACCCCCACTGAAAGGTGAGGTAGGTGGCACTGTGGGACTGTCAGCGCTGGGCGGGCGATTATTTCTGGTGTGTTCAGGCTTCAGTTCTGTGTAAGGGGTAGCAGGTAGAGGCAAGGCATGTGCCCAGGCCTCAGTTGCAAGAGATGTGGAGAAAGAAAGCTAGAAAGCAGCAGACTCGGCCCTTAGTCACTCAGGATTACCTTCCTTCTTCTCACAGGTCTGCACAAACCACACTCAGTTTCTGTTCATCTATCATCTTGTCTCCCTGCCATGATGTCCCAGAGCCAGCATGAAGCACAGCTCCCCGGGGCTCTCAGCTTTCTCTCTCTGCCCCTAGCCTGCACCTCTCTGCCCAGAAGCCCAAGTACCGACCACCTCCCCATCCCAGGAGAAGCTTCCAGACGCAGGTGCCTTTCCCAAAGCCTAAGGAAGCTTATGTATGAGGGCCGTGACTCTCCGGAGCCCCTTCCAGGGCCCCGAGTGCTGTCGCTAATGAGCATTGTCGATTCCTCAGATTAATGAGGATTAGAAAGAGCAGAGAAAACCTGCTGTGCCCTCAGATCTCACAGTACACATATAAAGGATCCTTGACAGAGCGTTTCCAAAATTTGACAGCAGCTCTGAAAGTTCCCATGACGTCACCGGCAATGCATTTTGAAGGTGAAAGACACTTGGAAGGATGGATGACAGAAACCGGTTCTGATGAGCTGTCTGGAGGAGAGCCTAACCCTGCTTCCTATTCATCCGAGAATATCGAGGCGGAGGGTATGGTCCAAAGAGCTTAGGGGACAAAGCCAGAAGACATCAGGTGCAGTGGGATTTGCCTCAATTCCACACTGCTGTTGGCAAAGGTTGGCTTTTAAAAATCTACAGTTTACTATGGCTTGGTTGCTCGGTTTTAAGTAAATATTAATTTGTGTATTTAATCTTGGATCAGAATGTTTCATGTTTTTCTTATGTGTGCACAGTGTCTCTGTGTGTATATGTTCGTGTGTATGTACACGTGTGTGTGTGTGTGTGTGTAAGCATGCATGTGTGTGTGTAGAGGCCAGAGGTCAATGTCAGTGGTTTCCTCAATTGCTCTCCCTTTGATTTTTGAGGGTCTCTCGCTGAACCTAGAGTTCACCGGGCTCCACTAGACTGGCTTGTCAGTAAAGTTGAAGGACCTTCCTATCTCTGGCCATCCCCTGACTTCTCCCTGCCCTGGCACTGGATTATAGACGTGTGTTGCTGTGCCCAGGTTTTACACTGGTGCTGCAGGTGTGAGCCTGGGTCCTCTGCTTGGTTGGCAAATGCTTTCCCGACTAAGCCATCTCGCTGGCCCCACATGGTTTCCTTAGAAGAGGATGGCAGGAAGCTGGGAAAGACGCTCAGCGGGTAAAGCATCTGCCGAACAAGTGAGTCTATGTCTCAAACAAGGAGGAAGTCAGAGGGCCACCACTGAAGACTGTCCTCCACCCTCCACACCTGAGGTATGGTACACCTGAGCACTCGTGTGTGTGTGTGTGTGTGTGTGTGTAGGGGGATACACACACACACACACACACACACACACACACACACACACACACACACACTCACATACACACGATGTTCCAGATGGTCTGATTTTCATAAACATGACACCTGCCTCCAGGTCTTACTAGACTTAGGGTCACAGTCTGTGCCCCCAACAAACCAGGTTCAGCCACCTATCCTCCATAAGCCAATTAAAATAGTCATTTTAAAAGTGAAAACAAAAACAAACAAACAAACAAGAAAGATTTATTCAATGTGGTCACATTGAGAAAAAAGGATAAGGAGGCCCAGTGAGCCCCCTCGGTCTATCCCTGGGAGCCTGATATGAGGCTCTGGCTTAAGTAGAGGCTGACATCATTCCTAGCTAAGCAGTCCTGGTCAAGGAGTGGCCCTGTCCATCCATGATTCAACACTCCTGGCTCCACTCTCCTGGTCTCCTCTAGTTAGCATGGGTTTTAGACTTTCTCTCCTCTAGGCGTGAAGTTTCTGGGGGGTATTCTACTGCTTGGGGCCCATTGTTTCAACAGTCTGATAGCCAAAATGAGGGAGCCAAGTGTCCCCGCCAGGTCGGTCACGAGGACTTCTCTTTCCCTGATCTTTCTGGTCACCTCTTACCCCATCTTTCACTTCTTCCTTCTCCCTCTCTACCTGCAGCTTCTGGGACATCTCTCAGCTCTGCCTCCTGAGCTCAGCCACACTTTGGTGACCGTACTTTCTTGATCCCCTGCCTGGAACCTCGCCTGCAATTCACCTTCTTGTTCTTCAGGCCTGAGCTCATGTCTGAAGCACTCTGGTTGTCCGAAATGAGCCCACAGGGAGCCTGGGTAGTGCATCTGCCGGGCTCTCACTGAATGGAAGGGCAGGCTGCATCTCAGAGCTGTTGGCTCCTGCCGGATCCTCACCCTGGTGAGCTCCAGGTGAGCACCAGCAGTGGGGGAAGGAAGATGTGCCCAGGTCAGGCCTGAGAGCACGTGGAGACCGGGTCACTGACTTTCTCTCCTACCTGTGCTCTGGCTCTGCTCTCACCTGTTAGCAGAGCAGTCCGCAGGGTCCTAATTCCACATGGCGGCATCTTCAGACACAGGCGAACACTCTGGGTGAACACACGGATGACTGTAGTTTAAATGGACCTTTTCTTTCTGGAGGTTGTGTTGGACACACGTCTTAGGTGCCTTAAATCAGGTGGGATTCCTGCTCTTACTTCTCGAGGTGAGTCACAGGGGAGCCAGGGGGAAGCGCACAGAAAGAGGGCTCCACGAAAGGTTAAGATGGGGGGAGGCTTCAT
This sequence comes from Peromyscus californicus insignis, assembly GCF_007827085.1. Taxonomy (NCBI): domain Eukaryota; kingdom Metazoa; phylum Chordata; class Mammalia; order Rodentia; family Cricetidae; genus Peromyscus; species Peromyscus californicus. Next base: position 23,391,351 of record NW_026294573.1, on the reverse strand, counting down.
AATCGTCAGACCTCAGCGAAAGTTTTTGGGCTTGGGGTTTGAGGGAGACATTGAGACAGGTTTCCGTTTTTATAAGACATCAATTAGAGGAGAATAATGTCACTGACCAACAGGCAGAGAGCAGTAATTTGGTGCTCTGAGGAGCAATCAGGACCACTTGATAGCGTGAGGGTCCCTTCTGATAGAGTTCAGAGGAGGAGGGGGAGTAGATAGGAGTTTGGGGTGTTTTTTTTGGCTCACAGTTAGCTGTTGCAGGAGGATAACCAGTGAGCACTCAATTATAGGATGTCAGATGGTCGATAAGCATCTTTCCTGGTTTGCCATTCCTGTGGTGGATGGGGCAGGGAAGACAAGGATCTAGAGCAGCAGTTCTCAACCTGTGGGTTGTGACCCCTTCAGGGCCGTTGAACAACCTTTTCACAGGGGTTGCATATCAGATATCCTGCCTATCAGATATTTACAGTATGATTCATAACAGCAGAAAAATTACAGTTATGAAGTAGCAATGAAAATAATTTTATGGTTGGGGAGTCACTGCTGCATGAGGAACTGTATTATAGTAAAGGGTTGTAGTATTAGGAAGGTTGAGAACCACCAATCTAGAGACACCTGGTACTGTAGTTCTGGAAATCAAATTATTGAAGTTGCTAGAGTTGTCACAGTTGAATCAAAAATGGAGATTTTCAAAAATGGTACAGCCCTGGCTGACACCAGTCAACACAGTGTGACTAGCTCATCAGCAGAGTGTTTTCTTTCTTCTTAGGAAAAATAATGTAGGTAATTGTTAAAGAGAAAGCAAAGAGATAAAGAGAGAGAGAGAGAGAGAGAGAGAGAGAGACAGAGACAGAGACAGAGACAGAGACAGAGAGAGACAGAGAAAGCCCCCCCCCCCTGCCAATTCCATCTGTGGTAGTTTGACTCCCATAGGCTTATATTTGAATATTTGGTTCCCAGTTGGTGAACTGTTAAGGAAAGATTAGGAGGTGTGGCCTTGTTGGAGGAGGTACGGCAATGGGGAGCAGGGGAGGCTTTGAGATTTCAAAAGTCCTCATCAGGCCTTGTCTCACTCTCTGCCTCCTGTCTTCAGATCAGGATGTAAGCTCTCAGCTACTGCTCCTGGCCTGGCCTGCTTGCTTGCCCCTGGACTCTCTACAACGATGATCATGGATTCACCCTCTGAAGCTGCGAGCAAATCCTAAATTAAAGGATCTCTTTTAAGAACTGCCTTGCTCAAGGTGTCTCTTGATGGTGTCAGAACAGACAACTAAGACACCATTCCTCTGAGTAAGTCCGGCCTAACATTGGTTATATGCATAGACGTGTTTATATTTTCCTTGGGATCTTGATGGTCTGGACAGCCATTCAGGTCTCCCTTGCCATTTTCCATTTTTGCAGTCATTCCAAACTGTGGGGTTGGTGTTTAGTCTTCTGTACAGGTCAATAACCTTCCCCGGCTTCTGAGGTAATATGTAGAGATTCATTCCAGTTTGGGGCTGTGATAAGCAGCACCCTATATGGTAGATCTCTGCAAACATCTCTGATGGTATTAAAGATTATTCTAGAGCTTGGATTTTCAGGTTGATGTTATGCAGATTAAGGGAGTGTCCCTTTCCATTTTGGAATGTCACTGTGCTCATTTTCATGAGGGGAGAGATTTGACATCTGTGACTTCTGTGATCCTCTATCCCCTGCTTCATGCTAAGTTCAAATAACCCAGGAAGGAGGGACCCATTGAGCCAACATCCTCCCAAGTTCTTAACATGATGCAGTGGGAGTTGTTCATCAGAAGGGCAAGCCCCAGAGAGAAGTGGAAGGTGAGCCAGGTGGGTGTCCAGGATCCTGTCCCTTCCCCATCGTCCCTCTAGGTGACACAGATGCATGTGGATCCTTCCTGAGCCTCTTGCTCCCTTCTCAGGGAACACTGTCATTGTGGCCCCACTGGCCACCATGAGATCCTGCTGCACTCTGGTATGACAGACATTCCATGAAGGAGAAAGACCAGGGACCCAGGGATGAGAACACAGCCTCTGTGGTGGGCTCTGCTATGAACCTACTGAATTTCTATGATATCACTCCACCTGTGCAGGTGTGGCAGCTGTGTTTCTGCTGTTTCTTCTAGACACATAGCATAACTACACTTCCCAACTGCCTCTGCAGCAGCTGGGACCAGGTGACTATGTTGCAACCAATAGTCTGCTCTTCCTAGAATCCAAGGTGACTGCATGTTTAGGGTTATGATTTATCTCTGCCCCATCTGCCCTGAAGGGGTCATTTAGGCAGACACCCCTTGAGTGATTAACTTGCCTCAATGGAGTCAAACAGGAAGTGTGACCTAAAGCAGAGGAGAAAGACAAATGGAGGCAGAGAAGCCAGGCTTTTGAACCCTGCCTTATAGGCATAAGTGAGGAGTCCGCTTTGAGCAAAAGCAGTTTCTAAATGCACATTATGTGTCTACCATCCACAGTGGGCTTACATTCCAAAGGGTCTTAGAGCTCAGCCCTGTGGTGTGGTACTGGTTGCGGCCCTTCCCAGCTTCCCAGCATCCCAGGTGATGGCCTAGTTGCCTACCAGTCAAAGAGCCTGACAGTCCCCAAAACTTTTCCATAATTTACCTGCTGGGAGTCACCAGGTCCTGATGATTTAATGGAGCAAATGAGAGCCCTGGTTCCCTGGGGAGATGGCTGAGCTAGTCAGAAACAGGAGTCGGGAAAGTTGGCCTGGTTTGGGCTGGTTATGTGGGGCTGGCCTTCAGGGACTGCTCCTTCAAGGGAGGGGGTCAGTAAGATTTGGAGTAGTTAACACAGGGAGTCTCGGTGTTGTCTGAACTTCCAGGCTGGGCAGGGATGAGTGGAAAGGCAGGAAAAGGAGGGCGGAAGCCCTGGTCTTTGCATGTGTCCATCTGTGTAAGGTCCCCGCGGGAGGGAAAGCCTGGGTTACTGAAGTTCCGCCTCCCCCAACCTGAACCTAATTCCCTCAGGACCTATTGGGCATGGCGGGCTGTTTGTGTTTGTGCTCAGCATTTTAAACATGGATGCTTTTGCTTTGTTGATGTGCTGGGGGCGGGGGCAGGGGGGTGGGTGGGGTGGGGGGACAAAGGCAGACAAACCCAGTGTCACCTTTCACTCTCTGGAATCAGAAGCGGGCTGTGCTGGCCGCTTACCCATTGCAGCTGGAAGGAGCCTGGGAGGGCCGAACACCTGCAAGGTTGAGGTCCTCTTGCCTCCTCAGGGCCAGTTGGGTGTGGTCGAACACTGCACCACAGGACATTGACAGCCTCCCTGTGCTCACTTTGGCACAGGACACTCACGTTCCAGTATGTTTGTGCCTGCTGGGATCTGGGCCTGTCTGTCCAGCACTGATCTGAAACTCAGCCTTCCCATTCTGTCCACCTGGAGGGATTCTCAGATGCCACTTTCTGCCAGGGTCTCTCCTGGTCCCATCCTGGAGTCACAGCCTGGACCTCAGCATTCCCAAGGCAAGTTCATCCACCATTAAATTATTACTGGTATTGGGGGTAGGAGCGAGGGCTGTAAGATGTACGCGGTGATCAGGGGACAGTTTCACGGAGGCGGCTCTCTCCTCCCGCCCGTATGTGGTGGGTTCCAGAGACTGAACTTTGGTCCCCGGGTTTACCTACCCAGTGCCTTTACCTGATGTGCCGTTTCGTTGACTCGCTTCTGGTGTCCTTCTTGTTTGTCATGTCTCGGAGAGCCCCTCTCTGTCCCCACAGCACACAACGGTCATTGCCCATGCCTGCCCCCGGAGAGTCCTGATGACGTCACCCTGCATGGCTTTTTCTTCAGCCACTGTTCTTCCCATGATGGCCTGATTGGAATGATGACCTCTTCCTCTCTCCCGGCCCAGCTCCCTGACTCCTCGGGACTCAGATCTATCTGTTCCTAGCTGCACCACCAGGCTTGCACATAGTAGGGCTCGATGAGGCTTGCCGGACTGAATGATGGTGAAGGCGGATGCTTCCAGAATCCCAGAATCCTTAGAATGTTCTGAAATTGTTTTGCACCCCTGGGCACAATCACCTCCCTCCCTGTGGTTATTTAGGAGGCCTTATGTATGTAGCAGAAGAAGACCAGAGCCAGCCATTCCCCTGTGACATTTCCTGGCTCCTTCCCGAGCTCCTAATAACAGACACATTTTAGGGTTTGGAGAAGACTAGACAACTGGGTAAATCACAGTTTTTAAAAATGGGCCAAACATGGATTTACACAATAGCCTGTGACAAACGTGTCTTCAGGGGATGAGCTGGCAGCAAACATCCATTTTTCCAAAGGGCGTCACAGCCCTGGGAGAAATAATGAGGACTGTTTAAGAGTCTAATCACTCCCCAGTGCTGACAGGCTGGAGAGCGAGAACTGCCTGTCTGTGTTCATGGGCTGCACCCTGCGCTTCTGTTCTTGGTCCCAGATAAGCATCCTGCTCCCAGGGGTGGCCTGACATGTCCGGCTTTTCTCCTCCTGCTTTCTGCCTCCCTCCTGTCCATACATTATCTAGGGAACATAGGGTACAAGAAGCTCCTGGGAGCCTAAAGCCCCAGGCATTATAAATAACCAATGAGTCTTTTTTCCTGCCCCAGTGCCCAAGCCGGCTGTAGAAGAAGGTCAGTGGGAGTTACTAGGCATCACCTTTGAGTCTTTTCACATCTAGTTTTTTTTTTAGTTCCTTCCTTCTCCTGCCTGACTTCTGTCCATCCTCTCTGCCTCTATCATGGATCAACCACCAGAAGAGTATGTGATCCCTATAGCTGCACCCAAGGGTCCACCATCTTACCTCCGTCCTGTGATAGTTCATCCCCGTTGTCAAGTTGGCTGGAATAGGGATCACTTAGGAGACACACCTGCTGTGGAATATTCCTTCACACTGTGTGAATATATGTCACTGTGATTGGTTTGATAAAGAAACTAACTGGCCAATCGCTAAATAGAATAAGGTTAGGTAGAAGAGCCAGATTAGGAGAATGCTGGGAGGAAGAAGGGTAGAGTTTGGAGTGGCCAGTCAGATGCAGAGGGAGCAGGAGATGAACGTACCATGCTAATAAAGGAACCACCACGTGGCCGAGCGTAAGTAAGGAATGTAGGCTAATTTAAAATGTAAGAGCTAGTTAGTAATAAGCCTGACCTATTGGGCAAGCATGTGTAATGAATATTAAGCCTCTGAGTGGTTATTTGAGAGCAGCTGTGGAACAGGAAAACTCCACCTCCACACACCTCCACCTGTGTCTATGAGGGCACTTCTAGAGGGGTTAATTGAGAAGAAAAGACTTCCCCTGAAGGTGGGATACCTCATCCTCCGGGTTGAGGTCCTGGAGTGAATAAAGAATGAGGAGTTAGGAGAAGGAGAGGACCACAGTGGACTAGTGACACTAGAATGGCCCCCTTGAGGAAGCCCAGCTGGGTCTGAATGATGAGCTGGAAGGGCAGAACACCTAGAAGAGAGCGGCAGCCACAGCTCACCGCTCTCAGATCTGCAGGCCCCTGGGCTGGAATTCTGCACAAGAAGGTTTTCAAGGTGTTCCTGGGCAACGCCCTCTGCCACAGGTGGAACTGCCTTCAGGGACAAGGAAGGGTGGCTCCTTGGTAAGGGTGAGTGGGAAGGAGCAGAAGTCCCTGGGGCTTCCTGCTCACTTGGTTTTGAGACCCAGGAAAGCCTGAGGCACATCTGCAGTGAGGGGACCGAGGCCTCACAGGTGGCCCTGATAGTCAATGGACAACATCCCACTCAGGGATCCACCCTGCCGGCCACTGTAACACAGTACTTCATCAGCCCAGAACTGTAGGGCCATGCCCAAGAGTCCACTGCTGACTATCAGTCTGGGAAAGAAAGGTCCTTCTCCCTTATCTGCCCTGACACCCATTCCTATAAGGAGGCCGCAGAAGCAAACTTCATAGCAGCACAAATGTCACCGTCAGCTCAGTGCTGTGACCACAGGATGATTTGCGAAGTCTGCCTGGGTGGAGCTATGCCCATCTTTACACAGCTCAGCTCTCATAGAAAGATCTGGTGTCAGGAAGAGGGTGTCTCTGAGAGGTGAGGAGAGTTGGAGACTGAGGGACCACCCCGGGTTTCCAGGCACAGTGAACCATCACCGCCCCACCCTGTGGGTTTCACTGCCTCCTTCCTCTGGGAACCACGGACACTTCAGTACGTTCCTACTCCAGAGAGCTGCACCCGGCAGAAGACAGCTGATGGGAAAGGTGTCTCACGCTGAGCTGGTGAAGAAGAGATGCCTCTCACAGGCTCAGGCAGCAGGGCTAGCGCCCCTCTGTGTGGAGAGCTCCAGGGAAGATAAGAAAGGCTTATCGGTCTCTCTCCTGTCAGCAGCCCACAGGAAGCATGGCTGCTACTCCACTCAAACATCCCCTGTTTATCTCAAGAAGGGGCCCTGGTTTCATGTCTCCCTTTTTCTTCCAGTTCTCTCTGCTCTGCTGTCACCTGCATACAGAGTAGCACAGTGCAGTATGGAACTCAGGGCTGAGTGTGAAACACATCTTTCTACCAGGCTCAGTGAAGCTCCATTGCCCCTCTGAGAGGCTCGCCTGCCGTGAGGAAGGCAGAGGCAGTGGGACCTTGCTGGGTTGGAGGAGGCAGAGATGAGCAGGGCAGATCTGGCAAAGGCCCTGGCCAGCTGGGGGCCTCTGAGTCTCCGGGCTCAGGGTAGGGGTAGGAAAGGGAGGTGACAAGGACTCCGGAGAGATCTGTCCTTATGCCGAGTAAGAGAGGCCGCCGTGAAGAGGCTCTGCCTGACTCTGTCACATGCTTGACCCCATGGGTCAGATTCTACAGGGCCAGAGGGGACAAAGTGACCAGCCTGTGGCCCCCTTGACCTCACCCTGGGAACCAACGGCCCTGAGCTACCTCTTAGATCCTCTTGGTCCTCCTGGCTGGATCTGGGTAGCCGAAGAGGCCTGACAGTGGGTGCTTTCCTTGGTGCCTGTACCTCAGGCCAGGGGACCATGGAGGGGCAGTTTTTGCAGGAGCATCACCAAACCCACCTGCCACATGGTGTCATCTCAGATCCAGTCTCTTGTCTGTCCGTCTGTCTGTTTTCTCTCTCTCTCTCTCTCTCTCTCTCTCTCTCTCTCTCTCTCTCTCTTTCCTCCAAAAGAATATGCATTTGGCTCCAGGTGGGGACCCAGCTAGGAGTCACCCAGAGAGACCAGAGGTTCTCCCAAGAGCACATGACAATGTCGTGGTCACAGCCCCTGTATTCAGGCACTGAGCCCAGGTGGCCTCAGAGAGACAGACTCCAGTGATTGTCAGGGAACCAGAGCAGGGGTGAGGGTCCGTAACGACACCACCAGGAGGGCCCTCCAACTCCATCAGCACGGGGTGCAGCTATTGCTGTGACTAACTTAGAGGCCCCACTTCCATGGAGAGTCTCCTCCGGTCACTTCCCTTCTGGGAGTACCTTAGCCCTGCCTCCCCCACAGGCTCCCCTCCATCCCTCCCTTGTTCCCAGGAAGCACCCTGCATCTGGCTAGCCTTGGGGAGGGGAAGGTCAAGGCCCTCTGAGAATGCTGGGGCTCTGTTTTCTGGGTCAGGGACTTGGGCTCATCCATGGAACAGAACCCAGAGCCCCTGTTTCCAGAAAGTTCTTCTTGGGCTTAACATAAGCAAATAGCTGTTCATCATTATTGGTGACGGTTATTTTACCTTTCCCACTGTCCCCTTGGCAGGGATCCTCCTGGGAAATTTGAGAGGCTCAGTAGCAGGAGAATGAAGCCTGTGGGCTGCACTCAGACCCGACTCCCTGATATGAACCCTGGCTTTCCCAATGTCAGTGTCCCCATCTGAAAATGGCCCTAATATCCCTGCCACAGGTAAACAGAAGTGCCTTCATGTCCCCCGTGGACCCCATGGGCTGCCCTCCTGACTGCAGTTCACGACAGAGAGTGGGCTGCAGTGCGGGCACCGTCGGGGTTCAGTGCCCTTCTCAACCCGAGCACCAGCTTCTGGAGGCTCAGAGCAGGCCAGTATTGATTCCCAGATCTTCCCTGGAGAGCCAGGCTAGCGGGGGCTGCCCAAGCTTGCTCAAGGCTTCTCTCCCAGATCAAGTACTGTTGAGTGAGTGCTCCAGGGGAAGATCTGAGTTTTAAGAGGACCTCAGTCCACTTAAGGAGAATCCGAGTCTCTTTCAATGCCAGTGAAAGCTGTGGGGGAGGACTGGGACAGCTTAGTGTTAGTCCGCTTTCTCTCTGCCATGACAAAATGCCCAACAGAAGCAGCTTAAGGGTTTGTTTGGGTTCCTGGTTTGAAGGCCCGGTCTGTCATGGCAGGAAAGACATGGAACGTGAGACAGCTGGTCATGAGCACCTGTGGGACACTGAGGGGTGAGAGACAGTGCTTGTGTCTCAGTGACACAGAGTTGGGTCTGAGCTGCTGTGCCATGAAGCTGTGTGACCTTGGGTAGATCGCATGACTTCTCTGAGCCTCTTTCTCTTTCATGTAAAAAGCTGCATTTTAATCCATTCGTTTGACTCAAATACCTTCTATCACGATGCTTAATCTCCATTGCCAACTGGACTGGTGATTAAATGGTTATTTAGAATCACCATGGAAACACATCATTGGGTATGTCCATAAGGGTATTTCCAAAGAGGCTTACCTGAGGAGGGAAGACTCACTTTGAATGCGGGTGGCATCATTCAATGGGCTGAGGTCCTAGACTGAATAACAAGGAAAAGATGAGCCGAGCACCAGCGTCCACCTCTCTCTGCTCTTGTGACAGCAGATGCAACGTGACCAGCTGCCTCAAACTCCTGCCATCACCACAGCGCATGTGCCCTGATGGATCATACGACTGTGAGCCAAGACAAACCCTTCCTACCCAAGGTGGCTTCCACCAAGTAGTTTGTCACAGCATTTAGAAAAGAAAATAAAACACTGGCCAATGAGAAAGAAGCTTGTCACCTCAGGAGACTGGACCGTGTGGGGTCTCAAGCTGGTGCCACTGGTGGGTACAGGCCGCTTCTGGCCCCGCCTGACTAGCAAGGAGTCCAACAGTCCAGGGTCTGCTGGTCTCACATCCAGTCTGCCCTGCCGTCTCTGTTTCTGTTCCTGTCTCTCCTGGATTGGTCTGAACCGACTTCATTTTAAACAGTCTCCCCCTCCACTGCCACCGGTGAGGTCTGCCGTGTATCCTCACAGCTTAGCAGCTGGAAGGGGAGGGAAAACTGTCTTTAAACAAGGGCAAAGGGAAAATCTGAATGAACTGAGATCAAGTGCTCACCTCCGAGCCAGCCAATCACTTACTCTCTCATCTCCGGGCCAGCCAATCACTTACTCTCTCATCTCCGAGCCAGCCAATCACTTACTCTCTGTGCCTAGAACTGCACATGGCTGACACTCTGTGATGACACCCCCGCTAAATCGCTGGAAACTGACCTGCCAGAGAGCAAAGGGGACTCTTCAGTGATAACTGTCCTGCAAACACCTGGCCCCGAACCTTTCTGGAGCGTCTGGTCACAGGGCACTTGTCTCAGCAGGCCAGATCTCCCCTCAGCAGAGGGAGTCGAGTCCCCTGGTAAAGCAGCCGGACCTCAACGGGGAACACCCCAGGTATCCCCGCTCGGTACAGTGTAGTGCCGAGAAAGACGGAGATAAGGCAGGGACAATCGATCTAGGCCTTTCAGACACTTGGTTTACACTGGGCTCGGGGCATGAAGAAGCCACTGGCCTCGGGGGCAAGCAGGGGCAGCAGTACTCATGGAGGGCTGGCCTTTCTGGACGACATTTTCAGAGGAGACTCAGGCAGCTGAAACCTTAGTCTCAGTCTCAGAAGTTCACAGGGAGCTGGGTTGTGAGCTGCAAGCCCCACTGGAAGAAGACCCTTTCAGCAGAAGAGGAAAAAAGGTGGCATCAGCATCTGCATCAACATCAACATCAGTATCCACATCAGTATCAGCATCATCTGCATCAGCATCAACATCATCCATATTAGCATTTGCATCATCAGCATCTGCATCAACATCATCTGCACCAATGTCTGCCCATGGATACACTGGCCCAGCAGGCACATAGCCTACTGTGAGCTCAGCCCTTGTGTGGACCAGCCTCCTTGGTAAGGAGGAGATCCTCAACCTGCTACCATCAAACTCAAGCCTCAGGGACCTGCTCCCTCCCCATCTCTCACCCAGAGGGGTTCTACCTCAAAACTCACAGCTTCCCAAACTCAGAGTCTCTGCTGAGTCTGTTCCCATCACATGCAGCAAAGATGTGCTGCTGAGGGCGTGGACTCATGGCTGCTCTTGCAGAGGGCCTGGGTTCGATTCCCAGCACCCACATGACAACTCACAACAGTCTCTAACCCTAGTTCCAGGTGATCCAGTGTGGTGGTATTGTGTTCCCCAAAATATTGTGCACCCTAATAAACTTATTTGGGGTCAGAGACAGAAAGCCACTAGATACAGAGGCTAGAAAATGGTGGCACTCACACCTTTAATCCTAGCATTCCAGAGGCAGAAATCCATCTGGGATCTCTGTGAGTTCAAGGCCACTTTGGAAACAGTCAGGCATGGTGACACATGCCTTTAGTCCCAGGGAGTGATGGCAAAAGCAGAAAGATATATAAGGCGTGGAGACCAGAAACAAGAAGCATTTGGTTTGTTAAGCATTTGGCTGGTTAAGCTTTCAGGCTTCTAGCAGCACAGTTCAGCTGAGATCCATTCGGATATGAGGACACAGAGGCTTCCAATCTGAGGAAAACAAGATCAGCTGAGAAGTTGGCCAGGTGAGGTTAGCTGTGGCTTGTTCTCTCTCTCTGATCTTCCTGTTCACCCCAATACCTGGCCTTGGGTTTGATTTTATTAATAAGAACTGTTAAGTTCCCTGCTACAATCCAGGGCCCTCGCTGACCTCCATAGGCACTGCATGCATGTAGTGCCCAAACATACATGCAGGTAAAACACCCATACACACAAAAACATAAAATTAAATAAATTCTCCAAAAATTTTCTTAAGGAGCCATCACCGAGTCAGGTATGGTGGCGCAAAGTCTGTAATCTTAGCACTTGAAAGTAGAGGGAGGGATGAATAATTCAAGGTTATCCTCCACCACATGGTGAGTTTGAGGCCAGCTTAGGATATATACCACCATATCTCAAAAAATATGGAAAAGAAGAGAGGGAGGGAGACAGAGAAAGGGAGGGAGAGAGAGAACGTCAAATGTACAGGGGCCGACAGGTGCCCACTGATGGGTAGAACACAGCTTCCCCCACCTGCTGGCAGTCCTCAGGATGGCCCCTCCGGTCTGGAGGAACCAGTGGTGAGCATTGCCTTGGTCCTGATTGGAGCCATGGCCCCAGAGCCCAGGGAGAAAAGTGCACGAGGCTCCAGATGAAATGGGAATGAGAAAGGTATTGTGTCTGTCAGCGTGACATTGCCTGCAGCTCCTAGAAAGGCCTTTCACCATGGACTCATGGCGTTCTTTCTATGGGCTCCATTTCTTTTCTCTCCTGGAAGGATTGTGCCGGCAGAGTGGTGTGGCTGCCTTGGCCCTCTCGGCCGTGATTGGAGTTGTCATAACTTCAGGGCTCCCCAGGGCTCGTCATGCAGAGTAGCAGGCGGCACACAGTGACACTCTGACTTGGTCACATGACAGACCTTTGTTCCCGGAGCCGTCTGTTCCCACAACCTAGAACGTTGTGTCCCCCTGGATCTTGTTTAGGAAACCTTGGCCCTTAAAACTCTGTGCCATTTGTCAGGGAATGGTCACAGCACAGTCTGGACACTTCTGCACTAGCCTCACAAGCTGGGAGCCGTGTGCCCACCATACTATTTCTCTGTCATGTGGAGAGGTCGAGCTCCCCACCGAGGTCAGTGACACCGGAGCCTTGTGTCTCTGTGCTTCTGACTGAAGACCACCCAGCAGGCCAGGGGACATCACCTCCTAGGTCTCCAGGGCTTCTCCCTCTGCTCTTTTTCTCAGACACAGTCACTTTCTTAGGAAAGCTCTGGGCGCCAGAGATCATGCAACAGGTGAGGACACTTGCTACTGAGTCTAAGGACCAAAGTTTCCTCCTCAGGACACATGTAGGGGAAGGAGAGAACTGACCCCTGCAAGCTGGCCTCTGACCTCCACACATGCGCTCTGGTGCACCTGTGTCCATCCCCAACCCCTCAACACAAAATAACTAAGTATATTAAAATGTTTGTTTTTTAAAAGAAAGCCTCTTGGGCTGGATTGATGGCTCAGTGGTTAAGAGCACCAGCTGCTCTTGCTTTGGGATCAATTCCCAGCAACCACATGGCAGCTCACAACTGTCTATAACACCAGTTCCAAGGGATCTGACACCCTCGGTTGGCCTCTGCAGGCACCAGGCACACACATGGTATGTAGACATACACACAGGCAAGACGCCCATATACAAATTAAATTGGAGGAAAAGAAAGGCCCTTTCACATATTCACTGCAGAGTGTCCACATGGGGTCTGATGGCTGGACTCTTAGGGTGAGTCTCCCTGGTGTGTCTTCAGCCTCCGTGTGGGTGGCAGACGATGGTCTCCCCTGAATCCTCAGATTGGCAGTGGATACAGTAGTCATGTGAATACTGGGGAGGTCAAGTTACCTCCAGTGTTTTAGATGGAGTTTTTCTACTCCCAGCCAGGGCCGTCCAGTCTCCTGTCACCTCTCCAGCAAGCATCTACTCTTTGGATAAAGCCCAGGCACCTGATGGGGCTTTCAAGGCCCCGTGTGACCCAACCACGCTCGCTCTTTCTAGCTTTGCCCTAGGTTTTGGCACATGCCCGTCCCCAGGTTCTCCATGAAGCTCTTCCTGTGGGTCATGGTTCCTCTCACCTCCAGGCTCTTACACATGTTGGTGTCTTGGCCTGATTTTCCTTCTTCCACGAGAACCCTCATGTTATCTAGGTGACTTACCTTTTGTACCCCCACTGAAAGGCTGCCTCCTTCCTCACCTGTCTGTGCCATGAGGATAGCTGCCCGCCCTCCCCCCCCCCCCCCCCCCCCGCCACCCATCCCATCAATTCATCAAATACTTACGTGTTTAATGTCAGGCTTAAGCTTAGACTGTGGGTTTCCTGAAGGTAGAAACTGCGTTTGGCTTGACTGCCACGACGTGTGTCCCCAGTGTGGCCCAGAGCCCAACCAGCTGAGTCGGTGCTCAATTAAACATGTTTTGACCACACAAACAAAGAGCGAGTAAGCATGTTGGCCTTATTCTCTCCCTCTCTGACGAGTTCCGGGCTCTTACAGTTCATGTAGACTCAAGTTTCCAGAGAACAGGAGACTCTGCCTGCTCCACACTTGTCCCTCCCCTGCCTCCCACTTGCCGCTAAGAGTTCAGCCCATCGGGTGCTACCTCCCTGCCAGACCCCAGAAGCTGCTGCAAAGAGTCCCTGCTGTCAGTCCCCCCTCAGTGGCAACTGGAACTTTCTAGGCTGAGGGACAGATGTTTCCTGCACCCCCTTCCCACTCCTGTCATTCACTGGGAGGGAAAGGGGGCTGCTGGGCTAGAAAAGTGAGGGAAAGTGGACGCAGTGGTAGGGACTTCACTGCATACCCAACATGCAAGGTGCTGTCCTAAACCCGTGAGAAATGTCCCACCGCACCTTCTCAAAATCTCGGTGAAACATAAGCTTCTATTCCCCCTTTCCTAAATGGGGAAAACGAGGTACAGAATAATCAAGGCACTTGTCCAATGTCTTCAGGGACTGGCCAGTTTGGGGACCTGGGCTGAGCCACACAGGTCACAGCTTAGATCTGAGTACAGAGGGCAGGATGGGGGTCTTTGGGGGTGCATGAAGCTGCTTCCTGGTGTCAGGCGTGTGCTGAGGTGAACACAGATGTGGTGTTCAGCTGCAGGTCATGAGGGTGCCCCAAACAGCTCTGGAAGTGGGGGAGACTCTAGTATTTACAGGATGATAGAGGGATCTGAGGAGAGGATGGTCAGCTCCCAGCAGCGAGCAGGAGGAGCCGTTGAGGAAGAGACCAGCCAGAGCAGTGGTTCTCAACCTTCCTGACGCTGCGACCCTTTAATACAGTTCCTCATGCTGTGGTGACCCCCAACTATAAGATCATTTTCATTGCTACTTCAACTGTAACTTTGTTACTGTTATGAATTGTAATGTAAATATCTAATATGCAGGATATCTATTATGTGACGACCCCCCCCCCCCCCAAACAGGGTCATGACCCACAGATTTAGAAGTACTAAGCCGGGGACAATTCCCATGCTGTGATTCCTACATCACACCTGAAACCACTTCTAGAAGGTGGGGAGCAGGTGACAGCCTCCTTTTTGTGGTTCTGCGGGAGGTGGAGGGGGTTGTCTGGGTTTCCAAACTTGGGTGACAGGCACGGAGGAAGTACCGGGCTGCAGACAGCCAGACAGGCATGGGTTTGGTGTGTACAGGTAGGCATCCTGCTTAAGAACAAGCACCAAGCGCTGGCGGCGAGCTACCCCGAAGTCCCAAGCACTTGGATGTGAAGCCGCACTGGACAGTGCCCAGGACCACAGGCCGAGCCTGCTGCTGGCACACTGCATGGGCGGGCCCCCGCAGTGCTGCGCTGTGAGCCTGCGCAGCAGTGGCTGCATCTGGAGACGTGCAACAGAATGTGAGGAGTGCAACCGTCTCTCGGTGAAGCTGTTCTGCTTCCGTCTGTCTTCACTGAGAGATTTTCTCGGCGAAGGAAACACTATCATTCTTTGAAAGTTTGGAGCTGCAGTGGACTCTGCCCTTCTCTCTCGTCTGGTGCCTGGTGGAGCCCAGAGGGAATGAGCACTGAGACCGGCTGGGGAATGAAGCCGTTAGAGGGCGACATTGGATCAGCAAAGCCCTGACTACGAGGCAGTGTGCTGTGCGGGAAGAATTTCGGGACCCCATTACCTTCCCACCTGCCATTCACACCCCTGCTGCGACTTTGATTCCTAGAAAACCCTATAAAATCAGGGTCAGCGACAGGGAGATGGATTCAGCCTGACTTCCCAAGTTGTCTGTCTTGTTATTTTGGGCCTTTTCTTTGTTCTTATGGAGGGAAATGGATCAACCTCTGACCTTTTCTGCCCACATTGGCCACTCACAGACTCTTGATAACTACTGATAGGGAGCCAGGGGCAATCAATGTATTTTTAAAACCTCACCTAGGAGAAGCTACAGCCTAGGAGAAAATAATTACATATTTAATAAATCACATACATTAAAGATCCAAAATACATAGAGTCCCCTGAAGACAATAATAATAATAATAATAATAATACAAAAGGTTTGCTACAGAAGTTTTTCCTTGAATACACACTTCACTGAAGAAGAGACACCCAACATCTTTAGCCATTTTTTGAAATGCAAAATAAAACCACAGCATACGCCACTTTACCCCCTAGAAAGCAGCCTGGGGCACAGAAGAGCTGTGGGCAGAAGAGAAGAAGAGACTGAATAGGGGTGAGTACATTTATTATCCAAGTAGCTATGATGATTTCACGGCTGTATACATCTGTCAAATTCAACAGGCTTGTAGGTTACATACGTACACTTTATTGTATGTCCACAATAAGGCAATAAAGCTGCTTAAAAATGTCACCACCTCTAGGATTATTGAATATACCTTACTGTGTGCCACAAGGATTGCCCTCGCCTCTCTCTACACCAGGACTCTTTGCTGTACAACTTCTCAGCCCTATGGGAAGATGGCTGGTTGCATCCTTGACTGAATTCACAAGGCTCCCCCAGAAGGCTTGAGTTGAGCACAGATGTGATGCCACTGTGGGGCTGGCAGGCTGGCTGGCTCATGCATCTCTGCCACCACTTCGAGGACATACCTCGCCAGCCTCCTGGAGGAAAAGAGATGCCAGGAACAGAGCCAAGTAAAGTGGTCACCTCTGCCAAGGTTAGCCGCTGTAGCCAAGGCCAGTCACTGCAGCCAGGGTCAGGCAGAAGCCACGAGAGGCTCAGGGCGTGTGTGTCCAGCCAAGATCAGCAGAGCTGCCCAGCTAACTTACAGCTGATCCCAGAGAAGCAGGCAACACATATCCTGAAGCCAGTCAGTGGACTCCTTTGAGATTGGCCAGGAAGTCTGATTATAGTAAAAACAAAACCAAAACAAAACAAAACAAAATAAAACAAAACAAAACAAAAACAAACAAACAAACACAGCAAAACCCAAACCAGGATGAGCTACGTAGAAAAGCTTCTTAGAGGAGGCAAAGTCCCCTCACTGGCTTTTGTTTTTGAAACTGGATGGTTTTATAGCTCAGGCTGGCCTAGAACTCACTCCACAGACCAGGTTGGCCTAGAGTTTGAGGTGATCCTCTTGCCTCTGCCTCTGAACTCCTGGGAACAGAGATCTGAGCCACCACATCACGCCGCCCACTGGATTTTAATGGTAAGAGTGAGCCAACCCGAAGGACAGCATGGGGCAGCTAGAGAGCAGACCTAAGGGGCTCAGCTTCAGAAGCTCAGCCCTCCTCCAGTGTGGGCAGAGCCCAGGGTAGGATACGGAAGGAGAGAAAATTCTACCCACAAACTTGGATGCCACGCTGAAATGGACTGAGGTTGCAGGGGACCAGCAGGTCTCAGTGAGGTTGACCTTTCTAGATGACCAGGGCAGTGGTCTCAGGCAGAGTGGATGCTGGGCCGCCATGCAGCTGAGAGGTTGGTGTTCTGAATTCCTCCCACATGCAAAGAGTTATTTGAAAGATGACCCCAGAGGGTGGCTACCGTAACCAATGCTTCCTTTCCGTTCCAGAATGTTCCTCCTCTTAAGACTGCCTCAGGTGGGCCACAGATTCCTTGACCCGGGCCCACTTTACACTTCACTGTGGCCAATTAATTTAAAATGTTCATCTGTTTGTAATGATTTGTAAATCATTACATTAATGCATGTGTACACACATACACACACACACACACACACACACACACACACACACACACACACACATACACACGGAACAATATCTTCTCATTCTCCAAGCGTGGGGCGGTGGTGGTGGTGGTGGTGAGAAGCTCCTAGGAAGCTTGCAAGGTTATTGTACCCATAAGTACCCCAGGCTTCCTGCTGTATTACTGTGAGTTGATTACATGATGTCTCATGCGTCTCTGTGTAGTAAAACCACATTTAATTAGCATTATGGCCTGATTCAGGGTGAATGATGTGCGTGTATGACATCAGGAAGGAGAGAGAGCAGGTACCATTGACACCAGAGAACAGCAGGGCCTTGTACAGCCATGCCTGCCTCTGGACTTCTCTGTCCACTCCCAGGAGTCTGGGAGACCCCACTGTCCCCTGCTGTGTTCTTGCTGCTGCTGCCGTTGACTAAAAACCCTGTGGGTGGAATTTCTTCCTCCCCAAAATGGAGGTGATTGTGTGGACGGAAGGAGCCCGGCCTCTCCTTTCGGACTTACCTGTGGATCTATTTCCTTCCTTTGTCCCTGCTGCAATCTGAAGTCTCAGCAGACACAGCCCTTCTCAGCCCCTCCCCCACCTTCCCAGGCTCACTGCATCCCAGTCATAATTCCCTCAAAGCAACAAGTGGGGGATGGTAACCTGTATCCATGATCGCATCTGGAAACAGAGGCTCCAATGTGTGAAAAATCTCCTGAGATGGGCATCTCCTCCACTCCGCCTTCTCCGTCTTTACATTCCTCCTCTATTCTGCCAAAGTTAGGGGTCCGTCACTGCGATGAAATACCACAACCGAAAGCCAGTTGGAGAAGAAAGGGCTTATTTGGCTTACACTTCCACAGCACTGTTCATCATCCAATGAAGTCAGGACAGGAACTCACACAGGGCAGGAACCTGGAGGCAGGAGCTATGCAGAGGCCATGGAGGGGTACTGCTTACTGGCTTGCTCTGCCAGCTTTCTTATAGAACCTAGGACCACCAAGGATGGCCCCACCACAGTGGGCTGAGTCCTTCCCTATCAACCACTACTTAAGGAAATGCCTTACGGGCCTGCCTACAGCCTGATCTTATAAAGGCATTTTCTCAACTGGGGTTCCCTCCTCTCAGATGATTCTAGCCTGTGTCAGGTTGTCATAAAATCAGCCAGCACAGCAATTTAAGATGTTTAACATTCAGCCAGGCATCACAATCCTAATTTGAGGGACATCAACCATCATCTTGCCCAGATATCCAGTCAGTATCCCAGTCACTCCAATATGCAGAGGCAAAATCTTCCAGGGAGGGGACAGCAGGTACACAGGACCTGAGGCAGGGATCACTGGGTGAGTTTGGTGAGTAATAAAACCTTTGGCTTTCTGGGACACCCTAGAGACTTTAAGGGCATGGTGGGAATAAGGAAAGGGTTGCTCTGCTCAGGGGCAGGCAACTCAAGAGTAGGAGCTAGGTATAGTGAGTGCTTTATTTAAGCACAAATATGTTGGTTCCAGCACCCCATGTGGCCAGAGGGATCTAGGCACTGAAAGAGATGGCCAAGGTGTGGATAGACTGACACAAAGCCAGGTCCATGGAGGCAGGTGAATGTTCTGGGGTGCTGCTTTGGATAAGGGGGCATGGAGCGGGTACCTGTTCCACCTATGACCTTGAAGTACTAGCCCCTAGGGCATGGCCTCGGGGCTAGCTTAAGCTGAGGGGCATGTATGCCTGGCCCTTCTCTCCCTTGTGGGTTGGATGGTGCAGACTGACTCAGGCGGCAGGAGCAGCGTGGGACAGGACGTCAACCTTCCAGGACTCTGAGATGACTCTGCCTATCCTGTTTAGTGAGTTGTTCTCCCTAACATAATTTCGAAATAAATAGTTCCTTTATCAGTATCTGTGGATTACCTGCTACAGGGGCACTTTGCCTTCCCAAGGGCAGTCAACAGTAAGGACTTGGCTGTGTATAAAGGTCTTGACTCTGGGTACATGAGCAGGGGGATGGGTGTCAGGCAATCTGAGTTGACACTCAGGTTCAGGAGTGTGACCTTGGCCCGTAGAAGACATCAAGAGGATCCTGAAAGGGGCCATGACTTGATCAGGATTTGTTCTGGAACCTAGGAATGAGCACAAAGGACATTGCCTGAAGGCCAGGCAGCACCAAACTGGGGTTGCTGCTGAGCACAGAGCTCCAGGGAACAGGCTGTCTGAGCTGGACATTCAGTGGAAACAGGCCCGAGGCAGGGGGAGAACTGAGAGTGGGGAGGCCAGACGGATAGAAGGACACCTAGGGGCTGTGTAGGGCTCACAGGGCTTCTGAGAATTCTTACCCTAGTAAGCGTCCACTGCTTTACCCTAGTAAGGTAAGCACCTACTGTGTGCACCCAACTCACAGTATTTCATTCTCTGAGCACCTATTGTGTGCAGCCAGCTCATGCAGTCCTTTGTTCTCTGAGCACTTGTTGTGTGCAGTCCGCTTGCATAGGCGTTTATTTTCTGAGTGCCTACTGTGTGCAGCCGGTTCACAATAGACATTCACTGAGCACCTGCTGCTGTGGGATGGGCTGTACGTCAAATGTGTTGCTCTGACTGGTCAATAAATAAAACACTGATTGGCCAGTAGCCAGGCAGGAAGTATAGGCGGGACTAACAGAGAGGAGAATTGAGAGAAGAGGAAGGCAGAGAGAGACTCTGACAAGCAGCATGTGAAGATGCCGGTAAGCCACAAGCCACATGGCAAGGTATAGATTTATAGAAATGGATTAATTTAAGATGTAAGAACTAGACAGCTAGAAGCCTGAGCCATTAGGCCAAACAGTTTAAATAATATAAGCGTCTGTGTGTTTATTTTATAGGTGGGCTGTCGGATTGCCGGGGCTTGGCGGAACCCGGAGAGAAAACTTTCCAGCTACACACCTGCAGTTTGCAGCCATTTTACACAGTCCCTTACTCACCGAGCCAGAGGACAACTGTAACTGGGGCAAATGTGGTCCCCAATCCATGGCCTGCTGGTCAGGTGAAGAAAATGCTGGGCAGTGACCAATGATAGAATGTAACATGAAATCCTGATACAGCGAGGTTTGTGCCATGAAGGAAACCAGACTGAAAGTTGATGAAATGGCTCAGTGGGTAAGGAGCTTCCTGTGCAGTGCTGGAGACCTGAGTTCAATCCCGGGAGCCCGTGCAAAGATGGAGAGAATGGACTCCACAAAGTTGACCTTTGACCTCCACATGTGTGCCCACATGCACCACATGTACCTGGCACTCTCTCCTGATTGCCAGTGCAGAGGAGGGGCCCTCTTGGAATTGAACTTAGGTTCAGGTAAGGACTCGGTGGAACCATGATACGTCATCTCCCAACCCATTTCTGTAAATTAATTGCAACAGCTGTTCTTCGTATCCTTTAATTGCAAAATCGGTTAAGCTTAACATGCTCAGCTGTGGCTGAGGGATGAGACGGCAGGGCCCAGGCTGGCTCTGCAGGTCCTGCCTTTTTCTGGGGTCCCACATTCCTATGTCAGTCCCAGAAGCCCCCATCGACTGTCCATGGGACCCTTGTGGGACATGGGTGATGTGTCAAGGTGGATGCATCTCCAAGGAAGTGGATCCCGGGCAGAGTCCCAGTTGCAGCTTCCTGGCACAAGTGTGCCGAACCTGTGAGCCAGGCAAAGGAGTAAACATTCCCCAGAGGTGGCCAGAGTGACCCAATATCAATATCCCACACATACTGGCCCTGCACTGTGTCCTCACTGCATGACTGATGGCAATCTTTTTGCTTACTTTTTCCTCAAGAAATCAAAAGTTCCATAATGACATTTCACTATGGTTACTATGTGCCCAGGGCTTAGAAGGGTACCTGGTATATAGTAGGCATGAATGAATGAGTAAACAAGGGAGTAAGTGAATGAATGAATAAATGAATGAATGAATGAATGGCTTAAGCTTCCTGGAAGAAGGAGTTCACAAGGCCAGTGCCACTGTGGGTGTGAGATGACTAGGGCAGGCATGTGCTTTCCACAGCCGTCCTGGGCAGTACTGAGATGGGCAAGACACTGCCAGCATGCTCCTGAGACGCCTACGCAAATGGGTTTGGTTCAGGCACTGGCCAGGTGTGTTTGCTCTTGGAACTTTGGCCCAACCCCTCCCGGTCCCCTTTACCAGAGAAGTTGAGATTTCTCTTTCGGGGCATGGCAGCAGTGTGGTCCACCACACACGTTCAGGGCACAGGCCCATGGCCCTAACTAGCTGAGACACACCACACCTCTCTGAAACTGGTTTCCTCATTTCTTAAGGCTCCAGGGGTGTGAAGATGGGGTGGACAAGGCTCTCTCTGTGGACACAGTGTCCTGCGTAAAGTCCACACACACTGCCCAGTGTTGCTTGCTGTCTGGTTCCAGAGCCTGTGGTTGCATAGGCCAGTCTGACAGGCATAAAGAAGAGGGACGAGTGTCTCCGTCCCTGTTGAAATGGAGGGGGCAGGCGGCTGCCCCAGAGCCCAGATGCCAGCATACCAGGAAGAAAGCAGCAGCTTCAGGGACCCCAGGGAGTGAGGCACCGGCAGAAGGCAGTGGTAAGGTGGGCAGAGAGGAATGTGAATCGTCTCCCTCCTTGCAGAAACCTCATCTTCCACCCTGTGGTTGCATGGCCTTTCGAAGAACAAGCTGACCCTGTCACACAAGCAGCTGGAGAGATGTCCACACATTCATGGCAGGAGGTGACACTCAGGTGACCTGTGCAATTGAGATTCCAGTGTGTGAGGCGGGGAGCTGGCCTAGAGCGGGGCCCACCCGCCTGTCACTGCTGCGTTTCCTGGGAGGCAATGCTACATTTGGCACAGGAAATGCAGCTTCAGTGGGGGGTGAAGAGGGTGTGCAGCAGAAACCCTCACTTTGCAAACAGTTCCACAATCCCTCGGCACACCAGGGAAGGCAGTGGAGCGCCGGCATTCTATTTGGACGCTTGAGTGAGGGGCCTGGATCCTGTACTGTGTCTCTGTCCTCTGAGGACATGAATGAATGGATAAATGAATGAATGAATGGCTTAAACTTCTTGGAAGAAGGAGTTCACAAGGCCAGTACCACTGTGGGTGATGGATGGATGAGCAGGCATCTCTAATGAGCCCAGAGTCAGAACAAGGCAGCCACAAGCTTCCTTCCTCTTCCAGCTGTCCCCAGAGAAGGGCCACCTATGTGGATCTAGGACTCTGCATGGACAGAACCTCCTAGGTGGGGTATCCAGGGGACTGAGAAGGTCTGGGCAGATGGCTCTCTGTGATATTCGTACACCCCACACAGGCCCCTGAGAAGTGGCCAGGAGACCTCAGGATGGAGCCTAAGGCTGGGCCTGCCCGTCTCGAACCCCATCCAGCCATCCGAGGAGTGAGGGTGACGTGGTCTCCAGAGCTAGCCCAACCCTGTCCTGAATGACTGCCTAGTGGGATGGGAGGGACATCAAGCCAAGGAAGGAGGCATGATCTTCTACAGAACATTCTATGCTGAGCTCCTGGACCACTCTTCATAGCACATCACAACCTGCCTGCAGCTTGGAAGACTCAGGAAGTGGCAGGGAACCTTAGCAGTGTGTTGGAGACTGCCAGACCCGGCTCAAGTCCTCTCTCAGTTATGTGACAAGGCATTTTGCCTCTTTGCGTCTCATTTTCCTTGTCTGTAGAGCAGGGACCATAAGGCTTCATGCCATGGGGTCACTGCAAAGTTAAGGGAACTAATAGAGTAACCCCGGGACACAGGAAGTGCTCAGGATGGCAGATGCTGTCGTCGCCATCATCAGCACCTCCATCACTGTCCCCTCATCTGGCCCTTCTCTCTGCACACGCTGAAATATTACGTAATTGAGACCTATCCGTGCTCAAGGCTCCTTACTAACCGTTATAGCATCAGCATTTCCCCACGCCATTGAAAATTCCTCAAAAGCCTGATGTTAATAGCTCCGTAATTGCACCTCATTTAGATGCACCATCGTTTAACCACGTCGGTCCGCGGCTGTCAGATCCTCTGAGGATAGTGGAGTCTTCCCCGCTGTCAGAAGTGAACGTCAGAGCTCAGCTTGCCTGAGTCCCCATCCGCACCCACAGTTGGGACCGGGGCAGCACAGGGCCTTTGTCACCTAATTCTCTTTCCAGAGCTGCCTCTACCCACCAGCATCCGTGAGGAAGCTGGTCTCCCACCAGAGCCCCCAGCCTAAGCCCCTGCCACCCAAGGATGGGATCACCCGATCAGATCACTGGTGTCCTTCCCAGAATTCTGTTCGTTAGCATCTGAGGGTAGGGTCAGAGGTACTGGCTGGTCTCAGGGCTCTATCATGTTACCCTGGTTAAGGGACACTCCAGTGGGTGGGAACCAGAGACAGGTAGGCAAGGTACTGCAGGAAGCCCAGAGGCAGCAGCCTCCCTTGGCCAAGCCTCCTTGGCCTGCACAGTAGACTGTTTATGACCCAGAGACTGGCTCAGGAGTGGGGAGAAGACAGGACCTGGTGTTCTTGAGACCCGCGCAGGTGCTCCGAGGTCACATAAAGCTGGTTCCCAGGGATCCTTGAGAAACTGTTAGTGGCCAAAAGAAGGAAGGCTGTAGTGCAGGGGTTCTCAACCTGTGGGTTGTGACCCCTTTGGGGGATGGAGCGACCCTTTCACAGGGGTCACATATCAGATACCCTGCATATCAGATATTTACATTACGATTCATAGCAGCAGCAAAATTACAGTTATGAAATAACAACAAAAGTAATTGTATGGTTGGGGGGTCACCACAACATGAGGAACTGACTACTAAAGGGCTGAGAACCACTGATGTAGGGGGATTCAAACAGCAGAAGAGGCAGGAGTGGAGGCTGGGGGAGGGGAGAGGGCAGGGCCAGCAGCCTAAGGCCAATGGCAGGAAGCACAGGAATCCCACAGGAGGAGCCCATGCCGGTGAGACCATCCAGGTGTGTAGGGGGAACCCCAGGCCAGTGAATTTATTATGGTATTTTATTTGTTATTTTAGTATGTTTTAATATAACTTTTATATTTAACTCCTTCCATTTTTGAGAAAGGTTCTCATTTTGTAGCCCAGGCTGACCTAGAACTCACTGTGTAGCTTGGGCTAAGCTCAGATCATGATCCTCTTCCTGCTTTAGTTTCCCAAAGGCTGGGGTTACAGGAACCACCACACACAGCTTCACTGCAAAGCTTTAGAGAGATACATTGGACCACAGTGGGGTGAGTCCATTCACGGGACCCTGGGCTCAGTGGGAAGCTGGGGAGGGGCGGGGGGGGGTAGTTCTCTCTCCACAGATCCATACCCCAGAGCTGGGTAGGCTCAGCACAGACCACCACAGGCCTCAGCACTCCTGTCCCCTCTTTAGGAACGGAGAGTTTCCCTATTGGCAAAGCCTGGGTGCCAAGCTCAGCTCTTGGCACAGCACGCTGTTTCCTGGTGCTCACCCATCCCTGCCTCATCCCTCTACCTAGTGAGCTTCTCCACTAGCAGAGACAGGATGCATCTTGCAGGCCCTGGCTGTGTCCTGGTACAGGGTAGAAACAGGAAGGCTCTGGATGCAGTTAGAGGAGCCGATGGAGAGGAATGACGTCATTTACCCTTGGCGATCAATGAAAGGGGCTTCTCAGGGCTTCTCAGCCTGGGATCCAGGAGGCTGCCGGGCAGTGCCAGCAGAAGGGAGGTTGCCGGCCTCCCCTTCTCCCTCTGCCCTGAGAACATCAGGCCTCTCAGTGGCCTTACTCTGCCCAGATGGAAAATGGGCTGACACCCCCACCTCAGCGCCTTTGGAGACGCAGAGCCCACATTGGTCACGGCTTGCACTGCCCTTTCAAGCCTAATCCACTCTTGGGAGACGTTCCCACCCCTTATTTGGTGCAACCTGTATGGACATAGTCCAGGGCAGAACATGGGCTTGGAGAAGGGCGGACACTGCTTCCTGCTGGGGAGTCTCTTCCCCAGCTCTCCTGCTCTCGACCCTTCCCATTCCGGATCACCCACTAAAAGGCTGCTGGGCGTCCAGCACGGGCAGAGCCGTTGTCTGCAGCCTGGGACAGCGATGAGCCATCGCAGCCTTCCCAGCTTGGCTGGAGAGAAGAGTGGGCTGTCTGGGGAAGGAGAGGGGCAGAAGGGAAGGATGTACAGAGAGCGACAGACCCGTCACAGGCTCCACCTCAGGCCGCCATGACTTCTCCTCCTCACCTCCATCTCCAGTCAGCACCTCTGAAAATACCCCAATCACTAGAGTGGGGATAGCTCTAGCCCATCAGCTTGTAGGGTGACCCTGGCAAGTCCCACCTCCTCTCCCACCTCTCTCTGGCCCCAGGCCTCAGTTTCTCTGTGCAGAATATGATGGTTGGGGCAGCTCAGAGTTCCACGCCTCAACATTAAGTGAAGTGGACCCTTCAAAAGTGCAAGTGGGCCCATGTCAGAGGATCTGACCTAATGACCCTAGGCTCTGCGACATTCTTATTTAAAAAAAAAATCAAAACAGAAAAAAAAAGAGATCTCTAGAGCCTGATAGACCTGGGTTCCAATCCCCAGTCAGCATCTCTCTTGCTGTGTGACCTTGGACAAGTGGCTGCACCTCTCTGAGCGTCTCCTCTAATTACCTAGGATGGTCACAGAAACTGCTGCACAGGGAGGGTATGTTCAACCGATGAGTCCAAACTGCTGATTCAGTACTGGATATGCTGTGGGGTCCAGGGACTGTCAGACTGGCACCTATTGCCGTGGGGACTTCGTGCTCTGTGCCTTTCACCGGCCACAGGGGCCACCCACTTGCCCCGTCTTGTTCTGTTGAATCAATCTCTCTTTCCTTTGTCTTAAACTGAGAAGCTGAGGCAGTTCACCGTGCCTGGAGCTGCGCACAGAGGAAAGCCGCTCCTCTCTCGCTCTCCACGGGGCCCTGTGTGTCTTTCTACCATCCTACCTCATCTGTCCCTCAGAGTCCTGGCCCATGTCTTCCTCGGGACCCGTCTTTCTCTTGTACTGAGGCCTTCCTGACCTCACTCACCTCTCCAGAACCATGGCTGCTCACATGGCTGGCGGTGGCTCCCTCTCCCTCCCGGGGCTCTGAAGAAAGCCTGTCTTCTGAGGTGTCTCCCAATGCAGGCATGAGGCCAATGGCTTTGCTGTGTCTGAAGTTTGGGTAGCTGTGAGGAGGCTCCAAAGAAGAGCCAAGCACACAACAGACAGGCTGAAGAGAGGCCCACGACAGAGAGGGTGGGGTACTTAGGAACAGTCCTGGCCATGGGGCCTACAGGGTGGCGAACCTTCAGCCCGGGTATTATTTTTTCATCTGGAAAATCAGGCAGAATAACAGTCTCTATTTCCCAGGGTTGTCATGGAAACAAAAGGACATAATGTGTACACAGCCCTGAGTGCATAACGCATATCACCACTCACAGCAAGAGGAGGCAGCCAAGATTTTGACACTCGGGCAATTTGAGATCCAAAATTTCTGTGATTTTTCAAAGCTCAGGTCTCAGATTCAGTATGATGAGATTATCCGGCACATAGATCTCATCAGTTCAGTCTGGCCCTCCTCTGAGACTCTGCTGGGGTAGGGGTGGGGGTAGGGGGTGGGAGGGGGTACCGGAGTTCCCACATCCCCTTCCTCTCCCCACCCCCACGCAGCGGTCCCGCCCCAGTCTCAGGCCGTCCATGCATCCATCACATGCGTGGCTCACTCCTGTTCTCCCCATCCTGACCACTCTCGTCCGTCCCTGGACCGTTTGGAGCCTATCTGGCTGAATACGTTCTCTGCCTGACACCGGGACACCTCCGTGTCTCAGCACCACCTCGTACTTTCCGTCACAGCTCAGCGCAGTCTGGTGGCTCCCCTCTGCCAGCAGAGACTTCTGCTTCCCCCCTGCCAGACCCATGTGTGGAGTCAATCTGCCGCCTCCTCCCCCTTCTCTCTTTTCTTCCAACACACTGATGCCTACTGTGTCCTGAGTGGGTCCCCACTGTGCATGCGGAAGTACGGACAGAGCTTGGGCCTGAAGACCTGGAGACTGACCACTGGAGGACTCCATGGTATGGGCTGAGCCAGCAAAGGAGGACAAGGAAGCTCGTCAGGGGTCAGAGGTCAGGGCTAACCTTCAGCTACATCCACAGTGCAAAGCTGAACAGGACAGAGTGGGAGTCTCTCTCTCTCTCTCTCTCTCTCTCTCTCTCTCTCTCTCTCTCTCTTTACTTTTCTTCTCTCTCTCTCTCTCTCTCTCTCTCTCTCTCTCTCTCTCTCTCTCCTCTCCTTATTATTCTGTTTCTCTTTTTATTTTATCTGAGTGTGAGAATCTCTAGTTCAAAGCCTGATTTTCAGGCTATTAGGAAAATGTGCCTGGCTGTGCTGAAGAATGGAGCCTGTGAGATTGAACAGGTTTGAATGGTGGCTTTTAATATCTAGTCCCCGGCCTGTGGCCTCCCCAGCTCACTTGGACCTGTCAGTGCCACTCAGCATGAGGAATCAGGCCTTGGTTTCAGTTGTTCCACAGAAACTGAATCGAAATCCTGGGCACACACCTCTGGAGGGTGCGGCAATCACAGGGACTGACCGACGGACAGACAGACAGACGGACTGTCTGCCTCCTGGGACTCATCTGCTTGTGAGATGTCACAATCTGTCTGTCAGGACAGTCAGTAACCTGGGAAAGGGGTGGAGGTGCTCAGACAGGGAGAGCTGGCCGAACCCCGAGTAGAACATTCCAGAAAGAGGGGGACAGGCAGTGCAAATGCCCCGAAGCGAGACCAGCTTTGCAGTGTGGGTCCAGCAAACTCCTTCCTGGCAGCTGGTCCAGGCCTCCCATCCTGCCATCCTCATCCTGTGGCTGCAGCCCTGCCACTCCTACATCCCAGCATCAAACACCCGACTTCCTCCAAGCCTCTGCGACCCACACCATTCCCACAGTAGGGATGCTTTTCCAAATACTCCTCAAGCACCCTCTGAACCCTGCACCCTGACCCTCAAGAGCTGCTTCTGTGTCCCTGTCTCCTTGTACCCCCTCCATCAGGAGTGTGTGAGGCTTTCCAGCTGACTACTGCTGTTCCTTAAGCATGCTGGACACAGCGGGGCCTTTGCACATGCAGAATCCCCTCCTGGAACCCTCGGGCATGCCCATGACTCACTTTCTCATCTCTGTTCCAGTGTCCTCTCCTCAGAGATGTCCCCATATGCCCCATCCCTGCCCACCCCGTCCCTTGTCTTCTTTCCCGCCAGTGCATAAGGGGTTGTTTGTGGACCGCCTTTCTCCCTGTGGGCTCCACACACTGCACGGTGATTTATGTTGCTTCTATGTTCACAGCTGAAGTCCCAGAGCCCAGAACAGTGCCAGCACACAGCAGTGCTAAATGAATGAACGATGCAGGGATGAATGGGGAGGTCATACTGTGTTGCCATTGCCTTGCTCCATGACTCCTCCCCACTGCCAGCCCTCCATGGTGGCAGCTGAGCAGAGATGCAGTCTGCCTGGGGCAGCCGTGTGCACCCCAGTGACAGTGCAATCCAAGCGCATCATAGATGCTAGCCCGTGTTTCTACCTGCAGGAGCTGATGAATGGACGGATGTCTGGGCATCTCTGAGAGTCAGGGTTTAAAAATAAACCTTCTCTCTGCTTCCCATGTGTCATGTGTGCTTCCCATCTGAGAGCCTGGGAGAACCTTCTTGGTCGCTGGAGGGATCCGCAGGCTAAGGAACTAGAAAGCTGTGAAGAAATACAACAAAGCAAAGAAGATGACCACGCAGCTGCCCTGTCCGTGGAGAGGCTGAGAGTCAGTCAAATGGGCAGTCCAGTAGAGACAGGGGAGTGGCTGCAGTGCCTCCTGCCAGGGCCACCACAGCACCTCAGAGATCAGAGGACAGTCTTCTCTGTCTAGCCTGTCCCTCCTTCCTCCAGGAGTCACGGTGAACTGTCTGGTGATGTCACCCAGGCAACATTCCCGTGTACCCTGGGATAACTTTAGGCCTTCTGCACCTTCTCTGGGATGGACTGGGAGTCTCCCTGTTGTCCTGAAACCTGAGCCCTGAGCACACCCCCCCAGTCACCTGACTCCTCTGACAGAAACATCCCTCCCCCCCCCCCCCCCCCCCCGCCCCATCCAACAGATGCTGCGGGTGTGTAAGACCACTAGCACCTAATCTTTCAACACCACTCAGGGAATCTCAAGTCACCAGCCCCACTGCCCCCTTGCAGACTCTTCCGCCTCCTCCAAGTGGTCCTCCTTCCTGCCCCAGGATCCTTCTTGAGTCCTTCGCCCACTCCTTCCTACCCCAGGGCCTTTGCACAGGTGATTTCTTCTCCCTTGATCCCATTACTCCCCTGGTCCATTCTTCAGGCCTCAAAGCAGTTTCCAAAAGCCCTTTCCGAGTTAGTCCTCCTCATTATCCCCCCTGCCCCTGTGCAGCCTCCCAAACACAGCATGCCTGACCCCATCCTGAGGTGCGTTGGTGAGTTTGTTTGTTTTTGTTTTGTTTTGTTTTTCCCCTTCAAGGGCCTTGTTTCCTTTTTCACCTGGTGCCCCAGCCATGTGGACATGTTTTCGTCCCAAGTATGTATGTCTCTACACTGGGTACACATCCGTCACATAGTAGGTACTCAGTAGTGACCTGTGTATACAGGTGAACATTGAAAATCGAAAAAGAAAAAGCAATAACAGCGTGTACAGCCATAAACAGAACAGAAACAGCTCGGGGTGAAGCAGTTTCATGGGAGGGGCGGGGGCTGTTTTTTTTATTTTGTTTTATGTTTTATAATACAGTGTTTAACCGGAGCGGGTAATTACAGCTCCGGGTTCTGGATTGTGCCTCTTTGGCAGGGCCCCCAGGGCAGGATGCTTTTCCTATTGAGCTGAGTTAGAGCTGGGTGCCCCGGGGAGCCCGAGCTGCTGAGTGTGGGGTTTAATTCTCGGTGTTGCTAATTAGAGCTGCTCGCAGCTTGGCCAGCAGGCGGGGCTGCAGGAGGGAGGAGGCGTGGGGACCTGCCTCCCTTTAGGAAGCCACCGGCCAAGGTTGGCTTTCTCCTCCCCAGCTTCAGGGAGAGAGGCCAGAGGGCAGAGCCTTTCCAAAGCCTGGGGCAGGGTGACCGCCAAGGCCACTCCCACCCCACCCAGAGTGTAGCTATACGCCTAGGGCTCCCTCACCTCTCTTCCAGCTTCAGTCTCCTCACCCGTAAAAAGGGAAGTTGACACCTTCCTACCTCACAGCGCCTTAAAGCTCACACACAGCGGCCCTTTCCCTGAGCCCAGGCTCTTCCCCCAAACCTTCAGCGAAGCACTCTGGGAGGACCCCACTGGAAGGAAGAGGGGCTCCTTTAGAAGGATGGCTGGGGGACACCTTCCGAAGGGGAACGCTCGGTCAGAGATTTGGATGAAGTGGGGGAGTGATGCACAGCGACACCCAGGGGAGGGGACTTCCGGGCAAACAGCAAGTGCAAAGGCCCTGAGGCCAGAGTGTGCTTGGGGCCTTCCAGGGGCATGAAGAAGCCGAGCAGGCTGGAGCTGAGTGACAAAGGGGTGGGAGGGGTTTAAACCGGATTCCAGAGGTGGTAGTGCGGTGCCTCCCTCTTCCCCTCCTACCTTTCCTCTGCCCGCCTTTCCCTCCCACCCCCATTTCTCCTTCCATCACCATGCCCTGTGCCAGCCTCTCCCATCTTTCCTCTCCACCTCCTTCTCTTCAAGGGTGACCTGAACTGCAAATATTTTTTTCTCTTTGACCTTGGGTTACAAACGCAGCTTAGAGGGAAGAACAGGGAGGAGAGACCTTCCTCAGATGCTCTCCACACAGCCCCACAGACTAACAGGGCTTGTGGCCCTGACCCTGCTGGGTGGGAGGGGAAGGCTTTCTACGAGCAGCCACAGGCTCAGTTCTGGGCATGGTGCCAGGGCCTCAGAGCTCTAAAGGGCCTCAGAAAATGTTTAAGGCCAGGAAAACAATTTATTTGGCTTCAAAATAAAAAGGGGAACTGTGAAGTTGAAACTGATAAATGTTTAATCCAATGTCTACAAAGTATAATATCATCAAGCGGTCGGTTGCTTTGCGTTCCCAAGTCTGCTTTTGGAGACTTACATATAATTTGAATTTAATGTGAGCTCTGGGGCACCTTAATGTGTTTGGGCTGATGGGGGAGGAGCGTCTGAGGCTGGGTGGGGCTGGGGCGTGAAGAGCGCTAAGTGATGGGGGAAAGAGAAGAAGAGGGTCACAGCTCCCGGGATGTCTTGGCCAGGCTTCCAGCGGGAGGACGAGGACATTCTGGCAAGACAGACATCACTTGTCATTTAGAGTCATCAGGACCAGACTGTAGGAACCACTGCGTCCGTGGCATAAGTGGACAGGGTGAGAGGAAAGACTGTGCCCAAGCCTCCCCCTCCCCGAGTCTCCCACCAGCAGTGCTCCCTGCGGGTCCTGCCTCCACAGGTCCCCTGACTCTAGCCTCCTGATCCCGTAAATCTCGATTGTACTCATGTGGCCTGTCCCAGAGAAACCCCACACACTTCTCCGATAATTCTGGAAGCCGTCAACTGTCTTCTTCTTCTCTGGCCAGCCTTGGGCTAAAAAAACCCCTTTGTATCCACTCAGGGAAAGACACATGGTCGTGTACTTGATGCAAGGTGGCATCTACTCTATGCAGCCAGGAGAAGCCTTCAGGCTTTCAAGAGGTCCTGAACTCCCCCGTCTCTGCTTCCCGGGGTGCTCAGGGGGAAGTCTGGGGCTCTGTGGATGTGCCTACCTGTGTACCACCTTCCATGCAGAACCGCCCAGGTCTCCACAAGGCATATGTGGGTTCTAGTTGCTCTTTTCCAAACTGCTGGGATAGGATCTCCCTGAGGCCCATCATCAGCAAATCACGGCCACAGTGACAAGTCACCTCTTCCATCCGTTGGACATCTCTTCCAAATTGAAAATTGCCACTGAGTCCCGGAGAAAGGATGGTAGGAGGCAGAATGTAAAGGGTGGACATTCAGGGAGGGAATGGTGGGATGGTTGGCCTCGACCATCAAGTTGACTGTGTTTGGAATCACCTAGGAGACACACATCCCTGCATGTCTGAGAGTATTTCCAGAGAGGTTTACATGAATGGAAAAGACCCATTGTCTTAGTTTCTATTGAATATATATGCACATATATATGTATATATTCATCAAGCAACTTAAAGGAGACAGGATTTATTCTGATTCATAGTCCAAGGCACAGTCCACCATGGTGAGGAAGTCACAGCAGCATGAGTCTGAAGGAGCAGGTCACGTTGCATGCATTGTCAAGAAGCAGAAAGTGATGAATCACTCAGCGAGCTTTCTACATTCTTACACAGCCCAGGATCCCCTGTCTAGGTAATGGTGCCACCCACAGGTGAGAATTTCTTCCCATTTCAATGAAAAGAATCAAGATAATTCCCAACAGATATTCCATGATTGGCATCATGGCTCAAACTGCTCTCACTGCCACGTCTGCCCCCATCTCAGGATGGACGGCAGGTATTCCTCTGAACTGTCCACCAAAATAAGCCCTTCTTTCCTGAAAGTTGCTTTCTGCTGGCAACACTACAAGAAAAATAACTAACTCAGGTGGGTGGGGAGTCGGGGTAGAAAGTAGGGTGAGCTGACCGGCTGCTGAGTGACAGCAGACATGTTACTAACCTGGGTCTTGATTGCACCCACCTCCTGGAGCATCAGAAAACAGCCTTTTCAGTACATCCAAGGGATCGAGACCGCAGGTGGCAGACGGGCAGTCCCCTTTAAGTGCTAGTGGCTGTGATGGTGATGGTGACAATAATAATTACTTGTTGGCATGTTGGCATGAGTGGGTGTCCCTGGGAACACTGATGAACAGGTAGATACGGGAATGTGGGGCTAGGCTCCTGGAACATGATCTGACCCAAGGCTCACCCTAAACGCAGAGTCATGGCCCCTGGGTTCTAGGGGGTGTCACCTCTTAGGGCATCAGAAGCTTGGCATCCTTGAAGTCTGTTAACCTCATCACCAGTCTCATCTACTCCTTACTTGGCATCCTTGAAGGGTTTGGGAGTTGGGGTAAGAAAGGATATCTATTAAATTCCTCAGTGCTGGGTCTGGTCCCAGTAAGGAGCAGATGAGGCTGGTGATGAGGTTATCAGAGTAGCGGAGGTGGCTGGTATTCAAGCCACACCAACTGGAAGCAGCCCTTAGTATTGAGACAAATTCTAGGATCCTCAGAGCTGACCTTGTCCTCGGGGTGGGCGAAAACCCAGCCGTGCCGCCTCTCGCCTGTAGGTGGCGCTGCAGGCTCTTGCAAGAGCAGAAGGGCGGGGCAGACGGGGCTGGAGGTGGGAGGGGTCCAGAGAGACCCAGGGAGAGTTCAGAAGTGGGGAGATAAGATGCCAGAGGAGGGAGAAATTGCTTTCTCACTCAGAGCACTGGAGGAGTAGCTCCAACAATACAGAACAGGCTGCTCCCTCCTTCTCTCATCCACCCATCCGAGGCTCCCCAGGATTCCACAACCAGGCTGCCCCAACCCTCTGTAAATCGACCAGAGCTCCAGCTGTCTACCATCACCTCTCTCCTCCCTCCCCAGCCCTGTGCTCACCGGTCAAGCAGGACTGCCCACCCTGGCCAGGACCCAGTTCCCCTCTCTGGCCAGGGGTGCTGGTTGCTAATAGACTATCCTCCCTAGTCTTTCCCTGGCTCCCCCACATCTTCTTCAAGTCTCGGCACAGACACACTCTGTTCTGAAAGTCTCCCCCACCCCATGTTCAGGAGCTGACAGCCCTAGGTTCCTTCATCTCAGATATAGTCACAGTGGCCTGGGTATCCACAGACTCCACAGACTGCGACAGGGACCTGGCCCTCTAGTATCCTTGCTAGGCCAGTTCAGGGAATGGACAGGCAGCAGTGGTGGGGGAAGGGGGGGGAGGAAGAGTGCCTACCTGGAGGGGGAGGTTGAGGTGGGTGCAGGGAGGACAGAGAGGGGGCTGAGGAGGTTAGTTCAGTCAGGAGTGCTTGTCTCTCAAGCATGAGGACTCCTGTTCCCCCTGAGAAATCAGGCCACTGTGGGGAGCCTTTGTAGCCCCAGTGCTGGAGAAGCAGGGACCACCTCAGAGCTTGCTGGCCTGACAGCCTAGTCTACTTGGAGTTCATTCACCTAGTCTACTTGGAGTTCATTCACCTAGTCTACTTGGAGTTCATTCACCTTGTCTACTTGGAGTCCACTCACCTAGTCTACTTGGAGTTCCTTCACCTAGTCTACTTGGAGTTCATTCACCTAGTCTACTTGGAGTTCATTCACCTAGCCTAGTTGGAGTTCATTCACCTAGTCTACTTGGAGTTCCTTCACCTAGTCTACTTGGAGTTCATTCACCTAGTCTACTTGGAGTTCATTCACCTAGTCTACTTGGAGTTCCTTCACCTAGTCTACTTGGAGTTCCTTCACCTAGTCTACTTGGAGTTCCTTCACCTAGTCTACTTGGAGTTCATTCACCTAGCCTACTTGGAGTTCATTCACCTAGTCTACTTGGAGTTCATTCACCTAGCCTACTTGGAGTTCCATTAGCCTAGCCTACTTGGAGTTCATTCACCTAGTCTACTTGGAGTTCCTTCACCTAGTCTACTTGGAGTTCCTTCACCTAGTCTACTTGGAGTTCATTCACCTAGTCTACTTGGAGTTCATTCACCTAGTCTACTTGGAGTTCATTCACCTAGTCTACTTGGAGTTCATTCACCTAGTCTACTTGGAGTTCATTCACCTAGCCTACTTGGAGTTCATTCACCTAGCCTAGTTGGAGTTCATTCACCTAGCCTACTTGGAGTTCATTCACCTAGTCTACTTGGAGTTCCTTCACCTAGTCTACTTGGAGTTCATTCACCTAGTCTACTTGGAGTTCATTCACCTAGCCTACTTGGAGTTCCATTAGCCTAGCCTACTTGGAGTTCATTCACCTAGTCTACTTGGAGTTCCTTCACCTAGTCTACTTGGAGTTCATTCACCTAGCCTACTTGGAGTTCCTTCACCTAGTCTACTTGGAGTTCCTTCACCTAGTCTACTTGGAGTTCCATTAGCCTAGTCTACTTGGAGTTCCATTCACCTAGTCTACTTGGAGTTCATTCACCTAGTCTACTTGGAGTTCATTCACCTAGTCTACTTGGAGTTCCTTCACCTAGTCTACTTGGAGTTCATTCACCTAGTCTACTTGGAGTTCATTCACCTAGTCTACTTGGAGTTCATTCACCTAGCCTACTTGGAGTTCATTCACCTAGCCTAGTTGGAGTTCATTCACCTAGCCTACTTGGAGTTCATTCACCTAGTCTACTTGGAGTTCCTTCACCTAGTCTACTTGGAGTTCCTTCACCTAGTCTACTTGGAGTTCCACTCACCTAGTCTACTTGGAGTTCCTTCACCTAGTCTACTTGGAGTTCATTCACCTAGCCTACTTGGAGTTCATTCACCTAGTCTACTTGGAGTTCATTCACCTAGCCTAGTTGGAGTTCATTCACCTAGTCTACTTGGAGTTCCTTCATCTAGTCTACTTGGAGTTCATTCACCTAGTCTACTTGGAGTTCATTCACCTAGTCTACTTGGAGTTCATTCACCTAGTCTACTTGGAGTTCATTCACCTAGTCTACTTGGAGTTCATTCACCTAGCCTACTTGGAGTTCATTCACCTAGTCTACTTGGAGTTCATTCACCTAGCCTACTTGGAGTTCCATTAGCCTAGCCTACTTGGAATTCCAACATTCACGGTATAAGCTAGGCTGCTATCCAGTCAACTAGTGGTGGGAGGCACAGGGTGCAGGACAGGGGAACACAGGGTTTCCCATTCAAAGCACATTGGGCAAGGACATCCAAGGCACTCCATCAACCCCACCCTTGATGGATGTGGGCAGTGCCAGCTCATTGCAGGGAATGTCTCCAAAAATTAAAAAAGAAAGAAAGAAAGAAAGCTTATCATTCTTGCCCTCTGTCATTCTGATATCTTTGCTGTCGTTTCTTTGGAACAGGCTCTGGGGCTTGTAATTCCCTCTAAGAAAGGGGCAATCACTTCCTGCCCCATCCAGGCTCAGACTGTAGCTAAGAATAGGCAGGATCATGTGAGCAGCTGGTGGGAGACCTGGGTTGATGGGGTCTCAGCGCTGCTGCAGGGCCATAGAACACCGCCCCCCTGGCCACCCTGGGGCTGAGTCCTACTATCACAGAGTCACACCTGAGCCTCAGTGTCCAGTCCTGGGCCACCTCTGTTCTGTGTGGCTGGTTTTGCCCCTCCAGTAGGAGTCTCCTGTCTGCCCAGCAGGGTTGGCAGAGGCCTGGCACTGTGCTTGTCCAACCATTCAGACTCTCCTCTCTGTTGGAGGGAATGATACCACTGATGCTTGGCTGCCTCCACGCCTTTCTGCAGACTCCTCGTGGGCAGGTCTGGGCCAGGTTGTGTTTGACATCCCCTAAGCTGGCAGGGCATGGCAGGGCGCTTTTAGAACATCTGTTCCACCTATAATGAGTCCTTCCAGCTCTCTTTACCGTGTGTGTGTGTGTGTGTGTGTGTGTGTGTGTGTGTGTGTGTGTGTGCTTTTGGGGTGGACCCAGAAGACTCCATCATACTATTTGATCTGCCCTTGGAGAACAGGTGAAACCAGGGTAGAAAAGCAGAAAATGAAAGTCTTCCAAGGAGCTGGCAGGATGGCTCAGTGTGTAAAGACGCTAGCTCCCAACCCTGACAACCTGAGTGTGACCCTGGAATCCTTAGGGTAGAATGAGAGAGCTGTTTCCCACAATGTGTGCCCCTGCGCGCACACACACACACACACACACACACACACACATACACACACACACACACGAGACAGAGAGAGAGAGAGAGAGAGAGAGAAAATACAAAAAAAAAAAACCCCAAAAGCCACCCAGGTTGACCCAGATTGATTCTCAGTTTTATCTGGTGTGGCCATCTCCCATCAGAAAGGGGCCAGCCCTGTCCATTTCATTCCCCAGGCTTCCTCCTTCTGAGGCTAGGCTGCCTAGTCATCCTTGGGTTGTCTGTGCCACTGTGAGAGCCCAGTGGCTGGTCCACAGAATCCAGAATTGCCTCCTCCTATCAATATGCTCACACAAGGCCTTGGTTCAGGGCACTAAAGCTGCTTCGTGCTGTTATGTACTGTGTTCCTTCTCTCTGCACTCAGGCCAGGGGCCTCGGCCATTCTCACACGTCACACACAGCACAGAGATCACGAACAAGCTCAGATGGCCTGCGGAGTCAGCAGAGTAGAAGCTACCTTCCCCCTACAGCTCCAGGAACATCTTGGCCCACCAGACTGTCCACAGCAGGGATGGGCTGAGCCAGGCATCTCAGTGGGTGTGCTGGCTTTCCCTTCCCAGCAACAGGGAGCACCCGCTATGCCCATGAGGGATGAGAGCTCAGCGAATGCCCAGGCCAGCCCTGCAGGGAGGGTAACCACCATGGTTACCCAATCAAGGCGGACTGTGAATCCTAGTTCCCATTCCAAGCCATTGCAGTGGTCCCAGGTAAGTGAACTCTCAGAGCCGGCTGTGACTTCTCCTATTAGGCCACCCATGATGGGAAGCAGAGCCCCTGCCTGGTGGGGTGGCCTTTCATGTCTCTCTCTCTCTCTCTAAGATGACTAGTGGTTTGTTGCCAGGGCCGGGTTTCCCATCCAGACCTGAAACCCCTCTGTCTCCTTGACCCTCTAGACACTGAATATAAGTGGCCATCTGTGGCTGCATTCAGGGGACTGTGATACCCATGCCTCAAGTTAGATCCACTTACATCAAGGGGGATGGAGTGAGGGTATCCCAAGCCTACACTACCACACTGTCACACTGTAGGCTTAGCTATCTCCACACATCCAGGGGGATGCCTGTGAATAGAGAACCCAGAGACTCTCATTGGCCCCCCCCTTTATCAAACCACCCAGGGGACACTATTCCAGAGAGAGTTAGACACTGGCCTGGATCACACAGCAAAGCCAAAACATGACTGATGCTATTTGAGACCATAGATATAGCTTGTACAAAGTTCTAGGCCCCACGGACAGGCCAGACAGACATTCCCCACTTGCTGAGACCTAAGTCAGAGGTAGAAAAGAAACTAATTTCTTGTGAGTTATGTAGTGTGGGTCACAGGAATGGGATGGTCTTAGGGTCACTGGGGCCAGGGGAGACTTCCTTGAGAAAGTTGGTGGCATGGCTAGTGGGAATTCCAGACAGAAGGAGCCCTGTACACAGGAGCCATGTACAGAAAGAGCCTTGTGCAAAGAAAGCCTTGTGTGGAGGAACTAGCAGGCTGAGCTTGTATTGAGCAGTGTAACTAGACAGAGAAACAGGGGGGTAGTCAGGAGGCCAGGGATCCATGGAAAGAGGACACAGGGCAGGATATTGGAGGAATGACCACCACTAAGGACATCCGTCTGGATTCCAGGCTGGACGATGATTACTGATTCAAACCACAGAAAGTGGATGCCAGACAGACATGGAGACAAGAGGAAAGGCAGGGCTGGTGTGTGCTCACCATTTACCACTTCCAGATCTCCATGCTCATCGGCTGTTCTGTTGGGTCCTTGGGACAGGCCTACAGGATGCAAAGCACCGTCCCCACCACGAAGTTGAGGAACCCAGGGCTGTTAAGGAACCTACTTGAGAGAGTCTCCCTCATAGACTGTGAGGGAGAAACAGATTTGGAGACAAGTCTACTCCCCAAATGGCATTTCCACAGCCTTTGCCAGACTGCTAGACAGTTTTAAACAGAGTGAAGGAAGGAGTTTCCAGTGTTAGCTTTCTGCCACTATGACAAGATACTGGAGACAAGTAACAATAGAAAGGGGTTTGGAGGCTCTAGCCTGTGCCAGATTGGCCGCATTGATTTAGGGCCGTGGTGAGGCAGACCAGCAGGGAAGGAGCCTCAGGGAATGAGGAGAAAGTGGAATAAATGGGGTTCTGCATCCCCTTCAAGGGTGAGTCCCCAGTGACCTGAAGATCTCCCATGAGATCCTGTCTCTTAAAGGTTCCACCACCTCCCTGTAGTGTCCCTAGAAAAGAAGACTTGGACACATAGTCCTTGGGGAACCTTCAAGATCCAACTACAATGTTACCTCTAGAATGTGAGTGCAGACCTGGCATAGATAGTATTCTTTTGTATGGATATATCACGATTTGATTGTCTCCACTTTTTTGAATATTGTGATAAAGCTTTTATCCACATACAAGTCTTTGTGTAGACATAGGTTCTCATTCCTCTTACAGAGTAATGGGGACAGTTACAATTAAGCAGTATGTAAAAGCTTCACTTATAAAAATCCCACCAGTCATTTCCTCACATGCTTGCAACGTTCCCAACCACAGCGCAGGAGCTGTTCTGTGACTCCATATCTTCGCCAACACTTGATGTCCTTAGCCTTCAAGTTTTCGGTAAAGTGATGGTGAGATTTCCTAGTGGTTTTATTCTCTAACTCCCTCATCTCTAGCCATATCAAGCATTTTTAGGGGCTTATTTGTCATTCCTTGGTGGTATCTGGTGAAGGACGTTGCTCAAATCGTTGGCCTGTGGCTTATGGCCTGTGGCTTGCTTTCTTAGTCTTGAGCTGTCCGATCTCTGTGGCACTCTTGACAACTCCTCTAGCAGCTTTCAAACACTTCCTCTCAGTCTGCGCTTTGTCCCCTCCTTCCCTCGAGGCCACTGTATAAACAGAAGTTTTAAGTTTTTGTGAAAACCAGCTTATCAGTTTGTTCTTCCATGGCTCTGCCTTTGGTGTCCTGCCTCAGAAATCTTTGCCTGCCTCAGAAATCTTTGCCTAACTTAAGACTACACACATTCTCTTCTATGATTTTCATTTTCAAGTATTTATTTATAATTGTGTAGATTTATTTCTTTATCCAGTCATTTGTGTCAGAGGGCAACTTGTAGGAGTCGGTGGGTTCTCTCCCTTCAACTATGGGTTCTGGGGACCCAAGTCAGATCATCAGGCTTGCTCAGCAAGCTCCTTTACTCGCTGAGCAAGCTCTCTCTGGCCAGAGACGTTTGTGTTCACATTTATGTTTATAACTCCTTTGAAGCCAAGTTTTGGTTTATAGTGAACTATAGATCAAAATTCCAAAGCTTTCTGCCCATGGCCGCCCGACGGTTCTGCCTGTGGCCGTCCTACGGTTCTGTTTGTGGCCGCCCTACGGTTCTGCCCGTGGCCGCCCGACGGTTCTGCCCGTGGCTGCCCGACGGTTCTGCCCGTGGCCGCCCGATGGTTCTGCCCTACGGTTCTGCCCTACGGTTCTGCCTGTGGCCGCCCAACGGTTCTAGCATCAGTCACTTTGCAGCTGCGTGGACTCGGTGTGCTGGACCACAGGGCTATGCAGGTTTTCCACCTCTTCCGGTGGGAGCTTTGCTAGCTGATTTTCTCTTGTCCATGTCAGATGAGAGCCTTCTGTGCTCTCTCTGATCTCTGGCTCTCTCAGTACTCTTCCGTTGACCTCTCCAGTTCCTGATTTCCTGATTTTTCTGGATAGATCTCATCACTGCCTGCTATCTTTATTTCTTCTTTCTTACTGCTTAAAATTCAATTTGCTATTGTTATCACTTTTGTAGTTTATTTATTTTTGTTTCCTCTGCAGGAATCTGAGATCATGATGGGAAATAGAGCTGTCTTTCTTAGCTCAGGTGTCCAGAACACTCTTTGCCCCCATAAGCAGAACTCCTCATAGCTGGAGAGTTTCTCTCCAGCTCCCGCCAAGCCCCGGCAGTCCCACAGCCCACTTACAAAATAAACACACAGACGCTTATGTTATTTAAACTGTTTCACCCAATGGCTCAGGCTCCTTGCTAGCTGTTCTTATATCTTAAATTAATCCATTTCTATTAATCTATACCTTGCCACGTGGCTCGTGGCTTACTGGTATCTTAACATCTTCTCATGGCGGTGGCTGGCAGCCTCTCTCTGCCTCAGCCTTCTACTTCCCAGAATTCTTCTCTGCTCTCTTTATCCCTCCTATACTTCCTGTCTGGCTACTGGCCAATCAGTGTTTTATTTATCAATCAATCATCCACAGCAACTCCTTTTCACCTCATGCCTGCTATCACACTATCTTTCATTTTCACTTGGTTCAAAATGCTTTCCAGAGTCCCTTCTAGTTCCCAAGGGTCTCCATGTTTCCCAGGTGTAGCTGAGACAGTGCCCCCTCTTCTCTAGTGAGCCTCATCTGTGTGCCTCATTCCCCCCATCTGTTACATGAGTGGTTCCCATGGTGTCTTCCAGCTGTGTTCTCTTCTGATGATGCTCAACCATATCTTCTTTTACCCTGAGTG
Organism: Peromyscus californicus insignis; assembly: GCF_007827085.1. Classification (NCBI taxonomy): domain Eukaryota; kingdom Metazoa; phylum Chordata; class Mammalia; order Rodentia; family Cricetidae; genus Peromyscus; species Peromyscus californicus. The sequence continues at coordinate 23,350,249 of NW_026294573.1, read as the reverse complement.
AGAAAACAGACTCCTCCCCACCCCTGCCCAAGATCCAAGTATTGAACTCAAGGTCAAGGCCAAAGTGGACTCAGAACTCTGTCTCTAGACTCCACCAGGAGCCCTTTAACAGCCCGAGCAGACAGGAATGCAGGATAATTTGTCCATAAGTCCCTCATGGCACCCAAGAACATCATGCCTATTCTCACGTTTACCTTTGTAACGACCCTGGGGTACATACACTTCAGTGGCCAACTTACCAATATGTAAATCAAGGCATGGAGGAGATGGGCTGTATCTATAGGGTGCCCCAAGTTTTACCTGGAGGAACCTGTTACAACTGGCTTCAGTTGGATCTGTGGCATCCAAGCTGGGTTCTTTGCAATTCAGCTACGTGCTTCCCCTCCCCCTTCCTATCACTAGTTATCTTCTTTTCTGGGGGGGGAGGATGTTAGGAGTGAGGAGGAGGCAGAAGAGAGATTCCTGGAAGGCTGGGAGGAAGGAGAGCTTTCTAATTACGAAAACACTTCTGACCTTTGCGTGTTCATCCAACTGAGTCAGAAGAGGTTGGATTTTCGTGACTGTCTTTAAGTCTAAATGCAGATTAATGAGGAAAAAATCTGCTCTGCTAAGCTTGGAAAGCACGAGATGAAATGGAACTTATTAAGCCTGATAATGCCAGGGAATAGGGCTAGGGCCCAGAGCAGAGAGCAGGGCCTGCCTGGGCCAGGCAATGTCCTCAGATCCTGCTTAGAAGAAGGAGTTCCACTCGGGATAGACAAGCACTGGGATTGGACTCTAAAGATAGACCCTGGGGCTGGGGACATAGTCCCATTAGGAAGAAATTTGTCTCACAATCATGAGGATCCAAGTTCAACCCTCAGCACCCCTACAAAAGAAAGGCAGATGTGAGGCATGCTCATAGTCCTAGCACTGGGGAGACAGAGGCAGAGGGGCTCTTGGGGTTCACTGGCCAGCCAGTGAGAGACCATCTCAAAAACATAATGGATATTTCATGAGGGACAACACCTGAGGTAGTCCTGTGACTTCAACATACACGTGTACATCTACACATACAGATAGAAAGACAGAAAGACAGACACGGGGGAGGGGGACGTGTTCATGGATGTGTGAGTTTCAGTTAAAGGTTTGCAGTGTTGGCTCCTGTAGGTCACTCTTAGACACCACAAAGAAGAAATCAGGATCTGGTGTGTGTGTGTGTGTGTGTGTGTGTGTGTGTGTGTGTGTGTGTGTGTGTGACCACTTATAAGGAAACATTTAGTTGGGGCTGGCTTGCAGTTCAGAGATTTAGTCCATTATCATCAGAGTTGAGAGTTCTACATCTTGGTCTGTAGGCAGCAGGAAAAGATTGAGACACACTAGGCCTGGTTTGAGCTTTTGAGACCTCAAAGTGACACACTTCCTCCAACAAAGCCACACCTACTCAACAAGGCCACTCCTCCTAATAGTGCTGCTCCCTGTGAGCCTACGGGGGCCATTTTTACTCAAACCACCACAGTGGTAGTAGCAGAGGTCAAGGATAGCTCTGGCAGCTTGGGTTCCCAGCCAACATCATCATCCTGGATCCAGGTCACACCTCTCCTTGTAGCATGAATCTAAAGAGTCTTATTAATAAAAACAAACCTGGAGCCAAGTATTGGGGTGAACACTGGAAGATCAGAGAGACAGAACAGGCCACAGCTAACCTCACCTGGCCAACTTCTCAGCTGATCTTCTTTCCTCAGACTGGAAGCCTCTGTGTCCTCATATCTGAATGGCTCTCAGCTGAACTGTGCTGCTCAAAACCTAAAAGCTTAACCAGTCAGATGCTAGTTTCTGGTTCTCATGCCTTATATACCTTTCTGCTTTCTACCATCACTCCCTGGGATTAAAGGCTCACTTTCTAGGATTAAGGGTGTGAGTCACCATGCTTGGCTGTATCCTTGAACAGATGGATTTCTGCTTCTGGATGCTAGGATTAAAGGCATGTGCTACCACTGCCTATCCTAAGTATCTAGTGGCTTTTCTGTTCTCTGGCCCCAGATAAGTTTATTAGGGTACACAATATTTTGGGGAACACAATACCACCACATCTCCTTGTTCTTCTAACTGGACTGACCCCTAAAATACCCACTGTTTGTGTCACCCAGGGTCCCCTGTGGTCTCTGAAGTCTCTCGTGCTTCTGCACTGGTTTCCTTGAACTTAGGCCCCTCTGTTAAAAAGACCAGCTCAGCTTCTTCAGGATGGGCCTTGACTTGTAATATAGGGCCCAGGGCAGCTTGACTGTACTGCCACCATGACAGGCTTGAGAGAAACCTGTCAGAAAGCAGACTGAGTTTCAGTTTACTGGCAGGCAGCACCTGCTTCCAGGAAAAGTCATAAACTGACACCACCCAGGGATGGGCCAGCATCTAGGGGGAAGTACCTGACATTCCAAACATTCTAACTGCTTTAGAGTTAGATAAGATTAGATAGGATCACTAGATATCCCTGAGCCCAGATACCCCTAGACAAATGTCAGCTAATTAGGGGTTCTGAACTTTGTAAATCCCCACATCCCAAACTTTACTATGAAAAAACCATACCAGGACCCGGCCAGGGGCTCTCTGATCTGACCACTGCAACAGAAGGTCCAAGCTCGAGCTTGAATAAAGGCTCTTTACTTTTGCATATGGATTTGGTCTCCATGGTGGTCTTTGGGGGTCCCTGCAATCTGGGCATAACAGCCTGCACCCTCTCATCAGTCTTCCTCATTCCTCTCCTGGGTTCTCTGCTGTGTTGCAGGGGTGAAGAAGTGACTTAGGCAGAATCCAGATAGTGGCACTTCTAAGACTAGGGGGTGAGGTGTGTGTGGGGGCTATCACCCAATTCTCCACCCACTCATGGGACCAAGTCTCCAGGCACATCACACATCAGGTTACCGGGGACACCCAGTCACCACCACCCCCGGCTTCCCTCCTGCCCCCCCCTCCAAGCTCTGGTGATAAAGGAACACAGAGGAGAGACAAGGTCATAGGCAGGCAGAACTCAGGCTGAGGTAAGAGCCCAGGCTGCAGCCCCCTCCCTGGCACCTTATGCTCCAGTCTGCTGGTGTCCCTCAGCCCCACCCGCTGCTGGCACTGAGGTGGCCCAGACAGCATCTCACAGGGTGACTGTGGCTGCATCTCCCTCATGTCTAGGTGTTGTTTAGATGACTAACAAGGGAAGGTGGGACTGCGCCCCTCCTCCACCTACAGCCATCCTGGCTGTCTCTTAGCAGCGACATGAAGTAATTACATTTTACAAAGCTTTCTTTTTTAATACTTCAATAAATACTGCTTGAGAAAATCCATTGACATTTTTGCTACTTAAGGCATAATAACTGGTCTTATAAATCTAAAGCATCCCTATAAATCTAAAATTAAATGTCCAGGTTTCAATGTATTTAGGACACTTAATTAATGAAGTACAGGGACATAAACACTCCTAATCTGTTTACTCTGAGCTTAATTTCATCTTCAAGGCATGCCACTCTTCACACCGTGTGTTAGAGTGATAGGGTGAAGGAGCTCTGAGTTTTGGGCAGTCTGCCAAGTGCTATGGGCACTGTCTACCTTCACGCCACAAAGGTTGTCTGAGACCCCCTGACCCATGGGTCACCTCACTGCCAGAGACAGCCCAAAGAGAAGATGATCAAAGCAGCCTTCGGGTGGAAGATTCCTGACTGAGAATCTTAAGGCCTGACTCAGCCTCTGCATTGCACGGTCACCCATGGCAGCAGCCACAGGCTGCCATCGACACAGCCAGTGATGGAGACCGCCACTGTAGGCCAGGAGTGTGGGCTGAGGGGATGGTGGCAGGGCAACTGGTGTGTGAGGACAGAGGCTCGCCACCCGCTTGTGAAGTGTCCCTACCTCCAGAGGACAATGATTGTGAACTGACCCCTCCCCTATGATTTATTGCTTATTGAGTCCAGGCAGCCCCAGGTCAAGATGAGCCAAACAGGCTTCATAGTCACCTAAGGACTAGGTCAGGCTGTGCTCACAGGGCCCAGTGACATCTGGAGATGCTTCTCAGTGGAGAGCTATTGTTGGTGGAAGAGGGGGTACTGAATGCGTGACTGTGTGCCAAAGCTGGGCCTCCCGATAGAGAGCTCAGTAATTAGGCACACATGCTGCTTCCGCTGAGGTCCTGAATTCAATTCCCAGAATGCACTTTAGGTTGCTCATAAGTGCCTGTAACTCCAGCTCCAGGGGATCTAACTCCCTCTGCTGGTCTCCATAGGTGCTGCACTCATGTGCACATACCCATGTATACAAATGCTTACAAATAATAAAAATAAATCTTTTTTGAAAAGCCAGGCCTCTGCCTTTCCTCTCCCACTCCCTCGTGTCTTCACTGAATGGAGAAATGGCTTCTACCAGCCAGACTGCACAGTAAGGCTCAGGCTCCAGCAACGCCTTGGCTCTGGGCTTGCCAAGGTCTTCTGCGGCCTGGAACACAATCAGTTCATGAGCTTCTCAGAAGGTGACTTTGGGTTGTGCACTCTGGTTACATCCCTTTCCTTAAGGACCCTCCTCTGGCCAGTCAAGACCTTCAAGGTCATGTGAGAAGCATCCAAGTACAGCTTCTATGCACTCCTCTTTCAGGTGGTCCCTGAAAATGTTAATTTCTTCTCTGGGACTGGAGGACATGGATGCCTCCTGCAGGTGTCTGAATTCCAGCCTTCCATTCCACCTGGACGGAGTCTGCACAGTGATGGTCATTTTCTCTCAGCAACTCTCCATGCTGCCCTAAGCAGCCACGGCTAAGAAAGCCTGGCGTTTCCCAGGTGGCCTGTTCCAGAAGACACTGTGGATTTCTGTGGCTTAATGCCCCTGCCTGCCACAGAGGGTCCAAGGCCATTTTTCCCTGGCCATTTTTATTGAGTCAGACAGTGACCCCACCCTACCCACTCTCAGTGCCCATCATTAGAGCCTGTTTTCTGGCAGTTGTGCCCATTCACAGGACTTCATTATTCAGTGCAGAGAGCTGCCGCCCTAGAAACTGTGAACAGAATGGTGTTAGAGAAGAGCCCACGATAGAAGAAAAGGCTGAAAGAGTAAAAGAGAGAAAGAGTGGGCACCCTGGGTCTGGAGAAGGTGGCCTGGCTGCCTTCCTGCAGACTCTGGAGGTTGGTTCCATTGGTGTCAGCATAGGTTCATGGTCCCTTAGCAGCTGGCAAGGGCCCCAAAGGGCCATGGGGCTAGTGGCTGCCCAGTCCAGCCAGAAGCTCCACTATCAGCAGAGATGGGAATAATGCCACCTCTCTTTGTGTGAGAGAGTGGGGTAACGCCTCATCCCACCACGCTGCTGTAGCAAATTAGACAGGGTTTGAAAGTGTCCAGGCCAGCGTCTGACAGACAAGGTGCCCTCCCTCATGGCAGACAGGTAGAATCAAGTTCAGCCTCATCTCTGACCTTGACCCAGTATCTGGGCTTCTTCAGGTTCTGTTTTCTGCTGTGTGGAGAGAATTGAGATGGACTTCGGGCTCCCTGAGTTCCCTCCAGTCCTGATGAGCTATGTGGCCAAGTCACCACCTAAATGAAACAGATATATCACCACCTCCAGAGAAGGGGAGTGTTCTGCAGACTGGGCCAGGGGGTGGGGAGTGGAGGTGCTTGGAGTCTGTGCTTCATGAAGGAACATCATTGGCTTTGGCTCCTTAGTCTTCCCCGAGTCTCCAGGCTGATATCTATCATGGGGCATAGGGGTCTCTACCCCTTTCCGTGTATACATCCACATATACATCCTCTGCACTGCACAGCAGACAGGTCTGGTGTTAACCAAAACCCAAGCTGCTGGCCTTGCCTGGGAGATATTTTCATTGACTGCATCATTTGAAGTGGGAAGACCCACCCTAAATCTGGGCCCCACCTTCTGGTGGCAGACTATATAAAGGACATGGAAGAAGGAAGCCCTTGTTCTTTGCCTGCTTGCCTGTGATCTTGCTGGCAAGTCTATTCCTTCATTGGCCTTAGAGCCTACTTCTTTGGGATTCTGGTGTGTCCTGAACCCCAGAAGAGACATCCAGCCTTGTGGACTAATCAATCACTGGATTACTGAACTTTCTGTCAGGAGATAACCACTGTCCAGCTAGCCAGACCACAGCATATGCCATTCTAAAAAAAAATTAAAAAATTGTATTATAAATATGTATAAAATTATGTATGTATAGCCTATCTCTTCCCTAGAGAACTCTGACTAATACACAAGGCATTGCCCTTTCAACCTGCTGAGGGCTGGGGAAGGGAAGGAATCTGACTGTAGGTTCCCATTCTGACTGTAGATTCCCATTGTGCAGTGTACATGTGTCATATTCATCAGAGCAGCTGGAAGAGAGCCTCAGGATTGAGCCTGTTGACTGGTGACATTACGTCATCAAAGGAGGGGTGGAGACGATCGTTGCTCCCACCTGGGACTCCAGTTTCTCCCTCCTCTACCTCCCAGCTAGCTATACGTAGTCCTGCCCTAGCTGTGTGTGACCTCCTCTTAGGAAGTGCCTGGGTGTTGGAAGCCATGCAGTCTAGTCTCGGATCAGCGTACGACGACCTGTCCAATGGGTTTCCTCAGGGCAAGGCACCTGTGGAAACGGACTCTCATTTGGCAAGGGCCAGTAGTCCATGGGACAATGTAGGAATTTGCAAGATTCATGCAACTTGAAAGCTCTTTTCTCTCTCTCTCTCTTGTTTTAAAAGATTTATTTATCTATTTATTATGTGTACAGCATATGTGACTGCAGGCCAGAAGAGGGCACCAGATCTCATTACAGGTGGTTGTGAGCCACCATGTGGTTGCTGGGAATTGAACTCAGGACCTCTGGAAGAGCGGTTGGTGCTCTTAACCTCTGAGCCATCTCTCCAGCCCCTCTTTTCTCTCTTATTATATTAGTTTTACTTTGTCAGTCACACATGCAATACCTGTAATTTCCCCTGGAAATTCTGTTCTTCCTCGAATATTTTCCCCTAAGATTCAGCAGGGACTTATGCTTCTCAAATCTCTTACCTGGAATTACTAACTACAACTCCTAATCTTGGGAACTCTTCTGACTCAATAGAGACAGTTAGGTACATATGGGAAAACAACACTTGGAACATAAACCATGTCTCACAGTTCTGGAAAGGAGAGTAAGGCAAGAATATACAGAATAGGGAAAAAAATCTCAGGAATACACATAGTGCCAACTGTTGAGAGTAAGTTCCCTGGACACCAATCATGTAGAATCAATGATAAGATCTAGTATATTCCAATGGGAAAAATGCAATGTAAAACATGGGATGGAAAGATCCATCTTTACCATATGCAGGAGCTTATATTGGTGGAAGAAGTATGGTACAGGGAGATGGGAAGAGAGTGCTTTATCAAAGTCTGCCTTTTACAGAGAGATTGAGACATGGGACCCTCTTATAGAAAAGAGAACTGAATAAAAGCATATCTTGCAGACATGAAAGAATTGTTTGGGTATTTTTTTAATATTGTTGTCCTTAAACCATTGTACCTACGTCTATTTTTTTTTTAACTTTGTGACCATAGTAGCTGCCAGCTGACATAAGTGCTGCGAGAGCTGGATGTGTCTGGCTCGATATCTAGTTAAGTGTGCAAAAATGCTGAACTCTGTGTCTGTAATAAGGTTATGAGGGGGGTGGGAAGGTGTATTTGGGGAAGCAAAAAGGGGAATGTTGTACTCCTTAAAATATGATGTATTTCTTAAGTAATAGACACCAATAACAAAGCTGTTCGTGTAACCCTGGTAAGAAAAACTCTGTTTAAGTATAAATAAAGATGGCCTGAGCTATTTGGGACCACTTGGGTGCAATCCATTTGGTGGTCAGAAGTTGCCCCACCTGAATCTAAGCCAAGACTGAACCCCAGCACCCAGGTACACACTGCAGAAAGTCAGTGTAAGGGAGAGATCTATGCAACACTGAGATCATTGTCCATGCTGGGGTGAGACTTTTCAGTGGTGTGGCTGCTTTGGGGTCACCCACATTCCTTTAAATAACCCCTCACCCGTGCTCTGTAAATAACCCAATAAACCCATTGGATCCCGACTTAGAGGTTTTATTGCTGTGAAGAGACACTATGACCACAGCAATTCTTTTTTTGTTTTGTTTTTCGAGACAGGGCTTCTCTGCGTAGCTTTGTGCCTTTCCTGGAACTTACTCTGTAGCCCAGGCTGGCCTCGAACTCACAAAGATCCACCTGCCTCTGTCTCCCGAGTGCTGAGATTAAAGGCATGTGCTACCACCACCTGGCTGACCACAGCAACTCTTATCAAAGAAAATGTTTAATTGGGGCTGACTTACAGTTTCAGTGGTTTAGTCTGTTTAGTTACAGCAAGAAGCATGTCAGCATGGTAGGCAACATGGTGCTGGAGAAGGAGCTGAGAGTTCTACACCTTGATCTGCAGGCAACAGAAGGAGACTGGGTGCCACAATGGGCATAACTTGAGCATCTAAAACCCATCCAGACAGTGACACGCTTCCTGCAACAAGGCCACACCTACTCCAACAAGGCCACACCTTCTAATAGTGCCTCTCCCTATGGGCCAAGCATTCAAACACAAGAGTCCATGGGGGCCATTCCTATTCAAACCACCACAGATATCCAGGCTGGATTCTAGTGGATTGGGGGTTGTCATTGGTACTCTATAAGGAAGGGCAGATGTTTGCTTGTATTTCCCCAGGGGAAGAATTCCCAGGAGAAACCTTCACTGACTCTATCATAAAGATGGATTTGTGAACTGTGGGTCTGTGAGAACATGAATGCCTAAGCCTAGAACCTCCCCTTTGAGCTGGAATGAGCCTAAACCAGCGGTAAATCAGGGTCCCCCATCTGCAGGAAGCACCATCACCCAGTGCTAAGAGCAAGAGGCATTCTTGTCCAGCAAAATGCAGGTTTCTGCCACCTGCTGATTTATGCTAATTAGTAGTTAACTTCCCTGCACCTCAGTGTCGCTGCTACAAAGAATGTCACCACCACCTTTATGTCACATGAGAGTTTGGAATATGTTGTGATCATATCTCTTCCCGTCAGCCCATCTCCCACTGGTCTTTTCCACAGCTACTCCCCTTCCACGGTCTCTCTTTTTGGTCCCATGGGTCTAATTATCGTTGCTAACAGGAGCATGTGTGAGGGGTTATTTACAGGAACACGGGCAACTGATGTATAATTAATAAATGCGAATAAAAACTTAAAACAAGGGCCAAGGAAATGGCTTAGCAAGTAAAAGCACTTGCCCTACAAGACTGAGGAGCTGAGTTTGGATCCACAGGGCCCCTGTGAAAGCCCATGTTTGTAATCCCGTGACAGTTACAGGAAGGTGGAGGGCAGAGCCAGGAGAATCTCCAGGAGCCCATGGGCTGGCCAGCCTGTCGTGGGATGTACAGTGACAGAAACAAGAGAGACCCTGTCGCAAAAGGTGGAAGAAGAGAACACACTCCTGAAAGCTGTCTTCTCACTGCCACTTGCATTTGGTGGCATCCGAGAACTGTCACACACAAACACACACACATATACGCAAAAATAAATACATATTATAAGATTGAAAAATAGAAGGAAAAAATAGAAAATAAAAGAACATCAGCATCTACTGTCATGGACACAGGCACTTTCTGCCCACCCCAAGTCCCCACTCCCAGTTTTTAATACCTAATCCTTGTACCACTTCTCCTTCAGGAAAACTAATCTCCAGTGGTATCAGGCCTTGAGATTATCCACAGATTTCACTCAGGTACTCAGACCCACCTCAGCTTTAGAAACTGGTGCCTAGAAGACTCAGTCAGCTGTAGCTCTACCCCTGCCCCAGGAAAAGTCATTTGGCCCCTGAGCATCCTCAGCATCCTCAGTATCCTCAGCATCCTCAGCATCCCCAGCATCCCCAGCATCTCCAGCATCCTCAGCATCCCCAGAATCTTTAGTATCCTCAGCATCCCTAGGATTCTCAGCATCCTCAGCATCCTCCCTGGGCTTAAAGGTTGCTGTTTTGAAGTGTGGTTCCTTGTCTTTCTGAAGTCACTGTTCAGGATGATGGAAGCCTGATACTTCCATGGGTCTCCTTGTTCCTCCCCTGTCTGATGAAGAAATCCAACAGCCTGCGGAGGGATGCCAAGTGCTCCACAGGCAAAATAAAGAGAACAGAAGATGTGGGAGTACAGTTGGAACCCCTGAATCCAGCTGTGTCCAAAGCTGGCTTCATTTCTATAAGACACTATGCTCCCTTCTGGCCCCTGCCATTATGATTTCCCCACCATGATTGACTGTACCCTCAACTGTGAGCCCAGATAAGCCCCTCCTTCCTTACGATGCTCTTGTCAAGTATGAAGAAGATAATACAGGAGGTGACAGAACCATTAGAAGATGGGGTGTACTGTGAGGTGGCACTCATGGGTGGCGGGCATGGTACTGAAAAGCATATTGAGAAGTTGGCCCCTTCCGGTCTCCCTGCTTCCTGGTCACCAGGGCTCCTCTGTCATGATGGACTGAAGCAACAGAGTCATGTGACCATAGACTGAAATCTCTGAAAACATGAGCCCAGATAAATCTTTCTTCCTTATAAATTATACATCTCAGGTATTTTGTTATAGGGGCAGATAACCGACCAGCACAATAGCCAAGTAGATCATGTAAGTCCAGCTGAGGCTCGGCAGGTGCAAACAGGCTTCCAGAACAAACAGGATCCTAGCGTTCAAAGACTGGCTCTGAGTTCTGCTGGATCTCTTGCACGAAAATTGACCAGAAAAGCCCCTCCCTTTCTGAGCTTCAGGGGATCTCAGGCTTCACCCGTGGTCCTCAGTGGGTCCCCAGCTCCATATACTGGGCTAGAGACTGAAAGAAACCAGAAGACGTCAGAGCTAGAAGGCTTCTGCTTCCGGAGATAGATGACTCGGAACTGCAGTGTACAAGGAGAAAAATGCAAACCAATGTCTGCTGGCAGCACAGAGGAGCATTCACTGGGTGATTAAATGCCACGGTGAGCAGGTGTGAGCACATCTGCCAGGACTCTGGGGAAACGCTGAGCCAGGTGCAGACGCAGCAGGCTGGGGCAGCAGGGAGGAGACAGTGTCAGGCCAGACATGTTCTCTCTTTAGGGAGTCCTTTAGGATGGGCTTCTTGGCCTTTCGGGGTCACAGTTTCCCACAGTGAAACAGGATGGTCCCTGGGAGAAGGGCAACCTGTGCCAGCCCTGTGTCTGCCCAGTGCCCAAGCAGACAGGGGAACCTGGAAAAAGGCAACATGCATGCTGGGGACTGGAATCATCCTGGTCCTTGGCCTGGCTGGTGACTCTGTGCTTAGAGGCAAGAATGAAGTCAAGTTGAACCGGGGGCTCCTGTCCCTACCCAGATCCATCCCCTGACACTCTCTCTCTCCTGCCATCTCAGCCTTCTGCTTCCCTGGGAAGATGAAATCACAGGAAGCCAGAGGTTAAACTTGGGCATTGTTCCTCAGGAGCTGTCCATTTCGAATTTTGACTGAAACTCTTTTTTTTCCCCCCCAATAATGTTTCCTGGGAGTTTTCAGGTGCTGTCTGCTCCGGACACTAAAGACCCAAGTGGAGGTTGGGGATAGGGCTTTGCAGGTGTCCTCTGTAAGGAGCCAGCTGGGGAAATGTCCACTGGCTACCAAGACACAGGCCGTGTGGAGTGGGCAATCACTCATCTGAGATCATGAGACCACACAGCGGCTGTCAGAGTAGTTGGTCAGTTCAGTCACACAGGAATGTGAGACCACCCACTTGGAGCAGCTCCCCCAGGACCTTCAGTTCCTTGCCCCTCCTTCCTCTCCAGCTTAGAGATACCCATGGAGTTGCCTAAGACAGGGAGCCCTGGGGGTCCCTGAGCCTTCTGCACCTGCCTGCCTCCCTTCCTCCATTGCATTCCTCTTTGCCGCTGATAAAAGTACTTTTAATTATCATTCTAATCTGGAACCAGGTCTCTGCCACAGATCACGAAAAGGAGATTCTACTTTTACTGGCCCTCCTCTCCCTGGGGAAAGTCACCAGGAGACTAGGGATAGGATGAAGCCCAACTCCAGGAGCTCTGCAGGACTCTGGTGTGATTGTGGCTGTTGGGACCCGTGAAGAAAAGATCTGCTGTGCTGGGCTAGGCAGCTGGGTGCGCAGAGCTTGCAGGGTAAGCAGTCCTTGGGCAGCAGAATGAGAGTCCCTGGGGATGGATTCTGGGGTACAATGGCAGGTCTGCCACGGAGATCATAGCTAGGGCCTGGAGCTTATGTCCCCCGCTTTCTGGGTTGATTCTCCTTGTCCGGTCCCTTCTCCTCACCTGCAGTATGAGGTGAGAAGTCACCATGTTGGTCCACAGGTGAGGTTAGTTTCTGTGCATCAGGGCAGGGCAGGGCCCAGATCTCAGGGGCATCCCACCATGTGAAGCCTAATGTGCTAAAGCCAGCAGGGACCATGTGCTAACCTCCCAGGTGAGGAGGTCCAGGCAGGGGTTGGGGAACCTGCTCGGTGGGTGCTTCTGTTTAATGCTCTGGCCCGTCACCCCTCCCGTGGCTGCCAGCAGTGACCCTGCAGGTGTTCCACTAATGGACCACACAACTCAGAGCTGGACTGCATACTGACAAATGCTTCCTGGGTCAGAGGCCAATCTCTTCAACCTCCTGCCTTCGGTCCTCTCCCTGCTCACCTATAACAAAGTCTTTTCAGCTCTCTGAGAAGAAAGCCCTCCTGGGGGTTGTCTGCCCATACCCTGAGTAAATATTTCCACCACAGACAGTTGCAAGCTGCCCGTGAGTTGTCACTGAGAAGGGACTTTGGAAGAAGAGCCCTGCCTGTGATGGAGCTCTCCTACCATCCAGGGCTAAAGGCTGAGAACGGACTGGACAGCATGCCGTGAAAGGAGTTAGGAACCGTGGATTTTGAGTGCATGTTAGATTTTTCTGCTTTTGAGACAAGGTCTCTTGTAGCCCAGGCTGATTTCAAACGTCCTATGGAGCCAAGGATGACCTTGAACACCTGCTTCTCCTGCCTCCATCTCCCAAGCAGTGCTGGGACTATGTATAGGTATCCCCCACCAGGCCTGGCTCATGCCGAGTTAGAATAATGTCACTTTTAATAGTGTCTGTGTTTAACGGCAGGCTAAGAAAGTCCCCAGCATTAACACACAGCTTCTGTGGCTGGTTTGAGCCCACTCCAGCATGCTACCACCTTTAGCCTCTAACCCCATCACCCTTAGTTCTTGATCCCTCAATCATGGAAATAAAAATTTGCCTAATTTCTCAGGCCTGTGAAATGGCTGGGTTTGGAGTCAGCGGTGGCCCTATCTTGCTCGTCAGCCTCCTTAATATGGCACTTGACACTCAATTTAGTTTTCAATTCCTTTCTCGTCAGAAATGATGATTACATTTCCGACTTAAGTATCGGGTCAGCAGTAGGACTTTCTCCCAGGGTGGGTGAGTGGAGACAGGCCCTGGGGCATTTTCTGAGCTTCCCCAGTCCTCAGTGAGAGAGCAGCTAGGGACCCTGGGACCTTCTGGGAGACCCCTTTGAACTCACCTGCTGCCCCTCACCTCAAGCTCTTTGATCTTCCAAAGCCACATTCTCTGGGAGGGAATACGAGGGCAGCAAACTGGTTCTATGGAGCGGAAGGGACTTATTCATTGTACAGATGGGGAAACTGAGTCCCAAAGAGGGCCAAGTCATCTTTTCTACTAAGAGGGAGTCACGTGGTCACCACCCAGTTTTCTATCAGGACAGGGTGATGAACAAGGACATGGGGACATCCAGGGGACAAATGAACCAGCCAGCAAGTGTGTGAATGAATTACACACCTCTCCTGACCCTCCCAGGGTAGGTGTGTGAATGGATGTGACAGTATGGGAGTACAGGGATGGAGGGACTGGGGAGTAGGAGGGTGAGGGCGAGGACATAGAGAGCAGGTCGTCAGCCCAGGGGCCATTAGAAAGGATATAGCCCACAAACTATATTCTAAGGGACAGATAGGCATTTGCCCAGCATTGAAGGCCAAGAAAGGACACCAGTGTACACTGAATTGTTTATTAGACAGCACTCTGCTGGGTGGACCATCGGTGAAGGCGTGGCCCCCATAGGCAGAGATGTCATCAGGGACAGAGTGAGAAGAGCCTGGACAATCAGGCAGAGAGTGTAGGACTGTGCAGGTGACTTGATCAGATGTATGAGGGAGGTAGAGGCAGGCTCTGATCTGAAGGGACAGAGTCCTGGACACAGGCAGGGAGGGGAAATGGGGCAGACCCCCACATGTTGCGGTTCTGGGGAGGGCCAGCCACTGGTCTCATGGGTACTTTAGTGGGAGGGAAGATGTCCAAGTCCCCAAGTGTATTAACTAGTGGTCAGGAGTGGGCATCACAGCACAGACAGATACAGCCCAAGCTCAGGGTCAAGCAGACCAGGGCCTGAAGCTTGACCATGCCTCACCCACTGTATCACCGGGGCTGTTCACTCAGCTTCCAGTCATCCTGGCCCCAAAATGACAGATATTAATGCCCACTCAAAGCCAGACTTCTTCCTCAGAGTCCAGACTAACAATCACCAGCACTTGGTGTATACCTGCTGTGTGCCTGGCCCTGTTCCAATCCCTAATGACTACCCAGAAGAACCCGGGCCCAACCCTGCCTGTAGTCTACAGGTGGCAAAACCGAGGCCTGAAAGACAATGGGGATGCTGCTGACAGGCAGCAAAGGAGCTCCTGAGGTCCTGGCCAAAGTCCTCTACCCCATCAAAACAAACCCTGAGGCCTGGTGAGAGGCCAAGCCCTGGAGTCAGGCAGGGATTTTTTTTTTTTTTTTTTTTTTTTTGTCATTCTGGGGGGACACTGTGGAGTGTTTGTTTACTCACTCTCCTCCTGGGGCATCTGCCTCCGGAGAAAAGGTACTAAGGAAGGGTAAGCCCTTGGAGAAGGGGAGGGGGCTTCCCGGTGTCCTCTCACCTCTCCACTTTGTAAAAATACTTTAACCTCTCCACAGCAGCAGGCAAGAAGCAGAATCCAGGAGGAAAAGACAACCCAGAGAGATTAAGTGTCTCACTCAAGGTCACACAGCCATTATAGGGCCAAGTCAGTGCCTGAACCCATCTCTACATCTCAATGTCCACTCTTTCCTGAGGGTTCTGCAACCCTGGACTTGGAGGCAGAGAGCTGCATATGTCTCAGCTTACAGTGGACACCTCTAGAAGGCCATGCTCATCTACAGAGTAGTCCTTGTTGTCCCTGTGTGACTGGGATGGGGGGAGATAGGGGCATGTGGCCATTGCACACAGCAGTGTGGTAGCCTGTGACTAAGGATTAAATACCTGGCCATAGCTGCCCAGCTACACCACTCAGGGCTGTGGACCTGGGGTCAGTACCTTAACCTCTCTGTGCTGTGGCCCACTCACCATAAGATGGGGGTGAACAGGAGGCCCTATCTCCTAGAGCTGTCCAGTATTATGTGCATTGGCCTGTGCTCCCGAGGTGCCTCGGTCCCCCGGCACTATGTGAATGTTACAGAAATTGTCTTGGTTGAGAGGGAGTGTTCAGGAGGATCCAGAGAGCACGCTCAGTCAGCAAAATGCCTGCTGCACAAGCGTGAGGACCCGCGTGAAACCCAAGCGCACCCCTGGTGAGAAGCCAGAGGCTGAGCTACTGTAATTCCAGTGTTGAAGAGGCAGAGCCAGGGGGATTCCTGCAGCTTGCTGGCCAACCAGCCAGGCTACTCAATATCTTGTCTCCAACAACAACACAAGAAGAAGCAAGGTGAGGCTGATGAGGAGGCAGTGGGAGAGGTGCGGGCTGCCAAGCCTGCCAAACTGAGTTCAGTTCCTGGAATCTGCAAGATGGAAGGAGAGAATCAACTCCTGGAAGTGGTCCTCTGACCTCCACATGCACTGTGGCACATGTTCCACCCTTCAACACAGACAAGGAAAAATAGAAAATGTTAAAAAATTAAAACATCAATAAATTAGAGGCTCCCGAGGAACAACCTCAAGGTTGAGCTTTGACCTACACACACACACACACACACACACACACACACACACACACACACACACACACATGTACATGCTTACTAACACACACATGTACATGTACACTAACACACACACATGCACCAACACAAACATGTGCACCCCCACCCCCCATGTGTGCACAAAGAAAGAGAATGCTCTGGGCTGGGCAAGCTCTCTAATCTTGTTTTTATCTAAAATCAGACTTCTGGAAAGCTGAATCCTGGCTCGAGGCTAGAGTGCCTGCCTGTGTTTATGAACTCTTGAATTTAGTTCTTGGTGCCTCCACCGTCCTGAGACCCCTCAGCCCTGACTCCGAGGTCTTTCCTCAGCCTCTGCTCTGGACTCTGCATCTGGGCACACCTGCACAGGTCTCTGACCTCATCCCCCATCCAACCTTTTCTGATGGGTTCACACACAGCAGCTTCTCTGCTGCCCCCTTTAGGAAGCCCTCCTTGATACACCTGGGAACCTGTACTCCAGTTCCCCGCCTCTCCTCTCCTGTGCTCCTGTGCTCTGTGCCTGGGCCCCAAGTCCCATCTCCACTGTCAAGTTCCATTTCTAGGTAGGGACAGCTCCCTGTTCCAGGCCTGGGTTTTTCATCTGACAAGTAGACAAACTTCTGACCCACTCGTAGAATTATGAGGCCAATTAAATAACTGAGTGGCTAGACAGGAGCGTCTGTGACATGTAGGGACCCCCGTGAGGATAGAATTATAGAAACACAATAACAGCAGTGTTTCTGACCATGATTCGGAACCTGCCACCGTGTCCAGGGAGGAGGGACAGAGTGTGAGCCCCCTTCATCCCTGGTAGAGCTGACGCTGGAGGATGGGCTCAGGCCTGTCTGTGGTCTATGGATCTCAGAGACCCAGGACTAGACCAGGAGATCCTTCCTCAGAGGGGTGCTGAGCCCCCTCAATGGTGGACAGTGCATCTTGTTCATCCAACTTGAATCTCTGTTGGAAGGGGGTTCTGGGCATCTGGGGAGCCCCTCTAGGGGTCTAGGAGTTGGAGAGACTCTGGATGTCTAGACAATAGTGTGACCCAATGATGAACATCACTCTGTGTTGGTCACCATCTTCGGGGTGTGGGGAGGAACTGAGGCTCCCCTAAGGTTAACTCAGTTGCCTGAGGCCCCAGATAAGTGGGAAATTGGGAGCCAGGTCTGACCCAAAGCCCTGTAGCCTCACCTGACCCTCAGGAGAGGCATCTTCCCTTTGGCCTTGGGAGCTGCCCCTCCCCCACAGCCCAGTGATTCCGGCAGCTTCTCTTTGCTTAGCCCTCTGGAGCCTTGCAGTGAGTCTACCCACCCTGAGAACTGCAGGATCAATTTTAGAGCTTTGGTGAAGGTGTGTAATCCCACCCACAGGATGCAAAGTTTCTCTGCTTTGACGTCTTTCCTAATTACCAGCACCATGGCAATGGCAGGGATTACAGGCTGAACGCCAGGGTAGATTATATCACCAAGAAAGTTCAAATGAACCAGAACCTGGGGCAGGAGGCAGGCTGGGATTTGCAGTAAACCAAAAGGCAGTTTCAGCCCATTAACTCTGTGAGTGCCAACAGCAACCTTCTGGACTTGCTTAGAAAACTCAGGAGCAGAGAGAGCTGAAGAATTTCTGTTTAAAAAGCAAAACAAAACAACCCACAGCTAGCTAGTATTCTCAGCACTGAGAACTCAGGGCCTAGGAGGTGGCTCTGTCAGTTCCATCTTTCCTCACAAGCAGGAGGCCCCTAGTTCAGTCCCCAGGGCCAGTGTGGGGGAACCAGGGCTGGCAGTGCACACTGGGAAGATGGAGACAGGAAACTCTGAGGATTTGATGTGCCAGCCAGGTCAAGCTCAGCTAGAGACCCTGCCTCAAAATAAAAATGAAAATAAAAATAAGATGGACAGTGATTGAGGAAGATATCTGATGTTGACCTCTGGCCTCACATGCACCCACATATGGACACACACACACACACACACACACACACACACACACACACACACACGAACATATGAACACACACATGCACTATGGATACACATGCACTCACATATGGGCAGACATGCACTCACACATGAACACATACATGAACACATATGCACACACATGCACTCACATATGGACACACATGCAGTACATAGACATATACATTCACACATGAACTCACATGGACACACACACATACTCACAAATGGACACACACATGCATTCACACACGGGCACATACACATACACATACACACACACAGAGTGAAAAAGTGAAAGCTTTTCCTTTAAGATCCAGAGGAGAGAAAATCCGCTCTGACTCCATCGCTTCTGTCAGATGAGGAGCAGAAGCAAGAGAGACACCTGAATTGGAAAAGGAGACAGGAAATGATCTCTGTTCGCAAATGACAAGATCTTGCATGAAGAGCATCTTAACAATTCCACACGGGGATATGGAAACCTGTCAGAACTAATTAGAGACTCATTAAGTTACAGAATACGACATTAAAACACAGACGTTGCTTGCATTTCTGCAGTAACAATGAAGAATCCTCCAAGACGTGGAGAAAGCAATTCATTTGCAGTATAGTGAAGAAAATGAGATGCTTAGGAACTATTAGCTAAGCAAGGATGGAGAGACATGCACACAAACAACCTCAAAACACCCCTCGGAGACATCGAAGAAGATGCAGGTAGCCAGCCAGGTGTGGTGGCAGTCCTGAAATCCCAGCACTCAGGACTTGGAGTTCCAGGCTTCCTGGGCCTGTGAGACCTTGTCTCAAAAACTAAACAAGGATGAAATTCACAGAAAGGTGTTGGATTTAGGGTTAGGTTTGGGGTCAGTGCTGCGGTAAGGGTACAGGTTAGGGTTATGGTTGGGGATAGAGAAGAGGTCCATGACCTCCAGCTTAGCTCTTGGGCCTGCACCATGAGAGCAATGCAGAAGAAACTAGAGGTACTTCCTCTTGGAGGAATGATTTAAGGAAGCAGGAAAGCGATCCTTCAGAGTTAGAGTCACTGTTGGGGTTTGGCTAGGGGTTAGGGTTGGGGTTAGGGATGTCATTGGAGTTAGGGTTAAGGTTGGGGTTAGGGTTGTGAGTGGAGTTAGGGTTAGGGTTGGGGTTAGGGTTGGGTTGTGGTTGGGGTTAGGGTTGGGTTGGGGTTGGGGTTGGGGTTAGGGTTGGGTTGCGGTTGGGGTTGTGATTGGAGTTAGGGTTAGGGTTGGGGTTAGGGTTGGTTTGTGGTTGGGGTTAGGGTTGTGATTGGAGTTAGGGTTAGGGTTGGGGTTAGGGTTGGGTTGGGGTTGGGGTTAGGGTTGTAATTGGAGTTAGGGTTAGGGTTGGGGTTGGGGTTAGGGTTAGGGTTAGTGATGAACTCCATTATCTCCAGCTTAGCTCTGGTCCCCACACCTTGAGATGGAAGCAGAAGAAACAACTAAAGTGCCAGAGGGACTTCCCCTTTGAATAAAGATTCAAAGAAACAGAGGGGCTGCTGTGCAACTTTTTCACTTGTTACAGCTCTGGCATTTGGTTCAAGATCGCTCCCCTTGCAGTGTGTGCTCTATCTTTTCTCTGATTCAGTTGGAAGCCCCTCTGCCTGGCCAGGCAGACATTTTCCTATTTTCTCTCTGTGCTGTCCTTTTCCTATTTAATTATCGAAGCAATTCTCAGGCACAGACCTCATCTGCACATCCCATGTGGGGTAAATTGGCACAGAGGGGTGATGCATCTTGTCAAAGGACTCACAGCTTGTGGGCCACAGCACTAGGACTCCATTCCTGTGCTCCTGAAATGCTACCCTGTGCCCTGGCACACACCTGCACCCAGGAGTCTAGTCAAGAGTTGGCATTCAGTTTCTGGGCAAAACTGCTTCCCATTTACAAAGGAGGCAGTTTCCAGGAGAGAGGAGAAGCGGTCAGTGGTTTGCTTTGGCCTCCTTCTGCCCCTGAATCTGCCTCAGCCCATCCCCAGGACTCAGGGGCTCCCAAGACAGCAGTGCCTTTCCCATCTGACCTCTGCACGTGGTAATGAAGTAAGACTGTGACATTACTCCAGGCCCTGTGTCTCCCTGTCCCAGCTCCAGGTTTGAGACCTTGAAGATTCAGTCTCTTCAGCTATTGAATGGGTCAAAAGCAGTCTGTCTTGTCAGGCCAGGACAGCCCTTCTCTCACCACGCTTTTGTTTCCATGTAACCTCTGCCTCCCACAGCCCCCCAAATCAGCAAAAGGACACATCCAGCCAGGGATTAACTCTCTTTTACTCCCAGCCTCTGGTTAGTGACAGTTGAGAAGGAGGCTCTCGGGAAATTCCGCAGAATGGAGGGATGGAGTAGGGTGTGCCGGACGCGCGGCTGGCTGCGTAGGTGTTTTCGTTTTCATAAAGGACAGGACCGTAAGCTGAAAGCTCCAGCGACGGCTCTGGAGGCTCGGAAGGGTGGCTGGCACAGCCAGAGGAGAGGCACCCGCTGTCTGAGGAAGCTTGGCCTCAGCGGGTGGAGTCTTCATTTTCTCCTGTCAGTGCGAAAGCAGAGAGACGATTGTGCAGTCCCAAAAGCATTCATAAGTGTGCTGTGGAAACAAAATGTGTTTCTTTTCATATGTCTTCAGGGAGGAAACTGTTCCACCCCTCCTGGGGTTTCCTGCCTTGGCTCATAGACAAACAGACTCTCCTTTCTGAGTGCCCTGTGTGTGGAGAGGGCATTCCATCTCGGCTCTCTGAGCCCCAGCCACTGAGCTCTGCCTGCTATCCCAGATGTGTGGGAAAGGGCAATCCACGTTCACTGGGGGCATTCAGTCATCAGCTCAAACATCTCAGCGTCGTGCCCACTTGCACCCCTGGCATGGTGGGCCCGGACTGTGTAAGAAAGCAGGCTGAGCATAAGGCAGTGAGCAAGCCAAGGAACAAGCCAGCGAACAGTTTATTCCTCGTGGTTTGTGCTTCAGTTTCGTCTTGAATTCCTGCCCCGGCTTCCCTCGAGGACGGACTGTGATCCAGCAGAGGGAGCCAAGTAAACTGTCTCCTCCCCGGGTTGTTTTTGGTCATCATGTGTATCACAGCTACAGAAAAGTTAATTCAAACACTCACCTGCACGATAGCAAATGTGTGTGACAATCAATTTATAAAGAGAGAGCGTCTGTGTAGAGTCAGCTTTCAGAGATTCACCTATGGTGAGTGCGGTGCAGAAAAGCCACTAATCTCATAGGGGGTGCAGAGGAAACCTGTGCAAACCACAGTCCCTCCCAGTAACCTAAAGACCTTCCGCTGGAGCCACCTCAATGGCGCCCTACCTCCCAACGACCCCAAGCTGGGAACTGAGACTTTGATACACTGGCTGGTCATCCTGGACTCTGCACACATGTTGAGGAGCAGGTCCTCTTACTGGCTGTTTGTGGGAGGTGGGATATGAAAAGGAACGACTGATTTATTCTTTGTTTATATTTGCTTATTATGCTTTTTACTTTCAAGGGACCCAGCTGTCCATTAGCAAGTAGGTGAATGGACACATGGTGGTCCTCTATTTGTGGACTACTACACAGGGGTGAAAAAGAGCAACTGTTGTTCCCAACAGCACGGACTCCAGTGTAGTGTGCTGACTCTCCAAAGACTTTTAACATAAATCCAATCACTTCCAGGGGCAGGATCTGCTTGGGTATGGAGGCTGACAGCCAGGCACCAGGAAATTCTGGAGGGGAGCTGAATATATAACTGTCAATTGTAAGGATGGATTCCAGGGAGTCAACTCGGGTTAAAAAAAAAAAAATCCAAACTGCAGTTAAAACCCAAGTAGACTTGTGAGCACCCATCTCCACTACAACTGGGGTTGTTTTTAGTTCTTCTTTTTATGTTTGTTTCATTGCAGTTTTGTCTAAGTGAGAGTGACTGCTGGGGACAGGGTCCCAGCTTCTTTCTCTAGCCTGTGGATGACCCTGCAGAGAAGGCAGGCATGTCTCCATGGCGACACAGTCAGGATGTGAAGAAATATATAATTCTACCAGGCTCCGCTGTCACTTTTTCCGGGGAGATCATAATGTTTTGACACCCGTGACAAACTGCATGACTCACGAAGGCCCCAGAGCACCACTGAAATGTCCTTCAGGCCCCACCTATGTGCACTGAGCTGAGGGGACCCATGGGATGGGGCCCACTCTGTTTATTGTTATGGAGTCCTTTCCATTTGGGGGAGGTGGGTAAATGCCTGGAGGACATCACTGGGAACCTGGAGACACCTCCATGTCAGCCCATCTGTCTGCTGACAGCAATGTCTCTTCCCGCTGAAGGTGTGAGGGCGGAAGTCACCCAACTGGTGCATCAGCCTGAAGGCAGCAGCCGTGGGATCTTCCTGTCCTATCCACAGACAGCTGTTTGATTGGCAGGCAAGGATAAACAACTTCGCCCACCCCTGGGTTCTTCTACAGCACCTACTCCTACGGGCTCCTCCTGTCTTCAGCTTCATAAGCCATTCAGACAGGTTCAAAGAGCAAGGAGGTACTTCCTGGACTGGGGCCATGGGGCTGGCAGGGTCCTGGTTTCTGGCTCCCAATCCTCACGCATGCCCCTATCCTTCCTTCTCTTCCAACAGCCACTCCTGATTGATGGACACTGCGATTTTCCTGCCTTCTCCACCAGGCTCAGGCCTGTCTTGAAGACCTGTGTGGCTGTGATAGATTTTATTTACAGTTGTGCTATCCATGCACTTGGGCCAAGGTAGGTGGGACCAGCAACTCTGTGAGCATCAGACTGTATAGGCCTCCAGCTCCTTCCCAGTATACCAGACAGGGAAACATATTTGTGGTGAAGAAGCAATGTCCCTACACCCAGGGCAGGTACATAACCAGTCTTGACCAGTCAGAGTCTTCTCTGAGAGCTGCTGTGTGGGCACTTGGTGGCATTTGACTCCAGTGTGGGAATCACAGGATAAGGACCATGCAGCCTGGGGCTGTTCCACACAGCGAGGAGAACCCTTCCTGGGGAGGAGACAGAGTTGAGGAGGGAGGGAAGGGACAATATCAGGAACTGCTGGTAGGTAGGAGGGGCAGGTGACACTGTGGTTGCAACCTGCATCTACAGGCCTCAAGCAGAGGCCCCGACTGCTGTCTGGGGGACCCATGTACATTTCATCATACTTATCACAGGTTGCTCCTGCCTGGCCCCATGGGCCTTTGAGATTGAAGTCCTTTGTAATAAGTTAAAATGTAAAGTTTGAGACTTACAGAGGCAGCAGATCAGAGAATCTTCGATGGTATGACTTCCTCCAGCAAATTTATCTGACTGTCCTCTTGGACCCTGCACTGTGCTGGGTGCTAAGAATGTAGGACTGAACAGGGTTGCTATGGTCTCCATGCTCATGACAGTACCTCCTGGAATCATGTAGCTTTAAGTTGAAGGTTCTGGGAAGGGCCTCTCTTTTGCTCCAGAGAACAGAGGGCAGGCTGTGGGAGGGAGGGCTGACTGTGGGGGGGGGGGAGGGCTGATTGTGGGAGGGAGGGCTGGCCTGAAGTCAATGACAGTGGACTGGGAAGGTTATTCTGACTTGGGGAAATTGGGAGGACAGTGGTCCCTCAGCAAGCTGTGGTCCTTACCTCACCACACTAAAGTGGCTGTTATTGCTGTGGTAGATCTGACCCCAGTGTGAGTTTCTGCTCAGAGGGCTACTGACAAGATGCGGGGAGAGTGGGTGACCCCCATCGGGGCTTGCCTGAGTTCTTTGAGAGGAGACCGGAGTAGCACAGAAAAGTCTGACCACCTCTGACTTCCACCACTGCTGGGAATGCTGAGCCACTGTTCGAGACTGCCAGGGCACAGAGAACCTCTGCAGGCACAAAGGGGCCGCCAGGCAACAGAATCTTGGCTGACCCCTGCGCAGTAATCAAGTTCAGCCTTTGTCACCCAGCCCTGCTCCTCCATGGAAGAGTCCCCCCCCCCCCCCCCCGCCCGATGACCAGGGTCACCTCTTTCCAAGCCATTCTTTCTTTAAACTCCAGAGAGCAGATTCCATTTTTAAGCACCGACGACGACGACGATGCAATCACTTCCATAAGATAAAAGTTATGTGGCTTTTAATGTTTAGCGTTCTTAGTTATGAGTGTGAAGTATTATTTTTATAAAACAAAAAGTAAATGGGCTCTTTCAGCCAAGTCGATTTCAGGAACTTAAATTGTGTTATGCGCCTGACTTATGTGGCTGCAGATTTGATTATGCAAAGTGGCTCATGCATATGGCGTTAAAACCAACAGGACAGAGAGACTGATAATGAGAAATAGTGGCCCCTTGAACCCTTTTGTGCCCTGAGTCTTTCTCCTCAGAGGTGATCTATTGTGCCTCGGGCGACTGTCTCTCCTGTCTTTCCCCCGTCGCTTTCCTCATAACACTAAATCAGGGGTTTGCTTCGCTGCCTCCTAGCTGCCCACCATGATGGGTGAGCCCGCGGCTCGCTTCTGCCAGACGTCTCCCTTTCTGCCAGTGTTATTGTATTTTTAGTTCTTCTTTTGGTTACCTTGGAAACGTGAAGGGATGGACTCAGATATTTATTCCTGTGGAAGTTAATGTTCTAAGTCTGAAGGCAGAGGGAGTTAACATTGACACAGAAAATATAGGAGGGGTGCACGCTTCGCTCCTGGAGGGCCAGGCCCTAATGCTCGCATCCATCTTCTCTCTCTCCTTCCCTCTGTGCTGACCTCACCCTCAGGCAGGCTTTTCTCTGTGTTGCTGCAAAGATGCTTATGGGATTTGGGTTCTGTTCCTTGCAATAAATGGTTCTTTCTAAAATAAGCCATCCCCAAGGGGCAAGGCCATATTCCTACAGGGACATGTGCCAATAATTGGGAGATGGGGAGTGTTCATTGAGGCCAAGCCCCTGACTGCCCACCTTCCCAGCAAGAATCGATTGAGGTCTTGCTTTGTGACAGATCTGGGGACTGTCACCTGAGCCGAGTGTAACGGGGAGGCAGTCAAGTTGGTCAGAGAGAAACTGGAAAGTTAGTGGAGCACGTCATCAGGGTGAGCTTCTGCAAAGGAGGGCGTGGGGTGCTAGGGAGAGTCCATCCATACAGACAGGGATTTAGCCTTGTTACTCTAGGTCAGAAAGGACATCCTGAGGGCACAATGCTGTGCTGGGGTCAAGAGGTCAGAGATGGACTATGGGAAATGGGCAGAGAGAAGAGCCACACAAAAGTTCTGTGGTGAGAAGAAAAACGTCACTCACAGGAGGCTGAATATTTGGAGATCAGGATAGGAGGAGTGGTGACCATATCAGGGGCCACCAGGAAGGAAATGGTCCGCCCTGACTGCACCTGCTGTCTATCAACAAGACTGGTTTATTCTACAGCTCAGGAGAAAGGGAGGCATGGAGTCTGGCACACCAGGCCAGGAAAAGAAAAGAAGGGTCAAGCAGTTCTGTGCTCTGGGGAGATTCCTCAGCTGCCACATTGGGGATAGATGGCAGCAGGAAAGAATTAGAACCTGAGAGCCCAGCCAGGAAGCAGCTGCTGTCAGGTGGACACTGAGGAAGCATCCTCATCGGCCCCGGCTGCAGCGGGGTCTCCCTCTGGGGAGAGAATCTTCTTCCACTTCTAAAAAGAAAAGCAACTCTTAAAATATGTCCAGCCTAAATTTCAAAACTACCAGAAAGGCAAAGAACATGAAAGTATGAGCCAAAATCATTAAAAGGGTCGTCATTGGCAAACAGCCTCAGAGTGATCCCAACCAAAGTGTGCCAGATGCACGTGTTGCTGTTAGACACAGGCTGGTGAAATATGCTTCCAATCATAAAGGAAGGGAGGGGAGATTGCAGAGTGAGATTAAAGACTATAAAAACAAACCAATACAGGCTGAGCATCCCTAACAGAAAAACACCAAAGATGAGCTTCCTCTAAGACAGAAACTTTCTGAGCACAGGCTTGAGACTGTGAGTGGAAAATTCCACACCATGAACCTTGTTGGAGACCTAATATTATTTTAAAATATGTATAAAATTACCTTCATGCTAAGTGTAGTTAGGTATATATGAAACTTAAATAGATTTTGTGTTTAAACTTGAGCTTTGTCCCCAATCTCATTATGCATATATTCAAATCTCGTGCAAATATTCAAAAAAAAAATTGAAGACCCAAGCATTCATGTTCTTAACATTTTGGATGAGTGGTAATCAATCTGTAATTTTAATGCATTCAATCAAATGGCTTAATCAAAATTTGAAGACAAAAGAAAGAATCAAGAAGAAGAAAATATTTAGAAAGAAATTTCCAGTTGAAGGCTTTGTGAATAAAAGTTGAAAAATTAAAAAAGTCTCAAAGCCATGAAGATTATCAAAAGAAAAATGTAACACATGTGAAACTGTAGTCTCAGAAGGATGTGTGCATGTGTGTGTGTGTGTGTGTGTGTGTGTGTGTGTGTGTGAGAGAGAGAGAGAGAGAGAGAGAGAGAGAGAGAGAGAGAGAGAGAGAGAGAGAGAGAGAGAGACAGGGGGGGAAGGAGAGAGAGGGAGAAAGAAAGAAAAAACAAATGAAATATTAGCCGAAATTTCCCCAAAATTTAGGGACAGATACATATTTACAGGTTGAAGAAATGCAGCAAAGCCGAAGCAGGGTAAATTGAAAAACACATCTAGACGCGCAATAGTCAAACTGCTTAAAAAAAAAAAAAGATGGAAAAATTTGAAAGCCATTAGAATAAAATGGACACATGGGTTGAAGAAAAAGCCAGTTTGGCTGACTGCAGACTGCTGAGAAGCGATGAGGGCTGGTGGACGGGGGAATCATGTGCTTATGGCCAGTGCAGAGTTGTACAACCAGGAAAAAATATTGTCCAATAACACAAGTGAAATACATGTCTGAGCCCTATTCCCATATTTCAGAAGAGGAAGTTGAGGTTCACAGAGGGGTTATAGTGGGATCCTGGGCCAGTCTCTCCTCTCTAAGTCTGTTTCCACACCTGGCTATATGGTTGCATGACATATGGAAGATATTCAGTTGTGGGAATGCTAAAGCATATGGTGATCTTACTGTTCAGGACTCTATGCCTGCTCTCTCTCTAGTTACAAAGTGAGCTCCAAACAGTACTGTTAGCATTTCCACTCCCCTCATTAAGTAGCATTAGGTTAGCACACACCCTCTGTGCTTGATGCCAACCTGAGACATTGCTCACCATCCTGAAGACCCTGGCAGAAGTCACAAGTTCAGCTTGAACAATCAATCTAACAATGAACTAAAAGTCATCTTTTTAAAATGCCCATTTTTATTTCCACCTTTAAAAGAAAACTGGAAGGAAGTGCAATGTATAACCCGATGATGCTTCCTGCAGGCCCGTGCCTCACCTCTGGAATGGCTGCACAGGGTGACCTGCCACATGGATTCTCAGCCCTCTCTATCAGAGAGAGGAATAAGGTCATGGGATGAGACCTTTATTCTTACACTTAAATACAAAGAAGGTCCCAAGGACGACTTAAATGTCGGAAGGGGAAATGGGGTTTTATTGTGTCCCCAGGTGGGTATGGCCTGGTCTCCCTCAGTGTCATCACATCAGTGTTCCAGTCACAACACACAACGCCTCTCTGCTGTCCTTCTTCAGCCTCCTTGTGTCTCATTGTGATGTGGAGTGCTTGCCGAGGAGCATGAGTTTACTATTCTAATGACATGACAATTATCACACTGCGGTGACTGTTTGACACCTGCCTGTCACCATCAGGAACCTGCCTCTGATATTATTTTAGAGCATGGTGAGTTAATGTTCTAATATATTTTATTGATAATTAACCCTGATGTACAGAAAGGTTAGGCCTGTTTGGAAACATTGTCAGATTAATAATTTGTTTAGCCACCTTGTTTTAGCTTATTGTTTTTAAAAGATAATTTAGTTTTTATATTTTCTTTGCTTCCCAGGAATATATAATATATAAAATATATTATATCTGTATATGCATATAATGTGTTTCAATCACACTAATTTTCATCCCCCATTTACCATGTTTTGTCCCTCTGCCTCCTCTCACTTGTCCTCTCCTATTCCCAACTTTTCTCCCATGTATCAATATACAAAAATACCTTAAATAAGAGTGGAAACACATATAACAAAAAACCTCACATTTGTATCAATATACAAATATTCCATACCAATGTGACATATTTAAGACTAGTAGCTGCCTTTTTGGTTTAAAAGTAGACACAATAGCCGGGCGGTGGTGGCGCACACCTTTAATCCCAGCACTCGGGAGGCAGAGCCAGGCGGATCTCTGTGAGTTCGAGGCCAGTCTGGGCTACCAAGTGAGTTCCAGGACAGGAGCAAAGCTACACAGAGAAACCCTGTCTCGAAAAAACCAAAAAAAAAAAAAAAAGTAGACACAATAATCTACTCTTTTTCCCTATCATTTCTTTATCTCTCCCTTTTCTTTTCAGAACAAGATCCCTGAATCTAATCTCCTTTGCTCAGCATTTTTCCTGACCACCACCAATAACAATTTGTAGCCAACCCCTCTAAAATATGACAAATATCCATAACCCAATTAACTATCACAAACCTCCCATCCCACCTCTTGGGAATGTGGGCATCATGAACTTAAAATTACTTCCTGTTGTCTGGGGGTGATGGCATCTTTAGGGGACCCTGAAGAAAATTGGGATAATTATCAAGTCCTGGGAGAGGTAACTGTATCATTTGTTGTCCAGTCTCTGTGTAATGGGAAAATGCAGGGCTTATCTGAAGTCCTGGCTAGAGTAGTCTGTGAGGCTAGACCACCTCAGCTAGCCACCTTGAAATTGTCCTGAGCAGTCTGTAGTCCAAAGCCAATCTTTGGGTGGTGGTTGTCAGCTTAGTGGCATTAACCACAGTGCAGGTGGAATCATCATTGTGAGGCCCCATCTTCCTTTTGAAGACTTCAAAGGCCACTGTTAGGCATTGGTCATGGGTCACTGCAGAAAACTTAAACATTTTAGATGTCATATGCAGCAGTATCTTAAAGAGGTTTAAGGACCATAATTTGTTATGTACATCCAGAGATACAAAAAACTTAATTCCTAGTTACCTGATAGAGACACAAACCCCAAATCATGGTACAGTAAGCTAAATGAAGCCTTTTTCTGGAATTAGTTAGCATTCTATATGACCACTAATATCATGACAAAAAGTTTAATATATATTAATCTTATAAAATTTGAGACAATATTTATTACCTTAAGAAAAAGGTTTAAAGAGTCAAAATAAAACCAAAGGAATTATGAGATTAGTGGCAATAGAATAGTCCCTTAATTTTATTTGTTTGTTTGTTTGTTTTCTGTCCCATATAAGGTAGCTCTTCTTACATGAGACAGAGATTTTGTATTTTCCTTTAACAAGCATGCTTGGGTTTAGAGAAGGCGAGAGCCATGCTCCAACTCCAAAGCCAGCTTTAATTTTCAATTGAACTGGAACTATGGGAAAAAAAAAGAAAAAAAAAAAACCTTTGTAACATTATTTGCCTGTAGAGGAACAGCAGAAAGAAACATTTGGGAAGATGTATGAAATTTTGTCCCTGTTGGAAATGTGATATACCAACAGGCCAAATTACTCTTTTTTCTTGGGATAGTTTCTCTGAATGATTCACCCTTTTTCTTCAGATGTCTCATTCCTTAGCTGGATGCCTTCATTCTTTTGGAAAGACCAAAAATAAAACCCCTGCCCTGATCCAACTTTGGGGAGGTTGCCTTTTGGCAAGTTATGTCTGATCAAATGAAAAGCGTTTGTTAGTCTTATAGGTTAGTTTAGATTTGAATGGTTACGCTGATTGATGAAGTATCTATTGCCTCTTCTAATCAAGAGGTCCATCTTTACGTGGCTTATTTTTTATATTATTTTTATTGTCTCTTTAAAGACTTTATTTTTTAAAAACTATCTATTTCTTTATATAACTGTCTATCCTCCCTTTCTTCTCTCTTCCAAGTCTATACATATTTTTACATACATTGTAAGATGTTTAGAGGTTTATTCCATCTGAATCTGTCTTTTGTGTATCTATAATACTTCTCTGACCAGGAGAGATGATTAATTGTTAAACTGTATGGCTAGAACAAAAAGCAGAAGCCTTGGCTGCTGGACTCTGCCCACCTCAGCTTCCACAAAATGGTGGAGGTATCTAGGAGAGTCACACTTACCCTGTCAACTCTGGGGGTCCATGCTGCCACCAGGTAGCATGCAGCTGGCCCATAAACCCCTTTTTGTCTGTATGAGTAAAAGCTAAATGTGCCATGCAGCCATGGCTGGCACAGCTTGGAGACACACTCTGTTTACTGAGGTGGGAATCTTCCACACTGTGCTCAAACCTGAATGCTATGGCATCTCTGTACCATGGCCTGGATGAGAACATGAAGTAGGAAGTTGTTTTTGGCTTTGTTTTAGAATCTCTTATTAAGTTCTCTCAGGTTTTAGGTGGAAATGCAAGCCAACACAGTGGGCAGCCAAATGTAGCCGGAAGGTTTCTCTGGTCCTGCCTGGGCCTGCAGTCCCGTAGCCACTTATAAAATAATCACTCAGAGGCTTAACATTATGTGTACAACTGTATGGCCCTATGGCAGGCTTCTTGCTAGCTAGCGTCTTTCATCTTAAATTAACAAATTTCTATTAATCTATGTTCTGCTGCATGGCTGTGGCATTACCAGTATGCTGCCATTGCTTCTTCTTGGGTGGTGGCTAGACTCTGTCCTTGTCTCTGCCCACTTCACTTGGATTTCCTGCCTGGCTGTAAGCTTTCTTGCCATAGGGCCAAAACAGCTGTATTTACTAACCAATGGGCACAGCATGCAGAAAGACATCCCCACGCGCAACATGGTGTTTCTTATGAAATTCTGAGGCTTCTAGCACATTTCCTACCAATAGTTTGTATCAATTTCATCATTACCTTGTGTTAGAGGGGCCTGGTAGACTCATATGGGAATTGATACATGTTAAAATTCTATTTCTGATTATTTCTTGTAACTGAATAAATAACAAAGTCAATTCTGAATCATCTGGAATAAATTTAGCAGTTTCAATATGTAAAACAACTCTTTCTGCATATTGAGAGTCAGTAACTGTATTAAGAGGTTCTGGAAAATCTAATAATACCATGAGAAATAGCTTGTAATTCTGACTTTTGAACAGAATAATAAGGGCTTTGAGCCACTTTACTTAAATTTCCTAACGTATACCCTGCCTTTCCTGATTTGTTTGCATCAGTATAGAACATAGGGGCTCCAGAAGTTGGTTTTTCCTGTACAATGTGAGGAAGGATTCAGTTAGTTCTCTTTATAAACTGAATTCTTTTGCTTTTGGGATATTTGTTGTTAACCTCTCCCCCAAAATTACTGTAAGCTATTTGTCAATGTTCATTTTATGCCCATAAAGTAGAAATTTCAGCATTAGTAGAAGGTACTACAGTTTCTGTTGGGTCCATTCCTGCTACTCTTCCTTTTAGAATCAATTCAGAAAACTTTTCTACATAGGTTTTTAATTTTTGGCCTGTTTGTGTGGTAAAAATATCCATTCTAAGATATTATCTTCTTTCTGCACTAAAATTCCTGTAGGGAAACATGTGGAAGGTAAAATAACCAGAATACAATCAAGCTCTGGACTGAAACAATCTATATTTGTATCCTGTAATTTCTTTTCTACCAAAGCCAATTATCTCTCAGTTTCAGCTGACAATTTTCTTGGACTATTTAAGTCCTTGTCACCTTGTAAGGTTTGAAATAAATTACTTAGTTGTTAATCCAATTGTGGGCCATAACCAGTTAATGTCTCCCAGCAATTTTTGAAACTCATTAAGAGCCAGAAATTGATCTCTCCTGATTTGTACCTTTTGGAGTTGAATTTTTTTGTAAACCTATTTTATACCCTAGGTAACTATTAGAATCTCCTCTTCATATGTTTTCAGGAGCAATTTGTAATCTCCAACAAGGCAAAATTTTCTTTACTTCTTCAAACATTTTCTTTAAGGTGTCTACACTTGAATCAGCTAGTAAGATATCATCCATATAATGGTAAATTATAGATTGAGGAAACTGATTATTAATTATTTCCAGAGGCTGTTGTACAAAATATTGGCACAGGGTGGGGCTGTTTAACATCCCTTGTGGGAGAATTTTCCACTGATATCTTTTAATGGGCTGAGAATTATTATAAGTAGGCACTGCGAAGGCAAATTTTTCTCTATCCTACTCTTGCAAAGGTATAGTAAAAAAGTAATCTTTTAAGTCAATCACTATAATAGACCATCCTATAGGTAACAGAGAAGACAAGGGGATCCCTGACTATAAAGTGCCCATTGGCTGAATCACCTTATTAATAGGTTTTAGATCTGTTACCATTCTCCATTTTCCAGATTTCTTTTTAATAACAAATATGGGAGAATTCTAAGGACTGTCAATATGTTGACCATTTAGCTGCTCCTGTACCAGCTGCTAAGTTTCTCTGTTGTTAAAGGCCATTGCTGAACTCATACAGGCTTGTCTGTTAACCATTTTAAAGGTAGGACTATTGATATCATTGAAAGATCAGCAGCTGCTGTGCCCTGTTTATATACAAACTGAGTGGTTGGTGACTATTCTTTATAATACATTTTAATATTTTCCCCAGAAACATATGTTAGTTTATGGTTTGTTTCTGAGATTGAAGGAATGTTAATCTGGGTATTCCATTGTTGTAACAAATCACATCCCCATAAATTCATTGCTATGTTAGCCTCATATGGCTTTAGTTTTTCTCTCTGTCTTTCTGATCCTATACATTTGATGCATCTCATGCTCTGTTTTACCTGAGATAAAATTCCAATCCCTAAAAACTGAGCATTTACCTCCTGAAGAGGCCAATTTGGATGTCAAGATTCTGGTAAAATTATTGTTACATCTGCCCCTGTATCTACTAGACCCTCAATTACAATATCATTTATTTGCATGTTTAACTTTGGTCTTTGGTCATTTATAGAAGTTTGCCAAAATATTTGCTTTATAATTTCTCTGAAATTTTTGTTTTATCTTCTAAAGCTGTTCCATCATCCAGAGCAGTATGGTTTTTCACAATAGGCATTAGGTCCTTTAATTGTTCTGTGGAGGAGTTTCCCCCATGGTGACAGGAAATGATTAAACCAATTTGACATGGGGGCCTGTGAGAGGCCCCACAAGGTGTTTTCCTGATAGCAAAGGGTTACCCTGTCTGTCTCTTGTTGATCTGCATTCATTGGTCCAATGTTGGCCTTTGCCACACCTTCTGCGTATTCCCAAAGGCAAAGGCCTTATGTTTGGATTATTCCTAGAAAAAACATTGTTTCTAGGAACACTTTGCCTACAATCCCTTTTTAGGTGACCTTGTTTACCACAATTAAAACATCTGACATTTTGATTTTTCTTCAAGCCTTTGGAAATTAAATCTTTTATCCAATTATCATCATGGTCATAAGATTCAATATTGACTGTATCTGGGATCCATTTCTCTATGGGTGCTTATCTTGCCTTTAAAGACCTAATTACCCTTTTGCATTGTGAATTAGCATTTTCAAAAGCCAGACTTTCAATTAGTATTTGTCTAGCCTCTGGGTTTGGTATCATTCTATTTACAGCTGAAGTCAATCTTTGTAAAAAAAAAAAAATCAGTGAAGGTTTCTTTGGGGCCCTGTAGAACTTTAGTAAATGACTCAGTTCTCTTTCCAACTTTCCAACTCTGTCCCAAGCATTCAAAGCTGCTGCACAGCATAGAGCCAAGATGTGGTCATCATATATAGACTGTCTTTGTACATCACCATGGCTGCTCTCTCCAAGAAGTTAGTCTTGAGAAAGTTCAATACCTCTAGCTTTACTTCATTATACAATGATCCTAGCCTCATCTTTCCAACAGGTCCTCTAATGTAATTGAGGACCAGGTTCCAATACTGCTGCAACCAAGTCTTCCCAGTATTGTGTAATAACTCTGTTATTAGTAACCCATGAATTTAACATCTGCCTCACAAAAGGTGAATGCATACAATATGAGACTATCAGTTCCTTTAATCTTCTCAAATCTAACATTTCTGCAGGAATCCAGTCAGCTCTTCCATAGCCTTGGGGATACCTGTCATTTGGTGGTTGTTTCTGTATGGTGACTGGATAAATTAAGGTTGGTTTTTTGATAACCTTGGGCTGTTCCTCTCTAATTTTATAATGTAATGGTGAGGTTGGTTCTCCTTTAAATTCCCCTGTCTTTGCCTAAATATCTCACTTATCTGTTTTAAGAAGTTTTCTAAGGTTTGTAACTTATCAGTCAAAATTGCGTTTTTTCTTTAGTAATCTTTTCTAGGGCCTATATCATGGCACTAATATCAACCAACTGTTTAGGGATAAAGCAAGAATTACAAAACCAATAACAATTATAATTGGCATTACATAAATCCCAGCTAAGTTAATTATCCCCCCATTTAATTGCTCCACTTTCAAACCATCCATTGTGGAACCATGCAGAGACCTAACTCCCTCCATCCTAATATTGTTTCCCATTTTTAACTTGGGAAAAAAACCTCTTCTCTCTCTCTCTCTCTCTCTCTCTCTCTCTCTCTCTCTCTCTCTCTCTCTCTCTCAACTAATTCCCTCTTTTAAGAATTCCAAGTTATCTCACCAAATATGCTGATGCTGACAGTGAAGCATAAGGCTGGCTGTTGCTGTGTAGCAAGTCTGAGTGGAGAACACAGGGGGTGCACAGCCTGGCTGAGGACAGCTGCCACCGTTCCTGTATCAGCAATCTGAGGAGGGGGTCCAGGAAAAGCCCACAACCTACAGGGAAAAAGAGCCAAAGAGCCAGTCATCTGCATGGGGGAATGTTTGGAAGCAGCACATGTGACGGCAGGAAGTGAGAGCACAGAGCTGCCTGAAGGCAGAGCTGGCTGGTTGTGAGGGGCCAACGCTGGCAGCATTTGGAGCCCAGGCACCTGTGGAGTTTGGGGCTTGTGGAGATTGTTGTAAAGAGGCTGCAACAGGAAAATCCCTGACCAGCTCAGAGGGCTTGGGGAAGAAAAGGAAAAGCCAGCCAGTGGCAGGTGCAGCTCTCGTGTGTAGCTCTGACAAGTGCCGGTGGCCGCAAAGCCATGGGCAAGCAGCTGTCTCATGAATTCATGCCCCAAAAGTTGGATGCCAAATGAAGCATTAATCTAATTAATCTTTAACAATAAAAAGTCGTTAGTCAAATATCAGGGTAAGAACCTGAAAGATCAGAGAATCAGGGAGCAGCTGCCAGCTGCTTTCTACCTCTCCTGTTCCTCTGTCCAAAAGGACCCAGATCCTCTCTCCACCCTACCTTACTACTTCCTGTCTCCTCTCCATCTACAGTCCTCCAAACATCTATGGTTAATTTAGGTCAGCCTGTGGCTAGTTCCCAAGACTCAGTATCTAAGATACAGCAGCACATCTGCCTGCATGCCACCATGTTCCTCTTCATAATGATAATGGACTGAACCTCTGAAGCTGTAAGGGAGCCCCTTCAATTAAATGTTTTCTTTTATAAGAGTTGCCATGGTTGTAGTGTCTCTTTACAGCAATAAAAACCTAACAAAGACAAGTTGGTACCAGGGACTAGGGTATTGCTGTGATAGGCCTGACCATGCTTTTGTTTGGAGTCATATGGACTTTGGTACCTTGGGTTAGGAAAGCAGTGGGATGCTTTAGGCACTGCTTAATGGGGCATGCTAGTAGGAGCATGGAAGACAATGGTGCTGGTGATGATTTGAAATGTCAGGAGCTGGCTCAAGAGGTTTCAGAGAAGAATGTTAGTATGTGGCCTATAAATCATTCGTGTTATATTTTGGTGAAGGAAGTGGCTACCTTTTGCCCTTGTCCGAAGAGTCTGCCTGAGGCTAAAGTGAAGAGTTTTGAATTAATTCCATTGGCAGAAGAAATCTCAAATCAGTTTAGTACAGACTCTGTCATGTGGATATTAGTGGTAACTCTAATAAAGATTTTTAATGAAAAGGAGCAAGCTGAGTAGGGTAAATTACAAAAAGTAAATTTTGAGAAGAAAAAGAGCACCAGGAAGTAAAATTAAGCTAAATTTTGTGTTCAAGGAGATAAACAGATTAAGAAATGGAATAAGGGAAGTGGTGACCTCAGGGTAAGATCCCACCTAGCTAAGTTTCCAACTTGTGAAAATGAGCTAAAGAAAAATTTAGAGTCAGATGTGGTGGTGCACGCCTTTAATCCAAGCACTAGGAAGGCAGAGGCTGGTGGATCTCAGTTTGAGGCCAGCCTGATCTACAAAGCAAGTTTTAGGACAACCAAGCTTAGGCAGTGAAAGACAGAAAGCTGGTGAAGATGTAATTGAATGAGGGGGCCATGTTCCAGCACCAGCAAACAGCAGAACTTGGCAGCTTCAGCCACATGGTTCTGGCTTTAGAGTTAAGGATAGAAGAAAGGAGTTGTGGAATAAAGCTGCTGAGGCCAGGCATGTGTCAGGGGTCCCTGAATGGAGGTGTAATAGACAGGCTATTGCATGAAGCTGTGAAGTTGAAGCCTGGATTGCCTTGGAGAACCCAAGATGATAGAAATGCCAGAGTCATGGGATTCCTGCTGCTGAGAGCTGCTAACAGGGAGTGGAACCAGCCTGAGAGAAAAAAAGTGTATTTCAGTCAACAAAGCTGAACAGAGTTGGAGATCTGAAGAGTGTTTTGACATCAGACATGGAGATGCAGAGTTTGGAGTTTGTCCAGCTGGTTTTCAGTCTTGCTTTGGTCCAGCATTTCCTTACTATGCTTCCTTCCCTGTATTTGGGAATGGTAATGTATATCTCGTGCCAATGTATGTTGGAAATATGTGATCTGCTTTTTGATTTGGATTTTTGCAGGGGGATTGCAGGTAAGAGATTGCCATGAGTCTCAGAAGAGACTTTGGACTCTAAAACAAGTTTGAGACTGTTGTAGACTATGGGGACTTTTGAAGTTGAACTGAATGCATTTTTTTTTCTTTTTGCATTATGATATGGCTACAAGCCTATGGGAACCAGAGAGTGGAATGTGGTTTTGCAAGAAAATGGCCCCTAAAGGGAGTGGCACTATTAGGAGGTGTGGCCTTGATGGAGGAAGTGTGTCACTGTGGGGGTGGGTTTTGAGGTCTCTTTTGCTTAAGCTTCCCTCAGTGTGAGTCAGTCGACTTCCTGTTGCCTGCAGCACATAGCACTGTCAGCTCCAGCACTCTCTGCCTGCATGCCGACACACTCCACATCATGGTGAGAATGGACTGAACCTCTGAAACTATAAACAAACTCCTTCAATTAACTATTTTCCTTTATAGGAGTTGTCATGGTCATGGTGTCTCTTCACGGCAATAAAAACCTACCTAAGATAGACAACCTTGCTATTAGCACTTCAAAAGAATCTTTCTGTTTTAAAGATAACTAAGCTTATAGTGTCTCCTCCTTCCATGTCTTAAATAATGTCTGCTCTCTTCGCTGAATAGGAGACCAAAAATATTCTGCTGTCTGAGAAGAGGGTGTTTGGTCCTTCTGCACTCCCATATTGCCTACCAGATCTGTCTGAGGTTAGTCAAATACTTAATTAAACGTTATGCCCATCAGCCCATCTTGAGTCAGACCTTCATTTCATAAGAACTCAACTGGTAATACCTAGTGTTTCCATCCAAACGCAGAGCAAAGCGACTGGCAGCATCCTTATCAGAGGGTTCTGAGTTGCTGACAATGTTTGGCGGGGTGGAGGGTGGGGGTGTTAGGGTGTGAGTTACTCCCTCCGCTTAAACTGGTGACCAGGGATGCCAACCAATGCACAGGTGACATTTTACCCCCAGAGCACCTGCTTGTTATTTTTGTGATAAAGGGAGGGCCATTGTCACTCTGCATGACACAAACCTAGGAATTGCTTCCTTTAATGATCATTTACATGAATCTGATTGTGTGTTCCACATGGGAGGGAGGACAGAGGGGATATTTTTGCTCAGCCAGTAAAAATGTCATCAAAACTAAAGACATTACACACTGTGGCTGAGGACACCTGGGACAAATCCCATTTGCCAGTCCTGATCAGAGAAACTTCCTCTGAACTGGGTAGGACAGTGGAGTGGTGGTAGCATGGAGTGAGTTTGAGAGTTATTTTTATAGCATAACTCAAAGGATGAACTATCTGCGGGACCATTCCTGTTCAGTCTCTGCCTGGGAAAACTCCATACCAAGTTCTGTAAGCCTCACAACCACAGTGAGAGCTTTCATGTCACCTCTTCATAACTTTCCATCAAATGGCCTCTGGGGAGACAGACTCATCCCTTCTTATTGACCCCAGGGCCTTCCAAATCTTCAGAAAAACAGCTAGTAATGCCTCTTCATCTTTCTCAGTGAGTAGTGATTCCTCCCACCAGGAAGGCTGCTCTGCCATTTATCATAAAGTTGAGGCAGGATTTGGGTCTTGAGTTCAAGCCACTGTCACAGCAGTTTGCTCTGCAAAGTTACTTCCTACACTTTTACATTATGGGCTGTTTTCTGTCACCCGCTCATCCCCCAGTCCTTGTGGTTAATGTAAAACCTAGGTTTTAAGGGAGAGAATTTACTTCCTGATTACCTAGAACAGTCCAAACAATGACAGTGTTTTGTCTGAGCTGTATGTGGCGTGACTGGCAATCAACAAATCATCTCCACTGTCAATTTGACTAGATTCAGAATCACCTAGGAGACACACCTCTGAGCCAGTATGTGAAGTTTCCAGAGCTTTAACTGAAAGGGAAAAGCCATCCTGAATATAGGTGGCACCATCTGACAGGCTAGGGTCCTAGGATTAATAAAATGGAGAAAGGAGAAAGCCAGGCAGGCACCAGCATTTCCTGTGCCAACTCCATGTAATCAACTGCTTCCACGCAGCCACAAATGTGACCCTCTCCTGCCACTGTGCCATTTGACTCTATGAGCTGAAATAAACCTCTACTCCCCTTTTGGTTAGGCATTTGGTAACAAGAAGAAAAGTAACCAGTATAGAAGATAGGTATAGAGAAGTGGAGGTTCTGCTATGGCTTGATCATGCGGTTTGTTAGCTTTAGAACTGTCTCACAGGAGGGATCTGGAAGAGTTTGGACCTGTGAGCTATGGAAGCCTAAAGTGCTGTGAGAGGAACTTAATGGGTCATTCTGGCCGGAAGTGTTGAAGACCAGAACACCAACAGAAATGTAGACAGTGAAGTCACAGACCACGGGGTTTCAGAGGGAAGGGAAGACTCTGCAGGAGCTGTCCTAGCGGGCATTTGTGTTCATTGTTAGAAAGAAAGAGGAGTTAAGGATTGGCGACTTCGCTTATTTGAACAGAGATGAGTCACAGAGAAATGAAGTAAAGGAACAGCGACCCCACCCACCCACCCACGCACACAAAGGACTGACTAGGTTGTTGGAGGGACGGCACGGAAGCAGCCTGGCGTGCAGGCTGTGCTGGGTTATTGCTTTCTTCGTTTATCTAGAGCTACAGTTTGAGAAAGCAATGGTGGACCAGGGAGATGTGAAAAATGTGTGGTTCGGCCAGGAAAAAGCTTGAGCCAGCTTAATGTTGTGTCGAGACAGGACAGGTTGGACAAAGTGGCTGTCATTGTTAAAGACAGTGGAATTAAGGAGAAATCTCACACTCTCGTTCAGGACAGTAGGAAAGACACTTTCAGGGCAATGCCTGGAGGCTCCAGGTAAAATCCCCCCCCCCAAATAAAAACATTAACTAAATCAAAACATTCATTTGAAAGGAAAGTGGCTGGAAAGTTAAAGCCCCCAGGGTGTCTTGGTGGGAAGTGAATGCCCAGAGAAATCCTTTCCAAATTCAACCATGGGGGCACACAGAGGCTGCTGCAGCCGTTATCCAAGAAGACCAGGCTGCATCCAAAATGAGAGCTGAACTCGGTGCCATCCACACCTGCTGCTTCGGCGGATGTCCAAACACAAGCGTGGGAAGGCGGTGGGGCTCTCACCAAGTTCCTGAAAGCTCCGAGGCCAGGTGATGGGCAGCAGGGCTGGCTTCCCTCCCAGGGGGTCCTTAGAGACCATTGTGTGAGGCTGTGAGGTAAAGTTGAAGTTGCAATGGAGGCCTCAGGATGTTGGACATACGGAACAGTCACTGAGAAAGGACATAAGCATGAGGTAGCGGCCCAAGGTGACAGGGCTTCAGGGGCAGGACTGCTCGCACCTGCTGGAGCCCAGGTGATGCTGCCAAGTGCCCCGGATGTCTGTCATCAGGCCGCTGGTTTGGTGTTTGCTTTGTTGGACTTCAGTCTTGCCTTGACCGGGTGTCCCTCCCTGTGCCCCCAATCCTCTCGTGGAAAGGGAATGTTCACTCTGCTAGTGTGTATTGGAAGCCAACTGATCACTAGCATCTCTCTCTCTCTCTCTCTCTCTCTCTCTCTCTCTCTCTCTCTCTCTCTCTCTCTCTCCCCCTCTCTCCCTCTCTCCCTCTCTCCCTCTCTCCCTCTCTCTCCCTCTCCTGACTTTCTCCTGACACCCAACCCCAGGTAACCAGCCATCTCAACATTTCCACAGCCTCAAATCTACCCTGCTCCAGTGTGCCGGTTCCCCACACATACTCACATGCATTCCTCTGAGCCAAAGCTAGCGAAAGAGTCAGAAGACATCTTTTTATAATTCCTTTCAAACACTGGGAGCTGCCTGGGTATTAAAATGTGTGGTGGGGAAGATCCTCCCTTCCACTGATTCGAGGTTTGTGTGGGAAAGCCTGGGACGGCTGGTTTAATAGCGTAGCCAGATCCATCTCTCTTCCTGACTTACTTCCTTAATTTGTCATAGTTTACAAGCTTAACCAGGCATCTTCTCATTCCCACTGCCACATTTGTCAACAAATGGAGCATCCCTTGTTTGTGTGTCTCACTGTCAGGGTTCCACGCAGGGTCACTCAGGGTTGCCGAGCACTACAGCTGGGAGCATCAGTTACCATTTCATTAGCTACCTCTCTAGTCTTTTAAAGAATACTCTCCTTTTTTTCTCAGCCATGGAGACAGCAATGGATCGATATTGCTATTACACTCCCTAGGTTAAAAAGAAAGAGGTTTAGCTTAGCTTTGGGAATTCATTTCTGAGTCTATCAGGGCTTCCTGAAAAACATCTAACTCTTTCTCTGCATCGTGCCAGGTCAGGGAGAGACAAGGATGCCTGCGTGCAGCGGCTGATTTCTTTGGCCCTTGCTACCACTCCTGTTGGGAGCAATTCAGCCTCTGATGTTGTTAATTTCCTGGACTGAGGCCTATAGGGATGAGTCGGGAGGTATAGGTGAGGGTTTAGGGGAGAGGAACCCCAAGAGGCACAGACACCCAGGGAAGCAGTCTGTGTCAGCAGTACATAGGGAAAGGTTCTGAAAGGACCATCTGAAATATTTTACTCTGCAGGCTTGCGCTCAGCACGACCACATAAACAACTTTTCTTTCATTTTAGTTGTTGAAAAAAGAGGCACAAAAGCCTGAATATATTGTGGTTCTCTCCAATATTTTGGAGTAATGTCCCATTCAAGGCTCATTGCCTTTGATCCCTCACTTATATTGGGGCCAAGGGACATTACTCCAAAATATCATTTTGTTAACCCATCAACTATAAACGCACTCCATTTTGCCAATAGCCACCCCACGGGCACTCTTTGGGTAGATGTTTGTGGTTCCCATTTTGTATCAATCACACCCCAGGGCCGGTGGGCGCAGAGAAGAATGTGCTCCTAACCTTAGTCATTAACAATTTCAGGCCCGTGGAGCCAAACTAGCTCCAAAGGGGGAAAAAAAATGTAACACTGGTTCTGCAAACGTATGCAATGAGCCACCGGAAGCTGTTAGCAATACATTAAAAGGAGTGTGGTTCCCAATAACAAAGTATGGGCTAGAATGGCTAAGAGGGTGGTAAGGGAGACCCTGGGGTCCCTTGGGGTGTTTGATTCTGTAAGGAGTTAGTGAAATTGACGGGCACAAAGAAACAAGCCCAGGAAAGCCCAGGTGATGCCAAATGGATCACAAACTCTCGTAGCCCCAGAGAGAAAGAAGTATTGCTTAGGAAAAAGTTAAACCATTAGCAGGGCAGGCAACACTTCGTGTTTGAAGGCTGGCTTACAGGCAAGCCTGGGATAGGCTCAGATCATGAGCACTGGCTTTCCCAGCACAGTTTACCCGTGGTAGGTTGGCAGGCTGGGGGCAAAGGAGGCCTCCGAGGTTTGTTCTTTTAATTCTAATGCTGGATGAAGGCATGATCTACAATTAGGAATGAATCTTCCAGAACTTGTTTTGGAACTAAGAAGGAAAGGAAGGCAGGGTGGGGATACTGGCTCAGTGACCCATGGGCACACAGGCACAGACATGCTCCAGTTCAGGAGGAAATGAATACAGGAAGTGAAGTCTTTGAGTGAAGGAATTCTAGGGGTTAGGAGGTGCTGGAGGGGGGCTCCTTGGGCCATAGGAAGGAAAAATTAAGACACAGGATTGGCCAATAGCCAAGACGGGGATTTCGTCAGAGGGGACACTTTTCAGGAAGAGCTGAGCCAATAAGGTTAGGAAAGATGTGGTTGGCCCCTTGTCTAGGTAATTTAGCTTGAGATGGTAACGGAGATCTAAAGAGGGAAGTCTTGGGAAATAGACTCAAACAGAAAGTACAACTCTCCTACTCCTACTGAGGAGGGAGTTTTCCAGCTGGGGGTCTTGAACCCTCATATACAAGGAGACGCAAAACTCCCTCACGCTTGGAGGCTGGTAGTGAACTCCCACTAGACCAGGCCCAGCTCCTTGCACCTCAAGTTTCTCTACCAGAGTGAAGTTTGTCTTTTGTATGCAGAAAATGAGTTTGCCACAAGAATTTTAACAGTCAGTTAAAGAGGTAGGCAGACTAGGAGAGCTGGGTGAATGGGTCTGTGATCCTGGG
Organism: Peromyscus californicus insignis; assembly: GCF_007827085.1. NCBI lineage: Eukaryota > Metazoa > Chordata > Mammalia > Rodentia > Cricetidae > Peromyscus > Peromyscus californicus. The sequence goes on along the minus strand of NW_026294573.1, from coordinate 23,307,464 downwards.
GGCCATTGTAAAAGCAAGAGGGCCACAGAGCTTTGGAAAGTTCCAAAGCCAGCCTTCCAGGTGACAGCTCAGTCAGATCTGAGGCAGGTCCAGGTCTCCTGTTTCTGGGTGCTCAGTGACAAATACTTCTTAGGGTCACCAGAAAAATGCCCCAGACCCCGTGGATCCCTATGTTCCCTAGAGAGAAACCAGACAGTGGTAAGATCCCCCAAGCAAGACCATTGTTCTTTTTTATTTTTTTTTAAGATTTATTTATTTTTATTGTATGTGTATTTTGCATGCATGTATACAGTGCACCAGGAGACCAGAACAGGGCAATATGTATGTGTCTGACACCCTCAGAGGTCAGAAGGGGGCACCTCCTGTATGTAATGTATACTATGTATGTGACTGGCACCGTCAGAAGGGGGCATCACATCCCTCCTGGAACTGGAGTTACAGATGGTCATGTGCCACCCAATATGGGTGCTGAGAACCAAACCTGGGTCCTCTGCAAGAGCAGCAAGTGCTCTTAACTGCTGAGTTATCTCTCCATCCCAGACCGCGTGCTTCTTAAAGACTAATTTGAGACAGACACCACCTGCACCGATTGGAGGAAGAGGTGAGTGGCTGGACTCTCCGCTGGACAGCCTCCCTCTCCAGGCCCTAGGTCCTAGGACACATTCCGGGGCTCCTCCCCGACCCATCACAGTGGGGGATCAAGATCATGATGGGGAAACCCACAGAGACAGCTGACCTGAGCTAGGGGGAGCTCACGGACTCTGGGTGGATGGCTGGGGAACCTGTGGGGGCCGAACCATCCCCTCTGAATGTGGGTAACAGTTGCATGCCTTGGTTTGCTTGTGGGGCTTTTGGCAGTGGGACTTGGGTTTATCCCTGGTGCATGAACCTGCCAACTCCTTATGGTGGGATACCTGACTCAGACTTGATGCAAGAGGGAGGGGCTTGGTCCTGCTTCAACTTGATGTGCCAGACCTTGTTGACTCCCCATGGGAGGCCTTCCCCTCTCTGAGAAGTGGATGAGGGAGTGGGGGAGAAGTGAGGAGGAGCAGGAGGTGGGGGGAGGGAGGAAAAACTGTGGTTGGTATGTAAAATGAAAAAAATTTTATACACACACACACACACACACACATTTGATTATTAGGCCGCATTTGCTTCCCATTATTTGCTAACCCTCCTCAGTGCTGAAGCTAAATGTTGTGTCAGGAGTAAAACTTGCAAATTTGCAAATTTGCCCAACAGTCTGCTTGTACAGCTTTCTTCCTCTGCCCCCGGACCCTGCACCCTGCATCCTGCACCCTGCACCCTGCACCCTGCACCCATAGTCTTCATTATTCAGAGGAGTTGATTCTGCTGGGTCCTCTCTTGTCTTTTCCTATCACCGGGCCCCCTGACGTTGCACCCACAATGTTGTGGATGATTCTGTGAAATCAGTGTTTTCTTCAGATGGAGAAGCTGAGGTGCACAGATGATTATTTTCTTTAGGGAGGAGTAGAGAGAGATGGCTGTGAAGGCATGAGAGACAGCATTTCATCCGTCACAGCAGATCAAGAGTTTCCTGAACACTTCTCAAGGAGGGAACTGGATAGCATTGAAGAGAGACAGCCCTTTTGGGATGCTGGGGGCTGGATAGGAAGGTTGGGCAGGGCTCTCTGTCAATTTTACTCCATTCAAAATAAAAGTGAGATCTTCCCCCAGAGAGTAACCCTTCCCCTAACCCCAGTTTGGCACTTAGAGGACATGGCTGGCATCCCAGGCATCAGAAACCCTGTACCTGTCACAGCCCCACCCCACCCGACAGCCTGGCTGTGGGCATCAGGCCGAGTCACACTCACTCTTGGCGCCTTGATCTGTGGCTCATCTACCAGCCTGTAGGATGCGAGCCTCCCAGAGGCAGGAGCCATGTCCAACTCTTTCCTGTGACCCTAGCGACCAGGACAGTCCTGGCACAGAGGAGATGGCACGGGGTTGTTTGATGTCACAGATTGTGGGGACTACACAGTCCTCCCCTGACTCCTGGATCTGTGAGATGCTGACAAGGACAGACTTGGGTCTTCCTGGAGACTGACCCTGGAGCTGCAGCTGCAGGAGAGGTGTTGCAGAGTATCTGCGGTTTTTTTCACACTGGCTGCTCCACAATGATCCCAGCTCGTGCATAATCCCTCTCTGCTGAAGGTGGGCGTCTCCTCAATTTGTCCATTGTGGTCAAGCATATTCTCTGAGCACAATGGAACTGAATCAGAAATTAATTATGGAAAGATCTCTGGAAAATCACCAATTAGTCAAAAGCAAAATAGCATGTTTTTCAATCACCCACAGGCCACAGAGGAAATCAAAAGGGGAATTACAAAGTTCAAAAGAACGGCATATCAAAAGTTGGAAGAGCCCATCACATCGGCGCTCACGCTCTTTACTGCAGCACTAATGGCATATAACAGAAAAGGAGAGAGGTCTCAGATCAGTGGCCTCAGATTCAATCTCATGAAACCGGAATGAGAAAAGTAAATGAAACTCAGAATACAAGAAGGAAGGAAATAATAAAGACCAGAGTGAAAATCGATGCTGTGAAAACACGAAAAAAAAATCATAGAGAAGCAATAAAGTCTAAAACTAGCTCTAGGAGGGAATCAATAAAATTGATAAACCTTGAGTCAGACCGATCAGGGAGAGATACGAATTACACACAGCAGAAACGAGAGGGGTGGTGGCGTGGGTCCTACTGATATTAAAAGGATAACGAGGGAATGTGTGGAACAACTTTATGTCGATGTGTTTGACAAGCCAGAAGGAATGGACTCGTTCCTTGAAAGACCTAAACTCCGAGTGCTTCCTCGGGAAGAGATGGAGAAGATGGATTGGTGTGAATCTGTCAAATAAATCTTGCAGTTAAAAGTGTTCCCTCCAAAGAAGGCTAGCATGGTTTCACTGGAGAGTTCTAACCATCATTTAAGGCAGGAATGATACCAATCCAAGCTTCCTTTTTTTCTAGGGAGAAGAGGCACTTCCCAGTTCAGCCCTGGTAGCCACTGCTTCTCTGATATCCAAGGTCACCAGGAAAGATGCAAAACTGTAAATCAAACGACCCCATCAGTGCAGCAGGACGGCATCACTGCTAAGTGGGACTTCCTCTAGGATGAAGGACAGCATCACGGGGGCAAATCCATCATCGCAGTTCATTGTTTTGACAAACAAAAAGGAAAAATGGTAAGATGATGTGATGGGGAAAAAATGTTAGAAAAATTCCAACATTTCCTGAGAAAGCTCTCTGAACACTGTGAACAGAGGCGAAGTTCCTCAGAGCAGAAAGGCATCCGCCAGAACACTACAGCACCATAGCACCAGGTAAAAGTTAGTTCCTCACCCCGAAATTCATATAGAAACCCCAATGTCCTCTTTCCCTGCTTCTAATTTAATGTGGGGAGCTCCAATGAGTGTAAACTGACAAGGAAGCCATTAAAGCTATCCGAGAGAGAGAGAGAGAGAGAGAGAGAGAGAGAGAGAGAGAGAGAGAGAGAACTGTATGTATTTGTTCACACCAACATCATTTGTGTAGAAAATCTGATGGAATCCATAATACAAATGAAGGATTATATTCACAATATGAGATTCTCACAGCATAGAATATTGAAAACTATATGCAAATGTGGTTAAATTGTAAGATTTTTAGGAAAGATTACCATAAAAGATGTTCCAGTGCCACGTACGGCAAACCACAAAGCACGGACTGTTCTGTAGATTTGCTGCAATCCTAATAAAAATTCCCTTTGTGTTTGTGAGTGTGTTATTCCCATTGCAGCCCTTAATAAATAATTGACCAGACTTCTGTGGGTTCTCACTTGATTTGGTAATTATCACGTTGGTTCTGATTCAGGTGTAAAAAGACCCAGAGTAACCAAGCCAGCTTTTACGTAGAATGGTGCAGGCGGGAGAGAGCAGCTGTGATTCCAAGACTCACAGGAGAACTCAACAGACTCAGCCCTCTCCAGGCAATGGATCCCTTCTTCCCTGCACTTGTTTGTTTGTTTTTGAGAGCAAAGGGGAGGAGAAGAGAGGAGAGAACGAGAATATGCTTATGCGTGCCACAGCCTGCCTGTGGAGGTCTGAAGGTTGTGGGGCTCAAACCCAGGTCTTCAGGCTTAATAGCAAGCACCCCCCCTTTTTAAACTGAGTCCTCCCCCTGTGCCCACAGGCATCACATTTCTTGCAAGGATATATAACATTTGACTTGAAAGAAAATAGATTTTGAGACAGATGCTTCTGGGACCATTGAAGGCTCCTGAGCAAACAAAGATGGACTTGGTATCATATCGTATCAAAAACCTGAAACAATAAACCTTGGAAGAAAGCACAGGAACTGAGCCTGGTGACTCCAGTCTTAGATCTCAGCATTTGTGAGGCTGAGGCAAGCTGCAAATTTGAAGCCAGTCTGGCTACATAGTGAATTGCAGGGCAAGATTGGGACCTTGTCTTAAACAAACAAACAAACAAACAAACAAACAAACAAACAAAAGTACTGTAAACCCAAGCAAGAGCCTGTGGCTGAGGAGGTCACAGACCCTGGAAGAACCCACTAATGTTGTTCTGACAGACGGCTATGTTGTCAATGTGCCTTCTAATTATGTTTTTGTCTGTAGTTGAGCGGTACCCTCAGCTTTGGCCAGAGAAGCTTTCTCTGCTCTAGGCAGCAGTTGATACACAGACAACTGCCCGCCCCCACCAACCAAAATGCTAAGAATAAATGTCCATGGAGTTCACAGCCCAGAATGGGGCATCTGTTAGGCTGCCCCAAGATCAGAGGATACAGAGGAAGAGAGTGCGGAAAGAACGTAAGAGCGAGGAGGGGAGGAGGTATGTGAGAAGATGTCTTCTAGTTGTGACACGGTGGTTGCCCTCATGAACTCACTGGAGCTGTGGTGACCTGCACAGGATCAAGCTGACAAGACCAGCTACCATTCCAGAAGATGGCACTTACTGGACTCAATGGGCTACCAAAAAAACCCTTAACACTAACTAACAAACTCAAAAAAGAAATGAGAGAGCATGAAGGTGGGAAGGCGATGTGTTGGGGGAATGTCCTTGGGAAGTCAGATGGGGAGTTGGAGGTGGATATGATCAAGATACACTATATAAATGTATCAAAATGCCAAAGAATAAATAAAAGATACTTTTAAAGCAAGGGAGCATGGGGGGGAAAATCTCTGATGTTGATGAGACAAACTTCTTTAGACACAGTATCAAAAGCGCAATTCATAACGCAGCAGACTGAGAAATTGCGCTGCATCAAAATAAAACCTTTGCTTTAGAAAGATGCTTTTAATCAGAGAGCAAAGACAGAGGCTGAAAGAAAATATTTGCAAATTGTGTGTTTTCAAATTGTATGTCTTCTAAAGACGTGTATTCATTACACACACACACACACACAAAACACACACACACACACACACACACAGAGAGAGAGAGAGAGAGAGAGAGAGAGAGAAAGAGAGAGAGAGAGAGAGAGAAAGAGAGAGGTGCACACACACAGACACATACACACACAGAGATGCACACACACAGAGGTGTACACACACATACACATACAGCTCATATAAGGAAACAATTTAAACTTTGAAGGTTAATTCATTTTTACAAAGATTGAATACCAGGGTTGGAGACCTGGCTCAGCAGTAAAGAGCACTTCTCCTCTTATAGAGGACCTGGGTTTGGTTCCCAACACCCACATGGGCCATCACAACAGTGTGCAACATCAGTTCCAGGGGATCCAACTCCTTCTTCTGGCCTCTTTGGGCACCAGGTACACATATGATGTATATACATGCATGCAGACAAACCCTCATACACATAAAATGAAGATAAATATATTTTAGAACTGTATCAAAGCAGATGTACAAACATCAAATGAGCACACAAACAACAATAAATGTATCAAACCCGCAATGTGTCTGGCATGGAACATGCCTGAAATCCCAGCTGCTTAGGAGGTAAAGGCATGTATATACAGAATGATTTATTGGAATGACTTCCAGACTGCAGTCCAACAATGGCTAGCTGTGAATGGGAAGTCCAAGAATCTAGTAGTTTCTCAGTCCTGTGAGGCTAGGTGTCTCAGCTGGTCTTCTGTATGTGCTGGGATCCCAAAGAAGCAGATTCCAATGCCAGTGAAGGAATGGATGTGCTGACAAGGCGAGGGCAAGCAGGCAAAGAACCAACCCTTCCTTCTTCCATTGTCCTTATATAGGCTTCCAGGAGAAGGTGTGGTCCAGATTAAAGGTGTGACTTCTTGCCTCAAGATCTGGATTAAAGGCATGTGTTATCCTGCCTCAAGATCCAGATCAAAAGCTTGTGTCTTTCTGGTTTTTGTTTTGTTTTGTTTTTCGAGACAGGGTTTCTCTGTGTAGCTTTGCGCCTTTCCTGGAATTCACTTGGTAGCCCAGGCTGGCCTCGAACTCACAGAGATCCGCCTGGCTCTGCCTCCCGAGTGCTGGGATTAAAGGCGTGCGCCACCACCGCCCGGCTTGTTTTTTTTTTTTTAAGCTTGTGTCTTTCAGTCTCAAGATCTGAATCACAAGCATACCCTCCATTTCTGGATTGTAGTTCATTCCAGATTTAGTCAAGCTGACAACCAAGAATAGCCATTACATATACTAAAATGTCACCTATCTCATTAAAATTAAAAAAGCCCCATCATACTAAGTGTTGCTGAAGGTGTGAAAAAAAGAGAATTCTTACACATTTCTGATGAAGATGTAAAATGATACCACCATTTTGAGGTTAAACATTCGTATGTTGAGTTATTGAGTGAATCCACATTGAACGTTACCCACAGACAGAAACTACGTCACTAGAAAGGGCCAGGTATGCATAGTTATAACAGCCTTGTTTGCAATAATAAAAGCAGTCAACAAAATATGTGGAGGAGTCCAAACATCCATCAAGACATGATACCAATAGCGATATCGATGGCATGAAATACTATCCAAGATAAAATCCATGAAGGATCATGTGTGTCCAACATATGGATAAAACCCAAAATTATCATATTGAGTGAATAACGCCAGATAGGGCACATTCTACAGAATCCCAGCTTTAGAAAATGCAACCTCATTTCTTGTGACAGAAAGTATATCATGGTTGCTCAGGGATGGTGGTGGGTAAGACAACAGATGGGGTGGGAGAAAGAAAGGGACGCAGGCAACTTTGGGCATGATAGATGGTTCACTACTCTGTCTGGGGGGTTCTTTTCGTTATTGAATGTATACTGGAACATGCACTGTTGATTGTATGACAGCTAGTCTTCAACACAGTTGTTGAGGGACAAAAATATGTCTGGAGAGTCACGGGATTTCCATGACAACAGCCTATAATTGGCTGCCCTGGGAGCACTCACTGCTCTTGGCAGGGCATTGGCCAAGGCTCATCAGGGAAGAGAGTATGCTGCCAGCATGCATGCCGGAAGCCTTGGGTGGTACTGTGAGGGATACTACACAAAACAAGGAGGAAGGAGACAGAGATGAGACTCACATGAGGCAAGGAGAGAAGACTTGACAGCAGAAGCTGAGTCTGGAGTGAAAAGCTACATGGATGGGAAAGGCCGTCTGTCACCCGCATCATGCCCGTCCTATGGATGGGTGTGCTGGCTAGTTTTATGCCAACTTGACATAAACTAGAGTCACTTGGAAGATGGGACCTCAAGTGAGAAAATGTCCCCACCAGATTGGCCTGGGGGGGAGGAGTCTGTGATGTGTTTTCTTGATTGATGATTGATGTGGGAGGGGCCAGCTCACTGTGGGTGGTGCTGAGCTGGTGGTCCCGAGTTCTATAAGAAAGCAGGCTGAGTGAATCGTGAGGAACAAGCCAGTCAGCAGTGTTCCTTCATGGCCCCTGCATCAGTTCCTGCCTCCAGGTTCCTGCCTTGAGCTCCTACCCTGACTTCCCTCAGTAATGGACTGTTACCAGGGAGTGTGAGTTGATAAAAACCCTTTGCTCCCCAAGTTGCCTTTGGTCATGATATTTCACCACAGCAATGAAACCCCCCTAAAGCATGGGAAAACCAGGGCTCAGGGAGTGGGATAGACTTACCCAAAGAGACAGTATATCAAGAAGAGTTGGCATAGCAGCTTGGCCTGTGCTTGTCTCCTTCCCTCTCAATGATAGAACTACTTCTAGATGCTAGTGACAACCCCTCCCACAGCAAGAGGCTTCTGGGTTGATGCTTGCACTGGGCATCTTGCATGTGGAGCCCCAACAACTCTCCTGGGAAGACACTGTGCTAGTCTCTTTTTCACAGATGAGGCCAGCCCTGTCTGTAGTGCTTAGCATGGACTGTCAACTTGATCAGAGACAAGCCTCTGGGCACACCATATAAAGGATTAGCTAGATCAGGTTAGCTGATGTGTGGTGACCCAAAATGTGGCCAGTACCATTCTGTGGACTACAATCCCAGACTGCATGAAAAAGGGAAAGCCAGCTGAGCACCAGCATCCATTACTCTGCCTCCCAGATGCAATGTGACCAGCTCCCTCACACTCCTGCCCACATGGCTTCATCATAATGGACTGTACCCCCAAAACTATGGGCCCAATAAACCTACCCTTCCTTAACCTGATTCTTCAGCCATTTTGTCATCCACTCTCAGTCTTATTCTGTAGCTGAGGAATGTGAGGGATCAGAGCAAATGTGACTCCACCGAGTTCCTAGGTTTATTTGTGCCTGGAGTTAATGGTTTATAGTTAGAGAGCTGCCTTTCATTATAAAATGTCCCATCTGTTCACAGCCTTGGTGTAAGATAAGGAACACTTGGGCACATACCTGCATGTGTTTAGGGGTCACGCTGAATGTGTTAACTTGTGTGTGCATATGGTAACCATGTCAACATGCTGCATGCATATGCTCTGGAGTATGCAGGTGTGAGCTTGTATATCAACAATTCTCCTTGGTTTATCAGAAAAACCCTCTAAGTCTCTTCTTCCAGAACTCAGTTAGGGTCTTTGGTGACAGATGTGGCTTTCTCTGTGTTCCATCAGACTAGCTCAAAGCCCTCTGTCCTCAAGTGGAGGGTGAGGCTGATTTGGACCATCTCTTCATGTTGTAACCACTGAAGAACACAGCTATGGCCCTTGGGAAGAAAGGTTGGCTGGTTTTCTGATGTACCCTATGAGCCCAGATGGCTTGAAGAAAACAGCATTTGAGTGAGTGTGATGTGGCTCCAGATGGGTAGGGGGTTGCTTTTCCTCCAAAACCACTAAGCTAATAATGACAGGCACCTAAGTAGCTTAACCTGGACTTCACTCTCCACCCGTGTGATGCACACCTGCTCCTCTTGGGTCTCAGCTTGGAGCTCACTGCCCCTTCCTGTGGTCCCACTGTCATCTATGCCCATTCTGTCATCATGACCTCTCTGTGCAGTGTGTGTGTGTGTGTGCATATATGTGTGCAGATGCATGTGTATGTACATTAATGTAGAGGCCAGAAGTCAACCAACCTTGAGTGTCATTCCTCAAGAGCTACTCCCATCTTGTTTTTGGAGACTGGGTCTCTTATTGGCCTGTAGCTAGTCTAGTAACCTAGGCTGTCTGATCAGCCAAACCCAAGAATCCTTGTCTCTGCTTCCTCAGTGCTGGGGTTACAAGCCTACATCACCATGCTTTGCTTTCCTGTTACATCTTACCATATGAACAGGGGTGGGGTTGGGGGTGGGATGAGAGGCAGAAAAGACTTTCCTTGTCTTGGTGGGCTACTGTTCCCACAGGTATATCTCTCATGTCAGAGAGCTGCACATTTAAAATGTGTTATTTTTTAATTGTTATAGTTTGTTTACTTGGTTTTTGGTGTATGATAGCCTGGCATGCATGCTGCAATGCACACATAGAGGTCAGAGGCTCATTCTCTGGACCATTCCTCCTTCCACTGTGTGAGTTTCAGGAAGTGCCCTTACTCACTGAGCCATCTCATCAACCCCAAATGCATTAATTTTTATTGCCTGTGAGTTAAATGTAGCTAAGTTGAGTTGAGATATACTCTCCAGTCTCAGTAATGTTTCTGTCTGGTCTCCATCCATTCCCAAAGGGCTGAAACAGAATCTGCAACTTAAGGGGGGAACTCCAGAGGAGAGGTGGATTTTTTCAGCACTACGGACAGAGATCTCCCCAGGAGGCCACGCTAAGGGACTTGCACTGCTCAGACCCAGGAAGAGCAAGCTGGCGGGAAGAGGACTGGGGAATGGCTCAGTTGGAAAAGTGCCTGCTCCAAGTATGCATAACTGAGTTCAGATGCCCAGAACCAACATAAAAATCTGGGCACACGCACACCTGTAACCCAGTGTGCTTGTGCCACCCAGTTTTGTGCCAACTTGACACAAGTTAGAGTCATCTGGGAAGAGGGAACCTCAACTGAGAAATGCCCCCACACTAGATTAGCCTGTGGGTAAGACTGTGGGGGCATTTTCTTGATTGATGTGGGAGGGCTCACCTCACCATGGGTAGTGCCATGCCTGGGCTGGTGGTCCTGAGTGCTATAAGAAAGCAGACTAAGCAAGCCACGGAGAGCAAGCCAGAGAACAGCATTACGCTATGACTTCGGGTCCTGCCTCAAGTACTTGCCCTGACTTCTCTGGATGATGGTTTGGTTATGGTGTCTTATCACAGCAATATCTAAATAAGATACTCAAGTGCTGAGGTGGGTGGGGTGGGGTGGGGTGTATATTCTGAAACAGGAAGATCCCTGAAGCTCACTGGCCAACCAGGATAGCCAAATTGGTAAGTTCCAGGGTGCATAGGAGATGGTTAGAAAACAAAAACAAAAAGAAAACAAATAAATAAAGGTGAACCATGATTGAGGAAAGAAATCTGATGCTATTGATCTCTGGCCTCTATAAGTACATGCATGCATGACATCATCACACACATATGCACACATCCACACTAACAAGTACAACACACACACACACACACACACACACACACACACACACACACACACACACACACACACGAAGTCTTCAGCTTTGGTTTCTTTATCTTTCAAACAAGTGTGTCACACCTGATGACCTCAAAGAATCCTTTCAGGTTCAACCCTCATGATATAAGGGCACCACAACTCCAAAATAACAGTGTGGGGGTCCCCCTCAATTTAAATGGTAGCCATGTCTTCTAGCTTTGCAAAGAGTGGCTCCTGGTGATTTACCTCATCTCACTGGAACTGAGGAGAAACCTTCCTCCCCTGTATATCCACACCTCTCTGTCCTGAGCCAATCCGGTACCTAGGCAGTGCCAGGTAGAGCACCGGGTCCACTGACAATGTCATCCCTGTGAGACAGTTGACATTCTCATTCTGTTTTACAGATGCAGGAACTGGGCATTAGAGAAGTTGGGTATGTTTTCATCAATTATTTGTCTCAGGACTCCAACATTTGATTCTAGATGTTTCCAGTATTAGGACTCAGGTTCCATACTTTGACATTTTTTCATCATAGAGAAGAGCATGCCTTCCTCCTGCCACTCCTCTGGGTCTTTTCCCACAAACCAGAACTTCTAAGTCCCCATTTCAACAGGAAGCTGAGAGACATGTTCCACTAACTTTGCTATGGCAAGGAGGAGGTTGGGCCTTGGAAGTCAATCTCCTGTTTTACAGGGAAGATTCCAGGGACTCAGGACACCACAGCCTCTCCTCAAGTCCCTCTTTACTTGCTATCTGGCAAGCAAAGTCATCAGTCCCTGACTCCTGCTGGCAGCTCCAAGTGGCTTACTCTCCTCTGAGCATCACCTCTCGGGGTGTGAATCATGTTAATTTGGTTCCAAGGGGGCATTTCACACAAGCGAACTGATATTTGCAGCATTTGGGGAAACAGAACATTTGGTAGACAGGAAGCTGAGGCCCCGGGTAGCCTATTTTTGGAGGTAGAAGCTTCAGAGGCTATCAGAATCCTTGCACTAATGAGGGATGAGCCATGAGAAGGAAAGAAACTTGGAACAGGCAGCACCAGACCCCTGGGCTACACAGATTCACATGGCAGTCCTGCTTGCTGTAGATCCTGGGTTTGGATAGCTTTTGTGCCTTTTTACTGTGGCCTACTGCACTGATGTTCAGTGAAGCTACAGAGGATGGGAGCCATTTAGATTCAGGTTCAGAGTTACACACCTGTCATTGTATCTATATTGTGTTGTTTCCTCTGGAAAATGGTCACCTGCTGGACAAAGAACCAAGTTCACATCTGCAGGGCATTCTGGGTGTGTTTCAAGTACTCCCCACCTTGCCTTAAAGAAAATCAAAGCCAGACACAATCTGCATGACTCCGGAGCCCCCAAGCAGCCAACACTCCAACTGGAATTCCACAGGCTGGAAACCCAAACCAAGAACACGGGCTCCAGGGATTGAGTCATGTGTGATTGTTTTCTCCAGGGCTGCTCGTGAGGGCTGAGAGCAGGAAGTTGTCCAAGTGGTGAATGCTCTCTGGAGTCCAGCTGGGACACATTTCTTTCTAGAGTGACTCTGTCTCAGAATTGCATTCAATTATGTCTTTAGCATCGCCTCTGCACCTTCACCTTTATTGAGCTGGAGTTGGAGTCTCCTGCTGAGCCTAAGGGCCATTTTTTTAAGCTGGAAAAGTTGGTGTCACAGATGGTAGAATGTAATGGCAAAAAGAAGAGGCCCTGAGGCTGAGTGGGATGGACAGTCAACAGACATTTGGATGCTGCAGGAGGAGGCCTGCCATGGTGGAGCTGGGGGCCATTAGAATGAATTTGTTAATCTTCTACAAGGTCTATCCACATGAGGGTCCATAGAAAGGCAGTTCATCATTCATTCATTCATTCATTCATTCACTCATTCACTCTCTCACTCAATGGACATCTATCTCAATTGCTCATGTCTGTTATAGCTTGAATATGAAACGTCTCCAGAGGCTCAGGTTTTGAGCACTTGGTCCCTAGATGGTAGCACCATTTGGAATGATTTAGGGAACTCAAAGAAGAGGAGTTCAACTGGGGGTTTAGGTCACTGGGTGGCTGTGCCTTTAATGGTGCCTGGTCTTTTATTCCTCTTCTCTCTGTGTGTCCTGTTTGTCCCTCTCCCCTCGGTGTGCTCTGTTTATTATGATGTGAAACAGCTCGCTCTGTTACAAGCCCCTACCACCATGGTGTTCTGCCCATGTGCATGAGGTCCAGCAAGGCCTGACCCTACTGAAGCCCTGAGCCTGGGTCAATCCTTCTTCTTTGAAGATATCTTCTCAAGTCTTTGGGGCTTAATTAAGTAAACATAACTGCTGCCTCTTAGCTGACATCATGTGCTGGGTGACAGGTACATGGGGATGGGAACTCCCCATTCATCTCCAGGAGTCTGGTCCTGCGCAGGAAAGCAGGAAAATGGGATCTGGAGAAGTGACATCAATATTAGCATAGGAAAGGAGCCTGAAGGCAAAGACTGGAAGCCCTGCCTCTCCTGCCTTCATACAACAAATGGGGCATGCTTGTGGGAGTTTGAATGTAATTGGCCCCCCTATAAGCTCATGAGGGGTAGCACTATTAGGAGATGTGGCTTTGTTGGTGTAGGTATGGCCTTGTTGGAGGAAATGTGCTACTGTAAGGGCAGGCTTTGAGGTCTCCTATGCTTAAGCTACGCTCAGTGTAAACACAGTTCACTTCCTGTTGCCTAGAAAGGCAAGTGGGAAGGATATTTGTTTTGTTTTGTTTAGGACAGGATCTTATGAATCTCTGAGTTGGTCTCGAACTCAAACGGGCTGTATAGCTAAGGATGACTTTGAACGTACAATCCTCCTACCATTACCTCCCTGGTGCTGGGAGAAGCAGTGTGTACCGCCATGCCCGGTTTTATGTGGTGCTGGGGATCAAACACGGGGCTTCATGAAGCTAGGCAATCACTCTACTAACTGAGCTGCATCCCCAGCCCAGGACATCTGTCTGAAAGTAGGGGACCTGGTACAGTCTCAGAACAAGAACCCGAATTCTAGAGGATTTGGGGGAGCTGATTCCAGGAAGCTCAAATGACCAAGTACAGGAAAGTGGGGAGAAAAGGCTCCCAGTGAGGGCCCCACAGAGGGCCTTCTGTGGGCAGCCCAGCTCATGGCACTGGGCACGTCCCAGGAACCAGTGACTTGTGACTCAGGCGCAAGAGTTTGAGAGCTATCCCCTAGGGGTATGTTTGGCCTCCTTCACACTTAAATTGTTTGAGAGAATCCCACGGGAATGAGGGCTGATGTGAGAAGAACGGACACTTGAAGAGGAAGGACTTCAGTGTGTCAGGAGTTGCCAGGCCAGGCCAGTTCAGCAGGCCAGGGCACAGGGAAGTAGCCGCAGCTACCGCATTGCTTTGAAAGGACAGATCCCTGAGTGGATACGAGGGACACACCGAGTTGGGGGTCTCAGCTGGAGGAACCCCTCCCTCATGGCCCCCGTTCCCTCATGACAACTGCCAGCAAGCAAGAGGTCGGGGGGCCGGGGTTTGGCCGGGAAGGTGGAGATCTGTGATGACCCAAAGTGTAAGTAGAGGAAGTGTGTGTGGAAGTCGGAGGAGGGACAGGGGAACGCTGGTACCCACTGAGGCTGTTCAGTTGACACATAAGCAGAGTGACTCCAGGACAGCTGCCTCTTCCCTCCTGGTGCAGAAGCATGGTGGAGCGGGGGGAGGGGGGGAAGACAGTTACATGGATTTCATGTTTATGCAAAGACTTTCAGGCCACCCAACCCTGTGTGCTCCCCTCAGACACTGACTCATCTGCCAGTGCTCCCCCCCCATCCTCTTCCAATACCTCATCTTTCTCCTTCTCGAGCTCAGGGACTCTCAAATGCTAGGCAAGCACTCCACCACTGACCATCTCCAGCCTTGGCTGTGCTTTCTTACACACATGGTGTGGTGTTCTTGGCAGCTGCTCCAAGTTTAGAGCGGTTCTAGAGATAGCAATCATAGTGACCAGGGATGGAAGACACCTCCTGACTGGGAACTAGATGTGGCTGGCTTTCATCTCTCTGTCCATCAGATCAGAGCAGCAAGGACGGTGGGGTGACTGCTGGGTCCTGGTTAGAACCCTCCTCACACTCTCCATCAACCTCTCTGTACCTCCTCTGCTTGGAAGGACAAGACGTATCCAGTCTCCCCAGGGACATGAGATGTGGTACTGTGGGGGAGGCTGGGGGAGAATTAAGATGTGAGTTGTTTTCTTCAAGAGTCCTCTCCTCCCATTGCCCATCTATCCTTTGGTGGAGCCTAGAACCCAAGGCAACCGGGCCTCTACCAGGAAGGATGACACTTTCACAGCTTCTAGGTGTTGGTGGATCCAAGGCAGGATCTGCAGGGCATCTTTCCAGCAAGAACTCAGAAATCCTCAGCTGTGCATGGTAACCAGATGGTTCTCAGGATAGAGCTGAGAAGGGAGGAGGGAACGAAAAGAGAGGACAGAGGAAATGGGAGGGGTCGGGAGGCTGTGGGGAAGGTGAGGCAGACCACCTAGGTGTCCTGGGATCCTGCTGCAGAAGAAATTACAGAAGCAGAGATGGGGTGAGTTGCCTTGGGAAGCAGCCTCACCCAGCCAATTCTCTTCCAAAGAGTGCATTAAAGGGATAAACACAGCTCAACACGGTGCCCTGCTCGCTCTGAGATGAGTGGAAAGTGGCGTTTCCCAGAAGGTGCCTGTGCCTGCCCTAGAGGAGACTAGAGATGAGTTTAGATTCCCATTGACCTTGAAGAGCCTCAGCAACCTGTTCTTTCACACAAACAGGCCAGGCAGCCTCCTCTGTGAGGTTGCATCAGGCAAAGATGGCCCCAGAATGCTCCCTGAAAGCCCACTGAAGACTCTGTGTCTGGAGAGCCTGTTGACGGCAGATTTAGGGTAGAGGTAGCACAGAAATAAGTAACCAGGCAAGGCCAGAGAAGGTTCAGGCTCAGAAAAATGGCATTAGAGAGTTTATATGGGTTCTGGGTCAGCAGCATGTGCACCCTGCTTGCATCCACCCTGGAGCAAAGAGATAAGCACAGCAGACCTGCAGCAGGGAATGAGCATATCCTGCCAACCTCAACTTAAAGCATCTGACCTCCCACCCAACTGTAGTCCAACAATGAGAGTAAGTTGTCCTAGCTGAAAACACTGCTTATGGGGCTTCATTGTTACACAGCAGGAGCTGACTGATACAAATGCTTACACTACGTCAGGCACAGAGGATACATCATCATCCTAGCTCCTGCCCTCTTGGTGCTCAGAGTCTGGATGGGCAGGAAGACAATGAGCAAATCACCACTGAATACGCATGGCACCTAAGATGAGAGGCAGACAACAGACAGTGACCAGACAGTGACAAGAAGTTCAATTAGGGAGACTCTTTGGGAAGAGTAGACATATATGCTACAAGTGTGATGATGAGAACAATGATATAAAGAGCTGAGGAAAGTTTGGGATAAAGACAGTAGGTGTCATGGGCCAGAGACGGATGAGACAGCACAATGTAACAACAGTAGTGTTGGGGCTTACTACCCCAAAGACTCTGTGCTGAAGGCTTGTTGCTACTCAACCATGACCATGGCCTCCTGTCACCATGCTGCCCTGCTGAGTCACTGGCCCAAAGCAGTGACATCATGGCATCAGCCAATTTTGGACTGAGCCCTCCAAAACCCAGAGCCAAAACAAGCCCTCCCTCCTTCAGGCTGCTTCCCTTGGGTATTTGCTGCTGTGGTGAAAAGCTGACTCACACAGAGAGAGAAAGCCAATGCTCGCGCGCCATTTAAAGCCTGTCTCTTTAATTATCTCATTTGGTCTTGACAACACGCAGATGAGTTTAAAGTGTGCTTGTTGGGATCCTTGAAGTTAAAAATGACAGAGACCCAACCCAGAATGGTTTTACCAAGTAGGAAATTCAGCAGATGACGTTCCTGGGTCTCTTCTCCTGTCCCCACTCCCACCCCATGCCCCACGCCTCCCCTCTGACTTTGCTGAATTTCTCCTGGGAGCCCTTGTCCCTCGGTGTTGTGGACTTCTTCAGGAAGAAGCTGGGGAGGGTGAGGATCACAGCCGTTCTCGGCGCGCATTCACACCCTCCCACTAGGCTCTGGGAAAAGAGCGATGCTCTCTACAAGTGATATCCTGGGAGGGAATCAGATCCGTCACATGCCAGCTCCATGATACACACGGGCACTGGGCACGGAGACTTCCTAGCCCCTCACTCCATCTCAGGAGGCAAATTGGGCTGTGGGTATCAGGTGACAAAAGCGTTCCCGTCTGCACCCGAATTCTCTAGGACTCCTTCTCATCTGCCTTCTGGTTCTGTCTGGCCACCGGAAGGTTGGAGAGGAGGCTGGGAGGAGGGGGTAGTTATAGACTGTTCTTTCTCTCTCTTTCTGGCAGAGTCAAAGGAAAGCAAACTGATTCTGTTGCTGGGCCTAGCAGCAGATGAGGGGCCAGCAGAAGCTGCATGGAGCGGGGATGGCTCTGGCTGTAGTGGGCTGTGATGGCACCAGCAGTGGGGACAGAGGAAAGTAGCCCTGGGCCTGTGGCCCCTCTTCCCTGAGTGTCCTCACTGGCTGAAGGGGCAGCAATGTCCTAAGTCACCCAGTCTGGTGTCTCAGCTACTTTACTGATTCAACGTCTTGAAGACAATGGGAACTAGCAAACCTCAGAAACGAGATCTGCCAGCTCACAGTGTGTTTATGATTTCCTGGGTGACCCCTACATGTTATAGCTGCTCGGAGCAATCCTGAGCTGCCAACCCCCAGGAATGGAGAGTGGGCGTGGTATGTGAACCTTGTGACCAGGGAAGAGTAGTCACCCAGACCCAGGTGACTCGGGTGCCACCGAGACCCAGGACATCTTCATTCCCCACAGTATCCCCTGAGGTCTGGGTTGACACAGTGGACGGAAGGGGAGTAACTGCCAATTGGACCATTGCAGCAGTAGGGTGGTGATTCTCTGGACCCCCAGGGTGAATACGGAGAAGGGATCATGTCTTGGTGTCTGGGAAGGAAAGAGAAGTGAAAAAGATGAAGAGTCAAAGCCGGGCCGGGAGGGGTTGGGGGCCTCAAATGGCAGGTTGGCCTCATTCTGGGGCTGGAAGGGAGACGGCTGTCTGTGGGGTCAGGGTTCCAGTTCGAGTTCAAGGTCATCCTACTGGCCAAAACAGAGACATAGCTGAAGGGAGAGGCTGTGATCAGCAGAGAAGTCATTCAGAATAGCAGCCTGGAGCTGGGGAAAGCCCTTGGGGTCAGGGCAAGAGCCCAGCTCTGCCTGTGTCCAGTCCCACGACTTGGACTGCCCCTTAGTCCTCGTGGGACTTCCTCAGCCATCAAGCAGGTTCCCAAATCCATCTAGGAGCCTGGGAGAGTTCAGGACCTGCTTCTTGGTGAGCATGGCAAAAGGTCATCTCTTGTCCTTGTCCCTGAGGAAGTTCTTCTCCCTGCACCACACCCTGCGGGGGGGGGGGGGGGCTAGGTACGCCCTGCGGGGGGCTGGTCCTGGTTATGAATCCTGGGAACGGCTAGAGCAGCAGATGGCCAGGGCAGGCTGGTGTATGCCATTGTTCCAGGCCCCAGCAGGCCCTGGGGGAAAAAAAGGAGTGTGTGGAGGTGAACTTTCACACTGACCAAGTTCCTCTGGTCATCATCGGGAGCAGAGCTGCAAGAGAGCCAGGCTTGGGCTACCTACTCCTAAGAGCCTATGAACCTCTCACAGTCCTCTCCAGGAGCAGAGCGGTTGGAGTGGGTGACAGTAGCTTCCTTCACGCCCTTCCAGACCCCCCCAGAGAGTGGTTCCTGGGAGCTGAGCCATACTCCTGACCTCACCAACTTGCTCATGAGCACTCAGCCCAGGTCTGGTCTTTGCTTCCTTGCCCAAATCCCCAGATCATGGGCATTGTAAATCCAGGGACGCTGGCTGGGTGTGAGGAGAAAGGTGGTCAGAATTCTAGCTGCAGTACCCACAGCTGGTGAGAAGAGAGGGGCCCCACACCCCTGGGAGAGTCCACCAACTTCCCAGGTTACCCAACTCCAGAGTCAGAAAGGGCATTAGAGCATCTCATCACCTCCTAGCTTGGAGATCTGATGATGCAGATCAGTGCTGAGACCTCTAGACCGCTCTCCCCCCGCCACCCGTGCTGACACACCCTTCCACTCCCTGCTTGTTCTTTCACTCCAAGCTGGCGACTCAGCCCAGACTGCATCCGCCCAGACTGCATCCGTGGCGTGGTTAGGTGTGTGTCTCCTCGTGGTGTGATGTCTGGTTTTTATTTAAATGAATTGTGAGGGGAGGGAAGAATTATGGTCCTCAAGAGAGGAGAGCATCTCGGGAGGCTAGGTACGCCCACCCTGCCTTCCTCGGCTGTAGCAAACAATCAGGGGCCATTAGATTTTCGTACTTCCCATTTTCTACTTCAATAAGTGTCTCCTATAGAAACTGATCGGCATTTTCTGCACTTGACAAGTAATAGCTTAGTCTTATTTCTAAGTGATCCCTATAAATCTAAATTACAGGCCAGCATGTAATTAATGAGCAACACATCCCATTACTGATCTGTTTACTTCAAGCCCACTTTCCTCCTCAAAGCAGTCTTCTCTTTTCAAAAATCACATTTTATTCACTTATTGTGTGTATGCATGCCTGTGCCTTCATGTGCCAGAGTGCCACAGCGCCTCTTCGTGTGTGTGGTCAGAGGACAACTTGCAGGAGTCAGTTCTCTCCTTCCACCGTGTGGGGCCCTGGGGATTGAACTCAGGTCCTCAGACTTGATGATGGTAGGCAGGCATCTTAACCCACTGAGCCTCTCACCCACCAAAGGTGTTTTATTTTATCATGAGTGGATGGGATTAAGGAATGGATCAGATGCTTCCAGGCCATCGGAAGGCTCCTCTGAGACCTAAGGTGCCCACCTGAGTGCAGGTGTCTCTGCTTCCCTGGCCCCACAGCATTCGAGCAGGAAATGAAGGCTGTGACAGTAGAGGCTTCCTTGTGGCTCTGTGGGTGGCCTCGCTCTCTCTCCAGCCTGGAGGTGTGGTCCTGACATTCCTGTCACCCTCCTTCTAACACCAGGACTGATGGCAACGAACTCTTCCTGTGTCTCCACCTGGGTGCTTCTCTCCATCCTACCCTTCCTGCCTGGTGGGGTCCAGGGGCCCATAGCGTCAACCTGGATGAACTCATCAGCTCCCTGGACAGCTCCCCCTGCAGCAGGAACAGCAGCCGCACGGTGTGGCATTGCGCGGATAGATGTGACCAAGTCTCTCTTCGTCCCAGCGGGGGCAGCAGTGGCAGACCAAAGAAAGCAATCCCACCTGAGTCTGGTGAGTGAAGCTGCGGGTTTCCTGGGGTTAGTTACAGGACTGTGGCCCGGGTTTTTGTTTGATTGGTTGATGGGTTGAGTTTACAGTTGCGGGGTGAGTCAAAGGCAGCTGTGTCACTGAGAAGTCCACCGCCGTATGGGTGACGACTCATGGAAGCTGCATCCCCAGAGCGTCCTGCACAACCTGCAGGGAGCCCTGCTTCTCTGAACCCCACCCCCTTCTTGAGCATTTCAAGTGACACAAGCTTCCAGAGTCTTTTGACCCGCCCTCCTCCCTCAAGAAGAAATAGTGACAGGGCACTCCACCCCTTCCTCTGGCTCCTACGTTCCTTCCACCCCTCTTGTATAACGGTCCTTTGAGCCTTAGAGGATCACAGCTGTCAGATTATTTCTCTCTATCTATGGCTGAGCATTGGACCCCTATGACACAGCAACAGTCACGTGTATTCAGGATCTGGAGCAGCAACATGGCTCCAAAGCCCAGTGCTGATTGCAAAAGTGAAGTTTCTCTCTGTGATTGACCCAGGCATAAACAGGAATGCTTAAACGGCAATTTGAGAATTATGACTGTAGCTCAGTTGGGTCCTTGCCTGGCATACACACAGCCCTGGGTTCAATCCCCCAGCACAGCATGAAACTACATGTATTAGTTCATGTTTGTAACCCCAGCACTTGCCTGTAACCCTGGCACTTGGAAAGTACAGGTAGAAGGACCGTTGGTTCAAGGTCATCCTTGGCTACATAGCGAGTCTGATGTTGTATGAGACTTGTCCTAAAATAAATAAGCCAATTAATGAATGAATAATAACAAGGGAATTTGACAGGCACAGAATAATAGCAGTGGCCTCCCGACTACAGTCTATGACCTACCCAGCTACAGGTCCTTGTTGTGGCTTATGATACCGGGCTTCACAATAAGGACTTCCCACCTAGTCCTGGCATGCATCCAACAGCAGCGATGTCCAAGTTTGTTCTCTGCGGCTGTGATAAACACTGACCCAAACCAACATGGGAGAGGAAAGGGTTAATTTCCTCTTACAACTTATAGTCCATCATCCAGGGAAGCAGGTGTGCAAGCAGGAGCTGAAGGAAAGACCATGGAGGAGAGCTGTTTGCTGGTTCACTTCCTCTGTACCTCAGCTGCCTTTCTTACACAGCCCATCCACCTGCCCAGGGATGGCACCACCTACCATGGGCTGGGCCCTCCTCCATCACTTAGTAACTAAGAGAATGCCTCATAGACATGAACGTCGGCCAACCCAATGGAGGCAATGCCTCAGTTGAGGTTCCTGCTTCCCAGGTACGTCAAGGTGATAACCAAAGCTATCTATGACAAGTGAGAGTAGCCTTTACGGTTTGTGGGGCCCCAAGAATCTCTATGTCCAACAATTCACGGGAAGGTAGCTCACCCTGGCACTGGTTTTGCTCAACAGGCTCATGGCTCCTGGGAGTGCCCTTTCCCATTCACACAGTGTGCCTTCACTCAGTCTCCTTAACTGTTGTCTTTACTCTTCTCCCAGCTGCTTCTACAAAATGCTTAAAGTTTCACATTACAGAAAGAAACCTTTATACAGAGGGTAGGTAGGATCTCCAAAGGCTGCCACCACTTTCTACTCCAAGAAAATGCCAGTTGGTCTTGGACAGCTATGGAGGCTTTGAAAAAGAAATACTGGCAAGGTCCAATAGAGAGTGAAAAGATTCCATTCCTCACGTCAACTGTTCGGTCAAGAAAGCAATGCTGGGCCCAGAAGCATGAATGGAATACACGACCCCATCTAACCATCCAGCAAGCAGACGCTTTTCACAAGCTGTTGGCATCCTCATCCCAGGATGTTCCCACTGTCACAGGGCTGCTGAGCTTCTCCACACCCCAATGGGTCCTGTGGGGCTGGCTTAGCCCAGCTCAGGAGGAGCAGAGCCACACTCCCACCTGCTGGGACTGTCTGCCCCTGGAACCAGCTTGGTGGTACTGACAGGCTCTGAGCCATCATGGTAGCCATACCTGGCTGTCGGAAGACCCTGGGCTGAGCAAACAGTCTTGACTCCCAGTAGATGTTTTTTTCTGCAGGAGAGAAATGTACACCATATTCTCTGGGGAATAACTGCCTCCCTCTAGGACAAGCTTATTTTTTCCCTTGTACTGTTTTATTTTCTACGTCTTCCATAAACCGTTGCTGAGGTTTTAAAGCCTTCCAGAAGCTCACTAAGAAGCATTAGTCTTTCTGTTAACTCCCGCCCTCGGAATTCAGGCTAGCACAAATCTTAATATACTTGCCTGCTAGTCACCCTGACAGGACCCACTGTCCACTTTTCTCTTTTTTTTCTTCTCCTCTTGGGTGCTTTGGTGTCTTATAAATCTAATTTATATGCCAGTCTAAATCATTCAGGTCTTTCCAAGCCCCTCCCACCTCATAAAGACTGTTCCCCTGTGGTGACCAGCAAAACCACTAAAGCCCCATGCCAGGTTTGAGGTCCCTGCTGAACCAACATTTTTCTTTTTAAAAACTCATGTATTTCTATTTTATGTATATGAACGCTTGGCTGCATCTATGTCTGTGTACCGTGTGCGTGCCTGGTGCCCGTGGAGGCCAGAAGAAGGCGCCAGGTCCTCTGGAACTGGAGTTACATATGATGGTGAGCCACCATGTGGGTGTTGGGAACCAAACCGAGGTTCTTCAAGAGTAGCAAGTGCTCCTAGCCACTGAGCCGTCTCTCCAGCCCCTCGACCCCCGTCTCTGCTGTTCTGTGAACACAGTCCCATTCAGCCCAGCAAACTGGACATTGGACACCGCCTCTCTCTTGCCAGGTTGCCTCAGCAATGCCTTTCCTTTCATTACTGTCCTCCAGTCCCTGACATTCCTGAGGACTTTAGACAGTGGCAAATAAGTGTCCCCAACGGTAAATGCGAGCCAATCCAGGAGGGCTCAGTTTCCCACAGCTTGACTTTGGTTTACAGCCTTTGTCTCAGGAGGGATGGGTAGTTACATTGCTCAGTTTTTTATTGCACCATAGTAAGACTGATGCTACCCACTCCCATGTTCCACAGCCTCGCCATCCAGTCTGGGAGAATCTCTTTCATTCCTCTTTTAAAAGTCTTTCCCAATTGTAGCAGCGAGGTGCAGATTTCACCCTAATCATCTCAGTGTCCTGTAGCGAGCCATTAAGAGGCTGGCTTCTGCATGCTGAGCTGTGGACGCTCCCTTTCTCTACATTAAAGGCTGGAGCCATAGGTTATTTGCTATCATTTCTGCCCTGTTCTCTTTCCGAGTCTTTGGACTCCAGGAAGGCCTCTTCAGCATTGGCCTAGGAGATCTGATTGGTTCTGTGTTTGCCTTGTGTCCAGTCAGCTGTAAACAGCAAGCCAACACCTCCATCACACACCCCTTCCTTCCACCTCCCTACCAAATTGAGGGTAACGCTGATGATAATATCTGCGTGCTTTTTCCAGATTGGAATTCCTCTTTCACGGGCAAGTCTTTGGCACATCTCTTATGCTCACAGCAGAGGCTATGTATGCCACAGCCGCCACAGTGTGCTCACCTTTCTGTCCCATAGATGCCACCTTGGCAACTGCAACATATTCTCTAGTCTACCAGCCATCTGTGGGTATCCCCATACTTATGAGGCAGACCTCATTCACCATACCATCCTATAATATGTAGAGAAATGCAACTACCCTGGAAGTCTCTCCAAGGATGCTCTACTCTCAGATGGATGGGGACTCAGAGGCTGCTGTATTAATGAAATTTCCACTCTTGCATGATGATAGTTCACAAAAACAGCATCCCTGGAGCTTCCTACACAGCTTGCAGGTGACTTTGCTGCCCAGTCTCCTCTCTTCAGCATTATTTACTGCCTTTATAACCTCAGAGAGAGGTCTGTGAGTCTCCTAAGCTTCAGGAACTTCCTGGAAGCCACATATTTCCTTAGCTCCCTGTGTCCTATGAATGTCCCTCCTCCCCCATCCTAAGAGGGTGTGTTTCAGTTGAGAAGAAATAGGTATGTAACAGGCTTCCTTTGCAGCACTCCAAAATCATGGCCCTGGTGACAGCACCAGTCAGCAGCCCAACAGTGGTGCGGGACATTTCACAAGGCTCCCCACTAGATGAAGAATTATAAGTGAAGGGAGGGAGAATCAGCTTTCTCTAGCGGGGAGACAAGCCCTCCCTAATAGGTTATCCAATCCCAAGTGATCAGTCCTAAACACATGTACATACGGGAAATACTGAACAGACTCAGTAGGTTCATGTATATGAATCTGATGTATGTATGTATGTATGTATGCATGTATGTATGTATGTATCATAAATCTGAGAGGGAATGGAGAATAGGGAAGAGTTGGAGAACAAGTTGGGGGGAGATGTAAATGATATAAATATAGTATACTCACATACGAAATTCTTGAAAAGTTATTTAAAATATTAAGATAGGTGTGATGGTGCATGGATACCTTTGATCCTAGTATTTAGGAGCCAGAGACAGGTAGATCTTTGTGATTTCAAAGCCAGCCTGGTCTATAAAATAAGACCCCATTTCAAAAGATAAAATAAAAAATAAATACATTAAAAAATAAAATGCATGCCCCAACCATTCTCCGCAAGACTTCCCGTCCCCAACCCTCAGAATCAGGGCTTGACTCCTGCCTGTGGCTTCTGAGATCCCCCAGGGGCCACTCCTGTCCCATATCACCCTTTTCACACAGCTGTTCATTCCTCCATCCCAGGCCACTCCTCCCAGGACAGAGGTGCACACATTACATTATGGGATTCTCAGGGGCCTTCACTTCCTGGGCTCCCCCTAAATGACGATAAATTGCTTATTCTAAGGAAGCAGTGGGCCTCATGTGGGGTGGGGAGAGATCAGGGTTCTTCTGTCCATTAGTGAACATGGCTCCCTCTCTACCCTACAGCATCGGATCTTCCAGAGATGGAGGAAATCTAAGCTCAAAGTAGGTCTCTGCGACCTGGCTGGGGGCAGGGCTCCTCCCTGGAACTAAGCTGGTGAGAACAGACCCAGGCAGCTGACAGCAGAGAGGATGGCTGGGGATGACTAAAGATGGGTCCTGTCCATTCTCAGAGAGGATGGAGCTGACAATTTAACAGCATCCTTTCTCTCTCTCACCATCCCTCCACCCCGCCCCCCACTCTCATACTACCTGGAGGGTCCAAGGCAGAACACTTGCCTATGAGATTGGCTAAGTCCCCTTTAGCTGGTGGTGGCTGTCTGGCTTCTCAGTAGATGGGCAGGGGCATCCTAGGTGAGGGAGAGCCAGTCTTTTTCCCAGTCCCAGGGCAGGATTGAAGGCTACCTGGGATATGCGCAGGCATGGATGCAGAGCTAGGTGTGTGTGGAGGATGGAAGGCATACAGGCGGGGTCTCTGCTCTAGTCACCAGGGGCCCAGCAGCCCTGCTCCGAGCTCGGATGTTTTTCTGTTCTAATTAACATCCCTGAGAATTAAACCTCACACCCCATAAGAGCTCGCTCCCCGGGGAGCACTCCCGCTCAAAGGCGGATTAAATATGAACCAGTTCCCACCCGCCTGGCGCAGTCAGGGAGGCACAAACCAGAGGCGGAAGCTGTAATTACCAGCTGATTATGCGGCGAGAGTTATTAAAAGATAAAACAAAACATCTCCCAAATAAAAACAATCAATGCCACTCCGTTATTCCTGTTCTGCTTAAAGAGCCCGGCCCTTCCTCTTTCTCTCAGTAGACGGTCCCACACTGCTCCCAGGCTATGACTGAACATTTACTGTATGGCCAGTGGCATGCAGGGAGCAAGATGAGAAGTGGAAACTCAGGTATGAGGCTGCCCTCTTGGGGCTCAGAGTCAGGAGAGGACCTGACCTCTCAAAGAAGAATCACACAAACACACCACTACCTCTGCAGAGGGGACAGTGTACTAAGAGACTTGTGGGATGATAATAAGGGGAACTAACAGCTAGGGGAGGGATATTAGGAGCTAGTACTTAACTTGAGCCTCAAAGGAGCTAGCTACCTGAGGAAGGGCCGAGTGATCTAGGGAGCAGGGATGAACTGTGCTAAAGAGCTGGAGGTGAGAAGGAGTGTTTGAAAGATTCACAGAGGATAGGGAGGTGCGATGTGTCACGTGTCATGAGGAGAGTGTAAAAGGAGGGTGTGGAGGAAGTAGCAGCCAGACCTGCAGGCTCTTGCCACCTCCTCAGTGGGGTTTGGTGACTCAAGATTTCCAAAGTAGCACTGAGTTGTAAGTGACCCCATGTGACCTGGTTTATAAAATGATTCAGAAGCCTCCATGGAAGTTAGACAGGCGGACTCAGAATAGAAATGTCTCAGAATAGAACAGAAGGGTAGGCATGGGGTTGGGGCTCACCCACACCTCTCCTAGGATCCTTCTGAGAGGGCCTGCAGCTCCTTTTCTGGGTGGAGAAGGGGCAGAGGCTAGACCAGGAGCCAGCATCGACTGTCCTTTTAAGCGTGTGGACCCCAGCTCTGAATCCCGTGGAGAGGCTTGGTTTACTCACTCCTGTCCCACAGGGCAGAGCAAGCCCTCAGGACCCCTCCCACTCCGCCTTGCTTTTCCTAGAGCAACTGTACTCAGCTGTGTTTGCTTATGAGCGTCTGAGTTCCGGGCTCTGAACATCCCCGAATGGCTGGAGACTGCCCTTCAGATAGCTTCCGCCAGAACAGGAAAGCTGGGAGCAGGTGCTTTCCCACTGCCTGTTCGTCCGTCTGTCCCATCGGCCCCTTTGGTGGGTACGAGTGCATGCCTCAGTCCGTTTTCTGTTGCCGATAACCTGATCCTGCAGACCGAGTGAGCTGAGTACTAAGAAAGGGGTTATTTGAGCTTGTAGTTGAGGAGGGAAGGGGAGGGGAGGGGAGAGGAGAGGACAGGGAAATAGAAGGAGGGAAGTGGGGGATAGAGGAGAGAGAAAGAGAGGGAAGGGAAAGAGATAAGAGGAGGAGCCAGAGGAGAAAGAGAAGTGGGGGGGAAGGGGAGGGAGTGAGAGTGGGGGAGGAGGGAAGGAGAGGGTGCTAGCGACCTACTTCTTCCTACCAGGCCCCACCTGCTAAGCTCCCCCCACCTCCCAACAGACTATTGAGCTGTGGATCAATGGATGGATTGATCCTCTTATGATGTCAGAGCCCTATTGGTCCGGTCACCTCTGAACACTTCTTACTGGGGACCAAGCCTCAGCATGTGGCCTTTGGGGACACTTCTAACTGAATTCCAGTGTGCTGCATCTCCCAGGCCATCCTCAGGGGAGCTTCCTTCTGCCAGGAGCCAGAGCAGACAGTGGGCAGGAGGCCTGGCTGGAGGCAGGAGGCCTCCCGTGTCTTCGTAAGTGGCAAGGTGGTCTGGAAACCCACCAGATGGGCAATGTGCTAACACCTCTGTGGTAGGCATTAAATGTCACCTCCTCCTGTTCCCATCAGAGTATCCAGACATACGTGTTCCCTCAGACATACCCTGCCACCCCACCAAGCATGACAGCACTGTTGGCCTCACGGTCCCCAGGACCTAGATTCTGTCATAGTCCTAGGTCACCTAACCCAGAAGAGACACTAAATGTCAGAGGCCCCCAGCCACAGAGACGGGCCTCAGAGCCTGTGCCTAGACCATGCAACTCTCCAGCCCCCATAATGCTAGGCATGTGCCTCTTGTCACCCACGGTTCTCATTCCACAGAGGTCCTGATCAGCAGTCAGCAGTCACCTTGGCCACAACTTAATACGCCCTTTGTTGTTGTCGAACTTTCCATGGCCAAGCTGAGAATTCTCCATTTTAT
The DNA here is from genome assembly GCF_007827085.1 of Peromyscus californicus insignis. Classification (NCBI taxonomy): domain Eukaryota; kingdom Metazoa; phylum Chordata; class Mammalia; order Rodentia; family Cricetidae; genus Peromyscus; species Peromyscus californicus. Next base: position 23,279,429 of record NW_026294573.1, on the reverse strand, counting down.
GTTCCACTGCCCTTTTCATTAAAATCTCACCTCTCTTCCCAAACTTCACAGCTCCCCGCCAAGAAGCCAGGCAGCATCTGAGCGCTTGGCTGCCTGGAGATTGCTACCCCCAAACAGCCTCGCCTCACTCACACTCCCATGCACTACCTCCTGGAAAGCCCAAGGACATGGAAGCCACGTGGAAACAAGGCTCTGCTTCCCAGAAAGTCCTTGCACGCCCCTAGCCTTTGAAGGGCCTCTCCATCCTCATTTCTCCCAACAGCTTTTCTGTCTGGTCAGCACTATCAACAGATGCTGCCTCTCCTCTGATCCTTCTGCCTCCTCCTTCCCAGGACTAGGTTTACTGGGATGCGCAGCCATGCCCAGTTTGTGTGGTACTGGGGATTCAACCTGGAGCAGACTAGGCAAGCACCCTGACTGAGCCACATCCCCAGCTCTCTCCTCCTGTTACGAACACCGTAGTCCCACATGGGTAGGGTCCCACCTGCACAGCCTTGTTGGACTTTCATAGTCTCCCAAAGGTTCTAAGGCTCTACCTATGAGACCTTCATGGAATACACTTTACATCTTCTTCATAGCTTACAATGGAGTTGGTTTTGAATGAGGAAATGAACCCAGGGCATCAGGACCAGGCCTCTGAAAGACAAATGAGAACCAAGCTCACAACATCAGGCGGTGGGGGTGGGGAGAACCCATCTAACTCAGAAATACAACCCCACAGTCAGAGTTACGGGGCCTAATGAGACTGGAGTCCTAAGTGCTGAGCCTTTAATTTCTTGGCTCTTCTCCCCGAAAACATATTCCATGAAATGTGCCTGGGCCATCCATCCTCCCAGATGGCTTTTTAAGTGAAGCTGTTTGTTACAGGGAAGAAGAGAAGGGGGAAGGAGGAGAAGCTGACGGAGCCTGTGCACACCGCCCCACCCCCCAACCCCCGGGGACAAGATGGCGTCAGCAGTGCATTGCTGGATAGCAAGTGTGTCTCTGGGATGGAAAACCCCAGGCTCGGACAGGTCAGAAATGACTTCCAATCCCAGCTCTGCCTCATCTGATGACTTTGGCTTCCTGCTTTGTCCTCTTTCCCATCAGACTGGACCGTAAGTCCTGTCACTCAGAGTGACTCTGGATGAGCTCTGTCATGTTCCCGCTTCTAGAGGTGAGAAGCATGGCTTCATGATGACATCTGCCTTGGAGGCTCCCTGCTCCCCATCTCCACATGGCTTTTGGAAGCACTGTGGTTTGCATCTGGAAGGTTCCCCCAAAGGCCTATGTGTTAAAGGCTCAACATTTAGTACGGCCTTATTGGGAGATGGCACCTTATCTTAGGTGGTGGAGACTTGTGGGAGGTCTTTAGGTCACTGGGAATGAGCTCTTAGGGGTGGCTCTGGGACCTCAGTGCCTTCCTCTCTGTCCCTCTGCTCAGCTCCTCTACAAGCTCTCACCATGACGTACTGCCTCACTGTAAGCCCAAAGGGATGGAGCCAGTCAAAGGACCCATTACACTGTAGCCCAACTAGATGGTCCTGTTTATACACCAGTATCTCAGTCCACACACTGTCTGGTGTTTGCTGTTTGAAGAATTACTGGAGAATCATCAAGATGTTCCCTTGCCACAGTATGCCAACTCAGGGGCTCAGCCCTGGCCGTTGGGCCAGGTCAGACACCAGGGTCTGACAACTGATTAACTTCCTGCTGTGTCACACTGCAGTGAATTCTGTACGCACCGGCTGTCTCCAGGCTTGTTTCTCCTTGTACAGTTTTGGCTTTCTGATTACTGTAGTTTTGCCTGAGATTTTTAAAACAGTAGAGAGGTCCCATGTAGCCTTCACTCAATTTCTTACAGTGATTACAACTCACTTGACTGTCTCGCAGGGTCAACATCTGGATACGGACATCTGTAAAATTTGTAAGTATGATTCTGCCATGCAGTCACATATGCTGATGTTTATAACCACACAACAACCAAGATCAGAATCATTTCCACACTACAAAGACTCCTTCATGCTGTCCACTGGAACCATGCCCACCTTCCTCCCCAGGCCCATCTTCTCCTGATCCATGAAAATCACTGATGTTTCTAAAATACACAAAACTTTGACATTTTAAGAATGTTGTATAAGTTGGGCATGTTACACACCTGGGTCAGGGTGTTGAGTGAGGCAGGAGGATCACAAGTTTGAGACCAGCCTGGGCTACATAGGGAGAACCTGTCTAGAGAGAGGTAGGAGGAAATAAGGAGGAAGAAGAGGAGAAGCCAGAATCAGACACTACATAACCTTTCAAGATGGCTTCTTTTTTCACCCTTGACTTGTTCTCTGGCCTCACTGATCATCTTAGCTCTTGCTTCTGGTGGTAAGTGATGCTGCCACTGTTCCTTTGGTGTGAAAGCCACCTCTGCACATCTTAGTTGCCCAGGTGTTCCTTTACCCCTGCACTCCTGATAGTGAACGGTGTCCCCTTGGTCCTTGGGACATGATCCACCTCGGTCTACCCATAACGTTCAGCCTCTTGTTCCTCTAGTTCCCATTTGTCAAGACAAGTCTTTTTTTTTTCTCATCACTGATGACTGGTCATCATTTTTCCAAGGGTTTTGGGAGATTGTAAAGTCTTGTGTTCCTCGAATGCGTTGATCAAGTTTAACATGATGGCACATGCCCATCGTGTCAGCGTTCGAGAAGCAGAGACTTCAGGGTCACAAGCTTTCAGCCAACCTAGTCTTCAGAGCACATCCCAGGCCTGCCAGGTCTACATAGCAAGGCCCTGTCACCAAAAAACAAAATACAAGGAATAAACAAACAATGCTTTTACATCAAAGTCACCAATTGCACTGTGGAGAATCTATGTCCAAGTTCCCGCCGAATTCCTTCCTTGACTGGGTGAGTGATCTAGTCTCGAACCCCACCTTGTCACATGTTGTCCTGGCTCACTCCTCAGATCGCTGACTGGTGTCAGTCTGACTCTTCCAAGAAGCAGACACAAGGGCAGGATGATACACAAAAGAGATTAATTATGGTAAATCACTGGGAAGGATGAATGGTGGTGCTGGGGAGACAGAAAGAGCCGCCAGACTGCAACAGAGGTCCCTTCCTCGGAAGGGGAGAGGGAGTAGAGGAGATGGGGTGGAATGTCTTAGACCACAGTGAGTGGAGTGAGCAGTGGCCGGAAAGTTCCCACTTCACAGGACTGCGTTAGTTCATTTTCCATTGCTATGACAAAATACCCAAGACTGGACACTCACAAAGAAAAGAGTATGTTCTTTTACTCACAGTGTTGGAGACAGAAAGTCCAAGCGGCCTGACCCCAGCTCTGGAGAGGGAATCCCTACCCTTGTTACTTCACAGTGAATGGCATCATGGCAGGAGTGTGTGTGTGTGTGTGTGTGTGTGTGTGTGTGTGTGTGTGTGTGTGTGTGTGTGTGTTGGGGGTGGTGGTCACATAACAAGAGAGGAATCCAGAGGAAGGCAAGGAGCCAGTTTGTCCCATTAGGGTTTAAGAAGAGTCCCATAAGAATGTGTTCACTTTCTTCCAATGACAGTTCCCTCCAATGAACACACTAGGCCCCACCTTTTAAAGTTCCCACCACCCCTGGTGTACCACAGTGGAGCCAAGTTTCCAACACATACTTCTTCAGGGGACAAATAATATCCAAACCAAGGCAGTGTGGATGGGATGGGAGTTCACAGTTAATGAATACTTTCTTTGGCCAGTACTACACATCAGTGTAGCTAGAGTTTTCCTGACTGGCCCACAGTCAGGACAAATCTCTGACACCCACCAGTCCCACAGCCACTCAGACCCAATCAAATAAACACAGAGACTTATATTGGCTACAAACTGTATGGCCGTGGCAGGCTTCTTGCTAACTGTTCTTACAGCTTAAATTAATCCATTTCTATTAATCTATACCTTGCCACGTGGCTTGTGGCTTACTGGTACTTTACATCTTCCTTGTCCTGATGGCGGCTGGCAGTGTCTCCCCCACCCAGCTTCCTGTTCTCTCCATTCTCTTCTCTGTTAGTCCCGCCTATACTTCCTGCCTGGCCACTGCCAATCAGTGATTTATTCATTGACCAATCAGCAACACATTTGACATACAGACCATCTCACAGCACATCAGTGCCCTTATAGTACTCCAGGGCCCCTCTACAATGGTATATTAGCCCTCATGCTGAAGATAAGTAAACTGAGACCCACATGGTCCATCAGGGGGTGCACTGTGGCCAGAACTCAGAGCTAGGGACAGAAACTGCAGGCTAGGTCAACCAGATCAACGTCATAGTGGGCTGTGGATACCAGGCCAAGGGTGTATATTAGTTCATGAAGACAAGAATTCCTGCCAGGAGACCTCTGGGCATAGCTGAGCCACAGGCAGGGTGTATTTGGCTCTTTCAAAGTTTAAAAATTGTGGATGCAATAATAAAGAAAAGCTCTGAGATTTTAAAATCATTCCTGATGTCTGAACATTAGAAAATGCAGGCCCCGAGTACTGTTACTGGAGTTGGGGCTGGATGATGCTCCCTCATATGACAGGCACCCACTAGGCAGCAGGAATCTCTCATACTCCTGTGCCTCTTGGAGTGTAGCCAGGCTAAGGAGGCTCTATTGCAAAAGACCCTCATGCTCCCCCTCACCTCTTGAGACTCCTTCTTCAGAACTGGGTGGCTCTCTGGGACAGCTGTGCTGTGTGAGACCTGGAGATGTGGGCTCTAACCATGGATCCACCATCAGAGCAGACATCCTTCTTCATGATGCGGGGAGAGACAGAGCACTAAAGTGAAGCTTTTCATGGGGAACATCACAGGTCCCTTCAGCCATGTGGACCCTGGTAACTTCAGAAGGTAGAGACGCCATCCTCCACGTAGGAGGGAAGCCATACCGGAGAGCAGAGTTTACCACACCTGGAGGCGGTGTGTCTGTGGCCCTGATGGAGGGTGTGATGGCAGAGGTCCACTTTACACAGGCAGGTCTAGTGCAGCAGAACTTCACCTCCCTGGTTACGCTCCAGAGGCGCAGGAGTACGAGCGGGTTCTTACTGACTAGTGGGCACCTGTCACATCCCGGAAGGGTGGAATCATCCAGCTCCAACTCCTACAATACAACTTGGGACTTACATTTTCTAATTTTCAGAAGTCAGGAATTTTCAGAAATCCTTCCAATGTCCCAGTGTGATGATGATGACGACATCACAGCAAATCCTTGAGAAAAGCATTGCAACCCCAGTTTCAACACACTTTCATTGAACACCTACTGTGTGCCAGGATGGGTCTGGATGGGTCAGGAGGAGAGACAGATGGGCAAACAGAGCTAGCACAGAAGGGGCATGTGTAGCACTCAGCAGTGAGGGCAGGTGGGACAGGGACCCTCTGACACTGCCTGTGCTGCCCTCCCCAATGGGCGCTGTTTTGTCCTACATTCCAAGGACAGGCATCCAGGGACCTAGGAGCCCCAGGCTAGGCTCTGGGGGAGGAGGGGGCAGATGCCTTTGCTGGCTGCCAGAGAGGCAGACAGAGCAACTTCAGGAAAGTTCAGGAAACTGGAGATAAGCATCCAGAGCCAGACAGGAAGCCAGACCTTGTCTGCAGGACTCAATCCTGAGGATGAGGGCAGCCACTTGGGCAAGACACACCCAAAAGGTCTATCAGCTGATACGTGTGAGAAAAACCCGGCCATCCTCGGAGGATCTGACAGCAGCGGACGTGGGTAAACGATGGTGCATCTAAATGAGGTGCAATTACTGAGCTATTAACATCAGGCTTTTGAGGAATTTTCAATGATGTGGGGAAATGCTGATGATATATAGTGAGCTTAAAAAAATCCTGAATAGCTGAATAAATTGTATGATCCCAATTACATAAAATTCAATATGTGCAGTGGAAGATAAGGAGGATGGGCTGGGCGGGGGGAGGGAAGCAACAGGACAAGGGGGGGGGGAGAAAGTGGAGAAGGGGGGGTGGGCAGAACTCACATGCTGAGCGGAGCGTGCTCCACACGGCAGGCTTCCCTTCAGTGGCTGTGAGGCCCACTGTTGTATAATGAGGAAGCTGAGCACAGACAGCCCAAATCTCCTGTCACAAATCTGAGACTCAGAGCCACAGTTTAAATCCAGGTCTACCGGACAAGGACCTACATTTGCTAGGTTTGGGAAACTGAGGCAGGCTAAAGCTGGGACATTTCATCTCCAGGCCCAAGGTTGCTCAGTAAGGTGTGAAAGCCTTCCAGGAAGTGTGGCACCTGCAGATCATGTCCCCTTTCTGAGGTGTCTGTGTGTCTATGTCTATGGTGTCTCTATGCCTGTCTGTGTGCCTGTCTACATTTGTGTGTCTCTGTGTATGTATATGTGTCTGTGCATGTGTGCGTGTTCATGTGTACATTTATGTGAGTCTGTTTGCATCTCTGTGTGTGTCTGTGCATCTTTGTATGTGTCAGTATGCAAGTGTCTGTATATGCGTATTTCTGTGTGTCTGCGTATTTCTGTGTGTGTGTGTGTGTGTGTGTGTGTGTGTGTGTGTGTGTGTGTGTAGTGTGAGTGAATGAATGCATGAGTGTGGGTGCAGGTTTTGTCCTTTCTCAAGTCTTTTGTTCACCACCCATCCCCCAGGTCCAAGAGGCTGTGGAATTACTGATGCATTTTCCAGATGAGGCAGCTGAGATGCCCAAGGGTGATCCATTTGTTCTGAGTTTCTGGCTAGTTGCAAATCAAGGCTCCCGGAGAAGAGTTCAAGCTTCTGGATAAAGGAGGGAAGAGGAGGGGACAGGCCAAGGGTCCTAACTGCAGGATGTCCCCAGCCATGCCCAGAGGTGCCTGAACCACCAGGACCCTCCTAGCGGGCCTCCCTGTTTCCTCCACACACTCTCTATCCCTTATTCTCATCTATATACCATGCCAGGTTCCAGCAGTGTGGACAGAGGCTTTCCTTCAAAGACTCATCAGAGTCAGAAGAGGAGAGAGCTGGGGTTCCTCAGGGGAAGGAGTTGATGCTGGGCCACTTGTGGCCATCTAGGGACTTCTCCTCTGTCTGAGCTGCTTATCTGATGCTTCTAGAAGGTTCCAGGCCAGGCTCTATTTGCTGTCCTGAGGGATGACACCCAGCCTGAGGTGCCTCTGAGCCTCTGAGGGTCTTTTCTCCTGTGGCTGCTGGTCTGTCCACACCCCTCAGCCACAACCTCCACCATGGCCTCCTGCTGTGGCCATGCGAAGCCAGTCTGGGTTCTTCTTTCCCTTCCCAATGCCAAAGGCTGCTTGCTGCCTCTTTCTCTCTCTCTCTCTCTCTCTCTCTCTCTCTCTCTCTCTCTCTCTCTCTCTCTCTCTCTCTCCTAAAATGCAGAAAACAGGCGATGCCATCGGTTCTAATTGTTTGCTCCCAGATGGGGTGTGTTAACCAGCATGTCAACAGAGGAAGATAAGCTTCATCTGCCTGGCTTCTAGTCACACTCTGGGGGTCTGGAAGGACCCTAGCCCCCAGCCCCAGTTAGGACATAATTTTCTGTTTTACAACGAAGAATGTGAAAGACCGTGAGGTGCAGAGTCTCGCTGAGGTGGAGAGAGCTTGGGCAAGTGAGAGGATCCTGACTCCGGCGTCTGGGTTCTTTTCTCCAGGGTTTTTGTTTTGTTTTGTTGGTTTCTTGAGACAGGGTTTCTCTGTGTAGCCCTGGCTGTCCTGGAACTCACTCTGTAGACCAGGCTGGCCTCGAACTCACAGAGATCCGCCTGTCTCTGCCTCCCAAGTGCTGGATTAAAGGCATGCGCCACCATACCCAGCTCTTCTCCTGGATTTTGTTCGTTTGTTTGTTTGTTTTTTAATCATGCATTTAGGTCAGAAAGTTCCCTGGGCTGAGAGAACTAGACTCCATACACAGAGTCGAAGTTCAGGACACTAGTGCCCACTCCTGCATGGATTCCCACAACACACTTCTGAAGGTGCCATGTTCTCGTTATAGAAGAAGACACTGAGGGCCAGGGAGGTTCGAGTGACCTGAGCCGCCCAGCAGACAGCCTGAGCACCGATATCCTCTGTGTTCTTCCTTCTACGACGTCCCCCCTCCCCCTGGGGCGGGGGTCGGAGAAGGAAGCTGCTGAAGTCTCAGAGTGGGTGGGTGTGGCTGGATCTGTCATCATGTGAGTGGGACACACTTTAGCACCCCGGGATCTAAAGAACATACTCAGCACCCACGGGCGCCTTGTTCCATCCTGCTCTTATTTGGCCCCACACCAGCCTCCGAGGCAGAAGTTATTCTCATTTTACACAGGAGGAAACGATACATGGCAATCTCAGCAAGCAGAGAGGGGGACTGAATTGATACCAGATCCACCTACACAGAGCTCCTCTGCCTGGCCTGAAACTGTTCTGTGGTCTGTGCTAGATGTCTCCTCCTCGTCGCCTGAGAACACCTTGTGCAGAGGCAAAAGGGCATGATGGGCTGACCACCGTGGTCTGTCATACCTGCCTGTGTCAGGCTTGTGGTCTGTCGGAGGGAGACCTGTCTGTCTAAGGGAGGCCTGGAGGCCACTAATGTCTTACCCCCTCCCCACCCCATTCTTATGTACTCATCAGGGTCTCATCTACCCAGGAGTAAGGCTAATTGGTGCTCACAGCCTTTTGGGGGGTGTGTATGCAGTGGTTTGGAGGCTTCCTTATAGCCTTGGAGAAAGGGTACAGCCCCGGCAGCCATCTGTCCAATTCATTCACTAATTTAGTGTTCATTTGATGGATACTGGATGAGCATCTGCTTTGTAACAAGCCCCGGGGGCTAGGGGTGCAACGTTGAGCAAAGCAAGCTGAGCCTCCCTGGAGCTCATGTTTATGTGTCTAGGAGACAAAAGGCAAACATGATGTAATTAAGAAACAAGTATTAAATGGTGGAACAGGGCGAGAAGGCAGAGCTGTGGGAGCCCGGGATAGGGCTGAAACCAGGCCAGGGGGCTCAGGGCTTTTTAGCAGAGGTTACCCTGGAGTATGAGCTGAGGCCTGATTAGCTGCTCGCTGGCACAGCACAGAGGGAGCATGGCTGTGTGCTGGATGCCTAGCAAGTGGATGGGCACAGCACTGGAGATGCCAAGAGTTTGCACTCCATCGTGAAGCTCAGGGTCTGTGATGCCCTCTCACTCAGTGTGTTACCATGGCTGAAATGCACTTAGGTTGGGCATGGTGGCTCATGCCTGTAACATAAACACTTGGGAGACTGAGGCAGGAAGATTGCCTCCAGTTAAAGGCAATCCCAGGCTGCATAGAGAGACCCTGTTTCAAAGCAAACAAACAAACATACAAAAAATAAATAATTAAAATTAAAAATTTAATGCTTGAGAACCTAGGATCCTGATTCTGAACTCAATAATTTTGAGCGTTGGGACTATTAGGCGAAGGTTGGGGCCCTGGGGGATTTCATGTTAGCCTCTGAGAGCTGTCTGTCTTTAGAGCCTGTGCCTCCAGTGCCGAGGCCTCTGAGGCTAGAGAAGCAGCTTCTGGAATCTTCTATCCCCGGGGAGGGGGTTCTTCCGAGTACTTTGTGGTTTATACCCAGGATGCCCTTATGGACCTGTGGCTTAGGGGATGTGGTTCCCCTCTGTACTCTCAGCCTGGCCTACCCGCCTTATCTGCATTACCGGCTCCCACAGAGAATATCAGGAAGCATGTGGAAGTCCCAGGGTGGGTCCCCCTCTGTTAATCATCTCTGGAGATATCCTTGCAGACACACCCCGAGGAGTATCTCACCATCTTCATGATTCTAAATTGTCAAGTTAACACTTGAGCATTGAATTGCTAGGCTTTTAATTGTGGTTGAAAATATACACCATAAACTTTCTTGTTTCAGCCATGTTCCAGTGCAGTCTACAGTAGTGTCCACTGCGTGCATGTTGGGCATCTCTAGAACTCGGACCTGGGGAGGTGGCTCAGTGGGTAAAGTATCTTGAGGACCTGAGTTCAAACCCCCAGAGCCCAGATATTCATCTGCAATCCCAGCACACACACACACACACACACACACACAACACACACACACACACACACACTCACACACAAACACACTTGAAACTATTTCCTCCTTCCCCAGCCCCTGGGACCACCATTCTACTGTGTACTTCTAAGAATATGGCTATTAAAAGCATCTAATTTAAGTGGCAAATTCTGGCCTGACTATAGGGAGCTTCAGTACATGCGGGTCATACAATTAGCTAAACTAGAAGGAGCAAGCATCCTCCTTGATGGGAGAGATGAGCCAGAGGAGAAATGATGGCACTTTAAAGACTTGAAAGTTCAGGCAATTATCACCACTACCATCAACATCTTCACTGCCACCATCACCATAACCATCAACATTACTATCACCCTCATCACATGACCCATCATCACCATCACCATCATCACAATCACCACCATCATCACTACCTCCATCATCACCATAACCATCAACATTACTATCATCATGGTCATCAGCATCATCATCACCATCACCACCATCACCATAACCATCAACATTACTATCACCATCCTCATCATCACCATCACCACCATCATCACATCATCATCACCATAACCATCAACATTACTATCACCATCATCACCTTCACCACTATTTTTATCACCCTCATAGAATAGCATTTACATGCCATGAACCTGCTTTGTGCCCCTGCTCCTGACACTAGGCAAAGAAAGTAGCCAGCCCAGGGCCAAGAACACGGCAGACAGCTCTGCTGGCTGGAGGGCCTAAGGCAGGAACCACCAGTGGGGTCTACTTTTGAACCTTTTGTACCTGTTGTATTTCTGACATGTTGGCTGGTTCTTGGCTTACGACAAAGTGAAACGGAGAACGTACAGCTGGAGTTATCAAGTGTTGGCCTGACTCAGAAAAGACAGCTTTTGCCTGGGAAGATTCACTTCCCGTGCTGGGGGATGGCACAGAAACAGTCTTTTCCACCGTGACTGTCCCCATTTGACATGGAGAAGCAAAGTCCTGGAGAAGTCAAGTGATCTGCCCAAGGTCACACAGCAGCTCACGCCCAAGCCGGTGGGCACCAGGGAGGGCTGCCTGGAGAAAGCCAGCAGAGTGCTCAGGATGGAAGTCCACCATGGTTTTCTGCTACCTGGATCTCAGGCCTCCGGGTCAGAATTCTCTAGAAGGACCTTCCAGGTCCTCCTGAGGCAGCTCCCACTTCCACTCCAATCAGACGGCATCATGGCAGAACCAGGCAGGATGGGGTGGGGTGACGGGTGGGAAGAAGCAGATGTTTCTGGGCTGTCCGTTCATGTGGCTCTGGACCCTAGCCCCCCATTACACATTCTCCCAGCACCATGAGCCTTTATAGCGTGTGTGGCTGTGCGCTCATGTGTAGGAATCTAGATCCTGTCTGTTCCCATCTTAGCTGGAGCTCCATGGGGCAGAGTCCATGTGTTTTGCTTGATTCTCTCAACACACTGGCTGAAGGTTCTCAGTAAGAGCGCAGAACAAATAAGTGAATACTGGGGTCACCCAGGATCAGCTTATATCTCTCTGAGACAGTGTTCCCCATGGCTGAGATATGTCTTAGGCCCTAAGTCCTCCGCTTCTCCTTCAGGGTCTACACCTAAGAGGCATCAATAATTACCTGTCACGGGGAGGAGGCCAAGGGTCTCCGACGGAGAGGAATCACTGACTCGGCAGTATCTCGGCACTGAGTCGTGCGGACTTGAGCAGTTCCGCCCACGCAGACATCTGGTTCCCGAAATATCCCAGGCTAGCACACACGCAGAGCCCTCACAGCTGAGCTGACTCGAGGTTTCTCGCTCAGTGAGGCGAGTCTGTTTCTGAAGCCATATAACAGGAAATGAGCTTCAGAGGCAGATGGGAGGAGAGAGGGCTGATCTCTCCAGTTGTGGATTCAGTGAGGTCTGTCCTTCCGTTACAGGTACAAGGGACATGCTGTAACACTGCAGTTCTTAGCTCATGAGGTACTGTGTAGAGTCATGGTGCAGCTGACAAGGCTGACTGGTAGATAGAATTTGATCTGTATCCTCATCAGTAAGGCCCTGGTCCCCCCATTGCAGATGGACAAGGATGCCATCGTTCTCACACCCGTCAGCGAGTCCTTTACATGCAAGGCCCTTATCCTCCTTCCCTAGGACCAGTGTTTATTGATGCCTCTTAGGTGCAGACCCTGAGGTAAGCATGGAACCTAGGGCCTAAGATATATCCTTTAGCCACTGTGTTGGAAGAATGAAGCAAAACCATAACATACTCTGTGGTGGTATTGTGTTCCCCAAAATATTGTGCACTCTAATAAACTTATCTGGGGTCAGAGAACAGGACAGCCACAATATTAAACATAGAGGATAGGCAGTGGTAACACACGCCTTTAATCCTAGCATTCCAGAGGCAGAAATCCCTCTGGATCTCTGTGAGTTCAAGGCCACATTGGAAACAGCCAGGCATGGTGACTCATGCCTTTAATCCCAGAAAGTGAGCCTTTAATCCCAGGGAGTGAGGCAGAAAGCAGAAAGATATATAAGGCGTGAGGACTAGAAACTAGAAGCATTTGGCTGGTTAAGCTTTCAGGCTTCTAGCAGCAGTTCAGCTGAGATTCATTCTGGATGAGGACTCAGAGGCTTCCAGTCTGAGGAAACAAGACCAGCTGAGGAACTGGCGAGGTGAGGTAGCTGTGGCTTGTTGTGCTTCTCTGATCTTCTAGCATTCACCCCAATAACTGGCCTCAGGTTTGATTTTATTAATAAAACTCTTTAAGATTTGTGCTATAATACTCCACCCCATGGAGCTCTAGACAAGATGGGAGTGAGGAATGATCTAGAATCCCACCAGTGAATACGCAGCCACATGGACTGTAAAGAAGGGCTCATGGTGCTAGGCAAGTGTGTAATAGGGAGTTAGGGTTTGTCTTAGTTAAGGTTTCTAGTGCTGCGATGAAATATCATGACCAAAAAGCAAGTCAGGGAGGAAAGGGGTTATTTGGCTTACACTTCCATATTGGTGTTCATCACTGAAGGAAGTCAGGACAGGAACTCAAGCAGGGCAGGAACCTGGAGGCAGGAGCTGATACAGAACACATGGACGGGAGCTGCTTACTAGCTTGCTCCCCCTGACTTGCTCAGCCTGCTTTCTTACAGAACCCAGGACCACCAGCCTAGGAATGGCACCACCCACTATGGACTGGGCCCTCCCCCATTGATTACTAATTGAGAAAATGCCTTACAGCTGGATCTCATGGTGGCATTTCCTCAACTGAGGCTTCTTCCTCCCTGATGACTCTAGCTGTGTCAAGTTGACACAGAACCAGCCAGTTCAGGGTCACAGGAGACTGAGACAGACTTTGAAGAATGAACACAAAGTTTTCTGTCAAAATCAACAGTCCACACCAAGGCACTGTTGGGTCCTTGGTGGCCAGGAGGAACTCTAAGCCTGTGCAAGTGAAGTGCAGAGAGGAGAGCACGGGCCAGACTCTGGGACCTTCAATTCCACAGGAAAGATTCCAGTCTCCCTCCTAGAGCAGTGGAGACATTTGCAGTGTTGGGACCAAAGAGAGCTTGGGTCTGAGTCACACACTTGTCCCCTTAGTGAACATGACCTCAGAAGTGCATCCTCCTGAGGTACACCAGTCATCTGTCTGGCTCTCCCCTTCAGTCACACCTTGTCATCCAACACTCAGCTCTCAGGCCCAGGAAGCTGTGGCACACAATCCCAAGAAATCCCAAGATTGTCGCTGTAGACTTGTGCGTGTGACTCAGGGCTCTCCAGAATCAGGAGGAGCAAATAGGGCTGGGCTCCTCTAGTGACAGGGACCTTTCAGAAGTGACCAGGCTCTGAGGATTCCTCTTCACGAATGGAATGAGATGCCTTTAGGAAGGGCTTTGGCGTGGGGTGTCTTGATTATGTTTCTGGTGCTGTGTGTCTTAGTTAGGGTTTCTATTGCTGTGAAGAGATACCATGACCACGGCATTCTTATAAAGGAAATATTTAATTGGAGCTGGCTTGCAGTTAAGAGGTGTAGTCCATTTTCATCATGGCGGGAAGCATGGTGGTGCATGGGCAGACCTGGTGCTAGAGAAGGAGTTCTACTATGGATCATCAGGCAGCAGGAAGAGAGAGTGAGCCACTGGGCCTGGCTTGAGCTTCTGAAACCTCAAAGCCCACCCCTAGTGACACACTTCCTCCAACAAGGCCACATGTCCTAATCCTTTCAAATAATGTCACTCCCTATGAACTTATGAGGGCCATTTTTTTTTTCAAACCACCACACTGTGACAAAATATCCTGACAAAAAGCAACTTAGGGGAGAAGGGGTTTGTTTCAGCTCACAGGCCATCATTTAGGGCAGTGGTTCTCAAACTGTGGGTCATGACCCCTTTGGGAGTCAAACGATCCTTTCACAGGGGTCCCCTAAGACCATCGAAAAACACAGATAACTTACATTACAAGTCATAACCATAGCAGAATTACAATTACGAAGTAGCAATGAAAACAATTTTATGGTCAGGGGTCACCACAATACAAGGAACTGTATTAAAAGGTCACAGCATTAGGGAGGTTGAGAACCACTGATTAGGGGAAGACACTGTGGCAGGGGCTTGAAGCATCTGGCCACATCTATCCACAGTCAAGAGTATGCACACCTATTGCTCAGCTTGCTTTCTCTACTCTTACACAATTCAGGACCCAGTAAGGTGATCAAGACAATCCCTCACAGGCACCCATAGGCCACCCTCATCTAGACAATCCTCTATGAAACTCTTTTCCAGGTGATTGTGGGTTATGTCAAGTTGACAGTTAAAACTAGCCATCATGGTAGTCTCACATGTCCCTCATCTACACAGAAGGAAGGCTTGGAGCCTCAATTCTGAACTTACTGGCTTCCAGGGGACCAGATGACAGTCACCTGCACTGCTGAGCACTCTCTGTGCCCAGCCCAGGAGCTCAAACCCCTCCCCACAGTCACCCATAAAGAACATTTGCTTCCTTAGCTCCCTGGGCCTCTCCTAACCCCACCAAGAAATAATGTAGCATTACAATCTTGGGACCCCAGGCCCAGAGCAGGCCCTCCAGATCCTTGAGGTTGGAACAGGTAGGAGGGACCAGCTGGGTCTCAGCCAGGACTCCAGGAGGCCAAGGGGTAGGAGACATGGTTGCTCTCCTGGGCCCCAGATGGATGCCCTTCATCATCGGAAAATTAAGTAGGGCTGAGGTGGGACTCTGTGGCAGGGTTCATGACAGGAATGGGCAAGGCCTTGGGAGCCCACCCAGCACTGCGAGAGAGAGAGAGAGAGAGAGAGAGAGAGAGGGGGGGGGAGGGAGGGAGAAGGAGAGGGAGGGAGGGAGAGGCAGAGGGAGAGGGAGGGGGGGAGAGGGAGAGGGAGAGAGAGAGAGAGAGAGAGAGAGAGAGAGAGAGAGAGAGAGAAGAGAAGAGAAGAGAAGAGAAGAGAAGAGAAGAGAAGAGAAGAGAAGAGAAGAGAAGAGAAGAGAAGAGAAGAGAAGAGAAGTAAAGAAACTGAAGAAAAGGTAAAATCTAAAATCAGGGTTGGACAGTAAGGGACCTTATGTCCCAGACACAGAGTCAGGGCCACACAATCGGAGAAAACAGGAAATGGGCTGCAAGAAGAGAAGCAGAAAGCAGGAATGTTCAGACCCATGCTTCTCATGACCAGGTATAGATGGCTGTAAACGCGCTGTGGGTGGGCCTGTGCCTGGGTTACCTGGGAGTTGTGAGCAAATGAGCTGCGTGGAGGCCGTGCATTGGGCTGGGCGTGAGGTCTGACCAACGCTTCATCTCCAGGTAGCTTTGTGGGTGGAATGTCCTTGGTGAACGACATTTCCAGCTAAGCTGGTCAGGTCTACACGGTCATCAACGAAGTAGGAATCATCACCCTGCATCTCATGACCCTGGTCAGTTTGGGAGTCTTAGCCACTCGGTGCTGGGCAGTGGATCTGGGTTGTTTAATGTTCTTTTCCAGGCCAGCTAGCAAGACAGACTCAACATCAGCAAGGTGGAGGGTGGGAACTTCCAGAAAAATCCCTCTGACTTCCACATGTGTACCATGGTTCTCTCTCTCCTCTCTCTCTCCCTCTCTTTCTTCACTTCTCTCTCCACCCTATCTCCCTGTCTCTCTCATCTCCCCTCCACAGACACACAATTTTTTTTTTTTAATGAAAAATTTTAAAGTCCCGTCTAGGCCCCTTGGAGCGGAAACCTTGGTGGCCCTGGCAGCCCTGCCAGCAGGTCTCCAGGTAACCCAGCCCAGCTGATGCCTGCTCCCAGACACAAGTTGTCCATGTGAGGGTGAACCTTGAGCCAGGGCTGGCTGGTCTCCAAATCTTAAAAAATACCAGGACCACCTATTTCCTGACTACCCTCCCAAGCCTGGGGGCCCTTCGCTCCAGTCCCTGAGGGCTATCCTGATGGGTTTGGAACACTTCACTCCAGGTACAACCTCTCTGTCCAGAGTAGCTGCTGTGTAGCCTGACCCCTTCCCTTTAAGTCTGCAGGATCAATCCTCTCACCTGTGAAATGGGAATATTCCACTCATTCCGTAAATGTGGTCTGGGTGCCTGGGTCACACCAGGCACTGCCCTGTTGGCAGGAACAAAGAGTCAGCAGAGGGGGTCCCTGCTTGAATACACAATATTGCTGAGTCCCAGGCTTGGTGGAGGTGGGAGGAAGGACTGTGGAGCACAGGAAAGATTTTGTGCCTCTTGGGAGCACAGTGAGACTGTAGGATGTGCTGTCAGGCCTCCAGGCTCTAGGCTCTGAGGTCGGAGGCCTTGACTCTCCTCTCCCCACCCCACCCCCAGCCCTGAGGGATGAGACTGTTGCCCAGCATCATGTACCTTGTTGGGGAGGGGACAGGTCCTGTCCTGATCCTTTGCTTCTCCATTACCCCAGCTGTGACTCTGTGATTCAGCCCTTGGGGTGCCTCCCCAAGGTTGGAAGGGCATCCCAGGCCATGCCCTATGACCTCGGTGCTAGGACCTGCCAGACCACCAAGTTCATCTTCCTTATCCTGACCTGTCTCTGCTCTATCTGCCAGAACCCTGTCCTCTCCCTGCTGATGCAGAAGGCCGTGTCCATTCCCAGCATGGACACCGCCACTGAGTCCCACCTCAGCCCTACTCAGGGACAGTGACATCAAAATTGGATCCTTGTTGATGGAGTAAGAGATTTGTATCAAAGTGGGGTTATGGTCTGTGGCCCTTCCTCTCTCCCCTCCTTCCACCTACCTATCCAAGGACTCCATCATCACCTTCTACCAGCCCCCTTCGTTTCCTCTACAGCCATTTTCAATCACCATGATGAAACATGCAGATCCACTCCGTAACACTTGGTGGTAAAGGGGAGCCATGCAGGATGGGGATGTATGGGTCAGCATGGCTACAAGATACACACTGGTCTGCTAGTCACTTTTACTCACTGAGACTCCAAGCAAGATTTCTAGCGGGCTCCTCCTTGGAGCAGACTCCAAACAGGGATGAGTTTCAGATCTTTCCATCTGAGATGTTGCCACCTTGTCCCGTGGCTCACCTTCAGAGGAGGAGGCTCCCTGACCACTGCACTCCCTCCAGGCTCTGCGGCCCTTCCTTCGACTTTGCTTTAGAGGACAGCCCATCTCCGTGTGTACACAGCTCAGTCTGCGTTAAGAGACCTGTTTTGTCCTGATACACTTGTGACCTGGGGTTACTGAGCTGGTCCTTTCTGTCTCCTCAACTCCTAAATTCCCTATTCTCTTCTCTGATATGAGCTTAGAATCTCTCAGGAGTCTCCTCTGTCTCTCTCAGCTGCCTGGTGTAGGGCTGCCTGGGTCCCAGCCCCCTTTAAAAAGAACTGTCTTGCCCCGTCTTCATCCATGATCATATGGCCTCTGTGCTCACATGCACTGTGGCTTTTCCCAGTGCAGGGCTATCATCACTCAGAGCACCAGCCAGCACCAAGTACCCCACTATGCTCAGTCAGCCTGTTTCTTCATCTGCAAAGTGGGACTGTTAACCAACCCACCGGATCTGCAAAGTGGGACTGTTAACCAACACACCGGATCTGCAAAGTGGAACTGTTAACCAACCCACCGGGTGGGTAAGGGCTAATGCAGTTATGCAAATGGGGAGTCCATAAAGCAGCTCTGGTTCCTCCCACCCCAGGACACTTTGCACCCTGTCCCACTAGATGCTTTCTCCCAGCCCTCCCCCAGGTCCTGTCTAGACCTGTGACTTCTCTGGCCAGGAGCATGTGTCTGAGTGACTGTATGAAGTTTTCCTGCCAGACCTCAAAGACTAGACAGCTCTCTGTGAGGAGACACCTCTCTCCGTGACCGTCCACCACCTCAAAGACCAGACAGCTCTCTGTGAGGAGACACCTCTCTCCATGACCGTCCCCCGCTGTCTCTTTATGTGTGTGTATGTGCACACATGTTGTGAATGTTTGCAGATACAGGCATGCTCACGCATGGTGTGTGTGTGTGTGTGTGTGTGTGTGTGTGTGTGTGTGTGTGTGTGTGTGCATGTGGAGGCCAGACAGTCAACTTTGGATAGCTTCTTCAGAAGCTATCAGTCTTGACTTCTTGGAGACAGTCTCTCACTGGGACCTGAGACTCGTTCATTCGTCTAGGCTGGCCGGCCTGTCCCCACCTCTCTCCTCTTCCCCAGCACACATGGGTGACTGGGGTTGAACTCACATCCTTCTGCCTATGTAGCAAGTACTGCACCAACCGAGCCCCCTCTTCAGCGCCCTGACTGCCTCTTTTTAGTCATGAGATCCCATGTGAGCAACGCCAGGCTGGAACACACGGACCAGAGCCAAGCCAACTATCAACAGTGCAGGCCACTGACTCAGGAGAAACCTCACAAGACTAGCCGACCAGCACTGCCACTTCTCAAAGACACACGAGTGCAGGGTCCCGGGCTCCCAAGTCTCGGGGCTTCATGCAGAGGAGCTGTGTGTCCAGCCATAAACTTACAGAGCAGACCCAGTGCCTGTTACAGCAGACACTTGGTGTAGGCCACCCTCCCACCCTCCCAGGGGACTCCCAGGAAAAGCAGACACAAGGATTCCTGGCCATGTGTGCATGAGCTGTACGGACAATGGAGGGTGAAAGGGGTCTGAGGTCAATTCTGGGGACCCACTGCCTGTGGGATACGAGGAGTAGTTGGTGGATTGTCCTGCAGCCATAATGGCCAGCTGCTAAAGCTGCCTGGCTTCAGAAGATGGAGGAGAGCCGTCTTTGCATCTGTGTGGACTCACTGGCAAGTGGAAGATGCATCTTTTACAATTCACCCTGCCAGATTCCCGCTATTTATCTCAATAAACGCCAGGGAGACTTTTTTTTTCCTTTCTCTCTTTCCTTGCTATAAAATGCTCAGGGAGCAGTGTGGGGAGAACATGAGGGATGGATACACAGGGAAAGCTTGTTTTAGAGATTTCTATAAATTCCATCAACCGTGTGCCCCACTGAGCAGAGATGAGTGAGGCAGGGGAGGGCACGAGAGTGGAGGAAGGCTCTGGTCACCCCAGGCCGGGGGACAGCTGGAGGAAGGCTCTGGTCACCCCAGGCCGGGGGACAGCTGGAGGAAGGCTCTGGTCACCCCAGGCCGGGGGACAGCTGGAGGAAGGCTCTGGTCACTCCAGGCCAGGGGGACAGCTGGAGGAAGGGAAATGGTGAATACCTACAGTAGCCCTGCTTCTCTTCCCCCGGGGGGCCTGCTCTGTGCCCTCAGTGGGAGGACACCACTGTAGCCATCTTCTAGTGTGTGTGTCCCTGGCATGAGGTCCCCCTGGGTCTGTACCCCTTTCCTACCCTAGCCCCTGTTTGCCCAGGTCTTGATTCCCAGCACAATACCTACCTCCTTTCAAGGCCTCTGCAGACCTCCAAGCCCATGCTTCTCCAAAACCTATCCACACATTCATACAAGCACTCCAGGCGAGCACCTCAGAGTCTCGGGGGAGCACCTTAGAGTCCCAGGGGAGCAAAAACAGCTGTTGGGCTAGCTTGGGATGGAGAGAGCTTCTACAGTTTGCAGATGTGGCAGGACCTATGATCAAAGCCCTGTGAGCGGGGACAGAGCTAAGGCTGGGCTGAAGAAAGACATATTCTCCAGCCCTGTAAGTGAGAGGGTGGGCTGGCCTGAGGGTCCTGCCACTCACTGCTGTTCCTTCCTTCCTAGTCCTGAGTGAGCCCCTGCAGTCAAGTCCAGGGATTTGCTCCCACCCTACAGGTGGGAAAAGCCTGAAGCTGAGTTGGCAGAGCCAGGATTAGAATCCCATGTCTACACCAGGGCTGTACCGATAGTGAGAAGCCACCTAGTACAATGGCTCGAACCTGCATGGGCTTCCATCAGCCTGGATGTGGACCATCTCGGCCCTTCTCAGCTGCATGGCCTGTAGTTTCCCTTTGGATATACTCACTCCCTAGCTCCTTAACTATATGTTGGATAAGAATCATCTCTCAGTCTGAACCTGCAGTTCCCAGGCCTCCAAGCTCCCAGACAAGAGTATTGCTTTCCCATTTGATACTGGATTTAAAAACTAATTTGATGGCCCAACCTGGTCTAAAGCCGATGAAGTTATTCGCAGTCTACCCCGGAACCATGCCAAGGTGTAGCTGAGCCTCTGGGCCTGGGAAGGCTCGTGTCTCCAACAGCACCTCACAGCATCCGTCAGAGGACTCTAGCGCAACCCTCAGTTCCGCCAATAAATCAATCACAAGGACAAAGAGAGAAATCAGAAGGCGGAAAATCAGTGTGGAGACCGTAAAGGAAGTGTGGGCCAATCACGGCATGTCAAATTCAAGTGAGACCGAGTCAAACAAACTGTAAGATGAAAGATCCAGGCAGAGTCCCTTGCCTGCAGCTGCTGTGAGCCGTGTCAGGAGAGAAGCCTGGTGACGCTGCTGGGTTCTGAGAGCCTCTCTAATATGACATCTTAGGCAGGGCCATGACCATCTCCGGGGCCTCAGGGCCATGGGAGAGGAGCCTGTGCAGGACCCTGAAGAACCACTGAGTAATCAGTGCTAGGGAGGTTGGTTGGAGCGGGGCTGAACCAGGTCCCATGCTGGAAAGAAAGGGTAGAAAGTAAGGCAGAAATGGGAGCTGGGGACCTCTCCAAAAATTCTTTAGCAAGGACCTCAGGAAGCATCCATACTCCTACAGCCCCTGACGCCTGCACAGAGATCAGTCATCAACTAGCTTCGCACTGACATCTGCACACGCACTCCGCGTGCACATAGTCAAGCTTGTGCCCAGATGAGTGGTAGTGTGCTAGAACCTCCCTTACCTCCTGAAGAGAAGGACCCTGCTGCAGAGCAGGTGCTGGGTGACCAGGCCCAAGTAAGGAGGGTCACAAAGACCTCTGTGCAGGGTTGGAGTGGACCAGCAAGAAGCGGTAGGGCACTCAGGAAGTACGCTGGACACCTGTCCCCTGGCAGCATGCTGACTGCCTGGGACCAAGAAGAGAGGGAGGAAGTGAGCAAGTATGAGCCTGTTCTCTCTCATCAACCCGGGAGTGACGAGACTCTCAAGAAGCCCCCACTATTTTATCCCAGGATACGGCACCCTTTGGAAAAATGGATGTTTGCTGCCAGCTTGCCCCCTGATGACCCAGCCCTCACAGGCTGCTGTGCTAACTGATGGGGTGTTTGGTCCATTCTGTGAGCTGTGAATTATCTCCCTTGTTGGGCTCCAAGATCTCTCACCAAAGTCCCAGCCGTGTGGCTCTGTCTCAGTAGGGTGAAGTTGTGTGGGGCACCCTAGGGGAAGCACCTCAGGGCAATGAGACAGTGGTCCTTCATGTCTCACGAGTTCCTGAGGCTGTGAAGGTCAAGGTTAAGTAAGGCACTGGGAGATTTGGTGTGGGCCAGGTCTTTTCTGGTTCATGGCTGCCACTTTCTCACAGGGACCAGTGTTAATCCCACTCATGAGAGCGCCACCTTGTGGTCATATCTCAAAGGTCCGATGGCGTTGAAAAGAAGTGCTTGAGAGACCGACTCACCCCCTCACGCGCCTTCCATTGGGTCCTTCCCTGCCCTACAGATCACCTCCTCCTGTCACACAGAGCATGCTGCCATTTGTAGTACTTGCTCTTGTTCCCCTGATGATTGCCTGTTTTAGGACAGTCCTGAGGGTCACGTGAGGGGGCATCAAAGCAGGACTGCTGAGACCACTAGGGGTCATGTGAGTGAGCAGAGGCAGGTACTTCCACGCCATCCTGGAGATGACTGCAATCTGGCCAAGACTGGGCCCCCTAGCAAGCCCGTGGTCTGCAAGCACCAGCCCGAGGGCCGGTAGGAAGCAGCTATTTAAGCCGCCCAGGGTTGAAGGTGTTTGTCATACAGCCTTAGATCACTAGTGTGGCCGCTCACCTGCATGAATCCCCCATGGGGGCCCTCACTGCTTTCGGGATAATCCCCAGAGATATACCGGTTGGTCAGAGGCTCCAGGTCCTATTTTACTCGGACTTCAACATTGAGAGCCTAATGGAGGACTGGCTTAGTATTGTGTGTTATTTGTGGGAGGAATGGGGGAGGAAGGGAAGTAAGAAGGAAGGAAAACAGAGAAGGAGAGAGAGAGAAAGGAGGAGGGAAAACCAACCCCAAATCCCTCATGTTTACTGACCCCCTTACGTTCAGCCCCATAAAAATCAAACTGACCGTTTTGAGCAACGAAGGTATACATACACGGCTGGACAGAGCCACTCAGAGGTCACGCTGGCTCAGGACAGCTGAGTCAGCTTAATCTTAGGATTTCACTGAGAATTCAGGGATGCATGGGTCTCCCTCTCTCAGACCTGTTGGTGAGCCTCGGTCTGAAACCTGAAGTAGTCCGTAGTCAATCACATGTGAAGCCATCCCGAAGCCCAAATCGACATGCAGTGTGGCCACCACACAGAAAACTGTAAAGGGACAGACCTGGCACCCTGATCAAGCCTCTCCTGAGGCCCACCACTGGACTGTTTCAGTCCCACAGGCTAGTAAACTTTATGGTTTGGGGAAGTTTGTGTCTTCTTTTGTTTCTGGAAGCTGAAACAGTACTCCTTTGTGCTGGTTTCTTTGTTTGAATGTTTTCTCCCTCTTCTCTTCAGCTCTGCTGTCCAAGTCTGTTATCTCCATATGCTAGCCCGCCCTCCAGGTTACCCTAGCATACAGGAGGGGTTCTTGATTTCCACGGACTGGACTGTGTTCCTCCACATTCACATACCGAGGCCAAACTCCTGATGCGGTTGTGTTTGGAGACAAAGTCTTTAGGAAAAACAAGATTAGGCGAGGTTCCCTGAAGTGTTTATCTAAATTGTTCTATTATTAATAAAAAGCTGATAGATCAAGAAAGCAGCGGAGGAACAAACAGCTGACCCTCTCTCTCTCTACGCTTCCCAGATCAAAAAGACCCATGAATCTTTCTAAGCCCCACCCTACTCTTTCCTGTGCCTCTCTATCATATAGTATCCTGGGTCCTCCAAAATCTCTATGGCTAATTCCAGTCAGCTAGTCATTGACTCCGCCCCCTGTTTCAAAGTTAAGTTTATTAATGTCTTGGAGTGTCACAGCACAATCAAGTATCTTGCAACAGTTCCCCGGGTCCTATAGGGCGGATGGCCTTATAAGATGAGAGCCCCGCCCACCCACCCCAAGCCCCTCACTCCCCTGCCTTTCTCTTCCCACAAGCCCATGCCACACCAAGAAGCTGCCTTGTGAAGGCCCAGCAAACAGGCAGCTGCAACAGTCCAAGGACAGAGGCCTCTGAACTGCCTCTGCTGCCGCTTTATCTAGAAGCCAGTCTCCAGAATGGAGAAGGGATAGACTCTGTGCTGTGTCAATCATAATATTTTGATAGCTAAGCTGACTGTCAGCATCAAACCAATGACAGGGCTCAGTCACATGACAGCCTGGGCCTTGAAGAGTGACCTGAACACAGGAGACTTCCTCGCAGAGGGATCAGGGAAGACTTCTAGGAGTGGGTGACACCTGAGCCAGCCTTGAGATGAAGCCGACAGTGTCACTGGCTGAGAGCAGAGGAGCCTTTCATGCACAGAAGATACAGGTAAAGCCACAGGGATGCGGTAAGAGGTAATTTATATCACACCTGGAGTGAGGCTCCGGTGCTCGGCTGAGACCAGAGGCCAGAAGTGCCCCGAGGTCACGATGTGATCAAATAACACACAAAGGAGAGACAGTACTCTGTGCTGACACCAGAGGACCCATCAGAAGCCTTCAGCAGAGAACAAGCCTTGGCCTTTGAAGTCACAGCCTGTAACATCTAAAGTCCCTGGGGCTCCAAAATGCTTAAGCCAGCAAACTCGGCACTGGCTGTTGACTTTAATTGGGTGGTACTTAATAGACTTGTTTGAACTCCAGTTACACAAATAGGCTGATGGTTTCATGAGGTCCGTGTAGGTGACAGAGCCAAGCTAGCGGGGGACAGCCAGCCTTCGGAACCACGTTGCCTCACACAGAATTCCCATTTTACACAGAATCTAGCCAGGCTAGATGACTCTTCCAAGGGAACAGGATCTGCCCCCAGCCCAGCATCCATCGGATGTATCCTGACTCCCCATGGATGCTCCTGGGGACTCATACAGAGCCTGGGGACCAGCCCCAGATAAACCCCAGCCTCTCCTCCCCTTCCCATGACTTTATAGCCGGTTTGCTCATTGTATGGAATGGTTGTGAAGCAGCCACTGTCCCAGCATAGGCGAGGCCCTTTAGAGCAGCTCTCAGGTCAGTGATGCAGCAAAGGCAGCTTGGCTTCCTGGGCAACGGTGAAGGGCTGTGCCAGTGACTCAGTTTCCCAGGGAGGCAGGGCTGGCCTTTAGAGAGCTGTGGCATAGAGGAAGGCCAAGACATGTGTCCCTTTGGCATTCTCCCTCTGCAGCCTTCAAGGCCGGATAAGATGTGTGTGTGTGTGTGTGTGTGTGTGTGTGTGTGTGTGTGTGTGTGTGTGTGTGGTACCACACCCTTGCCTGCAGGCTCTCCATCTCTCAGTTGCTTGGTGGGAAGCAGGGCTGGAAAGCTGGTCCCTGGAGGCTCCAAGATGCATCTGTCATGATTCAGGATCCAGGAGATATGAACTCAGTTACCCAGTTCGGTCACTGCCCTGACAAAGTGGGACAGAGTTCCCAAGTTCATGGGCTTTCTACGGGGAAGTAAAGGAAAATGTGCATACTGTACAGGACTAACACCACCAGGAGACAATCCTCAGTCCACTGAGACTCCCGTAGATCCTTCTTTCTATGTAACTCTGGCTGGATGGAACTGTATACAGACCAGGCTGGCCTTGAACTCATAGGGATCAGATTGTCTTTGCCTGAGTGCTGAGATTAAAGGTGCCACCATGCCCAGCTTCCTTTCCTGTTTACAGGGAAGAAAAGCCCTAGGCATCAGGTCAAGCTATGCTGACTGTCCTGACCATCAAACACGACTGTGGATGTATGCAAAGGGACACAGGCTGAGTCTTATGCAAAGCGGAGAGTGTGACTGGCATCGTGGTAAGTAAGGTAACTGTGGGCTCTGGCCCTTCCTGTCTCGTGTGTGGCAGAAGAGGACTTGGAGAGGAGGCATCAAGATTGACATATGACGGCTGGTGAGAGAGCTCATTGGATAAAGGCACTTGGAACCAAGCTTCATGACTTGAGTTCAGTCTCTGGGGACCCACATGGTGGAAAGAGAATCCACTCTTGTGGGTTATGCACACACACACTGCGGCATACATGTGCCCACACACTTGTATACACACACACAAAATAAAGAAGTATGATTTTAAAAAGATTAACATATGCTGGGGAGATGGCTCAGCTGGTAAAGTATTTGCTTTAAGAGTATGAGGAGCTGAGTTCGAATCCCCAGAGCCCACATAAAGCTGAGCACACTAGCACACATCTGTAATCCCAGACTTTCTAGGCAGAGACGGGAGACTCCCAGAACCTCACAGGCCAGCCCGCCTGGTGTTCACAACAGAACCTCAGGGACCAGTCTCAGACGAGGTGGAAGGTGGGGACTGATAACAGAGGTTGTCCTTGGACCTCCACACGATGCAGCGTGCCTGTGCTGGCATTCACACACACGGACAGGCACACACACAGACTAATATACTAAAGAATCTGGTTTACAAAAAGGCTAGAAACCCCTCCTGCCTGTGCTGCATTTAAGGCATAGAGCATGCAAGGTAAGTCCCCGTCTCCAAATGGGAATGGAATGAGGTAACAGAAAACCCAGAGGGTTCACAGCCCGACCCAGTATACAGCCTTCAGGGACGCAGGGTCTCAGGATGGCTAGTGGCAGGCTGTAGCCATAGCGTCTCGTGAGAAGGTTCGTGTTTATCTTTGTCGCCTGGAAAGATGATGGAGAGCGGGTAGGGAGCCCAGCCCCGAGGCTCTTGGCTGTAACATTGTTCAGATTTGGAGTTGCTCTCTGTCCCCCCTCCCGCCCCCCCCCCCCCCCCCCGTGTGTGTGTGTGTGTGTGTGTGTGTGTGTGTGTGTGTGTGTGTGTATCATATTCTCATCTGTCCAGTAAGGTTGCAGGAGGAGAGCTGACCTGTGAAGGAGAGGTATTGGGATCCTGGACACACATGATCAACTCATCCTCCTCCCAAAATTTTCTCTGGGTCACACCCTGCTGATGAACAGCTTCCACTGAGTCATGTTAAAGTCTTGGGAGGATGTCATCTCAAAGGGTTCCTCCTTCCCTGGTTATTTGAACACAGCAGGAAGCTGGAGTTTGAGGATCATAAAGGTGGTGGATGTCAAATCTCTCCCCTCGCACAGATCAGGACAATGACATTCAGAGATGGAGAGGGAACTCTTATCAATCTGCACCAACCCAGAAATCCTAGCTCTAGAAATTTAACCCTTAGAACCAATTAGAGATGGGCACAGAGATCTAATGTGTAGGATGCTGCTTACCACAGCCCCAAACTGGAATGGATGTCTACATGTTACCTTGAAAGCCAGGGAGAATTATTGATGGTACACCCACACAGAAGCCAGAACACCAATCTTGGAGTTCAGAATGACTCTGAGGTGCTCACAGCATAGGAAATTTTGTTTTCCCTATTTGAAATAGAACCAGTTACTCAGACCCTGGCTTCCTTTCTTTGCCCTAGAGATGCTTGAAAATGACACTTTTGAATTTTTTCAGGGTTCCTGATTTCAGCTTTCTAATGTATAATTCCAGGAGACTTCTGTAGTCCTTATGAGATGTGAGTATTCCCAGAACAACACTGCCACTATATCAGCCAGCCACCACTCGGTGACTCACTGCAGTAAGACTGAGCCTCTCGGGTAACTGGGGTTGGTGGCTCCAAGCAAAATTTGGTCAGAGGTCTGCCCCTGAAGGTCAGGAGGCTGCCAGGAACTACAGAAGGCCGAGGAGCCTTTAGGAGGTGGCAGAAGTATGTCACTAGGGCCTTTGAAGAACATACCTGCCTCTGGGTCCAGCCAGTTTTCTCCATTCCCTGTCTGCCGCCATGTGAACAGCAACACCACCACCCCGCCCCACCTTGCCTTTTCTCAGCCACAATCTGAAATCCTCCTGATATGGTGACCCAAAACAAACATTTCCCCTCTTGTTTCTCTCTGGTAGTTTATCACAGCAATGAAAAAATAATCAATCAAGAGCTTGCTTGGGGTCACCCTGAGAAAATAATCAATCAAAAGCTTACTTGGGGTCGCCCTGCAGCTTCTTAGAGAAGCCAAAATGAAGCCTGGAGATGACGGATTCCCACGATTTTACCAGGAGGTTAACTTCCTCTTCCATGAATCTTTCCGGTAATGCCTTGGGATTCTTTACTAGAAGTCGTGGGTCAAAAGGCTTCTGCATTTTAATGCTCCTGGGGCAAACTGCCAACACTTCTTCCAGGAGATTCTGACTCAATAACAACAGTTTATTAATTCAACAATTACTCACGGGGTATTTACTGTGAAGCAGACATTGTTCTGTGTGCTGAGGCGATAACAGAGACAGACAGACATGACCCTGCCCTCCAGGGGCTCACGTGAAGGGAGAGGACAGTCCTTGAAAAGGGACCTACCTTAATGCTCTGTAGCGGGAAGTGGCAGTGAGCAGAGAGAGTGTGAAGCTGTCACGGAAGAAATCAGGGCAACGGTGGCAGAGGTCTCCACTTTAAATAGAATATGTTCATGGGGATTCCCAGAGGACCTAGCTTGAAGTTGAGCCCCAGGTAACCAAAAGGGAAAGAAGGGAGGTGGGGTGTAGGGGTGGTCATTCCATTCAGGAGGAACAGCAAATGAGAAAAGGCAGGTAACAAAGCCATTAGAGGACCGGGTGGTGACTTCTTCCAGAGTCTGAGGTGAGAAGCAAGGGGTGTGGAAATGAGCAGAGGGAGGCTGAGCAAAACCAGGGAAGGAGGGGGCAGTTGATTTTAAATCACAAGGAAGACTTAAGAGATGGTAGACTTTCTACCCGGTGAAAACTGGAAACAGTTCATTTGGGGCAACCTCTTTAGACAAGAAGAATACAGAGTTAGGCACCAAATCAGCTGTCCAATTGGACACATATTTAGAGTGGAAAAGGAAATCATGGGAAATTATAGACTTTTAAAAAGCTGAAAACTACCAGGGCTCCCACACAATGGAGTCCGGCAATCAGCTTCCGCGACACCTCTGCAGTACCAGGTCCCTGTGCGTGGGTCCCCTGCTCTCGGATTACATCTTCTACAGCAATGACTTCAGCACTTTCTGTAGAGAGGGTAAGGGGATTGCTCAGGCTTGCCTGGAGCCGAGTTTGATGGAAATTGATTTTTTATTATTGATGGTTTAGGAATGCTTTATTTTCATCTTCGAAATTTGTTTTTGATAATGCCCCATAAATCTTTAGAACTGCTGTCAAATCTGGGGAAATATCTATCAAGGATTTCACACACATAGTGTGTGTGTGTGTGTGTGTGTGTGTGTGTGTGTGTGTGTGTGTGTGTGTGTGTTTATGTAGTTAGCAGATGTAAGCTTTAAAGTTGCTTCAACAGTTACAGACCCTAGTTCACCCTCCGATCCATGAGGCTTGCCAGCTGTGGTACTAGGGACCTCCCAAGGGTTCCAGAAGGATTCTGGAGAATAGTGATTCCTGCAGCTACAGCCATGTGGAAACTGATCTCTGTGGGGGAGAGAGGCCACGGACTGCCCTGCAGAGAGAGCGCTACAGGTGGGCAGTGGAGGCAGGGCCCCTTGGATCATCCAGACAAGGGGACAGAGCAGGGAGAGCTGGAGAGATGTTAGCAATGTATGAAGAGTGTGGGCCTGGTCAAGGTCACTCAAGGACAAACTGCCGGTTGCCCTCATTTCAGCCCCACTTAGACTCTTACTTAGTCTCCTCTCCTGCTTTTTTATTTTGAGGTTCTAGGCCTAGCCTGCCCCTCCGACCCTGCCAGGACCCTTCATACATGTAGGAATGATATCCTTAACCCTCAAAGCTGGGAATGAGGACCCAGGGAACCAGAGATTTCGTAGAAGATGCCTGTAACTGCAGCATAGCTGTCTGAGAGCAGACTAAGCTAACCCAACAGGTTCCGATGAGAACATGAGAATGGCAGGATAGTCAGGCTGGGGCTGCACAGGACAGACACTACTCCCCAGAGTAGCCAGGAGCAGGCCTGTAGCCCTCAGCACCAAACAACCAGCTGCAAGCCGAGCAGGCCTCTGTGACTGGAACCAGGCTTGACGGTGGCACAGACACCACACCAGATCTACCAGGATCATTGTGAGGCACTCTGGGGGTGACAATACTCAAAGGAAAATGAAATCCCAGGCTGGGGCTGGAGCTCAGCGGCAGAGCACTTGCAAAGCTCTGGGTTTGATCCCCAGAATGCGGGGTGGCGGGCAGTCTGAATCAAAGCTGAAAGTCTCAGTAAAGAGTGACTGATAAGAAATGCGGAATGGAGAGATGAAAAGCGAGCTGGCATGTTTTGAGAGGGAAGCGCGGTGAGGCATTAATGAAAAGGAGTGCGTGTGAGCAGAATCAACATCAGGGACGCATAAGACCCACTTCGGAAGTCACATGGATCAAAACAGAGAGGGACAAAGAGAAATAAAACACCCACTCCTCCCCGCCATGCAGCCGGGCTCAGCCTGGCTTTCAGTGGCTCCTGCTCAGGGTCCTGCGCAGCTGGCCTGCAGCGGCGGTAACCCACAGTTAGGATGACCCCACAGGACCTCAACTGCTGCACACTGCTCTATCCAAGGTCAGAAACGTTCTCCGTGTGAGTATGTGCCTTTCGCTCTGCCAGAGCACTTCATGGTGACAGAACAGAGCTCATGGGTCATGGGAGGGAAGGGCAGAAGCCTAGACAGGCCGGTCCCAGCCTTATTTATTGTCCTGGACTCGTCAAGTCTCACTTGGACCATTAAGCCAGTAGAACTGTTCGTGAGACTTGAGAAGAAAGTGGCAATCTAAAACATTCATTCATTCATTCATTCATTCATTGACTCAATCATTTTTGTGGTATGGGGGATTTAAACCGGTGCCTTGAATAAGGTTGGCAAGTGTTCTACCCCTGAGGTACATCTCCAGCCCTCTTTTTATCTTTTATTTTGAGACAGGATCTCACTGTGCTGCCCAGACTGGCTTTGAACTTATGATTCACTTACCTCAACACTCCCCCCCCCCCAAGTCGTCTTTGTCACCAGGCTCAGCCGTGAGTGCCTTTAGGACCTCCACTCTAGTTTCAGTTGATGTCGACAAGTCGTTGGCTATTTCTGTCCAAGACCATGGTGTCATAGCCTGTGACACTCCACATAGGCGGGAAGTCTGTTCCTTCTACAGACATGGCTAAGAGATGGGTCCTTGTCTGAGTTACTTCCTCTTGAGAAGCTGAATACAGGTAACCATGAATACAGGTAACCATGGCAGCGCTCCTGTATGGATAGTGCATTTCCTTTAGATGCTCTTCCAAGTCCTAGCAGGACAAGAAAATTCCTTAGGTCTTGAAGATGTCAGAAAAACATGGGTTATGAATTTGTTTTCAGTGTTTCCACTGGGAAATGCTGGGCACTATGGCAAAATGCCATGAAAAATGAAAAACGGGCCCAGAGGGGTTCCATGGCCATGGTGCCTGTATCAGTGACAACCCAGGAGAAAACTCTCCCTCTCCCTCCCTCTCTCTTCCTCTCTCTCTCTCTCTCTCCCTCTCTCTTTCTCTCTCTCTCTGTGTATATGTGTACATACACATGTACCTGTTCTCTTTCTCTCCCTATCTCTTTCTCTGTGTGTGTGTGTGTGTGTGTGTGTGTGTGTACGTGTACGTGTACATGCACATGCAACTGTGCATATGTGTATGCATTTTTTCATAGAACTGTTCATTCCTGCTCTCAAAGCATACCCAAAAGGTATAAATTTAAGCTAATAAAACACATGTTGGTTCAAAGGAAACATGAGTAAGAGAGACCAACTGACGTGAAAGACAGAGGGAAGAGTCCCGGGTACACAGAGCTCCTGAACTTGGGAGCATGAGGATGGGAACAGAGCCACAGTCAGAAGACTCCATCATGTCCCATGATGCATCAGACTGCACTTGCTGCTCCTGCTTCAGGCCAGGCACGTGCCCAGGTGTGGGCCTCTCCAGCTGTGAGTTCATCAGAGACCATTAAAGCAGCAGAGGAAATGCAAGAAGGTGGCCCTGATGATGATGAGACTTGTCACAGACGTTGTCCCAAGCTCATAGTAACCATGTAAGGTCTTCACTGTAGAGAAATGAGTGGTCAAAATCACTCACCCAAGCTCACATGACCATCAAATGAAACAACCAGAGTCGGAAGCAAGCATGTCCTCTTCCAAGTCCCTCTTCTTTCTGACAGTTCACAGGGAGAGCATCGTGACGGTACATCCCACGTGCCATGTCACAGGGTTAGTTATGAGGGCCTGATGGTACTAGGGTGACATTGTTGAGTACCCGAGGAACAAACACAAGTGTGAAGACTTGGATAGACATGTACTACCTAGACAGAGAGGCTTTTGGGAATAGCAAGTGCACTCCTTGAGGAAAGGCCCCCTCAGAGGCTGAGTTGGTTACTTTTCTGCCACTATGGTAAAACGCCATGACCAAAAGCAACTTCTGGAAGAGAAGTCTATTTTGATTCACAGTTCCAGAGGGATAAGAGCCCATCATGGCGGAGGATTGGCAGCAGGGACTGGAAGCTGAGAGATCACATCTTCAACCACAGCAAGAAGCAGCAAGGATGGAATGGAGGTAGAGTGAGGTACCCCCTCCCTGTTGACATGCCCCCCTCCAGCAAGGCCTTACCTCCTAAACCTCCCCAAACAGCGCCACCTACTGGGGACCAAGGGTTGAAATCAGGGACTTTTCTTATTTGGACCACCACAAATGGCTATCTGCAAGACAAGCATCACAGGCCAGCCTGGTATCTGGGAGGTGCTGAGAATTCAGGAACACTGGGTCCTCAGGGGCAGAGGAGCCCAGGGCTGAGGACGGGAAGGATGCATCTGAGGACAGATTGTTCGAAAATCCTACTGTGCTGAGAAGAAGAGAAATGCAGCTGACTGCAGGCTTGCGGTCCTGCTCTGAGGGCCACTGCAGCCGTCAGTAACAGTGCACGCGTGTACAAGGGAGAGTATAACGGTGCCAGGGCCAGCAGGTGGCCCGAAGCCAGGACATGCAAGATCTCCTTTCTTCTGACGCTTCATCTACAGGAACTTGCCCAGGGTCTGTCTCTAAGGCTTTGCATTAATCTTAAAAAAAACGACCAAGAGTGGCGTTTATCTTTTTTTTTTTTTTTTGGTTTTTCGAGACAGGGTTTCTCTGTGTAGCTTTGCGCCTTTCCTGAACTCACTTGGTAGCCCAGGCTGGCCTCGAACTCACAGAGATCCGCCTGGCTCTGCCTCCCGAGTGCTGGGATTAAAGGCGTGCGCCACCACCGCCCGGCGGCGTTTATCTTTTTAACAATATTCTACTCTTGCTTGCTCCCGGTGCCCAGGGCTTGTTTCTGTCCGTTACTTACAGGGTCTGAAGATTGACGGCCACCGCACTCACACTGAGAGCTGTTCAGTGGTGAAGGACAAGGGGCCAGAGCACAGAGCTGAAGACATCTTCAGAGACAGAGCAGCAGAGGACAAAGGAACAGAAACAAGGGGGTAGAAAGGGGTGTCCAGGGTGTGGGTGATAGAATAGGACCACATGATCAGGAAGAGGACCCAGAAGGCAGAGAGGTCAGGAGCCAAGGCCAAGCCAAGGCCAGAATTTGCCGATGAGGAATTGTCCAAGAGAGGGTCTCAGTAGCAAGATGATCAGGAGTGCACATGAAAAAGAGACCAGCCCACCAGTTATCACATGAAGGTTCTTGGGGTGCCCCTGAATTTGCACCCTCATTAGTTACCCAAAGCCCCCTTTACAAACCTCTGATCCCGGACACCCCCACCCCCACCCCCACCCCCGCCTCCGACACTTCCTGGCTGGCCCTCTTCCCACCTGTGCCTGGCTTACACTGACTGACCTGGTTCTAGGTTTTGAGATGATAAAGCAGAGAGGCGTTCTCTGCCCCTGTGGCTGTGGGCTGCCGTATCCCTCCCACACAGTCTTTATTTTTCTTCCTGCGATGTCAAGTTGCCTTCCTGTGAAAAGTTCCGACTGGAGGCTCAGGGGACCAGAGTGTGATTTTATCCCATTTAAAGGTATCTAGGAGCACGTGGGTGTAACAGGTCCATTCTGAGCCCAGCGCTCCGTCTCCTACCTCTGTCTCCCTCTCCTTCCTGCCCCTCCAAGGCCACCCCGGATGCTCCTGAAGAGAAGGGACTGTCATCCTATTAGGCTGCATTTCATAAACTGTGCCTGGGGCTCCAGGAGAGCAAGAGATGGGAGAGCACTAAACTTGGAGTAGGGCCTGGGGAAGGAACTCCCTCTTCTGCCAGGCCCAGGGCTGGAAGGCTGGGGAGCGATTGACTACACCTGCTTACTGTGCACACGGGACATAGAAGGAGGAAGAGGAGGAGGAGGAGGTGGTGGTGGTGGTGGCACTTCCCAGGGTCACACTGTCAGCACATAGCAGAGAATTAGAACTCTAATTCAGTCACCCAGCAAAGCTGCTTCTAACCTGTAAGGGAGGGGCCACAGGCATCTGAAGCCCAGGGCAGCTTTTCATAGCAATTTTGTATTTCTCAATTCTGAGACATGCATTAACATTCTGCAATAAGATGCATCCTTTTGATTGATCTAGACATTTAATTCCATCTTTCTTATGTTTTCTCCCTGCCCCCCAAAAGCTGTTATTAAGTTGATGGAGTATCTTCTGATAGCTTCTTACAGTAAACGTAAGCAGATTCGCCATGAAAAATACTATCAGCAGCAATTCTAAGTATAATTTTGGTTGATTTCTGAGTCCCCAGAACCATGTGAGGTACTCAGCATGACTACCTCCAGTGTCCCATGTCACAGTAGAGAAACCGAGTCTCAGAGAGGTGCAGTCACTCACTGTGGTCATACAGCAAGTGTAGATTTGGGGATCAGGAAGCCTAGAGCCAACTCACAACCTTCCAATGTGGGTCAGGGCTTCATCTGCAGGGCCACCATGCCTGTAGGTGCTAGCACCGGTGTTTCCAACCTCCAGGCCTGGGTGGGTTAGCCAGAGACAGGGCACCTGGGCAGGGACAACCATGGGTGAACACCAATAGGTGTTAACTCTGCCAGAGGCCTTGGGCTCCCACACGGAACTTGACCACACTCTGCTGCTGACATCCCTTCTTACCCTAGCTCTGACCACAGACAGACAGTAAAGACCTGAGTTTCCCAGGACTCAGCCGGGAGGCCGAGGTCAAGGCAGGGAGCGGCAGGTGTGGGTGCAAAGTGCTGGGTTTCACTAGGAAACTGTGGTTAGTGTTTCCCAGAAGCCTCCTCTCTGTTGCCACCGACAGATGGCCCTCTGAGCAACAGCAGCTGTGTGCTTCATGAGGACACATGAGGCAAAGACCCACAGTGCTTCTCAAAGCCTGTCTACTGACCACAGGACAGAGGAACTGGTGAGGGACCATGAAGATCCCGATACAGTGAGGCAGCTGGGGGTAACTGCTGGATTCACCAGCACAGTACATCCACAGTCAGAGCCATGCTGACCCCAAGCACTGTGCTCAGCCCCTGTGTTATTCTGAGTGGGGGTCTCTTGTGTCTGAGGACAGGCTTAGGAGTTGCTAGAGACCATTGTGCAGTGAGGGAAGTTCAGGGGAGTCCAGGAGAGCCTAGCCTGATGTTAATTAGCTCTGGAATCATAGACTTACCATTTCACCTCTATTATCCGTCATTTGATTGGAAACTGGTAAAAGTATCAGTTGTTTTGTAGACAGCATAAAACCCAAACCCTGTACATAGCAAGTCATCGGCATATTTTTGACTTCTTACTATTAAGCCATACACCATGGAGTTAAAAGGAATTCAATGGCAGTCTTTCCCCTACAGAGGAGGAAACTGAGGCCCAGGAAAGTTAGTTAAGTGACTTGACCAAGGTCACAAGCAAATTCCTGACAGATTTGGGGTTACGACAAGCCCAAGTGTTTGGATGTTCAGATGAGTTCTGCGCAGCCGCAGGCTTATGTGGGTGTGGACCTGGCTCTGCCAGAGTAGACCTTTCTGGTCTGGTGGGAGTGGACAGACTCTGAGTTGGATCATGCAGGAGAGCAGTGCAGGACATGCCTGAACCCTCTGAATTTGCTTCCTTTGGGGCTCTTGCCCCCCTGTTTAGTAGTAGGGGTGAGGATAGAGAGAGGCCTCTGAAGGGGTGGAGACTGGATCAGTATGAGATATGGAGAGCAAGATTGGCAGGCAAAGCCTTGACCAACAGCCTAATGAGCTCCTAGGACACACACCACCCCCACTCTAGACAGTTAGACAAAGCTGAGCTCGTGTGTCCACTCCAAGTCGCCAGAGCCAGAGGGGAACTTGACATCCCAGTCAGAGAATGTGACTTATTTCCATCACATCCCTGACAATATCAGTATGGGCACACAACAGGGACACTCAGCTCATAGACCATACGCAGGGAACACTGGGAAGTGGAGGTATGAGAGGGCAGTCCTCAGGGTATCTGACCTCAGGGTGTCCTTCTACATCTTTGCTCTCGTTTCCCGAGGAAGTTCTCACTGTTCAGTCTTGCCTCTTCCAGGCAGGCTAGGTCTGCTGGATTGAGTCAAGCAGGGAAAACAGGACTCCTAACCTGCCACCAGCTAGAAATGCCGGGAAGCAATGTCCTCAGGGGCTGCCACTCAGTCATCAAATTCCCATAGGCGACAGCCCATTGTTGTATACTCACACGGGCATGTTCATGCATCCACACTCATGTATACATATGCATGTGTACATGCACATACATGCTGCCTAGTCTCAGCCAGTCTTTTCAATGGAGCTGGTGGGTAGGAGCTGGTGGGTACCAGCTGGTGGGTAGGAGCTGGGATTTGCCCTCTTTGGGCAGAAACTCGTCTTCTCTTTGTGTTAGTTATTTTCTCATTGCTGTGGTAAAATGGCCAACAGAGGCGACTTAGCAGAGGAAAGATCCACTTTGGCTCATGGGTTCAGAGGGTGCAATTCATCGTGGTGTTGAGGGTGCAGACGCCATGCAGAGAAGGGAGGCATTCTATACAGGCATGGGTGTTGGGAAGGCTTCTGCAAGGAGACCAAGTTTTGACCGGTGGTCCCATAGTCTATCAGCCACTTCCCAGGGGTGCTCAAGGCTCCTATACCAGGGGTCACCAGGGAACCCGGCCTGCTCTCTCCGGTTCTCGCTCCCCCTCCACACCCTCCCCTCCCTCCCTCCTTCCTTCACACTGTTGTTTTATTTTCAGAGCCTCGGGATCCTCCCCCAAGCCTGTGACATTTACTCTTCGGAATGAGAATCTTTTCTATTTTTCCTTTTCCAGAACAGAGCCTCGGGGTGAGCTTTGCCCAAGACAGGTCCTGCCTATCCTGCCAGTGCTAACATGGCAGGGGAAGCCAGGTGTTCAGTCCAGCACAGGCTGTGTCAACAGCAATTATTATATACCCATTGTATTCCAGGCCCAGCTGCAGGTTGGGCTCTGCATAAAGCTACCAGGCACAAAGCAAAGGCTGTTCCCTCTGTTCTCAGAAGCAACCAGCCCAGCTATGTCATGGGGACAGGAGTCAGCTTTGGAGGAAGGCCCTGTGTGTGTCCCTAACACTCGACATGATTTTTACTTCTTAGTAAACTCACGGAAAAGTCACTACCCAAAAGAATGAGTGGTGTGCTTAGAACCACACTGTAGTACACTGACTCCAATCACAGCCAGCAGCTGTCTCCACACACGGCTGTGGTATGGTCATTCTGGCTAGAGCTAAGGTATCACTGGAGGGTCTGGGTGGTAGGTAGCTCTGAGATGAGCAGCAGTTCTGTCCCCATAAGTGCTAAGATCCCCACTCTAGGCTCAGTAGAGTGACCACCTAACTGTCTTCAGGAAGCCACAGCCCCTAGGACAGTATCGGCTTCCTCTGTAGCAGTTTCACAGGGAATATGACGAGGACAGCTGGCTGAGGAGACCCTCCTGGCACCCAAAGCAGACTCTTTACTCCCCGAGGCTAGACCAGCTGGAGGTGTGGCGGTGAGAGCCTAGGTCTGTTTCCAGGGAAGTGTGCGCTAGAATCCTGCCTTGTGTCTCTCTGTATCTTCAGCGAGCTTCTTAATCTCTCTGCATTACCTATAGGCTAGGGCATTCTCTGAAGCTCCCAGCCGCTATGTCAGGGTCTTCTTCCTGCTGTTTCATTAGTTCCCATCATTAACTCAGACTATGAACCCAACTGTAGTACACTGACTTCAATCATGGCCAGCAGCTGTCTCCACAGACAGCTGTGGTATGGTCATTCTGGCTAGAGCTAAGGCATAGCTGGAGGGTCTGGGTGGTAGGTAGCTCTGTTGGCCTAAGACATCAGTGCCCATACGGGATAGGAATCAGCCATATTCTTCAGGAATCTGTCAGATCTCAAAGCAAGAGGTGGAGGATGAGAACAAAAATGGATAGTAAGTCAAACTTCCTTTCTTTCTACAGGCCTCTGGCAAGGCTGCACTTCGAGGAAGCTGTCTGTAGAACCAGAACCAGGGGTAAAGTGGAGAGCTGCTGTCTGCTGTCAAGAGCACCCACTGCATCATCCCTACTCTGCCTGTCTCCATCTCTATCTACACACACACACACACACACACACACACACACATTTGTGATGGACCTGTATACGCATATATAAGGAGTCTGCACCACTCTTCACAATGCCAGTATTGCTAAAAGTATCTGCAACCTGGAAATCCAGGCTCACGGCATAGGCAACACAGGGACGCGTCGAGTGCCAGACACACATTCCCAGCTGAGGTCTAGCCTTCTTAGACCTGCGGCTTCCTGCAGGCAACTTAACATTACGTAAAGACCGTTCTGTGCTATCTGATGGTGAGTTTGCTTTATAAAGCAGTCCCAGATGTTGTACAGAAGTATACAAGACAGTCCGATACTCCTCAAGGAGACTAGGCATGCTCAGGCATGGGTCAGGGCCCTAATCTTTCTGAGTTCATTGCCTATGAACCCCTGCTCTATACGGAGGAACTGACATTTCAGTAGGGGTAGCAGTGTCCTGCTGTCAAGCCTGCCAGGCTCTTGCTCTGTCCAGCAGTATCGCTTCGCGTTCCCACCTGCAATGCGTGCAGACTGCTTTCTCCACACCCACACCACCGTTGGTTGTTGTGAGTTTCATTTTGCTCTAGCTGTGCTAACACCACATTCCACTCTTCATCTGCCCATTGGCTTTCAGTGAGATGACCTGAAGTTCACTCTGTGGGGAAAAATAAGTGGATCCAGTGAAGAAAGCAAAGGCTCCTGATTCCGAGCTTCGCAAAGCAGGGGTCGGCCACTGACACCTGCACCTTTGTGACCCTCTACATGGGCCTTAAGGCCATGGAGCTGTTGATCTGGAGGCTGGAGCAGCTCTCTGGGAGAGGAGTGTCAGATGAGATTGGGTGGAGAAGCTCCTTGGCATCCCCCTGGTTGGACTTACGAGGTGTAAGGAGAGGTCACTACAGGTCATTGCTTTTATATATGGTCTGAACAAGAGCCTCCTACCGTCATTTTTCTGACTGTTGAGTTTTGAGGATTCTGTTTATTCTGGACCCAAGTGCTTTGTCAGGTAAGTGCTTTGAATTATCCCCCCCAACACACACACACACACACACACACACACACACACACACACACACACACACACACACTCACTCACTCAGTAGCTTGTCTTTTCATCCTTTTTTTTTTTTTAAAAAAAATAGGGTTTTCTATAGAGTACAAAAACCATATTTAGTATGAGGCTGCTTAGGCAAGTGGAAGGACTTTGAGAAACCCAGTGGATACCTGAGTGGAGATGTGGTCTGGGCCGTCGCATGTGCAAGCCCAGGATCAGGGGAAGATGTCAGGGTCGGCTCGGGAACCATCAGCATAGGTGTGGCCTGCAAAGGCTACACAGTCTAGTGAAGCCCCCAAAGGAGCAAATGAGATAAGGACATGGGACAGAGTCCAGGGCCAATCAGGGCGTCTAGGTAGAGGACCAGGAGAGCCAGCCAAGGAAACAGAGGGAGTCACCAGGGAGGGTGGCAGGATGATGCATGGGAGGCAGGAGCCAGGCACAGAGGACAGAATTCCAGCTAGAAGGGCTGAGTAAGATGACCCCTGAAACTGTTCGCTGGTGAGAAAAGGGTCAGCTACCAGCTACTTTCACAATATGGAGATGTAATCCAGGTATGAGTAGGTGAGGAGACACTGGAGAGGGCGGCATGCTGAGTCCAGCCAAGGCTCTCAAAGGCAAAGCCAGACAACATATGTGTGGCAAGAAGGGAACTTACTTACTTTTTTCTTTTTCTTTTTCTTTTTTAAATTTCTTCTTGAGACAGTCTCATGTAGCCCAGGCTGGTCTATAGCTCTCTATATAGCCCATTGACTTCGAATTTCTGATCCTCCTGCCTTTGCCTCCTGAGAGTGGGGATTCCAGGCCCACCATCACACCCAGTTTATATGGTGCTGGGTTCAAACATAGGGATTTGTTCATGGAGACAAACACTCTACCAACAAGGCTACCCTAGCCGTGGCTTTTTATTTTATTTTATTGCATGTTTTACCCTTTGTGCTTCTGGAAATAACTAGAAGCAGGTTTGCACACCGACAGTAGTGAGCCCAAGGACAGGGAACCAGGCTAACTCAGGAGGGAGAGTAGGGTTGCTAGGGCAACCTATAGGGCCGTACTCTGGAGCAGACAGGGAAAGATGGCATCTCTGTGTAAATGGTTTAAAGAGAGACACTTGGGGCTTGGAGACATGATGGATGTCCCCATGGGTCTTCCAGCAAAGGTGCACGTCCTTCCAGATACTCATCTGTGTACAAACCAAGATGAATGGCTGGTTTTTACACCACGCTGTTCATATTTTTCATTCTTGTTTTCCCTATTCAAAAATATGTCACGGAGAACCACCCCTGGCAGAGTGTGGAGAGCAAACTCAATCTTGGGAATGGCTGCTTCCGATGTAGTCGTCTGGAAGCGCCATTATTTATCCAGCCAATCTCCTGCTGTCGGACACTTAGGCTGTCTGCCTCCCGATGTGCTTTTTGTTTTTCATTTTTTTCCCTATTACAAATAATGCCAGAGAAATCCTCTTTGCATAAATGCATACCCTTGAGCTTTTCAGAAATATCAACCTCTAGAAGAAATCAAATTGCTGGGTCAAAAGACAGGTGCATCTTGAATTGTGATCGGCGCTGCTTAAGTGTTCTCTACAGAGATTACTTCAAAGAAGCCTCCTGCTTTCTCTCGGTGTGTGAGTGTGACACATTCACGAGATTGTTTAAAGTGGAGTTCAGCTCTGAAGTGGTGTCAGAAACACAAGGATCACACCCTCCCTCTCCCGCACTCTGCAGGGATGTGCTCATCCTGGGCTTGGCTGGCCGGGAGGGTTCTAAAAGGCAGACAGCAACTGAGAGGAGGGAGCCAGATGGGGTGGGGCAGATGTAGGGAGCTGGGAGTTGCGGGGGGAGGGGTGGTGGTGGGGGACTAGGTGCCAGGTGTTAGTTTGGGGTGGGGGAACAAACGGCTCCCTGTAGCATTCTGGGCAAAGACTCAGCTTGCCACTTGCCAGTCACAGAAAGAAATATGTCGTTGTGTAGTCTGGGGAAATGGTAGAAACATGACAATTTATCTAACACGGTTGGCAGACGCTGCTGGCCACCCACGGATGGTTCCAGCCTTCGGATATCCAGCTCATGAATCCTATTGAACCGGGAAAGTGGTGACCCTAACTTAAAACTTACATCTCTCACACCCTCGGCAGTAGTCATATGACACACTTCAGCCAATGAGAGAAGAAAATGTTATATTACTCTACCTGCTCACCTGGATCTTGTGATAAATCCCCAGCCAGTGAAATGGGTTCAGAAGGTGCTTCAGGGCGTTCTGGGACAAGTCCGTGGAAAACTGGGAGTATGATAGACCCCAGAGAGGACAATGTCTGCTCATCTGGACCTGGGACAAGAGGCCCAGGTGAGGAGCCACCACACCATGACCTCCTTTGTACACACCAAGGACACCAAGGGGTAATTAGAAAACGCCGGTCCCGTGGCGTTTTGGATCAGCTGGGCCTTCATTTTGGCCTCACCAAATGCTTCCCAAGTTGAAAAACAAACTTCTTACCCCTTTTTGTGCCTCTGTTAGTCAGGTTTCCAGTATGTTCCATGCTGTGCCTGAGTCTGCACTAATGAGCTGTGAGCCCCCTACATAGCCGGAACCTCACTGTTCCTGTGGTAAAAATGAAAAGAATCAAAGCAAGAGGTTTTGAAACCACATTTTTCCCTCGAGAAGAGTTTAGATTTCCAGATAATTTATATAAAGGTTACAGAGAGTTCACTTCCACTTCCTTCCTGAGTGCTCTCTCCAACGTCAGCATATTGGACAGCTAAGGCCTGAGGGATGGCTCAGTTGCTGGAAGGCTCTGCCGAGCCTCAGCACCCACATAAAAGCTGGACACATCAGTACATGTCTTGAGACCAGCGCTGGGAAAACAGAGACAGAGGGATCTCGGGAGCTCACTGGACAAGCCAACTTAGCTGAATCGATGAGCTCCAGGCTCAGTGAGAGACCCTGTCTCAAAGAATAAGATGTGGAGTGCAATGATTGAGGAAGACATCCAGAGTTGGCCTCTGGCTTCCACATGATCAAATATACGCACACTCAGAGCACATGTGCACACACCCACGTGAATACCCCCCACACTCCCCCCACAAATAACAACACAAATAAAATACTGAAACTAATGAGCAACCATAGCTCATTTTTCACTAACAACACCCTCCACTTTATTCCATTTCCCCAGTTTCCCCCTTATGCCCTTTTTCTGTTCCAGACTCCCATCAGGACGTCGTCATCATATGTCCATCAATCATGTCTCCTTTCCCATCTCTGCCCTCAATTGCTGGTCCCTCTCTGGGTCCCAGTGACCTTTAAAGCTTGAAAACTGTGGGCCTGGTAATTTTGAACAGCTTTTTCCTGCCTCCACCTTCCCAGTGCTGGGATTATGTGCGTGCACCATACTCAGGTTTTATGGGGCTGGAACCCAGGATTCTTTGTGTGCTAGTTAAGCACTGGGCTGCCTCCCAGGCCCTGGCCAGGAGTTTTGTAGAACTCTCCTCTACTTGGATTTGCCTGGGTGTCTTTGTGATTAGACTGGAATTCCAGGTTTAAGAGATGAATCCCGTGGAGGTGAACATCACATGCTACACCATTTAGTGTGGCTGGCCACCTTAACCTCCACCACTCACTGAGCTCTGCAGACTCCTCTAAACCCGAGCCCCTCCCCCAGCTCCTCCCCCAGCTCCACCTGGCCTTCCCCTGCAGTGTTTCCTAAAATCAGAGCACTAAGGGAGGTCTTCACTCCATGGTCAAGGTCAGCCTCCAGCTCTGGAGGGGGCATTATAAATTATTTGTTAAGTCTTTTGCCAGGAAGATTAGTTTCTTTCCCCTCATGTATGTATTTATTCAATTATTTATTTATGTCACTGTAGACTCATGATCTTTATTCTTTGGGTTACTGGTCGATACTGCATTATTTATTTTGTCGCCGAAATTGCTCATCTTTGGAGCTCGTCACGTCCCTGTGCCCTGGGCTACTCATCATCACTATGTTCCATGCACAAGATGTTCCAGACTCATCTTGAAGGCTTCCTTTCCGAGTCCTAGAGCCTGCCAGTTCTCCAAGGACCCTGGTTCCTTTTATGAACCAAAGCTGGGGGCCAGACCTGGTTTTGAAGTTACTTCTAGCTCAGAAACTTCAAGATTCTAGATTTGGGATAAAAGTAATTAAGTCATTAATCACTGCAAAGACAGAGTGATTAGGGTCTAGGGTCTGTTTTTCCTCTTTCCCCGTGGTTTCCTCCCTCCTTTCTCTCCCTCTTTTTTTTTTTTGAGACAAGGTCTCATGTGGCCCAGGCTAGCTTCAAACTTGCTACATAACCAAGGAGAACCCTGAACTCTTATCTTTGTCCTTAAGCCTCCCAGGTGCTGGGATTACAGGCATGGGCCCACCATGACTGGCTGGCCACCCTTCTGTAACACCAGGTCCAAGGGATATGACACCCTCTTCTGGCCTCTACAGGTACCCACACATTCACATGCATAGAGGCACATAAAAGAAAATAAATTAATCTTTTTTTTAATGGGCTATGTAACTGAAAAATGAAGCCTCAAAAGAAGAAATACAAATGGGTAGTAAACATTTTCTTTTAAGTGTTCAACATTATTAACCAACAAGGAAATGCAAATTAAAACTTGAGCGTCCATCTTAGCCCAGCCAGATGGCTATGATCAAGAAAACAAATGTCAACAAATTCTGGTGAGGATTCGGGGAAAGAGGGACACATCCACTGTTGCGGGGGGTGTTAATCAGTGCAGCCACTATGGAAATTAGTCTGGTGGCTCCCCAACAATTTAAAAATAGAACAATGTGACCCAGATATACCATTCCTGGGCATGGCCCCAAAAGACTCCGTGTCTCACTCTGGAGGCCCTTGATCTTCTACGTTCTGTGTGGTTCTAGTCACAATACTAAGAAAATAGAGCCAGCCCGGGTGCCCATCAACTGATGAATGGATAATGAAAATGTGGTATGTGTACATGGTGGAATTTTATTGAACTGTAAAGGAAAATGAAAATTTCAAGAATACAG
Source organism: Peromyscus californicus insignis (assembly GCF_007827085.1). Lineage (NCBI taxonomy): Eukaryota > Metazoa > Chordata > Mammalia > Rodentia > Cricetidae > Peromyscus > Peromyscus californicus. The sequence goes on along the minus strand of NW_026294573.1, from coordinate 23,235,288 downwards.
AACTGGAAAGTATACTAAATGAGGCAATCCCGGTCCGTAGAGACAAACGGCACATGTTCTGTCTCATATGCAGATCCTAGCTTCCAATTTTTAGATGTGTGTGTTGAATTAGAGTGTGGAGGTCAGGAAGCTGGGGAGGACCCATGAGAAGGGGGAGGGAGAACCTGTGAGGGGGATGAGGGGAAGATGGAATAATGAGAAACCGAGTAGGTGAGAGGGGATGTCACCACCAAGGTTACTCATTGGGACTTTAAAGAACCCAAGGGTCTCTGTGAAAAGAGCAAAGGACACACACAGCCCCCCTCCACCAGTCTGCAGGGATGTGGCTTTCTGAGACCTCCAGGCACATCACTTCAGTCCCATGAGTCAGGCCTTCCAGGTCCCTGTCTCCCTGCCTTACCCCATCCATCTCACCACGCAAATGTCAACACTGGGTCCCCAGAGCCTACAGCTGGTGGCGGCAGCAGGCAGAGTCTGGGCCTGAAATCCAGCCTGCTCCCAGAGGGCGACAGGCTGACCTGACAGTAATGAGTTCACCCTGTCTGAAGTGCGGTCTCGGTCCCCCTGAGGCTCTGAGGTAATTACAAGGTGGTGTGTTATTAAACATGATTTATAGTTGCTGAAAGCTTTGGGTGGTGAGTTCAGTGGCAAAGATATTGGGCCCCAGTTGAGATATTTGCCTGAGCTCACAGCTTGAGGCAGAACCTAACACCTGTGTCTATTTCCACAGCCCACGCACTCACTCCTTCACCCCCATCTTGGTGCCCATATGCAACTTCTGTGGCTCATCTCCGTAACCACCCTGAATGATGGTGGGGCTGACCAAATCACCACCCCTCATCTACACACAAGGAATCTGAGGGAACGTGATTTGCTCCAAATCACATGGCAAAGAAGATGGGAACTAGGAAGCTGCAAGTGTCCGAGGTCCCCTGGGCAGTCACTCTCCGTGTGACTCTCTAATGAGACCAGGTCCTGCAGGTAAACAGAAGCCCTGCTCTTGTGACTAATTCCATGCCTCACTCAGCCTCAGTGGGAGTATCCGCAAGGCCCGGAGCCCCGCCCCCACAACACACACACCGCAGAGGCTGACTAGAACTGGCTGGGGTCACTGAGCAGGCACTGAGGCACTCCAGCAAATCGACAGGTGATCTGTGGCTCATTATAATATTAAGTCACACCCCTGGGTAGAGATGTAAGACTCTAATAGGACTTGCAGTGCATGACATCTTATGAAGAACTACATGTAAAAGACAGAGTGTGTGCCAGGAAGCCTTTCCTGTGCAAATGAGCCAGAAAAAACCCTACTATGTGCCATAAAAGCCTTGACCCTTTATATGCATTCCTGTTTGAGCTACTAATTCTCTCCTTGCTCCAGTATATTCTTTCATTGTATTTATTCATTCATTTATTTGTGTATGTATGTATGTATGTATGTATGTATGCATGTATGATGTGGAGTGGGGGTATTACATACACCATAGCATGCATGTGGAGGTTAGAGCACAGCTTTATGGAGTCAGTTCTCTTCTTCCATTGTTACGTGGGCTTGGGGGATGGAACTCGGGTTGTCAGACATTAGACATTTATACCAAATCAGTCGTGGGGAGGGGTCCTGGGGAGCTCACTCTATCCCAGTTTTGTTTTCTAGACCTAGAAAATGCCTTCCTCACAAAGCACCAGGAAATGAGTGAACTATGGGCTGCCTCCAAGTCTTCTTCAATCCAGGATACACTGCTCTCCTCTGGATCCTCTCCTTTGTGGGGCAGGGGTGGGGTTGTGTGCCAAGCCTTAGGGTCTGCACCATGACACACATAAGGGTGCCCTAACCAGGGTCCTGGGGTGTTCTAGGATTCATGCATGAGAATTTTCCACTGGTCAGCTCCCTCCATGTGCCACAGTGACCTGATGCTGTGGGGGTAATTTCCGTCCTCGCCAAGATGGATTTATCATGAGAGGTGCTCAGAAAGCATCATAAAGATAAGAAAACTGGTCCCTAGAAGATGTTTCTTCAGACCTTCCTGTAGTACCAACTGCAGAGTTGGGTTGGGAGGCCACAGGGTGGTTAGAGTCTGAGCTCTTGGTGACAGAGCTGGGACTTTGGCATGACCCACTTTAGCCTGATCCAGGAGGTGGCAGCCAGGCTACTCTGTTCGCTCATGGTGAGCTTGGCCTGTGAGAGTGACTCATACTTCCCCAAAGCGTCCAAACCCTTCTCTGTCACACACATATAGTCACACAAGCACACATACACATTGTGGGGGGGGGGGCAGGGGGTCCTGTGGTTGGATACAGCACAGAGGCCATCCACCAGCCGTCTCTCCCTGGGGCTGGGTAGTAGCAAGGGTCAGGCAAAGTGCAGCTGTCTAGGTCCAGAATGAATTCAGAAGGAGCCACCAGAGAGAACAGCCAAGACATCCCTTCTCACATAGTGGGGGAGAGCTGGAGTGGGGACAGGGTAGGAAACACTACCTGCTGAGCCGAGACAGTGGCCTGGCCACAGTGTCTCCCGGAATGCATAGGCTTCAGGCAGGATTGAGTTCTGCCAGAACCTCCCGCTTCCCTGACACACCTTCCAAGCACGATGCTTCTCTCCGCTTGGTTAGAGTGTAATTGACTTAAGGCTGTCTGATGGTTATTTCATATCTCCAAAGCACACTTTCACGGGAAGGTCGGCTCCAAAGAAACGCTAAGAGCCCATGGAAATTAAATGTATTAACAACTAAGAAGTGGACCTTGGTTAAAGGAGGGACCGTGGCCTCCACCGCCTTTTTTACTAATCGCAGCGTGATGGGTTGTCTGCAGGGAGTGAATGGATTTACATAGCAGTTTGAGAGTCTCTGTTTTATTTTACTGTCCTCAGTGGCTAAGGTTAAACTTCAATTCTGAGCCCAGAGAAGTTGCCAAAAGGGGTTTTCGTGAAAGAACAAGTCAGGCCTGCACAGAAGGCAGACTCCCCTGTTCCGAGGCATCTTCTTTCTCCCTTAGAGGTCTTTGGCCCCCATGCCACCTGACTGCTTCCAACAGCCCACAGCACCACAGATCTTGTGTGTGTGTGTGTGTGTGTGTGTGTGTGTGTGTGTGTGTGTGTGTGTGTGTGTGAAGGGGCAAGGGAACAAAACAGACCTCCGCATCCGGAACATGGGAGAGGGAAGTCAGCTGAGATTCTGAGCCAGCAGATGGGGGACTCCTCTTGATTCTAGAACAAGGAGAAGGAGGTATGGGGAAATAGTGATTTCTCAAGATTCTGAATGCTGGTGAGGGGCAAAGGCCAGAGAAATCTCTTGACACCTTAATTCCCCAAATTCAAATAAAGTACTGACAATGGGAATAACAGGACGGCCCGTGACCCTCAGCAGTTAGTGTGCACAGGGCCTTGTGCTCAAGGCTTCACGCTTACTGTGCCTGAGTGTGTTCCATCATGTTCACCTGCTGGATGCTGCCACCCTTGGAGGTCATGCTAGTGAGCAGTGAGGCCTCGAGGGAAGCCATGCCGTGCTGGACGCATCCTTGTCATGCAGAGGCTAGCAACTGCAGCAGGGATTAAAGGGCTTTTCCCACCTCACTCAAGTGAGGGCACAGCCTCTGTCTGCTCTGGAGGACACAGCAACAAGATGCCATCAGAGAGACCAAGCCCTCACCTAGCGCCAAACCCGCTGGTGCCTGGTGTCTAGTTTTCAAACTTTCTAGCCTCAGGAACTGTGACGATAAAGACATGCTGTTTATAAATGATTCTGTGTCATGGTATCGGGGACAGGCCAAGTCACATGAATTACCTCATTTACATGCAGTAACAAAGTGGTGAATGCCGTTAGCACTTCTGTGTTATAAAAGAAGGAACTGAGAACCAGAGGCGAAGTTATCTGTCCTGCTATAGTTTCAGCCATGGACGTCGAGTCTGCTCTGCCTTCACAGTACCTCCCAGTGGGTAGTAGTACAACCTGACTTCTGCTCACATGTCCCCAATGATGGGGAGCTCACCACCGTCCAGGTAGGCAGTTTTGACTGTTAGGAAGTCCTTCCTTTGGACCATGTGGAGGACAGTTTCTTCTCTTCCCTTCATCCCCAAGGCAATGCCCATAGTCTCTGAAGATAACTCTCATCCCTCTTGTCTCTGAAGGGCTTGTTCATTTTCCAGTTAGAGAAGCTCTCATCCATCCCAGACTAGCCTCAGACTCACTATGTAGCCAAAGATGACCTTAGACTTCTGAGCAAGAACTCCTGCCTCCATGTCCGGTGCCGGGATTTCAAGTATGTACCACCAGATTCAGTTTTGGGACTTGTGGTAGTTTAAATAAAGATGGACCCCATAGTTCCATAGGGAGTGGCACTATTAGGAATAGGTGTGACCTTGTTGGAGGAAGTCATCATTGAGGGAGGACTTTGAGGTCTCAGATGTCCAAGCTACACCTAGTTTGTCACTGTCACTTCCTGCTGCTTCTTCTCTGGGCCTGTGTCTGCCAGCACACCGCCATGCTTCCCTCCATGATGACAATGGACTGAACCTCTGAACTGTAAGCCAGCCCCAGTTAAATGTTTCTTTATAAGAGTTTCTGTGGTCATGGTGTCTCTTCACAGCAATAAAACCCTAAGACAGAAGTTGGTACCAGGAGTAGGGTATTGCTGTGATGGGCCTGATCATGCTTTTATTTGGAGGAATGTAGACTTCAGGACTTAGGATTAGAAAAGCAGTGGTTGAGTGCTTTAAGTGAGGCTTAATGGACCAGCCTAGTAGGAACATGAAAGACAGTGGTTCTGAGGGTGATTTGAACTGTGGGGGCCTGGATCAAGAGGTTTCAGAGGAGAAGAATATTAGTATGTGGCCTAGAGACTATTCTTGTGATATTTTGGTAAAGCATGTGGCTGCTTTCTGCTCTTTTCCAAAAAATCTGCCTGAGGCTAAATTGAAGAGCTTTAGATTAATTGTGTTTGCAGTGGAGATTTCAAAACAGCCTAGTGTGGACCGTGTCGTATGGTTATTAGTGGCCATGCTCATGCAGATCCATAATGAAAAAGAATAGGCTGAGCTAGGAAAGTTACAAACTGAACAATGTGAGGAGAAAAGGGGCACCAGGAAGTGAAATGGAGCTAAGTCCTGTGTTCAAGAAGATAAACAGATTAAAGAAAAGCTTGACACTAAGTGGAATAAAGGAAGTGGTGACTTCAGAGCAAGACCCCACCCAGCTAAGCTTCCAATTTGTGAAAAGGAATTAAAGAAAAGCTTGGGGCCAGATGTGGTGGTGCACACTTTTAATCCCAGCCCTTAGAAGGCAGAGGCAGAAGGATCTCTGAGTTTGGGACTAGCCTGGTTTAAAGATTGAGTTTCGGGACAGCTAATCTTAGGCAGTGAAGGAAACCATAGAAAACCAAAAGCTGGTGAAGCTGTAAATGGTCAAGGGGGCCACATTCCAGCCCTTGCAAGCAGCAGAACTTGGCAGCTTGTGCTACATGGTTCTGGCTTTAGAGTCAAGGACAGAAGAAAGGGGGTATGGAAGCTTCCTCTGAGACTAAGGAAAGCCACTGAGGCCAGGCATGTGTCAGGGGTGTCCCTGCATGGAGGCCCAAAGGGGTCATTGTGTGAAGCTGTGAAGGTGAAGTCTTGATTGCCTTAGAGACCCCAAGATGTTGAAGATGCCAGAGCCATGGGATGCCTCCTGAGGAAAACTGCTAACCAAGAGAGAGAAGTGTGTTTCAGTCAACAAAGTTGAATGGAGTTGGAGATCTGAAGAATGCTTTGACAACAGACATGGAGATGCAGAGTTTGGAGTTTGCCCTGCTGGTTTTCGGTCTTGCTTTGGTCCAGTATTTCCTCACTATGCTCCCTTTCCTCCCTTTTGGAATGGTAATGTATATCCTGTGCCATTATATGTTGGAAGTATGTGATCTGCTTTTTCATTTTAATTTTATAGGGGATTACATACAGTTAAGAAATTGCATGAGTCTCAGAAGAGACTTTAAACTTTGGACTTTTAAACAATGCTGATACTATAATAATACACTATGGGGACTTTTGAAGTTGGAACAAATGCTCTGAGGTCACATGTGTGAGGAGGTGAGGGAATGGGACATGTATGAACTCTGGGGCTGGGACTGTGGTGTGAGGAAGGGTCATTCTGCTTCTCTACTTTCCAGACCCTTTGTCCGGGCCAAGGCCAGCAGGATGGACCAGAAGACCCAGGAGCTGCTGTGTTGATGAAGAAAAGCTTTTGCATTGGTGAGCCCTGGATGTCCTAAGCTACATCTCCATCAAGGTCTATGGACTCCTGGGTCTGTGGCCTGCCTCGCCCTTTTCTGGTCCTGGAGGTAGAGAGAGCTCTGTCTTCCTGGTTTTGATGACAAATGAGCTCGTAGGTTCTGGACAAGAGACTCAGAGGTCCTGAGAACAGAGTTGCAGGTGGCAGCATGTGGGGCGGAGGGTCCTCCACCAGGGTCAGCAACCTGATCTGTCTCTGCTGTCCCCACAAGCTAGGTGATCTCAGGCAAGCTGCTGAACTCTTCTGAGAGTTTCACCCACCTGCCTGGTTTCCACAAGAATTGATGAACTCAATACTCAAAGGTGCTGGGCACAGTGTTTGGCTTGGTGTGAGGGGTTGGAGTTGGACCCGATTCTCTAGGAGATGGGAAGGCCTGAAGATGGGCCTCGGGTTCTGAGGCCTGCCCCTGCCCTTTCTCCTGCCTGCCTTCCTGTTGCAGAGCTCACTTTAGTCTGTGTTGTGCGGCTGTAACAAGCACCTGGGACCAGATCATTGATAAAGAACAGAAGTTTAATTTCGCCCTAATTTTAAAGGCTGGGAAGCTCAAGGACATGGTGCCAGCATTCTGTGATCTAACATGGCACAGACCATCACGTGACTACCCACTAGTGCCTAAGGGTGACATTCTGATGATATCACCTAACTTTTACTGCCCTAATCACCATAACATGGATTTTTGGGTTAAGCTTCCCACGTGTGAACTTTTTGTGTTTATGTGTTAATGTGTACGTTCATGTGTGTAGGTGCATGTGCCCCTATGGGTGCCTGTGTGCCTGGAGGCCAGAAGAGAGCCCTGGCTGTCGTTACTCAGACACCATCCAACTTGTTTGTGTCTTTGGATATTATGACATTGTCTCACTTCAATTTTGTGTGGATGTGTTTGTAGGTGTGCTTGGCATGGTGCCCCTGTGGAAGCCAGAGGACAACTTTTGGGAGGTGATTCTCTCCTTCAGTCACATGGGTCCTAGAGACCAAACTCGGGTCACCAGGCTTGGGGACAAGCACTGTGCCCACTAGATCATCTCACCAGATCCTGGCTTGTTTTTTGAGACAGGGTTTCTTCCGACCAGGAGAGCCAACTCCCCAGACCCCAGCATGTGAACTTTTAAGTGTGACTTCCTCAAACCAAAGCAGAGGCTAAATCCAGCTTCCTTTGCCTAACAGTGAGCTTGAGTCCTCCACCAGCATTCCCGGACCTTGGCACTGACCAGAGCAGGCATCTCAGGGACAACTGTGACCACAGATGTAGTCAGCCCCCCCAGCCCCTGGCCCCACCCACTTCTACCACACCATAGCTGAGCGCATTTGCAAGGTGTCTGGTGGCTGCCAGTCCCCCTGAGGACCATTGTGCCTTCCCTGTAACGACTTCATTTGTCTGACATCAACCCTGCTCTCGGGTTAATGTGTTTAACGTAATGAGGCATTTGTTCTCAGTTCGGAAACTCCCGAGGAAGCATCTCGCTCCTGATGGACAGATTAAGGCTGGACTTGAACATGCTGAGTAAGGTGGCCGCTTCAGATATGGACTGTGTGTGAGTTAATTTGTGTAAAACGGCTCATTTCTTGGGGGCAGAGCTGGGATCCTCATGGGACTCTGTGATTTCTGCTCCATTTGCCTCTCTATTCCCTTCCCTAGCCCAGTCCCAGCTCCACAGATAAGAGAAGCCAAGGCCAGTGGGTGATTCGGACAGAGCACCCTGGCAGTGGGCAGCAGCAGAGGCCAGTGCGTGGGGAGGTCGTGGGGAGACGTGGACAAACACCTGTTTACCTCAGACAGGGCACTGGTGATGGACCTGAAAAAGCGCTTTTAACTGAGGCTGGCTGGTGATGCATTGACTTTGGGCTTACATGTAGCAATATGGGTTTAGGGGTTACTTACAAGAGTGTGAGTGACCTCTAAACATCTGTATTACTGCAAAGTTCCACACCAGAACGGTTAACAACCTCCCCAAAGCTGCGTAGGTGGAGTCCTCTCTTCAATCACTCGCTCTTCTATTTCCTGTATACTTAGCTCTTGCTAAGGGGGTGACCAGCATCTCAGCTGAGGGTCCGGTGTTCTGCCTCACCCCCTCCTTCTGTGAACTCACGTCCCTCCCCCTCTCCTTACAAAGATGCTAGTGTCACTGTGTGAGGGCAGCTACCCTGATGGCTTTGTCTAATGTCAACAGGCCTGGTCTTGAGGGTCTCTTGCAGTTAGTCACAGCTGCTCTGATTACAAGAGTGAGAGCAATCACAGTTGATGGCAGAATCCCACAGCACAGGGAAGTGCTCCTGTGGTAGCAGAGACAGCAGGGTGAGGCTTCTGGGCCCCACTCTGTCATTTCCAGCTCTGTGGGCTTCACGGTTTCACCCCCGACTCCTGCCTGGCACCCTCACAGTTGTTGGATGATCAAGAAGGGCACAGCCACAGTGCCTCATTATAACTCACAGAATCTGGTGGTGTCCGGAGAACGGAGATGTTCAGGATCCCAAACCCATTTTTCAGTGAGCAGTGGTCAGTGACTCCTGACCCGAGCACCAGGGATGACCTCTACCTGTAGGCCCATTTTTCATGTCCCACCAGTGGGTCATGTCAGCCCCATATGAGGGCCTCTGTGGAGGTTTGAATGATATGTCCCCCACAGGATCAGGTATTTGAATGCTCTGCCTCAGCTGGCAGTCCTGTTTGTAGAGATTTAGGAGGTGCAGCCTTGCTGGAGGAAGCATGTCCGGGGGGTGGGGGTGGGGGGCAGGCTCTGAGAGTTTAAAGTCTTGTTTTACTTCCTGTCTGCTCGCTCTGCTTCATGCTTGCATTTGACGATGGGATCCTTCAGCCTCCTGCTCCGACCACCACACTGCTACTGTAACTGGGGTTTTGCTGTATGCCTTCCTGCCGTGATAGACTCTTATCCCTCTGGAACCATAAGCCCAAAATAAACCGTTTTTTCCTTAAATTCTCTTTTGGTCATGGTGTTTTATCACAGTAACAGAAAAGTAACTAATACTTAGAGCCCCTGGCATCTGCCGTCACACCAGCCGGGGAGCCCTCTCCTTCCTCCAGGGAGGGGTCAGCCCGCCATGATAATGCATAGCCAAGGACACCCTCCAGCAGACTGGAGAACAAAGAGGCTCTGATCCCTCTCTATACCATCCTGCTCTCTCAGTAACCCCAACTCACTCTGCCAGTGATGTCCACAGGCAGGGATGGGGCAAGGCAGGACTCAGAGGCAAATTGGAGTCAGGGAGGCCTGATGGGAAGTCCTGCTGATAATCAGGGCAAGAAATGATGCGGGATGACAAAGGGGTCTCCACTTTGCTGGCACGGAGGGGGGGCATTGGGGGGCAGTTCTGGATTCCAGATCAGGAGTGTCTTTTCAGAAGTACCCAGCACAGCACCCTAGTGCACAGTAGGTCCTCAGGAAAGGGTAGACTGTCCGTAGCTCATGAATGGTGCTGAGTCTTTTGAAATGGAACCTCAGCTGCCCAGAAGAGTGTCTATTGGCTGAGCACCAGTAACCAGTCTCTCCAGGGGTGAAAAAGGCACGCTCCAGTTGCAAAGAAAGTTTGCTAGTGTGTGCTAGCCCAGGAGGCAGGGTCTCTGGAGATGTGGCGGAAGAGCGGAATTAAATCCTGACCAGTGTGCAATCTTGCCTGCCTTAGCACGTGTTCACTCACCAAGACTATTTGAAGGGAGGGTGACCTTTAGAGAGCATGGCTTCTGGCTGCTCGCAGTGGAACAGCCTGTAATCCCAGCATGCAGGAGACAGAGGCAGGAAGTTCAGGAGTTGAAGGCCATTCTCAACTCCACAGCAGGTTCAAAGCCAGTCTTTGAACATGAGACCCTGTCTCAAACAAACAAATAATAAACGAAAGAAAGAAATCGGTTTCTTTCTCACTTTAAAATTTGTTAAGGGTTGACACTCATATGTAATGACTGGAGTGCTCCCCAGTCCAATGTGCTCCCCTGCAGTGCTCTCTTGATGAGGTTAGGTTTGATCACATCAATAGTACATTATGATCACTCAGGTAGAAGGTCACATGCATCTGACAAACTGACAGTCACTTTGACTCAGCAAATGTGCCTTTTAAGTATGTGTGTTGGGGCAGAGTTGGGGGGCGGTGTTGGAAATGAAAAGATGCCCCAGGGCAAATGAGTTTGAGCTTTCAAAGGCAGCCATGTCCAGCCTGTTAGCTTTGTTCTAGCAAAGACTTTGTAGGCAAGGTCAGACATCCCTCCACACCCCCGACACAGAACAAAGAGAGGGGTCTGTATTCAAATGGACTCTTTAGGAGGGATCCAGTTGACCTTGAACCTGTTACTGTCTTTGTCTGAGCCTCAGTTTCCCCAGTGCATAAAGCAAAGCCTTCAAGCCAGTTGGTGGCTGTGGATCTTTCAGAGTAGAAGGCTGGAGTTCAAGTGCAGCCAGATGAATGATGAGAGATTTGCAGAGAGGAGGCGGAAGCTATTCCTGATGAGTTTGCTGATGTTCAAAGTACTGCCTTGACTACATTAGTCTAAGACGAACTTCCAGCCACCAGCTGCCACATTTCTTCCCTTGGGGACTTTATCTGGTCACCATCCTGCCACTCTACTGCTCCCTTTCTCCTGGGAGTAGCTCCCAACCCATGGCAAAGGGCAGATGGTGTGTAATGCCCACCCCGTGAAGTTCTGCCAGCCATGATGAAGCTGTGTCTGCAGCCGGTTCCCCAGGACTGATTCCTGACACAACTTTCACTTCAGCCTCCCATCCCTCCTCCCCACTCTCCAGCTTTTCTTCCCTGCCCAACCAAACACAGACTTTGATCTTGTTTAGGTTTCTGACACAGGGTGGGGGCATAGCAGAGAAAAGGTACAGAAGGCATCGCCTTCACTCTGGGCAAGTCTACCATGACTTGTCCCTGGGATAAACACCGGTCAAGATAATTAAAAGAAGGAGGGGCTTGTTTTGGCTCACAATTGGAGGTTACAGTCCATCGTGGTGAGGAAGGCATAGCAACAGCAATGTGAGGTGGATGGTCACATCCAATCTGCAGTTGGTACACAAAGAGCCAACAATGCTGGTACCGAATCACTTTCTCCTTTTTATTTAACCCAGGACCCCAGCCCATGGGCTGGTGCTGCCCACTTTTAGGGTGGATCTGCCCACCTCAATTAATCCAATCTAGAAAATCTCTCATCGGCATGCCCAGAGTGTCTCCTGGGTGATTTCAGATCCTGTCACCTTGACAGCTAGTGTTAGTCATCACAGGGAGTGTTCTCTCGCTTGCCCTGGGGGCTTGTCCCAGGATGGCAAGGGTGTCCAATGTCACTACAGGCTTCCCTCCCACTGAGGTTTAAAAAAATGTGCCGAAGAAGAGGGAAACCCTAGTCAGTGCAATACCAGAGCATGCTGGGAGGGCCAGTGATGGGAATCACTGCAGACCCTCCACCCTCAAAGCACATTGACAGAGCTCCTGTAGCCAACCCACTTGTGGTTCAGAGAATTAGTGAATGAACCAAGGTGGAAGGAATGGATGCATGGACGAGGTAAAGTGAGTATGCTCAGGGATGAATGAACCAGAAAAAAAACAAAGTCTGAAAGAATAACCCTGTGAAAAGCTGAGCACACAGACTGACAATGAGAGGGAGAATGAATGAATGGATGGATGAATGAATGAATGAATGAATGGATGGATGAGAAATGGGATTGAGGATGAATTAAGATGTGAAACAAGGAACACATTAACAGGTTGAATGGGCGTACGGACAGTCAAAATAACAATCAAGTGAAAAGGAGATCGAAAAGGCAACTGGGTGGATATGACGTGTTTAAAGTGGGAGCGAGTGAATAAATCATTACACAGGTCCACAGATGGATAAATGACGATGCATCCTGCGTGAACATGGAGGGAAGGGATTCACAGAGCAGGGCAGGAGCCTCCATGCAGATCCTGGTGAGCCATCCTCCCCTCTCATCATGAGGTGATTTTTCCTGAGGCTTGAGAGTGAAGGATGGGTGGAGTCATTCATGGAGGCTGGGGCGAAGCTCAGATCTGGGGACTCATATGACCTGTGTCTAAGACCATCAGTTACTCCCCACCTAGACCTTGGTCACCTCATCTGTGACATGAGGGTGGTCCCCAGATTGCCAGATTCACAACCTATGAGGAGAATTCACTTTCACAACCTATGAGGAGAATTCACTTTCACTCGGCCTGGATCAGGCGTCTGCTTGTCATATCCATCGCCCACGAAGGCCATGGCTGCCTCAACCTCTCCACTGTGACCTTGGTGTCTGTGATGGTTAGCTTTGACCAGCAGCTTGATACAACTCAGAATCTCCCAGGAAGAGTGTCTCAATGAGGCACTGTTTACTGTGGGGTGGTTTTGGTCATGCTGTTTCACCACAGCAATAGTAACCCTGACTAAGACCAAAATGGAATGGAAAAGGCTAGAACAGGAGAACAGCCTCACTGTGGTGATGAACCGAGGCTGGGAATGCTACAGAGCATGAGAGCAGAGGCAATCTGTACAAGTGGGCTCGGGTGGGTGGATATCGAAGGGGTGCAAACCCTGGGGACCCCTAGAAAGATCTGGTAATGAAAATGGAGACAGTTTGTCCCACAAGCCATAGTTGGCCTCAGTCAGGTGAGTGGGTAGGCTTCAATCTCAGCAGCAGGAAGAAAGGGGATCTGTCACCTCTGAGGACACTGCCTCAGGACTCTGGAGCAACTCTCTACCTCGGTTCCCAAGGCACGCTCCTTGTTCCCTCTAGTGCTTGAAAACCATGGCGAACACAAGGAAGGGTGGAGGGGGGAGCCTTGATGGTCCATGGATTGCAAAGAGGAGATTTGCTTCATAACAGCACACTGTGGACATTATTACTAACATTATTTGTTTATTTATTTAGTGTATGATAGAAGGCAGGGCTTGTGTGTGTGTGTGTGTGTGTGTGTGTGTGTGTGTGTGTGTGTGTGTGTGTGTGTGTGTGTATGTATGTATGTGATTGGATGGCAACTTCAGATGTTTTCCAGTTTCCTACTTCGTTTGAGAAGATGCCTCTCACCATTCACCACTGCATACACCAGGCTAGCTGGCCCACACGCTTCTAGAGTCTTGTTCTGCCTCCCATCTTCCACTGGAGACCATGGATAGAGTAGGACCACTCAGCAGAAGAGTGTGGTTCCCTGGGGAGCAAGGGAGCAGACTCAGACCCCTCTGGGAACTCCCCAGAGTCTGTGAGGCACAGGAAATCCCAGAGTCACCTCTGAGGCCCATGCCCCCATGGCAGAGAGCAGTGGATACTGGACATCACTCAAACCTGTGTCTCCAGAGGAGCTGAGTCTCCTGCAGGCAAGACCCACTCCCGATGTGGGAGTCTCTTTGATTCCTTCTTAATGAAAAACACATTTCTTCTGAGCTGAAATTATATTGTCAGCAGTTAATTATCACTTGTTAAACAAGAGTGCGCCCTGGATTGTGGGTTTAATTCCCATGAAGGTTTGCAAAAGCCTCCTTTCTGTTGTTTGTGAGGGCTCTCTCAGAAAGAGGCGCTCACTCCTTGCTGGAAGTGGAGCTGTTTTAATGCGGATTTTAAAAATAAACAGGTTTCCTCGGCATCAGCTCAGGCTCCTCCCAAGTAACAGGAAAGCATGCTATCTAGTTAAAGCTGAGAAAACAGGATAGGGTGCTGGCTCTGTGCATCCTTGGGAAAGTTAAGGAGCCTGAGTCTGGCTGGGCAGGGACCCTGGCAGGCAGGCTTCTCCCCCTCTCTTGATTCCATCCAGGTTCTCTGCATTTTTGCAGTTGGTGGCCTCAACCATTCGTCCTTTAAATGTGGCCCTCCCTGTCTTCACATCCCACCTCCTTGAGTCAGAGGCCAGGGAAGGTGACTGTCCAGACAGACCTGGACTCAAATTCTGCTTCAGCCACTGACTCACTGGTTCCCTGGACACATCCTTAACCTCATGTGTCCATATCTGTCACCAGGGCCAACTCCTGCCTCGCATGGCTGACACATACGAAGCAGAGATACCCAGCGTAGTGAGATCACGTGGCAGGTTCTTCGTGGAAGGTGGCTGCCATTATGAATGACAGTGGTACTGGTGGTCACAGTATTCAGACTGTCTCCTGATCAGACAGGGAATTCCTTACTGGGGTGGGAGATGGGAAAAAGTCATGTGTGTCCGTGAGCAACCCCTAACAGTTGCTGAGAAAATGCTAGCTTTCTTTCCAGCCATGTCTTGATGTTGTGATTTGGATGTGGTTTGCTCCCTCTCGCTCTCCCCCACCCCAGTCCCCACCAGGCATGTGCATTAACACCTTGGTTCCCAGGGTGATAGTACAAGAGGCAGTTGGACTTTAAAGAAGTGGAGCCTAGTGGCAAGGCTTGGGGTCACTGGAGACTGCCCTTGCAAGAGGCAAGGGGAAGGCAGATATATAAAGCAAGCCTGGCCCCTCCCTTCTCCCCCTACCCACCTCCTCTCCAGGTGTGCTCTTTCCTCACAGGCTCCACCATCTGCCATGGACCTCATCAGAAGATGCACCATGCTGATCTTTCAGCCTCCCAACCAGCTAAATAAAGCTCTTTCTGGGGCGTCAAGATCACTCTGTGGGTAAAAGCCCTTGGCACCAAGCCTAACAACCAGAGTTTGACCCCCAGTAGAAGGAGAGAACCGACTCTTTCTCTTCCTAAATAGCCTATGTCAGACCTTTTGCTACAGTGCTGGAAGCTGGAAACATTATGGTCGCAGAAAGTACTATGGCGGCGTTTCCTAGGCTTGCGGGGAGAGATGGAGAGAATTCATGAGCGGATGGGACTCAGTATCAAGTGGTCAGCTTAGAACGAACAGCACTGTTGACAGTGTGGGATCAAGGACATGACTTGAGACAGGTGAGGTTGGAGAAAGAACAGTGGGGTGCAGAGTGAGCACTGCGTGGGCCCCTGTGGGCCTAGGCCACCCACCCCTTCCTCCATCTCCACCTGTAACTGGCCCTGAGAGCATCTTAGCTGCCAGCCCCCCTTTTCCAGTTGAGAAATGGCTTCTTTGATCCTTGCAAGCGGAGGCTCTCTGTCCGCCCTGCCTCATCTCTCTGAAGGTCTTCATGAAATCATGTTGCCAGGAAAACGTTGTCTCCCAATTATGCAGAAAGATGGAGACAAAATGATGGTGCTGAGGAGGCAGGAGGAAGAGAGCAGCTCCAGAGCCGTTATCAGGGCGGTCATGTGGCAGCCACTTAGCACACAGTCCATTCGCTTCCTAATGGGCCCTTCTCGCTGATCCCCGCATGTGTGTGTGGAGGACAGCCAGGGCTTATTACTTCCCTGCCTAGCCCTGTGGCCCTAGCCCCACAAGAATCCTACCCAGGAAAATGAGGCCAGCGACAGAGAACATTCCGATTGTTTATGGTAACCAGCCATGCTCTGAAGAACTTTCTGCTCTGGCTGTGGACATAGGGCAGGACCAAATTGGCCCCAAGGGAAGAAGGAGGAGCTAGACCAGTCAGGGTGACTTTCTTCCTAGTGAGGGACCTGATTGCTGAGCCCACTGTTGGCTGTTCCTGGGGATGGGTGTGTTCTCCAGTCCCATCCTGATGAGGCTACCCACTGTGGCCCACATTCCTGTTCCCGCTACCCACTCCTTCCCACGGGGCCTCTTCCTTTCCTCTTCTGGTCTCAACAGGCCCCAGACAGATGGAGCTCCCCAGTGAATGAAATGAGGACGTGAGCCCCGGCTCCAAGGTTTGGTTGAGAGGGAGGTTCTGACTGTAGCTATGGGGGAGAGTACAGCCAGAGGCATCTGGAAGAGTCTAGGGCAGGGAGAGAAAGCCATGGACTAAACATGACCAGCAGCCCGAATCGGGTCATGAGAGGAGGGGGGGGAGAGTGAGAGAGGAAGCGAAGAGAGAGGGAGCCAGAGACCAAGAGAGAGGACAAGTGGACCGGAGAGTGCATGGCTGGAAGGGCAGGGTTAGATAGGAATGAGAAACTGGGGAAAGGAATCCCATGAGCTGGAGATGGTTAGGGTAGGGGGTGGGGTGAGAAGAGCTGAGGGGAGCCAGGATGCCAGGATGCCAGCACAGACTTTACAACAGGTACTTGTTGAGAGCAGCTAGAGGCCAGCTTGAACTTTGGTATGCTAATGGGCACCTCACTTAGCCATTTGTCCTGAGTTTCTTTTGGACCTGACACCCATTGTGTGTGTTTGTGGGTACTAAGTCTAGAACCCAGTGACCAAAGCAGATGCATCTCCAGGGGCTTCAGCGGAATAGGTCTCACCAGAGAATCCCATACATTATGAGAGGACCAGATGGGACATGCCCTGGGGCGGGGGTGGGGAAGGTCAAGTGGGCTTCTTGGGAAATCTCTGAAACTCCATACCCCACTCAAGGCAGCTCAAGGAGATACCTGAAAAACACTCCAGGCAGAGGGAACAGCACATGCAAAGGCTCAGTCAGAGGTCTGACCGTCAGAAAAGTTCAGCATGACCAGTCCACACACAGCAGAGACCCAGGCCTCAGGAGGGCACAAAGCTAGACTGTACAACCTCAAGACCAGGCAAGGAGAACATCTGGATTTAATCCAAGTGCCACAGGAAGCCAACAAGATGCCAGATGTGCCTTTAGGGTCCCCTTTGGTGGCCATGAAGGCCTTGAAGACACAGCTGGCATTGAGGCGGCAGTACAGGAAGGGGCGAGGGATGAAGCAGGGTGGCCTCACTTCAGGGGGCAAGGAAAGGCTTCTGAGGAATGTTCTGGGGGTATGCATGTTGACAAATGGTGGCTAGTGGGATTGGGGTGAGGGGAGAGGAGCAGAGAGAAGCCAGGGGCCTCTGGTCAAGGTAATAGGGTAATGGGGAACAGAGAGGAGGTGCCACCTAGGTGACCGAAGAAGCCTGGGAAGAAGACGGTAAGCCTGTGGTCCTTCAGGCTGGGAATGTGAAAGCAGGAATGGGAGCCGATAGCCAGATGCCAGGATGGAACTGGACAAGTCTGTTGGGGAAAACACTGGGGACAAGTGTGGTGTGGTACTGTGTTCCCCGAAATATTGTGCACTCTAATAAACTTATCTGGGGTTAGAGAACAGAACAGCCACAATATTAAACATAGAGGATAGGCAGTGGTAACACACACCTTTAATCCTAGCATTCCAGAGGCAGAAATCCCTCTGGATCTCTGTGAGTTCAAGACCACATTGGAAACAGCCAGGCATGGTGACTCACGCCTTTAATCCCAGGGAGTGATGGCAGAAAGCAGAAAGATATATAAGGCGTGAGGACCAGAAACTAGAAGCTTTTGACTGGTTAAGCATTCAGGCTTTCGAGCAGCAGTTCAGCTGAGAGCCATTGAGATGAGGACACAGAAGCTTCCAGTCTGAGGAAACAGGATCAGCTGAGGAACTGGCGAGGTGAGGTAGCTGTGGCTTGTTGTGCTTCTCTGATCTTCCATCATTCACCCCAATAACTGTCCTCAGGTTTGTTCCTATTAATAAGACCTTCTAACAATTCTTGCTACAGACAAGTGCAGCCCCGGCTTGCATGGCCCTCCTCTTTCTGGAACCTTCACCAGCAGGGGGCGCGGTTTCCCAGCACAGAGGCCTCCTAGTGGCTGGGCCCTGCACAGGACAGGGAAGTCTTAGCCATTTCTGTAGGCTCCCGTATGCCTGCTGGACAGGTGGCTAGGTTTCTGTAGGGGGCGATGTCTGTGAGTCCTGATGGTGAGCGGAGGCTGGGGAGGCAGGGGAAGCTGGCCGGGGGGGGGGGGGGGGGGGGGGGGGGGGGAGCTGCCCAGGCTTTGCTGTCTGCACAAGTTAAGCGCACAGGCTCCATGGAGGGAACATGAGACTCTCTGACACCCCATGTGCTCCCACATACCAGCCAGACTCTTGGCCCCTCCGTGGTGTGGGGATGTCCTCAGATAGTTCTGGACATCCTCATATCCTTTCTAGAACTTTCTGGAGTAGTCTCACATATTCATAAGACCCAGGTTAGGAGATGCTGGGGCCCTGAGCTTGGACTCTGACTGAGCCTGTCTATCTATGAGGCTGAACTGGAGGGGGGTCAGCTTGCCATGCTGAGTGGTCAGGGAAAGAGGGAAGGAAGGCTCACAGACATGCTTTCAAGGGTATGTGGGAAACACACACACACACACACACACACACACGCACGCATGCACGCACGCACACGAACACGCACACGGTCACCTTAGGACCTGGATACATACAGAACATAGCTAGTGCCATGTCCTCCATGCTTTAGCAACATCACAGAGCATCACAAGGAGCTCCAGGGGAAGAGTTTGGTATGAGACCCAAAGAGAGAAAGACACCAAGAGGAGTAGAGAAGGGTCTCAGGGTCAGTGAGGGGCCTTCAGGACAGGTGACACTGGGCCAGGACTGAAGGACGCAGAAGAGGAGACAGACCTGGGAAGAGGTTGCACTGGAGGAAATATCTGGACAAAACCCTGGCAGGATCTGCAGATCAGTGTCCAGCAAGGGAGGGATGGGAGGGAGGAGGGAGAGGGAGGATCGCACCGGCAGACAGAGGGGTGGAGACCACAGGACAGGGCTGCAGTCTGCAGATTGTGCCTGAATGAGGCTGGACCTGGGACCTAGGAGCAGAGGCACTTGAGCCCTAAGTCTCATGAGGGTCAATCCGGCTGCTGAGGGAGGAGAGAGAGGACAGAACTAAGGCTGGGACGAGGTAGGGGGAGGGGCAGTCAGCAAGCCAGGAAGTCGCTGAGATAGTCCAAGCATGAACAGGGAACCGGGCAGGAGGCTGGAGAGCCGAAGAAGATAACGGGCCCGGGTGTATGCTGAAGTCATAAAGAGGACTGTGCCCTCCCCAAATAGCTGGTATTCATGTTTAAAGGCTCATGCAATTTTGCTATCTCCTTGGAGAAGATTCCAGAACGAAAGCCACAGCAATGTTACTAATGAAAGACAAACAACTAGCACTATCCAAGCTTTAAAACTAGGAATTTAGTCGAAGCGTGGGCCATTGTACAGTTCCCAGAACCCATCGGGGGACAGGGGTAGTCAGAGTGGAGCTTGGAGTCAGACATCCAGAGTCTGAATCTGCACATAAAGAGGGTATAGCTGGGGTCACTAGAATGCAATTCTCCTTCAGACATACAGGACACACGTATGCATCTCAGGGGTGGCCACCTCAGGTAGGAGCACCTTGGAGCCAGACTGAGCACCTTGGAGCCAGACGGAGCACCATGCTTCCATCTTCCTTCTGCATAGCAGACTGCAGATGCACGTACTAAGACAGGACGCCTTGGTCTCCTCGGTCAGAGAGATTCCCTGTGTCTGTGAGGAGCCAGTCCTTCCCTGCTGACCTCAGAGACGTGCGGCACCATCGGCAAGGGGCCCTGCTTCTAGAGACAGGGAGGCCAGGGCCTCAGCCCATCTTATCCTGATGCCTGTGCTGTAAGCCTTGCAAATCCACCAGCCACCTTGTCTCCGCCAGGATCTGCCAACCCCCAGATTGCGCCCCCAACCCCCAGCTACCTGCCTAGTGTCCAAGTCAGTTTGCCTAACACAGTTCCCACCTTGGGGCTAATCTGGAGCCATTCAAACAGACCTGTTCCCTCCTCCCACGGGAACCAAGTGCCTCACCATCTCCAGGCTGGACAACCACTCTCCTGTGTTCTAACAGGGGACAGCGATGCCCAGGATTTGCACACAGCCTGCATATTCCGGAGCGTTTCACAAGAAGTGTGCATCACTCACATAAAATGACGGCTCGGAGTCGCTAACAAGAGCCCCTCGCCGGTCCAGCTGCGCTCCCAGTGGACGGCACTGCCCACAGCAGTCCTTCCTCCTCACTGGCTCCTGGGACACTCGGGCCTCTGCCCCGCTCCATTACCTCTTTGTTATAGATTGCTTGTCCTCTAATTGTCTGGCCTGCATAATTTAGCACAGCCATGCTGAGTCTGTTCCCAAATGTGCAATTTAGTGTCTTTGGCCTCACTCTCTAAGTGAGGTGGTAGCTTGGGAGGCCCCCTGGCGGTAGGATCAGAATCCATCCCTGGTGCGTGAGCGGGCTTTGTGGAGCCCACTACCTATGATGGGACACCTCGTGCAGCCTTGAGGCAGGGGGAAGGGCTTGGGCTTGCTTCTACTGAATGTGCCTCCACATGGGAGGCCTTGCCTTCTTGTGGGAGGGAGTGGGGGATGAGCTGGGAGGGGAGGCTGGGGGGCGGGGGCAGGAGGATGGAAGAGGGGGGATCTTTGATTGGTGTGTAAACTGAATGAAAAAAAATTTCTTAATGAGAAAAAAAAGGAAAAGGAGGCTTCAGAGGCCCCTCCATGCAGCGGCCCCCCTCAGGTAGAAACAGTAAATGCTGGCCCTGGGTGGGGTCTCTCTGATGCAGGGTTCCTCCCTAAGTACCTCACACACCTCTGTCAGCAGAAGACAGGTGCACCCTCCTCCTATGTTACAGATAAAGATGCTGAAGCTCAGAGAGGCTTGGATACTTACTTAAGGTCACACAGCTCAGAAATGGTGGCCTTGAACCCCAACAGTGTTCCCAAGACCTTGCTTTTTTTCTTCTCTTTTTGCTCAGCTCAGAGTCAGGCTTCCACTGCGCCTGGACCTCGTGCTGGGAGCCGGATGCTTACAGACAGGATGTGATATTTACTCAGAGCAGAATAATAGCCAGTTGCCCACTCCTGTGTGCCCACGGCTCACTGTGTCAGAAGCCCAGCAACACCCTGAAGAGAATATGGTATCTCAGCGTTATGCTGGAGGACCTGGGACACAGAGGGGCCTGGGTTTTGCCATGGAAGTGTCAACTGAGCGCAGGAATCTTCACAGTGTGAAGCCCGGCTGCTCCACAATGACAAATCCTTGGCACACTCTGTTGTAGTCACTGCTACAATTTCCCTTTTACAAGCAGGGAAACTGATGAGGGCCCAAGGGGTTGAGTAACTTGCCAGAAGTATTAGCCACAGTGGTTGGGTCTGGGCCGGAAATCACAAACATTCAAAGCCTTACTCTAACCATTGAGCATCCCTTCCTCGGGTCCCGTGACTGAGAAGCCACTAAGAGGAATGAATCCTCTTGCACAGGGCCTGGGATCAAGGTGCAGCCTCATCTTTCAAGACAGGCCCATGGGATGGCCATTCGGATGTTGTCCTGGGGCCTCACTGTACCGTCAAAGAGCCTGGAGGCCTGAGAGGAAGAGTCCCCGTCCACGGGAGCCCAGAAGCAGCCACCTTGCAACTGTGACTAATGCCGCCCACTGGGTAGAGACCTGTCAGGCTTGCGTGGAGTGGGGTGGGAGGAAGGCAGCTATGGGCTCCTCAGTTCATTGTCAGCTCTGAATTAGCCAGATTTACGGCCCCACACGACCCACTTAATTCCTACGGTCATGGCCGATAATGTCACGTGACAGCCATCAAGTCCAGTTTCAACTGGGTCCTGGAGACAGAGGATGTGCAGGCATGGTCGCAAAGCGAAGCCGGCTGGGGACTGGTGAATGCTGGGGACAAGCTGGTTTTCACCCAAGGCTACACTCACTGAGGAGCTGGGGACAAACTGGGCAGAGCTGGGTAATGAAGTATTTACACCATGGGCATTGATGGGAGCACGCGGAAGGTCGTGCTCCAAGGGACCAGGAAAAGGCCACCAAGCAGGAGGCGAGGCTTGTGGGACACTTCTGGATCTCAGGGCTTGAATATCACATGACTGGGACGGGCGGTGCAGGGGTGTGGGACAGGGCAGGGGAGAGGCCTGAACTTAGGTCTGCTGCTGTGAGCTAGATGTCTCTTTGGGTGCCTCACTGCGAAGGGGACATTGGAGGAGTCCTTCCAGGAGCAGGAGACAAATATGTAGCATAGAGGCTGCAAGGCACCCAGCCCAGGACCTCATGGTGTGGCACAGATCCAGGACAGGAGCAGATGCACACAGCCGTGATATTCTGGGGGCTGTAAAACAAGCTGGTGGTTGTCCTGTCCCCACAAGGCTCACCAGCTTTACCCTAGCTGTGCCTCCAGCCTGGACTCTGGCCTGGCTTAGAGTCAGCACATAGTAAATACTGCTAAGTAAATAGATGCATGGGGACCATGAGGAGCTTCAGGGACAGTGGTGGCTGTGGCCTGAAAATGCACACTGGGATCCCTGTGACTCAGTTTCTCTAGTGTGTTGCCTCAGGGGACATGGGATTGGTGGTGAGGTGGCTCAGGTTCAGTGGAGGAAGCTCTGCAGAGATCACTTCTGTCTCCACACTTCGTCACTCTTCTCTTCCACGCTGTTCCGTCTCCATGCTATGCTGTCTGCCTTCCAGCCAGAAAGCCGGCAAGGGTGTGGCGATGTGGCCAAGTGTCCTCCTGCGTCTGTCCTCCCCTCCCTTAGTCCACACTACCCACTGCCTCCTCATTGTATGCAGCTGTCACAGAAGCCCAGAGTGGGCCAATTACAAACAACAGCAACGTGTGAGGTCTGGGGTTCCAAAGGCCACAAGTTCAAGGGCGAGGGCCGTCTTTGAGAAGGGCTTCTTGCTGCATCATGGCTGGGCAGAGGGCATCACGAGGGGAGAGCAAGGAAGCAGCTGTGCAGCCTCCAGCCCAGCCTCTTTCTAACTTGCCTGAATCCACTGGGGAGGGTGGAGTCCCATGACCTAAACCCCACCCACTCGACCCCGCCTCCTGATAGCTGGAGCTTGGGATTGAGTTTCAAACCACAGCAGTCACCTGATCAGTGGGGTCTTTACCAGTCTGTCCTGTGCCCCTTCCTACCACTCTCTTCCCCTGTCCTCTGAAAGACTGCTGGTGTCCCTCATTGCTCGGCATTTACAGGCCTGTGGTGGCCGGTTGTGTGTCAACTTGACACAAACCAAAGCCATTCAAAAAGAGGGGACTCCAGTTGAGAAAGTCCTCCCATCATATTGGCCTGTGGAAAAACCTGTGGTGCATTTTCTTGATTGATGGAGGAAGGCCCAGCTCACCGTGACCTGGGGCCACCTCTGAGCTGGTAGTCTTGGGTGCTCTGAGAAAGCAGACTGAGTAATCTATGGTGAGCAAGCCAGTAAGCGGCACTCCTCCATGACCTCTGCATCAGCGCCTGACTCCAGGTTGCTGCCTTGAATTCATCCCTCAGTGAGAGACTATTGTTTGCAAGTGTAAGCTGAAATAAACCCTTCCCTCCCCAAGTTGCTTTGGTCACAGAGTTTTATCACAGGAATGGAAACCCAGAGCTCTCATCTGTCTCTTGAGGCACTGTGACAGTGAAGACTTGGGTTGGTTCATGCTTCCTCCCCAGAGCCTGCACACAGTAACACTTAGATGACTAATCGAGTGACCGATGGGTGAATGGGCCGCAGCTTCCATGTCCAAAAAGCGGGAGTATGGCTCTCCATGGCCTCCCTGATCTTTAATAGATGACTCAACAGCCTTTCTGGGAAGCTGAGAGGACCAGGCAAGCTGGGCAGGGAAGCAATGGGCACAGGTCCGTGAGGGGCAGCAACAGCAGCAACTGAGGCCCACAACAGTGTACAATGTCAGCCCTCCCCATTACAGCGAGAGCAAGGAGTCTGCGTGCAGCTACAGCGCTGTGGTGTGTCTGTAGGTGTGGATCGTGGGAAGTGGGTTTTACACATTATGACCCATCTATGAATATGCAGAATAATTATCCATCATTAGCATATGCTTTTGCTCTGTGTAATATGTGCTGCTTCTTAAAGAAACACTAGCAGGACACAGACATCAGCCTGGCCACTGTGTATCCCCCACTATTGCTGATACAGAATGTATACATTCACAGTCTGGGGTGGAAGGAGAGACTCCCCATGCCACAGGCAGGTTCCTGGGATCCTGGAGACCGAGGTACAGAGACTAGGGTTGAGAGACCAGCCCAGTCACCAGCTTAGATGCAGATGATCCTAAGGGTGGTGACAGGTTCCTGGGCACCTGCGTGATCCGGCTCCATCCAGGGCTCTGCAGAGGGACAGAGTACAGCCATGCAATCTGACCATCACTTGTGCTCAGTGGGCCTGGGGTCGCCTCCTTGAGCCTCAGTTTCCCCGTTATAAAGCAAGAATGAAAGCAGTACCTCCTTGGAGGAAGGGGGGGAAACCACGTTAGTGTCTGCACCCAGGGCTCTGACTCCCTGGAAGGACTGACAGCCACCAACTCCTGACCCTGCCCACGTCACCCATGGCAAGACAAATCAAGAACCATAAGCTCATTTCAAAGATGAGCTGAACCATTGCACTATAAGACAGTGTGAACACTCTATGTGCCAGGCATCTTCACATGACTCCATGTCACCTTCACAACCTCCCAGTATGGCAGATGCCATAAGGGATACCTGTACCATAGGTGAGTCTAGTACTTCTGAATCACAGGATCCCAGTGGGAGGTGGGGGGGTCAGAGACTCAGTGAGGCTCTGTCGCCTCCTGGTTGGCCATCCGCCCAGACCCCACCCTGCCAGGACACTCACCAGCCACCATTGAGGATAGGTGGTGGCATGGCTGCCCCCTTTCCTTTCACGAGGACTCTGAACTCAAGCTGCAGCCGCAGATGTACTGTATGCGTACAGATGCCTGTATGCTCCTTCTGATCTGGGGACAAGCCATGCCGGCTGCCCCATCCTCTTCTCCAAAGATGACTTAGTGGTGCACCTGTAGCCTGGACTTGCCCTTGAGGGTGTTGAAGGTAAATCTGATCACAGAACAGAGATTCTTCCAAGAAGCAATTTCTTCCTGAAAGGATTTACTGCAGAATAAAAGACTCCTTTGCTGTCCCACAACACCTCTCTTGTCACTGACAGAGGCCTCCCAACTCCCTAGCAGTCTCCCCCACTGGGTGCACACAAATATGGACACTGGAAGTCTCTTCTAAGCCTCGGGGATGTAGGTTATCTGCCACGGGACACAGGCTGCAGAGTCAGGAATGTGTATGAGGCCAGGGGGTCTGTTCAGATGCCAGAGATTTGGGGGAAGGGAGCAAAAATTCAGACAAAAAGCAGGAGGAACAAAGAGGAAGCCGGGATGTGCCAAGGAGATTAATTCACCACTCAGACATGAAAGAAATATGTTCAATTATTTTTTATTGCATTTCATTTTAATGTACACGTCGTACTTAGCTGCCTGCAAGCCTCAGATTACCCAGAGAGAAAGCATAATGAAAAACAAGAGAATTAAAAACACAGACTCAAAAAATGCTCCCGAAATTGGAATCACAAAGAGAGAGAGAAGCAGAAACCAGATTAAAGACAAAAGAGACTGCTTGGCACCGAGACCTACCCAGCACTGATGCCAGGTGCCCACGGCCAAACAGTCTAGGGTACCCCACCTTAGCTGGGGTAGTCAAAGAGACTCAGGGATGTGTGGTCCAAGCCGTGCTTCTGAACTGGCCCCAATAGATTGTGTGACTTGTACAGCTTCTGTGCCTCTCTGAGCTTCATTCTCTTGGGAGAAATGAGATTCCTGGGAGAGTGATGCTTGGGCAAGGCGCTCTTTTCATTGTTTAAGTGTGTGTGTGTGTGTGTGTGTGTGTGTGTGTGTGTGTGTGTGTGTGTGTGTGTGTGATCACTTGTGCATGAGTTCTTATGATGCAGGAGGTGAGGTGTGCTGCAGTGTTGGCAGACGACAACCTTGGGAGTCAGTTCTTTCCACCTTTATGTGGGTCTCACGCTCAGGTTGCCAGGCTTACTCGTCAAGAGCTTTTGCCTACTGAGCCATCTTACCAGTCTCAGAGACCCATGCCAAGGGGATGAGCTCTCCAGGGCACCTCATGTAGAAGGGCAGATGATGAACCAGGGCCCTATGAAAAGGGCAGAGAATCAGGGAGCCACGAGACTGGTGCCTCCAGCTGCTCTTCTGGCACTTTCTATCCCAGCTGCTGGGAGGGCCCTCTGAAGTGGTGTTTGCTCCACCCATGACCTTGGGCTATAGGGCCTGAAGGAGGTGGTGCTTCTTGCTGTTGTGTTAAGAGCACTGACTGATGTTCTAGAGGACCCGGGTCCAATTCCCAGGCTGTCTGGTGTCAGATCACTCCAGAATATAAATAAATAAATAAATAAATAAATAAATAAATAAATAAATAAATAAATGGAAGAAGGAAACATGTGTAGCTAGAGTTTTCCTGCCTGGCCCACAGTCAGGACAAATCTCTGTCACCCGCCAGTCCCACAGCCGCTCAGACCCAACCAAGTAAACACAGAGACTTATATTGCTTACAAACTATATGGCCGTGGCAGGCTTCTTGTTAACTGTTCTTATATCTTAAATTAATCCATTTCTATAAATCTATACCCTGCCACGTGGCTCGTGGCTTACCGACATCTTCACATGCTGCTCGTCATGGTGGCAGCTGGCAGTGTCTCTGACTCAGCCTTCCACTTCCCAGAATTCTTCTCCTCCTTGTCCCACCTATACTTCCCCCTGCCTGACTACTGGCCAATCAGTGTTTTATTTACTAACCAATCAGAGCAACACATTTGTCATACAGACCATCCCACAGCAACCATGTGACCCCTCTCCCTTTCCTTTTAAGAGGTCATGTACGAGGGCAAGAAGCACCACCTCCTTAGAGCCCTATAGCCTAAGGTCATGGGCGGAGCAAATACCACTACAACCCTCTGTCCCACACCCACCAATGTCTCTCTCATGAGAGACCCAGACATTTCCTCCCATGGCAGCACGACTGATTGTGGAGGGTAAGAGATTGGTACTCAGTTCCCCCAAATAGCACCATCCATTTTCAAGAAACAAAGTAGCCGTGGTGGACACAGTCCTTACACATTTTTCCAAACCCACCACTAATGGACTCCCAGAGTGAGCCAGAATGCTGGCTCTGGGCTCTGGGAGGCAGAGCTGGTGCTGCTCAGGCTGAGTACCATGACCATGGTAATCTGGGAGGCTGCTTTCCCGTGGGGACAGGAAGTTCATGGTAATTTGTACCTTCTGCTTAGTTTTGTTATAAATGTAAAGCTACCCTAAACAGTAAAATCTATTTTTAAAGAACTGAGTAAATGTGTTGGGTATGGTTGCACACACTTTTAATTCCAGCACTTGGGAGGCAGAGGCAGAGCTCTGTGAGTTCAAGGCCAGTCTGCTCCACATTGTTAGTTCCAGGTCAGCCAGAGATACAGTGAGACTCTATCTCAAAAAGGCACGTGTGTATAGGGGTGTATCTTAATGTGTCTTAAAATTGAGAAGTGCATTTGCTGTGTTCTCGTTTTGTGTGTGCGTGTGCGTGTGTGCGTGCGTGCGTGCGTGCGTGTGTGTGTGTGTGTGTGTGTGTGTGTGTGTATGTATCCATGTGCACCACACACATGCAATACCCAAGGAGGCCAGAAGGGGACATCAGAATCCTTAGAACTAGAGTTACAGGTAAGTGGTTGTGAGCTGTCAAGTGGGTGCTGGGAACTGAACTCAGAACCTTGGCAAGAGCATTGTGTACTCTTAGCACTGTGTGGTCGCTCAAGCCCCTGGATTCCTGTTTGTTTTCCTCACAAATCTATTGCTAAATATTTGTGGACCTTGAAACTCACAGTGTCTGAGACTGGGGAGATGGGACATCACATGTGACGTTCTCAGAAGCCAGCTGGGAGGTCATCTCATTGTTCCCCCTAGATTGGCTTTTAAATTTTTTCTTGTAAATCACTGACTTTCCAAAAACAGCATAAGAAAAAAAATGTCTTCATGATCTAGAGATAAGAAAAAAAGGGGGGAGGGGGATGGGAAGCTGGAAACCAAAATTCAAATTTATCAAAGGTAAATTTGATAAATTGGACTTTGTCCAACTCAAACAACTTTAGCTTTGATTGGTGAGGGTCAGAGCGCTATTTCACGAACGAACTTCCACAGACAGCATGTGCTCCTGGAGGGACATTCAGCACGACTGGCCATCAGAGACATGTAACCAGAGTGAAGCTAGGGGGTTGGCTCAGCAGATAACGCACCTGCTGCATGAGTGTGAGTTCAGATCCTCAGGACCCACACAGAAGCAGGTGGACATGATGGCCCTCCTGTAATCCCAGGAGCCAGAGCCAGGTGACAGGCAAGCTGGCTAGCTAGAACAGCCCCCAATGGAGCGTCATGACCAGCAAGAGGTCCTGCCTCAACATACAGGATGGAGAGTGAAGAAGACATCAGATGCCAATGTCAGGCCTCCAGATGCATGCCCACAGGGGAACATGCTCATATACACACATGAAAGCACACGCGCAAAGCCACACTGAAGACTGGCCATGTGGTTCAGTGGGCAGAGCCCTTGCTTAGCATGAACCAAGTCCTAGGTTCCATCCCCAGCATCACATAAAACTGGGCAAGCTGGTGCATGCCTGTAATCCCAGCTCTTGGGAAGTGGAGGGCAGAGGCAGGAGCATCACAAGTTCAAGGTCCTCTTTTCCTTGGCTGCAAATCAAGTTTGAGGCAAGCCCAAGCTGGACACTTTGTCTCTAAATAAATAGTAAGTTTGCCTGTAAAATACCCAGTGAGGTGTGGCAAGCAGCTGTTAGAATGGCTGCAAATACCAAAGCTTGCAAAGAAGCAGGTCAGCTAGAGTTTCTGCTCGCTGCTACTAGTAAGGCAAAATAGCATGGTCCCTCTGAGCAAGGGGTCACCAGGCCTATAGAAAGTTAAACAAGCATCCACGTGGCCCATGACCCAGAAGTCCCACACTGAAGACAGACCAACGCAGAATTATAACAAGGCATTCCAATGCCCCCTTCCGTTATTGATGAAGTAGCTGGAGAAGCCACTACATAATTGGAAGACTTGAACCTTTATGAACTTGACCTGAACTGGCATCACAGCCCAAAAGAACCTAATATATATGCTTTTCAAATGAATACAGAATAGTTTCTGGTATTGACCAGACCTGACCCTCAATAGCTGTAAACAATTTAAGACATTCAAATTCTGCCCTCTGACCTCTGTGGTAGTAAATAAAGCTCAATAAGAGAAAAATATCTGGGAAAGTTCCAATATATTTATAAGTTAAATAGGATAGATGTAAATAACCCAGGGGTCAAAAAAGGAATCAATATTTTAGAGTACTCTGAAATGAGCGATCAGGGAAATAATATCCAAACTTGCAAGATGCTATGGAGGGGAAAACTCCCAATGTTAAACAGTTGAGTTTTTAAAGCAAGAAAGAGTTCAAGTTAACAACATCAGTTTCTATGTTAGCTTTCTATGGCTGTGACAAAAATCTCCAAGAAAAACAATGTCTCTGTGGAAAGGGTCACTCTGGCTCACAGCTCCCGAGTTTCCTAAGGAGGGTCTCTGGACCCACTGTTTTGGGCCCATGATGGCAACAGTCATGGAAAAAGTGTGTGGGAGAGGGGCCCTGTTCACCTCACGAGAACTAAGAAGCAAAAAGAAAGATAGGAAGGAGGCAAGAGGCCAGGAGCCCTTCAAGGGCAAGCCTCCAATGACCTAGCTTCCTCCCAGGGGGCTCTACCTCTTAAAGGTCCCCCTATCTTCTAATAGTAGCCCAAGATGATAACTGTCCTTCACCCTGTGGACATGTACCCCAGGCTGATAACCGTCCTTCACCCTGTGAGCATTCAGGGAGCAGTTCAAACCCAAATGGTGCCAGTTCTCATATTAAAAAATTAGGGCCAGGGGCTGGAGAGATGGCTTAGCCATTAAGAGCACTGTGTGCATTCATGAAGACAGGAGTGTTCAGACTGCAGCACCCATGTAACAAGCCGGGTGTTCTACGCATGTCTGTAACCTCAGCTCTGGGGAGGTGGCTGGAAACTGGAGGAACTCTTGGGGCTGGCTGGCTTCAAGCCTAGTTGAGAAAATAGGAGCCTCATGTTCAGAAGAGAGCCTATCTCAAAGGAACAGGTAGACAGTCATAGGAGAGGACACTGGATGCCCTCTTCTGGCCTCTGTGTAAACACCTCCCCACACACAAGTAAATAAATCCTTTAAAAAAGACATTAGAAGAAAATTGACCAATTCAATAAGTTGGTAGAAGAATGGAAAATCAAGGAAAAGGCTGAGATCTATAAAATGGAAATCAGAAAGCCAATAAGGAAATCAATAGAATCAAAAGTTAGTTCTTTGAGAAAGTTAACAAAGTTGATTTAACTCTAGGCAGATGGTTTAGGAATAAAATAGAAAGATAAAGGTTAAAAATGACTTGTGTCAGATGGGGAAGCCTAGCAGCATTCGGAGTCTGAACACACAGGACGGGATACGGCGGTGGACTTTATGCCAGCAAATGGGGCGACTCGGGTGAAATGGGAGAACTCCCCCAAATATGCAAACTACAGAAAAGGATATCAAACAGAAAATAGATATTGCAGTGTTGATTGAGACAGGTCTCTCTATGTAGCCCTGGTTATCCTGTAATTCACTAAGTAGACCTGGCTGGCCTTAAACTAAAAAAAGTTCCAGTGAGCCCCCATGCACTCACACCCATCCATACTCACACCCCCTCCCAGTCTCCTGTCCCAAAGGCTTCACTTAGGAATGTTACTATCAGATTCAAGGAGGAGATAGTATACATAAGCCTACAGAGAACAGAAGGGGAGTGCGTCCACCCCTCATCATTCACAACAGATCAGACACAGACATGACAAGAAGGAAAAACACAAGAAATATCCCTCATGATTACAGAGGCTGGAGTTTCATAACGTACATTTAACAACTTACTTCCAAAGAGCACATCCCGAGTGAGCTGGGTTTATCCCAGTAACACAAGATGAGTTTTAACATTTGAAAATCAATTAGTGTAATTCGCCATATTAAGGAACTGGAAAAGGAAAACAGCATGATCATCAAGATAGGTGCCAATTATTTAAATAAATTCTAATATGAATTCATTATCAGCCAACTAGAAGCTTCCCCAGTCAGCTGCAAAGCAAGCATGAATGGAATAGCCAAAGCTAACTACATTCCTGATGTGAAAATTAAGGTCAAGAAATAAAGACAGATATCTTTTTTCACAGGGGCTGTTCATATGTGCCTCAGAGGTCACAACTAAAACATGGAGGCAAGAAAAATCAATAAAGGCAACTATATCAGAAAGGGAAAACTAACCTACATCAATGTCAAGGTAACCTATGTAGAAAACATAATAGACTCTACGGAAAAACAGACTGGCTGCAATGTATAAGATCAATATTGAACAGCAATAAAAACCAGAAATGGAGATTTAAAATATCACAGATACTAGCATAAAAAATGTAAATAGGTAAGGATAAACTTGACAAAGGATATGCTAATCTTGAACTCCAAACACTGTGGACTGGGATTTAGAGGACCTAACAAAACAGGGACTGAAACAGAGAAACATTTTATTTCCACACCATGAGCCCATCAGCCTTTCCCCTAATCTGCAGATGAAATGCAATCACAAGCAAAATGCCAACAGTCTTTGAATTTGATATATTGTTTCTAGAAGCCATGTGAAAATGCAGAGAGGAAAAGTCTAGATGGTGAATACCAACTCATTCAATGATTGGTAGACCTGGAGAGCCTATAAGGAGAGAGAGAGAGAGAGAGAGAGAGAGAGAGAGAGAGAGAGAGAGAGAGAGAGAGAGAGAGAGAGAGAGAGAGAGAGAGAGAGTTGATTTTGGCAAAAGTATGAAGGAGATTCAGAAAGACCCGAAGAGTCTCCCACATCTTTGCTGAAGCAACTGGATGTTCCACACCAGACACAGCTCTCTCTCTGCCTCCCCCATCGTGTATAGAATTTAACTCAAAATTCATAGTAAATCAGATTCAGAGCCTAGAGGTTATAGAACTCGTAGAAACTAGTCAGAATCTTGTAATAAGAAAGCATGGGGGAATCTATTTTTGATGTGGAGCTAGGCAAAGATTCCATAGCTGTAAACCAAAAGCATATGGAGAAGGGAAAAGATGACAAGCTAGACTTCATCAAAATGAAAAACCTCTCCCGAAAGAACAATGAGAGGAGAAGCCAGGGTGGGAGAAAATATTTGCGAATCATACATTTAATAAGGGACACACACAGTAGATTACAGTTCTGAAAGTTAATAACAAGAAAAATATCAGTTTAATTAAGAATTTGACCAAAGATTCAAATAGGAACTTTAAAAAAAAAGACATAAGATTGGAAAGTAAGCAAAGCTGGCCAATGTCCCCAGACATCAAGAAAGTGTGTGTTACAATGACAATGTTTGGGAAGGATGGAGGAAGACAGAGACACACAGGTGCCCCACCCTGGACTGCTTTGGAAGACAGCATAACTTCTTAACCACATGCACCCACCTTTGACTGGGTCCATTCACTGATCTGTGTAAAAGAAAGTGCATGTGTGTGCAAAGGGTGTATGCAGATTCACAGCAGTTTCATTTGTAACCGTTGGACTGAAAATAACTTAAATGTCCTCGTAGGTGTGAAAAGAGAGCCAAGTTGTTTGGTTCCTGTTCAATGGAGCATCATTTCACCCTAAAAATCAACAGCCTTGTCCTTGAGATGGATCAACAGTTAAGACGTTTGCCACCAAACCTGAAAGCTTGACTTCAACCCCCGGGAGCTGCATGGTGGAAGGACAGAATCCATTTCCCAAAGCTGTCCTCTGCCCTCCACACTCATGCCTTGACAAGCAGGTGCCCACGCACATACACACATCACGCATGCTCTGGACTTCCAACATGGTCCAGCACGTAAAGGTGCTCGCCACCAAGGCTGACTGGTCCCCAGGGCCCACATGGTGTAAAGAGAAAGCCCACTCCCTCAAGAGGCCCTCTGTCTTTCTTGTGTGCACTGTGGTACGAACATACATAGGCATATGCATGTGCCACACACTAAATAAATAAATGTAAAAAAAAAAACCCACACTACCGATACCCACAACATAGCTAAATTTAAGATGATTATGGGATGCGAAAGAAGCCAGACAGGCGCGCACACTGTGGGATTCCCTTTATATAATGTTCCAGAAATTTATATCTGATCTCTCATGGCAGCAAATAGATGGGCAGAGGGGCAGTGGGTGGAGTGGGGTGCTGGGAGCAAGGGAGATTTGGGGAAATGGACTTGTTCCCTGTCTTGATTGTGGGGATTTTTTCATAGCCATCACCAGGCTCATATTTTAAACAGTGGCTTATAGGATCTCAGTTATACCCCAGCACTGCTGCTAAACATCTTCCTAAAATTGAAAGAAGGAGAAAAGACTCCGGATGAGAGCTGCCTTCGATGAGCTGTTGTGTGGGTGCTGTTCTCCTCTCTACCCTTGTTGGGGATGGTGGGGCTGGGGTATAATCATTGCTTAGGACAGACTGTGGATGGGTCCACCCAGACCCCTCCAGCTCCAGCTACACAGGTGTGACGACGGAGCAGGACAGTAAAAGTGGGTGATTGTTCAGATCGCTGGCAGGTCAGGAGCCTGATCTCCACCATTGTGCGGGAGCCTCAGGGACCCAGCAGCTGGCGGGTGACAAGTGTTCTCTTACTGTTCACTCATGTCCAATAATTTAATACAGTTTTGACATTTCTCCAGCTTAGTGGCCTCCAGGGCTCCAGCCACATGCAATCAGGTGGATGAAAGCCAGAGCAAAGGGCGTGGAGATGCTGGCTTTCTGTCATTTTGCAGCCGGCTCTGCCAGAGTCCAACAGGCACAATAACGGACAGGGAGAGAGAGACTGAGGATCTTGGGAAATTCTTATGTCCTGTGAGTCACCTGTGTCCCACTTGGCAGAAGGAGACCAGACTATGCTGGGAGGCTCCTAAGGAATCCTAGAAAGGTACTCCACACGTTTAGCCCTCAGCAGGGAAGAGTGATACACACACACACACACACACACACACACACACACACACACACACACTCACACTCACACTCTCACACACCCTGCGCCTCTTCCTTGTGGCATCCATCACTGTCACCTCATTCAGGGATTTGTTATAAAGATCCTAAGAGTACAGTGGGGACCCAGGCAAGGAGTGGGGCTTGATGTGTGGGCTCAAGGATGATTCAGTCACTCACATCGGTACCACAGTGTAGCCAGTATGGTTCCTTTGAAGGGCCTTCCCCGTCTCTCCCTCCCTCTCTTCATCTCTCCCTCCTTCTCTCCATCCTTCCCTGCTCCCCGTACCTTCCTCTTACAGGTGCAGGAGACACTTTCCATGGCCCAGGCAGTGCCCTAGTTCCTGAGCCAACACCAACAATGAAGGCAAACTGGTTCTGTGT
The DNA here is from genome assembly GCF_007827085.1 of Peromyscus californicus insignis. Lineage (NCBI taxonomy): Eukaryota > Metazoa > Chordata > Mammalia > Rodentia > Cricetidae > Peromyscus > Peromyscus californicus. Next base: position 23,200,944 of record NW_026294573.1, on the reverse strand, counting down.
CCTTCCTGGACTAGTGCTGAGGGGACAGAGCTGGAGCCAAGGTGAAGGATGAGGGACTGGCCCCAGCCCTGGGTCTCCAGCCCTACCTACTCCAACCACGATGGGCTGTCTTGGTGATCCTGCTCTGACTTGTTTCCAAGCAGAAGTTCCTAATGGGTCAAGTGCTCACGCAGTGACCGAAGGCCCCTTCTACAACAGCAGGGCCTTGCTGCCCACCCACAGGCCTGTCCTCATTTTCCTGCCCTAAGGGACTGTCGCTCGAGCAGCACCACCAACAACATGGAAGTACCTGTGAGTGGCAGCTGAGTGCCAGTCCTGTGCTCAACGTGTCCATGCGTGACCTCGCCGAATCTTTAAACAGCCTCCGTGGAGAGTCTACGGGGATTTGTTAGAAATCAATTGAGCCAACTGTCAGTTCACCAACTGACCCGTTTGCCATAGATCAATCTGCTCAATGATCTATTCCATGTTCAGAGACAGAAACACTAGCCTGCTCCAGGTATTGAAACCAGACAGCTGGGGAGGGAGAGAGAAGGTGGGGGAGGAAGAGGAGGAAGAGGAAAAGGAGGGGGGAAGAGGAGGAGGGAGAGGAGGAGGAAGAGGAGACAGAGGGGAGAGAAGGAAGAATGATCAGGAGTTGGGGGGGGGGGAGAGCAGCAGCAGCAGCAGCAGAAGTTCCAGGGAGCCAAGACTTGGGTCCACAGACCCAAGGGGCCAGGACTTGTCTGTGCCTAGCCAGAGGGCTGTGATCCAGGTTTGCAGAACCAGAGGACCAGCACCTGGGTCCCAGCAAAGCCTGGTACCCCTCCCATTTGGGGAAATCTTCTGTGAATGACCTTCCTAAGAAGAAGGAACTGAGGCTAAGTCATCAGCCCACCTGCTCCAGGTGGCCCAGCTGGTGGGAAGGCGCCAAGGCTCAGGGCTGTCTGACCCTAAGTCCAGACCCACTTCTGATTGCACAGGTGACCATCATCCTACCAGCATCCCTAGGGCCGCTGGTGCCTCCATGCCAGCACCTGTGTGGGGACTGAGTAGCCACACTCTACTGGGGTTATACCCAGGACACCACAAGAACACCATATTTCCTCTGAATAAATCAATTTGCTCCCACCACACAAAAGGGAGCTAGTGTCTGTGTATCAGAGATGTAGAAACGAGAACTGTTGCTCAGGGTTCACTGGTCTCACTCTGGCCATCTGAAGTCTCATGCCAGGGATGACCCGAGGCTTGGCTGGCTGTGGTCCTCAAAGGCCCCCACCCCCCGACCGCTGCCGCCAGCTAGACAGCGGCTTTCTCTCTTTCTCCTCTTTCCTGCTCCCTTGCTAATCATGTGATGTGTGAGAACAGGAAAACAGCTTCAGAACGGTGCTGTCTCCTATTAATTAGGATTTACTTCCTTTGTTACAGAGCTGAGGCAATAAGGATGGCGCTGGTCATGATTCAGGTGGCCTTCCCTGGAAGACAGGAATTGGTCTGGAGTGTGGATTTGTTTTCAGGGAGTTGTGCTGTGGGAGACCTTGAGAGGAGTCTGTGAGCTCGCATAGACACCGTCAGACAAGGCGGCCAGAGGATGGAGGTGCGGCTGCCAGGAGAAGAGAGGAGAAGCTGGGCCGTAGGAAGAATGGGGAGGCCCCTCCTTGGCGCTGGTCAGCTGGCCTCTTCATGGGGATGATGGGGCATCTAGGAGGGGCTGGGGGAGGAGCAGGACACTGGGCTCAGCTTTGCTGGCTGGAGGGACTCATTCTAGGCGACTCTCAACTCGGTCCTCTGACACGCCCTCTCACTGCCCTAGCTGGTCCTGGCCAGTCCTGGGTGATGTACAGCAGCCCCTCCAGGGGGTGGGCAGTAAGAAGCAAGGAGCAGAAGTGGTTGACTCAGACAGGACAGACGCTGGCCGGGGATCCTGCCTTGTGTGTTACTCAGGGTTGGGGCACCTCTATCTACTTACGAAATGGCTTATTTTGTCATGCCTGTTCCTCGCAGAATGGTCTGGGATTGGATGTACTCCGTCACTGAGGCCTTGGGAAGCATCACTTCTTCCTTTCTGGCTTTATGACCGAGTATCCTTTCCCAGGGCCACCTCCTGTCTACCCACTCTCTCCTTGACCTGCTCGCCTTCCAAGAGAGCACCAGGCAGGACTCAGCTCTCACTCCCTTTGATGAATAAAAGGAGTCCAGGGAGCCAGTGGGTCTATGCATTACCATGTCCTTGGTGGCTAACTCTGCCCCGAGGAATTTCACACCACTCGGCAAAGGGTCAAGCTATACTTGGCCAGGCTTGGCTTGGGTTGGGGTTCTGGCCATGTCTTTACATTGCCAGCTCCTTATTGAGGAGGAACCAGAATTCAGGTGTGGGTAGTCAAATGAGGTTGATGTAGGCTCGGCATCAGCAACCAGAGCTTGCCAACAATGGGACAGGTGGCCCTGGATGGTGCTGACCTCCTGTTCCTGTAAGAATTCCGGTTACTGTTTGCAGGACAGTGAGGAGGGGGCTCTGTGCCACGGGCTGTAGTGACAGAGACTCCAAGACTCAGACGCCAGTCCCAGGACACCCATTCTCTGACCTGCTCTGTGTGTCTCAGGTTGTGACACATTTGTGTCTTCCCAGCTATCCCTTGACCTTCAGGCTCTTTGGGCAACTCAGGGCACCTGTAACCCTCTCACTCCGGGAAGCACAAACAGGACGCCCAGAGGTTGAGAGTTAAAGAGCCCATCAAGGTATGCTTGACTCCAAGAAAGAAGGTGTGACTCTGGGATGTCACGTATGGGAGGCACAGACAGTCCAGAAAACCCTAGGAGAAAAGGAAGGTTCCAGAACTCCCTCTATCTCAGCATCTCAGAAGGAGTGGGTTAGGTTGATGGTCTCGGGCTTTGCAGGCCTGTGGTCCTGGATTCCATGCCCCGGTCTCCTGACTTCACCTAGTTTATTCCAGTTTCTCCCTTCAAGGGGTGACGCAGCCGTCTCCGAAAGCCCTCTCATTCTCACCTCCACCCAACCCTGGTGAGCCTGAGAGTGGAGCTGGATCTTCCCCCGGGAAGGCCGTGGCATGGACATCTGCCTCCAAACTGCCCTTGGGATTCCTCCACCCTGCCCCACCCCCACCCTCTGCTGACAGGGCTTCCCATCCCTGCGCATCCCTGCTTCTGCCTGTGAGACTCCTCAGCACTGTTGTCTGCTGAGCTAAGTGAGGTTAATCCATCCCCAAGGATGCCTATGCCCACTCCCCACAGTGGTGAAATGGGCCCTGAATCCCCAGGGATAGAGCCCATGAGGCCAAGGCCTTGGCAGATGGGCGCCAGCTGAGCGTATCTTTTCCCTGGGATATTAATTATGGTAAGGAAGGCGGGCACAGTCTGGATTCGAGTGGAAATTTTCTGGTGCATCTTGCTCACACAAGGAGCAGCAGGAGTAAGGAGCAGCAGGCCCCCTCCTTCCTCGCCTGTCTGTTCTTCACAGGGATGAGCCTGCTCCTCCACAGGGCTCCCCATGCCCACAGTCTGACCCTCTGCACCTCCGGGACTCTAAGAGGGTTGGCCTGCAGGTCAGATTCTGCTCTGTGTAAAGGAAGTTGATTTTCCAGGGACAGGCAGGGAGGGGCTGGGATGTTGGGAGCAGGACCCACATGGGATTCTCTAGGACATCTTCGTGACCCCAATCCCCAGTTCTGTATCAGCAGCAGCTCCTGAGCTGGGGCCCCAAGGCACCTGCTGCTGTGAAGGAAACCTGAATCCAGACCTATATTATAGACCTGCCCGTGGAGGTACAGCAGGCCACCTCTGTGTCCTAGCAGACTTCTGGGAATATGCTGGCTAGCCTGGGCTCATTTGTGCCCAGGCTGAGTCCTGGGAGCTGCAGGGGCTCTCTAATCTCAGGAGGGGAGCAGGGACTCCCAGGCTCCACAGACAAGGGCGTGAAAGTCTGGGTCTCGGCACCCAGCAGCAGTGCACTAGCCCCACTGGCAGGGCCCAAGGGGCAGTGACTCCTTCTCTGCTTCTGTTCCATGCGTCGTGGCTCCGGGGCTTCAGTTGTGTGAACCACTGAACAGCCCTGGTTAGCCTAAGGTCTCCAGGTCCCTCCATTGTGGTACTACTTAGAAGGAAGCCCTAAGGACCCCAAGGTTAGGTCTCAGACAGCCTGGTGGAAGCTGGCACCCCTTTTCAGGGACCTGAGCTCACTGCCAACAGCCTTTATGTGGGGGACAATACCTGTGACAACAGAAGCCACATCACATGCAACTCCGTGGTCTCATTATGTTCCTGCCTGTGTTCTTCAGCACTGCCCATGCTGTGATGGCTGCTATAGTAACCACGCACAGGAGGTGACAGAGGGAGTCCCCGGACATACCGGAAGAGCATCTCAGCTCCCAGAGCTGGTGGGGTCCCCAGAGATTTGAAGAGGGAAACCAGAGGCTGCTGGGCCTGAGGTCGAGACCTCCCAGAGGAAGAAGGAAGTTGGGGAGAGGAGGTTTGAGCCAATCTCCTAGCCAGGCTCTACAACTCGATGGGCATTTGCACACGGATGTATGTAACCCTTTGGACACAGCTGACTGTCCAGGACACTAACAGTGGCCCTAGCTCCTCAACCTTTACTCTGTACTACACTAGTCCCAACTCACTTTGGGGTCTTAGGTGCCCATGAGAGAGGGGACAATGCTCCCCATTTCCCAGCTGAACAAACTGAGCTCTTGGGAGGTCCAGTCCTGTGGCCACAGTTATGTGGCAGACAGAGCCCAGCCTGATCATTGGGTTATAAAGAACCTGCTGTCCCCAGACTGCCTGGGTCTTTTCAGGTTTGGTGAGTCAGAGTTTAGTGAGGAGACACTCCAGGCAGTGATTTGAATAGGAGATATAACACGACAACGAGGAAGGCAGCCTGAAAAGGCCCTGCTCCAAAGATGAGGTTCAACCTACAGTGTTAGAGGAAATGGCTGGTCCTGATGGAGCTGGTCTGCAGGTACCCCAGGGAGAAGACATCCCCCCAGATGCAGGCAAGAGGGAAATGCTACTGCAGCGGGAAGTATGAGACTCATCACAGTGCAGGGATATGGTCACCTGTCCCTGAATGGACTGTGAGGTCACCAAGAGCCACGCTGTCTCTGTGCACCACTGCTGTTGGGTCCCTCAAGTGAATAAGATACAGTAGCAAGAAATGTAAAACAGCTTCCTCTGCAGTGTCCCTTCAGCGCCCTCTACTGACAGAACAAGGTATTGCTTCGTGGCACAGAAGATCCGTCAAGGGAAGCCTGGGGTGGGATTGGGAGACACCAGGCAACCATAAACCATGGTCTGCAACCAATGGCTAGCTGTTCACTCGTAGCATGTGGCTGCTTTTGGACAACCCCTGAGCTAAAATATACTTTCCCCCTTTTCCAGTGATTGAAAGAAATTCAAGTGAAGTCCTCTTATAACACATCAATACTATATTAAATTCAGACTTCAGTCTTCATGAATGCATTTTAGATTGTGCATTTTAATTATCAATTTTAAAAAACAAAAACAAGAAGCAGAGATTTGCTTTTTTTTTTATCTGATACACCTGCATCATATTCTGGAGTTTGCTTTGGGTCTTCCAAACCCCAAATCAACCCTAATATATTTAGTATCTTAGTCGCTACAGAAAACATTTAAGAGGCCTTGCTTTAAGTTAGGGGCTCAGCTCCCTCAGTCAATTGTCATTGTTCTAACTGCCACAGGCTTCACAGTCTTGTACCCCTACTTCATTCTGGTAATGCTCTGCAAGGCTCAGAGCTGGGAGACCAGAGGAGACACCAGGAACTATCACTGTGATGTCTCATCTGAGCTATTGGGAGGCAGGGACTCTGTTCTTACTCATTTCCCAGGATCTGTTCCATGGCAGAGGTCTCTGAGAAGTTGCTGAATGAGGTCATCTGAAGTTGTGACATGCCCCCCATGCATGTACATCCAACTCTATGACCAGACCTGAGCCAACCCTCCTTCTGGAGTCCAGAGGCCCAGCTGCCTCCCATCCCATCACACAGACCTGCACACACCCTTCCATGGTCATCCTCTTCAGCACACACCCCAGCCTTATTCACACTCACCCTGTGTGAGTGCTGGGCCCATTTCACAGTCAAGGCAGCTGAGACCCAGAAAAGCCTCCAGGTAGGAGGGAAGAGAGTAGAAGCTTTAGATGAATCCCACACTTTCCATAGCTGAATGCATTCAGTACCTGTCCTCTACCTCTAGTCCAGGGCCCTGAACGCAGCTGTCTGCCTCAGCTCCTCTGCCTGTAAAATGGGTCTAAAAACAGATAACTATTAAGATTAAATTAGCAACGACTCTAACGGAAGTGTCCAGCTTTTTGACATTATAACACGATAGTGTTGCCTACAAATGTCGCCACATTCATAGCCATCCAGGGAGGAGGGTGGCCCTCAGGACACAGGTGGGACATGCCTACTAGCACATGAAAGGTACCCAAGAATTGGTAGCTCTAGAGATCCAATGCTGACCTGACCCAAGCCCCCCAGAAACTGATTCCCATGATCGGAGCAGCCCCTCCCACACCAGTGTACCCACTGTGACCAGCGACCAAGCTTCCCAGCCACCAGCACCCAGGAGAAGAAGCTCATGGTCTAGAAAAGCAGGAAGGCCCTGCACAGCGCTCTTCTTCTCCCTCACTAATTGCATTCTCGGAACTGGAGCAGATGGAGGGAGGGGGTCTATTTCTCTCGGTTTTTCAAAGAGCTTTGGTCTGGGAGATAACTGTGTAATTAAAAGAAGAGAAATGCAAAACAAGCCTTTTAGACAGACCAAGCCGTCTTCGCCCCCTCGTAAATCTATTAATGAACTGTCATTGTAAGATAAAGCCCTGTCCTGACCTGAAAACCAGTTCACCAGGGGGGGGTGAGAAGACTGGCATTGTAGACCTAGGCCTCATGCGGGAAAGAGAAATATATTAATCAGCTTAGCTCTGTCTATCTGCACAAATTCAAGAAATATCTATTGGTTGCCTAGTGATATGGCATTTTCTACCAGACACTGGCTGCCCTGGGGACCCTGGTTTTCCCACTCTCTGGAGCACCTGTCAATCAAATCTGGAATGGAAGGATGTCTGGATGATGAAGTCCTAAAGATCTGAGAGGCAAGGAGGCTAAGGTTAGTGGCAGGGGTCTGGGTCTGAGCAGGTCTTCAGAGGTCCATTTGTGGAGGAGTTGCGCCCTACACAGGGACAAGCCAGACATTTGAATGTCATAGGCCAGGCTTCCTAGAAGGAGGGGCTTCATGGGGAGATGTAGGGTTAGTCACTCAGGAGAAAGGCAGGAAGGGTACGAGACCTGCCGGGAGCACTGGACTGTGTGTGGTACCTCATGGCTATCCCACATGGACATCGAGCCAGCCCTTCCGAAGTCTTTTGTCAGCTAGCTGTAGGTAGCCCAAGGAGGGCAGTAACTATCAACATCCTCAGGGGCTGGGTCTGCTGGAGTATCCCTCAGAACATCTGGCGGTGAGCCATCAGCAGCTAGAGGATGATGCTGGCAGGCCCGACTCTGACTCCGTCACAGATGACAGTCCTGTCCACTCAGCACCCTTGGGCCCTCTCCTCAGCCTTCTCACTTCTCACTGTTCTTAAAAGGGTCTAGTCCTGGGTTTCTGAGTGGCAGAGCCCCAGACCTCATCAATTAGAGTACTGAATGTCCCTGGAAGACCCAGTGATTGGTCCAGGGATGGGTGAGGCCAGAGATGGGGTGGCAATTGATGTAGATACAAACTTATCGATGTGCATGTTATTTGGTAAGGGTGTCTCCAAAGAGACCTCGAAAACCAACCAACCAAAGAAACAAACAAATTAACAAAACCAGGCATTTTGAGTGGCTCCCACTTTGGGGCAAAGACAAGTAAAACTGATTAATCCACTGCTTACACGTGTGTGTTTTAGTTCTCCAGAAGCTCAACTCAGTGCACGTCTAGAAAAGGCTGCCAAACTGTTTTTGAGGCCGCCTTGCCCACGCCCCTCACAATGCAGGACACCTGGCCAGGCTCTGTCCAGCCTGCAGCTGCTCCATCTAACTCAGTCCAGCCATTTCTCTGAGAAGAGAAAGGCTTTATGTCACACACCCCTTCAAACCTGGAAGGGTCATCTTGTCACATGTTTACTAGCTTCATAAATCTACTGTGAACTGTCCTTGGTGTGTTTGGTCGTTTTTATTGCACTTAAAATATTTATTTTGCTTGATTTTATTTAATTATTTTTACTTATTTATTTATTTTGTGTGTGTGCGCATGTGTACGTGTGCGCGCACACGTGCAGGCTTACACTTGCCATGCCACATGTGGAGGTCTGCTGCTAAAATCTCTTTCCTGGGGAAGATGAGAACAACATTCTCCCTCCTCCTCTTAACCACAAACCAAAGTGTGACATCATCACAGTTTAACCTGGGGACCCAATGAACTTGTTGGGCTTTGCTTACAGAGTGTGGTAATCCCAAAGCATGGAGAAAGCTTCCCACAGCTGCATTGATGGAGACTTTCCCCCAATCTTCCGCGGACCATATACTCTACTCTTCCCTGAGACCCCGAAACCACACGACATTATGTCAGCATGACGTACAAATGGCTAGGAGGAGTGGTCTGATTCTCTTCCCACCCCTTCCTTCCAGGAGGGAATGTCAGCAGTCCGCAGGTACTGTTGAGGTGGACCCCCACAAGGAGGCATGGGGTCTTATGAAGATGGCAGCACTCTGGCTCGGAGGAGCACCTAGCAACACTTCATGCTTTCCCCAACTCCTCCATTCTTTTAGGCCACCTCTTGTGCAGTGGTCCCCAGAACGAACGGTAGTCCACTTGGACATTATTCACTTCTCCCCAGGGAAGGAATTTTAGCAACACGTGATGTAGTCAGAAGGGCATGGCGAAACTAGAGGTAAATTTGCGGGGGACGGGGAGTGGGGAGCCTCTGGCATTGCTCCTGCTGTGGATAATGACTTTGTGTCTTCGTCCTGCCCATCCTCTGTAGAAACAGTTTGGTGTACAGATGATATAATGCTAACCTCTGAGGGCTTCGAAGATTTGGAGACCATCTGAGAGACATAGAGCACACCTGAGGGAGCAGGGATGGGGAATGAGTTCACAGAGGCACAAGGGCCAGGTGCAGCTGTGGCATTCTTGGGACCTTTATTCTTTGGGCAAGGTACAAATGCTATGCACTGAGGTGACTGGGGATGTCTGTGGTAGCCTGGGTCTGTAAATGCTACAGAGAAAACAAAGGATACAACCAGATGTTCCCAGGATCTATAAGGTTATTGTTGACTGAGAAGCTCAGTGCTAGGAATGGGTCACCTCCCTAGGAGTTGCAGGTTATGGAGGCTCTAGAAACCCCTAAACAATAAAGGCTATAGCCACTGCAGTTGCATTCCAGAACTCAGTGGTAAGACTCTGGTGTTGAAGATATCCTATGCTTTGGTTGTAGTATAGCAGTGAGTTAGAAGTGTCCCCTCCCTGAAATACTAGAAAGTGCTACCAAGGTTGCTAGGGAGAATTATAGCCCAAAGTCTGGTGAGCTGTAGAACCTGCATGCTTCATAATGGAAGTGCTGGCTGGTGCAGTAGTGGCCCAAATGGTTATGGATAGAACCAGTTTTCCGATATGACTTAAAGATGACCCTATGACATCTGGTACTGGGAATTTAGACAAAAACCTATGATCAGGGAAGACACAGTCCCCAGTGAAGTGACTGCTATTTCCTGGGTGAATGAATATGATGTGCTGGCTAAGGTGCTTCTCAACATTTGTGTTTATAACCATAGGCATGACTGCTGTCGGTACCATTTGGATATTTCCCCGGTCTCTGCCCTCTCCTCATTTGTGCTTTGTAGTAGAAGGAATATCACTGACTCTCATCGACAGGCATGAACTGAAGACAGGGATGAATGAAGGCATGAGGGTTTGGGACACCTCTGGAACAGGAGAAGTCTGACATCTATGTCTCCCCCTCCAAGGCTCAGGAACCACTGTGGAAGAGGGGGAACAGAAAGAATGTAAGACCTGGAGGAAGGTGGAGTGCTGTAAAATGTCATTCTCCAAACAAAACAGCCGCCATCTTCATGAGATCAGCCTGCCTGCTTCCTCCCACACTCCTGTCAATAACCCCAGTAAACTCACTGGTTCCCCAGCGTGAACTCTGATGGGGTCCCGTTTTGATTTGTAGTTAAGACCCTAGGAGGAGGTCAGGATGTTGTTTCCATCTTCCCCAGGGAAAGAATTTTATCAACAAGGTCAGAGGGTAACTTGAGGGTCAGTCATCAGACTTGCATGACAAATGCCTTTACTCTCTGGGCCATCTGGTAGACCCTATTGCACTCTTCGCAGGAGACCTTGGACCGCACAGTAAAGGGCTGAATCTCTGTCTGTGTCTTGGGTTTGCAGCATGGTGTGCCTAGTGCAAAGTATTGATTTATAGATGGTGAGCCTGTGCAACATCTGCCATAAAGGAGCGTTCTAGAAGGAGCTTCCAGAGCTGCCGGTAGGTATGATGATGGTTCAGGAGCTAGAAATGCTGGATTGAGGAAGAAGCTGTCCCTGGCTGCAAACTGGTGAGGGGACAAGCAGCAGCACGATAGCAATCAGCACACTTCTGGCCCTGGGTTCAATGTGTATACGGGTAAGGCTGGGGCAGTTGCTCAGTGGTAGAGCATCTCTCCGATATGTACTGGGTTTTAGGTTCAGCCTTCTGTCCTGCTCCCCACAAAGTGTGCGTTCACACGCAAATACATATTCATTCAGCTGCCTGGAGAGGTAAGTACTGCCATGATTGATTCCCTCTCCTATGAGGAGACTGAGGCACACAAAGCCTGTATAACTCAGTAAAAACCACTGGCCAGTACAAGCAGAATCTGGCTCATATGCAGGGTCTGACCCTCAAGTCTGTGCTCCCAGCCCTACTCCATCCTGTCCACAGGACTCCTGGATGGCTGACCTGAGGTGTTGGTGAGGAGGGAGGCAGAGTGCTGGCACAGAGCTGACTTCCTAAGGGCACATTGCTGCCTTGCACTAGCAGGAGGCACTGGCGAGATGCAGAGCAAGCCCGCAGGGAAGATTTTCACGGCACAGAGAAGTAGAAAGGCCTGGAGGTGAGAGGGCATGGCAGGCTAAGGACTCCACAGGGACCAGAGGCAGCTCACGGGGCATCTGTGATATGTTGGGACTAGATGTAGGGACACCACAAGAAGGTCAGTGTACAGTTACAGATGCTGTGCTCACAGGGCTCACTGCCCTCCCACTCCATGGTCCAGGGCCCCAAGAATAGAGAGAGTCCCTTCCTTCACTGGGCCCCTGCACACTAAGGGAGGTTCTGCAGGAGTCTCTGGGGGCTGTGAGCCCCTCGCCATTTTGCCCTTCCCTTTCCATCCAGCTCCTTGTGAAGCAATTTCAACATGTTAAAAGATGGAGTTGGCATATTCTAGAAACTTCTAGCCCATTAACTGAGGAGCAATGAGGGGATCCCCGCCTGAGAAGTCAGGCTCAGGGAGAGGTGGGAAGGTTCCCAGAGCAAGTCTAAGGTCCATACCTCCTCCTTACAGATTCATCCCACAATCCAGGAAAGGTACATTGGCCAGGCTTCTTCTCCGAGTCCTCTAGTTCCTACAAGAGCAGGGCCCAGGCAAGCTGGATGCTAAGGAGTGGTCCCTGAGGAGCCCCACCAGGAGAGGGCATCCTGCAGTGCACATGTGCCCAGCTTCCTAGGGACTCCTCCCCAGCTAGGCAACAGAGCTAATGATACATCCTGAGAGTGAACACAGCAGGGCCTTGGTGAGGCCTGGAGCAGGCCCACAGGAAGGGAAGCCCTGTGGTCACAGGGATGGGTAGTGTCTCAATGCCAAGTCTGGGCTGTGTCCTCCCTCCTGGCATAAAAGAGAATGGGAGACACATGATACAGGGTGGGAACTGTCCCTGGCCTCAGCCATGAATATGCTCTGTGTTCTGGCTCCAAACTCAAGATGCCTGACCAGAGCCTAGGAGCCCAGCACCCTGCTCCCTACCTTGGGAGACCCCAGGTGTCCTCTTCAATCCTGCTTGCTGAGCAAATGGAGGACTGGGAAAGGACGGGGACAGGGAAGCTTCTCCCTGCAGGGGACAATCTGGCAAAGGGTCAGAGACTGGATTGGGTTCAGAGGGCGGGAAGAGAGGTGGGGAAAGAAGCTTGACTCAAAAACAGGAGATGTTATGGACAAGGAACAGGTCATCACTACCTGCAAGGGGCATGCCCTGACCCAACCCTCGGGTGGACACAGAAGTCTGGAGGCTGAGAACAGGGAATTGCTGCTGGGCCACCGGTCTCTCCTGAGGCCAGCCCCATCCCCGGTCAGACTGTGGATGAAGCCAGAGCCTCTGCAATGAGTCCTGGGCTGGAGACCATTGTTAGGATGCTGGTCACCGTCTAGGGAAGGGTTCTTGGGTGCTTAGCTCAGGGCTGGCTCTATTTGGAGGCAGAGAGACGGGGCCCTGACCTAGGGCTCCAGAACTGACCCTGAGCAATAGGGCAGAAATCCTTCTGAAAGGCCCCAGCTGGCATTTGCAAGGACTGCGTTCCCTGATGTAGTCTTCAGAGGGTGGCAGGAATCCAGGAAGGCTTAGAATCCAGATCTCAGGCAAAGACTTTTAGAGTTTTGTAAACCTAGGATGATCGTATGAGATGGAGTGGCTCAGAGTGGCCAGACAGTCATTCACTAGCGAGCTCAGAGCCGACTGTAATAGAAGCCTCCCAAATACAGGAATTGAAATATGAGTGCAATAGGATGTAAGCCTTCCCCCAGGAGCCCAGTCCATAGCGTGGGCACCTCCTCATCCCAACCAAGCAACCTGGCAGAGGGCTGGAGATGCACCATACACGGTCACCCAAAGCAGACCCAGCCCCCACCCTGCTCCCCCCTCTGCACAGAGGCTGCCAGACTGGACACATCGTAGCTAGTGCTGGGTCCTAGGGCTGTTGGGAGCAGATAAGCAGGCTGCAGGAGAGATACCTGCAGGGCCAGGTGCCTTTGATCCAGGCCCAAGCAGGAGAGGCCCCATCTCTCCCCCTCCCCCGCCTCAGACTCTATACAGTTGCTTACACAAACGTAGGCTGCCATTGTGTAGGGCTGTCACAAACACCAGCCACCAGCTGTCCACTGCCTGCTGTGGACCATGCACATGCTGGCACTTGGGATCCCTCAGAGACCATTTTCTTCTTGGATCCTGAAGCAGGTCTGACTCCCTCCAGGGAAGAAGAAACTGCCATTATCAACCTGACCTAGAGAGTGGCAAGTGGCCTGACTTGCCCTCATGCCTGGCTGCAGAAGTAAACGGCCTCTCTATGTCAAGTACACATTGCATGTCTCCAAGTGACGAGTCTCTGTCCTTGTCCTCAGCCAAGGCCCTGAGATGAGACTCCAAGTGAGGTTGGGAGTGGAGAGGGGTGTAGGAGAGGAGTTGGGTTTGAGGGCACTATAGTAGTAGTACATATTTGTAGCATCAAAATAATTTAGAAATACTCCCCCAGAAGACAGCGTGGTGATGGAGTCAGGGAGATAGGGACCAGCCCAGCAGTGGCAGTGGTCCTGGGTTTAATCCTTCCTTCAAAAGCCCCAAGGTGACTTGAGAAGGCCGAGCTCTCACATCCTGTTCCACAGAGGAGGAAACTGAGGCTCAGAGTGGTCAAGAACCTTCCATAGGGAGTGAGGTCACAGAAAGTGCCAGAGCTGGGTACAACCTAGGCTCTGTTTGACTGCTTGGCCTCCCAAGGCTGTTCAATTTTGTTTTCTCTCACACTGTAGGCCTTCCAGAACTTCCTGACCTGTGCTAATTCCCTTTTCAGCAGGGTAGGCCCAGGTGACTCTGGGAACCCTCAAGGTGGACTCTGATTTGCTCTCCAGAGTCTGAGGCTCACATTGCTGCTGGCCAGCACTAGCCTCCAGTTCCAGGCTCCTCCTCACCTGAGGCCTGGGATCCTCCCCTTATTCCAGCCCCAGGCTCCCTCCCCTTCCTCCAGCCTTAGATGTCTCCTCTCCTCAAGTCCCAGGCTCCACCTCTTACTCCAGCCCTGAGTTATTTCCCTGACCCCAACTCCAGACCCCTCCTCTCCTATAGCTCCAATCCCCTCCTATAGCTCCAATGCCTCCAGGCTCCTTCCCTCCGGCTGGGCCCCCTAGAAGGCACTAGAGTGTGTTTGCACTATGCTTGAAGGAGCTTGAGAGGAACTGGTTTTGCTAGCACAGCAGGGACCCAGGGTGTCACTCATCAGGAAGCAGGAGCTACTGAAGTCAGAGGTCCCAGTGTGTGCTGAAGGGGACCACCAGCTGCAGAGACACGGGCTGGTCTCTAGCATCCCTGTGTGACCTGAGGCAAGCTGCATTATTAACCTCTCTGGATACCAGTTTCTTCACCTACAAAATGGATGTCTCTAGCTGCAGAAGGCTAGATGAGCAATGTGTGACTCAGGGCGGGGCCTGACTCCAGAGGGAGCTCAGATTGTCTCTGCCAACCTCAATCATGTGTGAGAGACCTTTCATCTATCACTTTAAATTGGGTCTTATGTTGGATTTCCGTAAAAATCTTCTCAATCAATCCATCTGCCGTGGACCAAGAATGTTCCCAGAGTGCCGAGGGTCATTGCCTCTGGGTGGCCTCCCAGAGGAAACATTGTGGTGTCCCTCTGTCTTTTCTTCCATGTCATACCACTATGTCTCTATGTCAAAGCAGATGCCATTTTCCTTTGCCGGTCTGACTTTTGTGGAAATGCCCCCGCCGCTCATGGGCCGCCCTGTGTCTCCTTTTCACTTGGAACTGTTGGCAATGTGCTGTGTAGACATGAGCACCCGTGGCTCCCTCGCCTCACTGGGGCTGCTGTGCACACAGGATTCTTCCATTCTATAGCTCCGTTCTCTCCACGGGCTCTCCGTGCGCCTACCTGTTGTTCTTCGGGCAACTCGCTTGTTTATCTGCTGTTGCAGACTGAACATTCCCCCACGAATTCCCGGTGCACCTGCACAGCAGATTCTCTGGGGAGAATGTTCTAGAAGGGGAATTGCTGGCATGTGGAGACCATGTTTGTTCAACTTCTCAGGTCGGTTACAAATTGTTCTGCTCTGTGGCTGCACCTGTTTCCCCTCCCGGCAGAGCTGTGTGAAGTTTATAGCTTTGGATGCAGATTAGAGTCCGTGAGGCATCAGAACTGTTGACAGGAGAGTGAGCCTAAGATACTAGTGTCACTAACACTTTCCACCCTGGTTTTTTGTTTGGTTTGGTTTTCTGATTTTTTGAGACAGGGTTTCTCTGTGTAGCCCTGGCTGTCCTGGAACTCACTCTGTAGACCAGGCCAGCCTCAACCTCAGAGATCCACCTGCCTCTGCCTCCCGAGTGCTGGAATTAAAGGTGTGCACCACCACCGCCAAGCTCCGCCCTGTGTTTTGAGATAAGGTCTCTCACTGAGTCTGGAGCTTCCCAAGTAGGGTAAGTGCCTGGCCAGCAAGCCCCACGGATTGCCTGTGTCTGCCTCCCCAGTGCTGACACTTAAAAGCTCATGCTACACACACCTGAGTTCACAGGAATCAAACTCAGGTCTCCATGTGTGTGTATCAGTTACCAACTGAGCCACCTCCCCAGCCTTAGGATGCCCATCTGTGTGTTGATCAGCTTCCCTGGTTAGGAAGGAAACTAACCCTAATTTCCAGCCATTACAGGTCTTTGTGTTTCACCTGTGGAACTCCTGTTTTCATCTATTTTTCCACTCTTTGCTGCCATCCTACTGATTTTCCTGAGTCCCTCATCTATTTAGGATAATGACTGTTTATTGACCACAGTGTGGTATCTTCCCCCATCCAAGGTTGCCTGTTTATTTTCTCATAGCGTGTGGACACTTAGAATCATCTTTGTTGATATTTAGTCAGATTCGATCTCTTTCTTCCACGGTTCATCCTTTCAGTACTTTGGGAGCAAAGTATTTTGCTGCTCAAGGTCATAAAAATAGTCCATATTCTCCTCTAACACATTTAAAGTTTTGCATTTTCCCTATCCATCTGGGATTGATTTTCATGGAGTTCTGGGCTAGATTTTGATTTGATTTTTCACCATATGGACAACTTATCATTGCAATGGAGCTCCCCAGTGGTCCACAGTGACTCCAGCATAGACACCCCACAGTCCTCTGCTCCTGACCTTATTGAATCCCTGATCTCAGTGGCTCACACAGCCCTTGTCATCTGAAATGGTTCGGACCCTGCTTTATTTTCCAGGTATGTTTTGGATACTTTCTGGGTTCATTTTTGTTATAACTTGTATAATCAGCATGTCAAGTTCCTCGAAATATGCTATTACAATGTTAAGTGAAATCTGATGGCTCTGGAGGAATGTTGAAGGACAGCTGCTCTCTCTGCAGGGCTGAACCCTCCCATTGGCGACTGCCGCGCCTCTCTGCATTTTGGCTTGGAGTATCTTGCAATAATTCTCTCCAGAAGCATTCTAAATATTTATTTTGGTCTGTGTCTCCTGTTAATATATCCAAATATCATTGACAACTTTTCTATATTGATGGATGCTTACATTAGCAGGATAATGCAAACTTAGTCGGAAGGCGTGATGATTTTCACAGTTAACCTGTACTTCAGCAGTTTCACAGTGGTGGTGATTTCTGTAGCTGTGGCCACTGGAAAAAAAATTGAATTATATATTTCCTATAGTATTCTTACTTGGGTTTTGGTGCTAGGATTATCGTATCTCAATAAAAGCCATGAAAGGTTCTCAACTTTTCTCATTTCTGGAAGTTTAAGATGGATGATAGGGCCGGTTGTGGTGGCGCACGCCGGTAGGATTTGCTGAAGGAGGCGGAGGCAGGAGGATCACGAGTTCGAGGCCAGCCTGGGCTACACATTTTGGGGCTGGAGAGATGGCTCAGAGGTTAAGAGCACTGACTGCTCTTCCAGAGGTCCTGAGTTCAATTCCCAGCAACCACATGGTGGCTCACAACTATCTATAATGAGATCTGGTGCCCTCTTCTGGCCCGCAGTCATACATGCTGTATACATAATAAATAAATAAATCTTTAAAAAAAAAAAAGATGGATGATAGGGTGTTTCTTTGGAGATGAGTTCAAACTTCGAATTCAATTATTTTAAATTAGCATAAATGAGCTGGGAAGATTGTTATTCATTATCCACTCATAGGGAACCCCCAGCTGGTCAGGCCAGGGTATCCCACTCATGCAGGGAACCATGCTGGCATGTTGGGCAGATGCAGTGGCGAGCTGGCGGGCGACCCACTCCATGCCAGCATGGCGGCAGGGCGGCAGGTGGACATTCACAACTCAGAAGCTACATCCATGTGGAAATGGTTTATTATAATAGAGAGATGAAGAGAAGACAGGAAAGAAGAGAGAAAAAGAGAGGGGAAGAGAGAGAGGTGGTCAAGGGGTGCACACCTCATGGGAGTGGAGGGAGAGAGAGAGAAAGGGGCAGAGTTTTTCCTTAAGAGGAGACTTTGACATTAGGACGCAGGGCAGCCCCGAGGGGTGGGTCAGAATATTAACAGAGATGAGACGGCTCAGTGAGTAAAGTGAGGCTCAGGACCTGGGCTTGGTTCCTAGAACCCCGGGGAAAAGGCTGGGTTTGGAGATGCTGGGTGCTGGGGAGATAGACAGGTGGACTCCCTGTGACTCACTCACAGGGAGAGAGGACTGGTCAGAAAAACACTGTGAATAGCTACAGGAAGTGAAGTCTAGAGTAAGCATTGGAGAAATCAGAATTGTTGAGCACGGGGGTCTGCTTTCTTCGACAGAAAGAAGAATGATGTCTGGTCACCCGGAATGCTGGAGTGAAAGTGGTCCAACCACCCAGTGATCCTTTGCTGTTCTAGTAGGAGCCAGCTGTGGTTGATATATTGTGTACCCTAATAAACTTATCTGGGGGTCAGGGAACAAAACAGCCACTAGATTAGACATAGAGGCCAGAAAATGGTGTCACACACGGCTTTAATCCTATCACTTGGAAGGCAGAGATCCGTCTGGATCTCTGTGAGTTCAAGACCACACTGGGAACAGAAACAGGGGTGGTGGCGCACACCTTTATCTCAGCACTTGAGGTCTCATGTCTGCTTGGGAAGGACACACGCCTTTAATCCCAGGAAGTGATAGCAGGAAGCAGAAAGGTATAGAAAGCTGAGGACCAGGAACTAGACTAGGCTTTTAAGTAATTCAGCAAAGACCCTGAGGGGTGAGGACTCAGAGGCTTTCAGTCTGAGGATTCGTGAAAACAGGATTGCCTGAGGAGTTGTCGAGGTGAGGTCGGTTGTGGCTTCTTCTGCTTCTCTGATCTTTCAGCTTTCATCCCAATATCTGGCTCTGGGTTCTTTTATTATAAGACCTTTTGAGATTCATCTTACAGCCAGCCTCCACCTGAATTCTCTCCAAATCCTGAAATTGTAAGCCCCTCAATGAAATGTTTTCCTTTATAAGAGTGGCTGTGGTCATGGTGTCTCTTCACAGCAATGGAAACCCTAACTAAAGCAGGGAGGACATGCGCACTATAGTGGGGAGGACTCCCAGGGAGGTGAGAAAAAAGCAAGGAATGAAATGGTCAGACACAAGGCTTGGCAGCGTGTTCACTGCAGCAGGAGGCACTAACCTTGTCCCCCGGAGCCTGGGCATCTGATTGCAGATGGTGCCTGGGTAAAAATCTCGCTGGGTAAAAATCATGAGGAGGCAGGAGGTGTCCTTCAGTCAGTGTTTGGAAGATTTTCTTTCCCTGTGTTTGGCAGCAGGGATCAGCAGTGGGCAGGTGGGAGCTGCAGCAGCTGATACCCTCCAGCTGGTACCCTCCAGTGTCACAGTTCTGGGTACGGACCTTGGCTATCCAGACCTGTAACTCTATAGTGGTTACATCACTTGTCCTGGGGTGTCGGCTACCCTTGGTCCTAAAGACACAACCTTACTCTGGAACTTTTCCGGTGACCTAGGACCTATGATTTCTCTGGCTCTCTAGAGCACTTTATCTTTCAGTCTCTGCTCTCCGCCCTTCTTGCCATCTCTGTCCCTTACCGTCCTCATTCTTCCTGCCCTGGATGCTCACCAGCCACCCTGCCCCTCCTTTAGCTGTCAATCACCTGGCTGTCTTGCAGTTTTCCCAGCCAGCCTCCTGAGGGTGCAGCTGTTGTTGACACTGCCTCTCCCGCGTCCTCATCACCACCCTGCCATCTCTGCTGCTTCTTTCTTTGTGTCACTAGCTCAGACCACACCATGAGAAGTGGGAAAAAGAAAAAAAGTCTTTTATTGGGACTGGCCTAGCAACACCAGGGTAGGCAGGCAGTACAGGAGAGTGTTTCCTGGCCAGCTCAATGAGTGAGTCCAGGCAGCTTACTAATTTAGCTAGAGAAGGGGTGTTTGGATCAATCAGAGCCATTTGTTTTGGACCAATCACAGCCTTGTTTATTTAGTACTAACTACTGTAGTAAGTCAGTCAGACCACTGGGGGCACGCTTCCTTCTAGCTTAAGCAGAAATGGTTGTAGCATCATGAGGAGGAGCTCAGGGAAGTCTTCTGAGAGCAAAATGTCTGATACAGACTGACTCAAGCAGCCCTGACTGAGGCTTCACCTTCAGGGTCTGCGGAGGTCAGCTGCGATCATTGTGTGGTTTGCTCATGAAGATTCCAGATGGTTGGTGCTGACATGAGGACAGTCCAGCTAGACACTTGACTGACAGTTGTTTTGATCAAAGCAGCTAGGAAAGCAAGGAAGAGCCCCACAGCTGCCGATTGCCAATTAGGCAGTCAGATTGTCCCGTTGCCCGGCACCTTCACTTACTTACGTCGATTACTTACAGCCAAATGAAGGTCAGAAAGAGTGCTTTCAGGAACTTAAAGAATTTACCATTTACACAGATAGTGATTTTTTTAAAGGGCATATTCCCATAGTCCTTTACCCCTGCCTAGCGCTCTGGAGAGCTGTGGCTCTCCCTCTCAGAGTCATGGGTGAGTACGGGAGTTAGTACTGGGCTCATTCGTGTAGACAAGAAAGGCTGCCAGAGTTCTGAGGAGGGATGCCTGGAGACAGGATGGCCAAAGAAGATTCCCAGTGGCATAAGTTCCAAACTGCTATCATCAAGACATGGCTGATAAGGGGCCAAGGGCAAAACAGAGGACACTGTGGGGCAGCCAGGAAGTGGGGGCTATAGTAACTCCCCGTAAAGAGGCTGGCTTTGCATAAATGTTCTCTCCTTTGACTGCCCACTGGTCCAACTCCACCTCCAACTTTTCTTCTCTCACTAATGGAAGCCAGCTTAGTGTCTTGGAATGCCGACTGACCGGTTGTTCAGACCGGACAGTGCCTGGTTCAGGGCTCTGTTCTTACTGTTTTATAATTCCTAATAATTTTATCTCTGAACTTGTACTTTGTTGGTGAGGTGCAAAGGGGCATGGGGACACCCGTGAGCTGAGGAGAAATCTTACTATGAGTGGAGCCACTGCTCTGGGCAACCCATTTATATATAGTGCTAATGATGACCCCTTAAGCACAGAGATCTAGTGGACTCATAACAGTCAACTTCAATTGTCAACTTGACACAACGTAATATCACCCAGGAAGAGAGTCTCAGTGAGGGATCATCTACATTGGGTTGACCCGTGGGCATGTGGGGAAGAATTGTCTTAATTAAGTTAATTGGCATGTGAAGACCTAACCCACTGTGGGCGGCACCATTCCTTAGGCAGGGTTTCAGAACTGTGTCAGGGTGGAGAAATCAAACCGAGCACAAGCAAGTAAGCTAACAAGCCTGTGTGTAGACATTCATTTCTCTCTGGTCTTGACTGTGGGTGTGATGTGACCAGCCATTTGAAGGTTCCACCTTGAATTTCACCACAATGAAATATTTAACCTGGAACTATGAACTGAAATAAACCCCCTTCTCCCTGAAGTTGCTTTTTATTTGGATGTTTTATCACAGCAACAGAGATGAAACTAGAACAACCCATAATAAGTGGGAGCTCAGAGACACACGGGGTGGGGGTCGTGAGGTCTCACTGCACACACATTAAGGTGGCTATTACTGAACAATCAAGCAAACAGAAGCCAGAAGACAGCAAGCCGTGGGGGTGGGGATGGAGCTCAAAGCCCTGTGTGCTGTTGGTGGGAAGGTCAGCTGGCGCAGATGCTACAGGGAATAGTGTGATAGTCCCCCTGAAAACAAAACTTCCAGACTAGGTATTCGATCCATCAATTCCACTTTTGGGTGGAGACCTGGAAACACTGAAAGAGAAGGCTTGAACAGACATTTGTGTAGCGACAACCAACAGCAGCACCATCCACAAGGGCCAAAAGTAGAAACAATCCCAGATGCCAGCAGCCCTCAGCAGAGGAGAGGAGGGCACAGAAGGTCTCACATGGTGCTTTGTCAGTCAGTCTTAGGAAGGAGGGGAGTTCTGTCACCTGGCACAGAAGGATAAACCTTAAAGACACAATGCTCCATAAAGTGAGTCAGTCTTCCAGGGACAGTACTATGGGAGCCACCCAGATCAGGCATGGAGAGTCGTCACATCTAGAGAGACCGCAAAAATGGCAGTGGTGAGTGGAGGGGGAGATGAGCAGTTACTGGATTGTTCTCTTTTGAGGCACTAGGGACTGAACCCAGGGCTCCTATCTTCCTGGTAAGCATGCAGCGCTGAGCTTATAGTCCCAGCCCTTCTTTTGGAGACAGGTTCTCACTAAGTTGCCCAGGCTAGCTTTGAACTCACTCTGTAGCCCAGGCAGTTTTGAGTAGATGAGGTTACAAGGCTGTGCCGCCAAGCCTGGCTGGAGTATTTAGTTGGTAAGGAGCATCTCTTTGAGAAGACGGACAGAGCTCTAGAGGCTGCCGGCAGTGACATGCACAGGTTGTGAACAACAGAACTCATGTTACTGAGCTGGGCACTTGAAAGTGACTCAAAGGCACATGTCATGTCATGCATATTTGTCACAGTTTTTAAATGAATGCAAGATAAGAATGTACCTTTCATGACTGGAGATCTGAGGCACGGTTAGCCCTGAGAGGCCATGCTTTCCATTGGATCTAAGACCTGCTGTCTATGCAGAAAGTGGGCCTGCCTTGCTAAGAAAGTGAGTGACATGGAAGTCTTAGCACATTCTTTCTGAGTGTGTGCTGGCCCCCTCCATTATGCTCAAGAGGACAACAGAAACAAAGAGAGAAGCTCAGCAGCCCCCAGAACCTCTCAGTTCTTCCTCTCCAACCCGCTGATAGTGGAGTATGTGTATATTTGCCTGACATAATGTCTCATGTCCGTAATCCCAGCATTCCATTCGGGAGACAGAGACAGGAAGATTGTCGTGAAACAGAGACCAGATGGGACTATAGAGTGAGACCCCATTCCAAAACAGCAGTAACAAAAAAGAACATGTGTGTGTGTGCGCGCGCATGTGTGTGAAGTGAGCTGAGCACAGGGGAATGATTTGTGCGTATTGCTTGTTCTGTCATGCAAGAGTGGATGGGGTACACACAGACAGGACCCAGCTCAAATTGTCCAACTCTGAGCTCTTGCACATGACCCAGGCATTCTTACATTGACTTTGAAAACCGGCTTTGTGTCATATAATGGCGAAGCATACTGAAATCTTAATTTGTGACATTAGATACTGCATTAAGAATACCAGGGTGAGCCCATCGTCCCTGAGTTCAAAGCCAGGGAAAAGCACTCTAAGGAACCACAAGACAGCATGACAGTTTCTCTCACGAGCATAGCCAGAAACATTTCTCAAAAAAAATTACTAGATAATCAAATCAAGAATGCATAAAAATGATTATAGACTGTGACCAAGAAGGAATTACTCCAAGCATGCAAGGCTGGTTCAACATTCAAAAATCAATCACTGTAATCTACCCAAATCAGTGGGCAAGAGAAGAAAAATCTGTGTGAGAATATCATTGGTGCAGAAAATATGTTTGATAAAGTCCAATTCCCATTCAACAATCAAACTACAGAGAAGAAAGAATAATCAGGAACTCCTTCACCTTGACAGAGAATACCTAGGGAAGGGAGAGAGGGAGAAACCTGTGGATAATGTCCCTAATAGAGAGAGGGACTGGGTGGGTGTGTTATTCAACAATTGGAAATAAAAGAGAAAATGTCTTCTTACCACTTCAGTCTGACACTGTACTGTTGATAGAGCAAGACCAGAAAAAAAAAGTGTGTAGCCTGGGCTGGAGTGTGGCTCACTGATGGAGTGCTAGCCCAGAATGCTGGTGTCCCTGGGTTCAAATCCCACTCTGGGGTGGGAGAGAGATGTACAGTTTGTAAAGGAAGATATAAAGCCGGTCTTTATTTGCAAAGAGCATGATTATTTGTGCAATTTCCCACAGAATCTCATAAAGTAGAACAAAATATGTGGCCCTAGTAAGTCCCTCCAAGTTTCACTGTACAGTCTCGGGATCCAAAAGTCAGTTATTTTCCAATATAGTAGTGATGAATAATTGAAATTTAAAGTAAGAAAAGTAATACCATTTCAATAATACCCAAATGGGAATACTTAGATATAAATCTAACATAATCTGCACACTGTCTCTATTCAGAAAAACAATAAACATTGATTCAAGGCATCAACAAATCTTCCAGAGCTGAAAAGTACACTATTTGATACGAGATTTTTACTAAAATACCATCAAAAGATTAGACATTGTAGAATAAAAATGAATGCAATTTATGGAGCAGAATAGAAATGATCAAAAGATAAACACAGAGAGGAAATAGGACTGTTTTAAAAAGAATTGAACCTCAGTGAACAAGGAGACCAAGTCAAGAGCCGCAGAGCACAGTGGCTGGAGTCCCAAGAACAGGTGTGTGGGAGGAAGAGCTGAGAAGTAATGTATGAAGATTTTCACATTGCATGATATCCATCAGCCACAGTCACAAGAAATCCAATGGGTAAACGTGTGTCTACACGCGCGCGCGCGCACACACACACACACACACACACACACACACACACACACAGAGATCCTGCCCACATTGGTGTGTGTGTACATGCATGTGTGCATGTGTGGGCGGGTGTGTGTGTATGTGTGTGTGACTGAGTGAGTGTGTGTGTGTGTGTGTGTGTGTGTGTGTGTGTGTGTGTGTGTGTGCAGTTGTACATGAATGCATGTTGCAACTAGAGAACAACCTGAGATGTCTTCCTGAGTCACAGCCAGCCTGAGACGGAATGTGGGTAGATATCATCATCACTTTAAGACAATTGTAGAAAAATAAAAAGTAACAAAGCACTAGAAGGAAGATGTGGAAGTGCTCTGTGAAAACTGGAAATGAAGGCTGGAGAGGTGGTTCAGCCTTTAAGAGCACTGGCTGCTCTTGCAGTTCCCAGCACCCACATGGTGTGGATCACAACCACCAACTCCAGCTCCAGGTGTCTAAAGGCCTCTTCTGGCCTCTGTGGGAACCCACACACACTCACATTAAACACGTACACATAAATCAAACTTTAAAAAAAATGACATAAAACTGTGCATGAAAAAAATATAATCAGTTAAGTATGGGCATCATATGTGCTAGAAGATTCACTGTTTAGAAAGATATTACAGTAAGTCAATAGTGAAGATGAAACAGTATTTGTTTGTTTGTTTATTTATTTATTTGTTTGTTTGTTTATTCATTTATTTACAGTACTGAAATTGAACTCAAGGCTCAAACATGTTCCTATCACTCAAGTTAAAAGAGAAAGGTTATTACACGGCAGGAGTTACAGAGATTTGAAGGAATGGAGAGTCTCATGTTCATGAATAGACAGACTCCCTGTCGTTATGACAAGTGCAGTTATTTGAATGAGAATGACTCCCATAGGCTCAAATCTTTGAGTTTATGGCTCCCAGTTGGTGGATCATTTAGGAGGATTAGCAGTTATGGGTTGTGGCCCTGTTGGAGGAGTTGTGACATTGAGGTTGGGCTTTGAGGTTTCCAAAGCCAACACCAGGCCCAGTCTCTCTCTCTCTCTCTCTCTCTCTCTCTCTCTCTCTCTCTCTCTCTCTCTCTCCCCCTCCCTCCCTCCCCCTCCCTCCCCTCACCCCCACCTTCAATTTGTGGATCAGATGTGAGCTCTTGGCTCCAGTGCCATGCTAGTTTGCCTGCCTGTTGTTGGACTTTCTTTAGGGACTGCCAGCTCCCCAATAATGACATGGAGACTTCTTACTAATTATGAAAGTTTGGCCTTATCTTAGGCTTATTCTCAACTAACTCTTAAAACTTTAATTAACTCCTTCATATTAATCTACATTCTGCTACATGGCTCATTACCTCTCCTCTGTACCATATATCCGACTTCCTCGGTGTCTCACTGGCAAATCCACCTTTCTTCATCCCAGAGTTCCTATCTCTGCCCAGAAGGCCCGCCTATCCTCTCCAGCCTAGCTATTTATTAAACCAAACAGAAGGTGCCTTAGGCAGAGACACATCTTTACAGTGTACAAAACAATTATCCCACAACAGCCTGCCACCATGCTCCCCACCACGGTGGTCACGGACTCACCCTCTGAAACTGTAAGCGAGCCCCCGGTCAAATGCTGTCTTCTGTAAACTGCCTCCGTCATGGTGTCTCTTCACAGCAATAGAACAGTGACTCAGACAACAGATCTCTTAAGATTTATTCATAGATTCACAATACAAGCCCCAATCCCAGCAACCTGTTTTGAAGAAATTGAGTCTAACGTTTGTGTGAAAAACGAAGGGCACTGAAAGGGCCTCGAAAGAGAAGAACAAAGCTGATTTCTCCCACGGAAATTCAAGACATCCTGTGCCAGGAAGAGGGTTCTGTAGGGGAACAGAGATGTAGAAGGACTGTATGCTAAAAGTGGATTCATTAGACTGCCTTACACAGTACCGTCTGGGCACTCTAACAATAGATGTCTCACACCAAAGGGGCCGAGAATTCAGTTGTTGAGTTCATGAGGCTGGATGTCTCATCAGCCCCAGGCTGGTGCTAAAGGCCCAGGGGATTCCTGGAGAGCTACCTCCCCTCAGGCTACTTTGGAATCCTGAAGTCGCTACCAGCAAAGACCTGTGGCAGCCACAGAATAGATAAACTTCCTCCGGAGGGAGAAGGCAAGCCCAGGTGTCCTTCCATCTCCCTTTTACCCAGACTGCCACGGGAAGGTGCTGTCCACATTTAGGACGGGTCTTCCATTTCAAGTAATATGAGCAAGAAAATCCCTCACAGGAATACCCAACCCAGTGGCTTGCCTTTGAGTCGATCCAGATCCAGTGAAGTTTTCAGCCAAGATGAGCCACCACACCAGGCAAGCTTTCTACTAATAGAACTTCCACCCCAGCTCCTCATCACGTACTTCTTGACAGGAGGCAGGGGCCTCCTGGGTCTGCCTGCCAGCTCTTGTGGCTCTCATGTCCTTAATGACCATTTTTCCACCCTTGGTCTCTCTTATTGGTAGCAACAAGCCTCACTCCACTTTCTCTCCTTGACTAACCTTCATACCTCGGGTGGGTGTAGCATCTACCTCCGCTGCACCTTCCCACCTTCTTCCTTAAGGCCTGCCCTGTGTGCTTGCCCTGTGTGGCAGCTCCTCAGCTGGATGCCAGCACTCCCCCAGCACCCTCTCCTCTGCACCTAGCTCCAACCATGTCCCCGCTCTCCATGTTCCCTCCCCCCCAGCAGCAACTTTGTCACAGCCTCAGACGTGTTCACCTCTTCAAAGCTTTCTTTCCAACATGTGTCCAGGCTGCCAGCTGACCTTCTCATGCCACTGCGACATTCCGGAAAAGACATAGAATGTCAAGACCTTTCGAAAGGTCTCAGAGCTTTCAGCCACCTCCACAGCCCAAGCAAACGTTTCGTGTAAGTGTCTTCAGAACACAGTGGTAGTGGCTGTTTGGTTGGCTCGGTCTGGCCATGCAACAGGCACCCCATGGTACTTCAGCACCCACACAGCAGAGCTGCTCTCTGCTCCCAGGACATTAAGACACAAGGCCTTAAAAAAAGATGCAAGGCCTTTTGCACAAGCTGTTGATTCACCTGCAATATTCTCTTTGAAGAAAATAAAACAGTTGGAAGAGTCCTTGCCTGGCATGTACAAATTTATATAACCTTGACATAAATGTATGTTTTAAGCTCTGCCAAAAGAAATGATGAACAAATGGGAAGGGACTGGGGAGGAGTGACATTAAAGAGGTCAGTCAGGAGAGGTCTCTTTAAGGAGGTGTTACTCAGAGACCTAAACAGGATAAGGGAGTGAGCCTTGCCAATAACATCAGAAGGCCGAGGTCATGAGGACACAGGTGCAAAGGCCCTGGGGTTGAGGGTGCTATAGAGATGATAATGAAGGGAAGACATTGAGCAAACACTGCTCTCCAACCCCAGGAGGGCTATCGTGCATTCCAGAAATTAGAAGCACTCTATGGCATTCCAAGAAACCAAGAAGATGGTCAATTCCAGCAAGGAAGCCAGTTTCAGGTGCTAAAACAAACCTCTCCCTGTCAGCTCCTGCCACTCACCTCTCTTGCCGAGGCGGCTGAGCATAGACCACCCTTCAGGGCAACAAGATGTAATAGGTAGAGGCTGGTCTCTGTGATCAAACGCACTGTGACTGAATCTCTCTGTGCTGCTTGTCATTTGTACTGCCTTAGGCCACTTCACAGAGCCTGAGCCTCCGTTTCCCAACTAGTAAATCAGGATTGTGGTCTGTGCCATTGCATTGTGTGAGAAGTTAATTCAGCTAAGGTTCCGAAAAGGCTAATCTGTGTCTGGTATAAAATAGGTGCTCAACAAAGTCTGTGGTGTGGCAGTAATACAAGGCAATGATGATGGTGGTGATGATGGTGGTTATGGTTATGGTGATGATTGTGGTGGGTTGCTGGTCATAATGATAATGGTAACGGCAATGATGGTGGTGATGATGCTGGTGATGGTCATGATGGTGGTAGTGATGGTAATGGTTGTGATGATAATGATAACAGTGATGATGAATGTAAATGTGATGATGGTAATAATGGTGGTGATGATGATAATGGTGGTGATGGCTGTGATGGTAATAGTGATGATGCGGTGGTGAACGTGATGATGGTAAATGTGATGATGTTGAATGTGATGATGGTGGTGGTGGCTGTGATGATGGTGATAATGATGGGGTGATGATGTTGGTAATGATGGTGGTGGTGGTGGCTGTGATGACAATAATGGTGATGATAATGATTTGGGATATTTGTACACTGTGTAAAGGTATGTTGCTGTGATTGGTGTAATAAAAAGCTGAACAGCCAATAGCTAGGCAGGAGGTACAGGAGGGAATTCTGGGCAGAGAAAGAAAGGAGGAGGAAGAACCTAGGTGTGAGGGAGACACATGGAGACAAGAAGGAAGCGGGATGGGTGATATAGGACAGAACGTCGATTAATAGAAATGGGTTAATTTAAGTTATAAGAGCTGGTTAAAAACAAGCGTAAGCTAAGGTCAGGCTTTCATAATTAGTAAGTCTCTGTGTTGTTATTTGTGAGCTGGTAGCCTAAAAAAGTATCCAGCTACAGGTGGTGATGGTGAATGTGATGATGGTGGTGGTGGTGGTGATGGTGAATGTGATGATGGTGGTGGTGGTGATTGCGATGATGGTGAATGTGATGATGATGGTGGTGGTGATTGCGATGATGGTGATAATGATGGGGTGATGCCGATGGTGATAGTGATTGTGATGATGGTGAGTTGGTGAGGATGGTGAATGTTGATGGAGATGTTTCTTATATAGTGAATTTTACTGTGGCAATTGCTGAAGAGAGAAGTCAGGCACCAAGAAGAGGGCGGGCTGAACTCGGAGTCGGCTGACATGTCCTTCGGATTTGAAATCTGGTAATGGAATGTGCCCATCACACATCACTTGGTCTATCACCTCTCTCCCTGGGGGCCCTCTGGTCCACTAGGAACAAGAGTGCTCTCAAGGGGCTCAGGGTCTAGTCCAGGGCCCTGGCTGTCTTGAACTGGGCCTGTGTCTGCCTCAATTTGGTGAGTTCTGGACACCAAAGAGGTGGCTGAAATTGGAGAGAGGGACATTAAGGCTCTTGGTTCTGTTGACATTTCTGGCTAATCGGGTGATAGCCCAGATTATGTCCCAAGGTCCTTGGCATCATGAGGACCGTGATTTCCCCTCCCTTGCTTTGAGAGAGATTATTTTTAAATCATGTTAAAAATCCCTGTGGAATCTTCCTTTATCTTAGGTTCTGGAAATAAATGTAACTGTTCAATTAGAATCTGAAACTTTTTTAAATAAATTGAAGTCATGTCTCTCTTTCATGTAAGAAAATGGTAGATGCAAGAGTCCTAAGGTGTCTACAGTTGCTGCGGGCACAATTGTGTCAGCATACAAGATTCCCTTTCTGGTTTTGCTCCACCATCCACAACACAACTTCACGGAAACACTGTATTATGGACACAATGCAGCTGCTGGAGCACCACCCATCACAGCCACCACCAGACAAGAAGAACAGAGAACAGGGGACGCAAAGTGACTCATGCCAGTGGCACAGGCTCCTACCAGAGGGTTTCCCTGGCACCTGCTCTCACTCTTCCCATTCACGTTGCCCCTCCCGCCCACTTCTCCACCATCAACAGACGGAATGTGAGAAAACTGCCTTCGCAGGACATATGGACATCGCAGCACAGAGAAGAATGGCATGCACAGCCTGCGTGCCGACCGGAGCCAGCATGCTTGAATGAAGACCAAAGACCCAGAGATGAAAGTTCAAGCCTGGAGCTTAATCCAGAAAGCCCTGCAGGGTGAGGGGCTACAGAAACAGCCTCTCCTAGCTGCATCCATTTAAAAATTTAAAATAATATTTTACTAGCAGGTGCTCCTTACAGAAAACTTGGAAAGCATGAAAAATTAAGGGGAAATGGTAATCCCCCACCAGAGGTAACAGCTGCTGGTATTTTTGTCTAAGTCCTTCTGAGCTTTATTAGCCCCGCATTGGAATGTACCCTATATCCAACTTGATAAGCTGTTTTCCTCTAGCTCTTAATTTATAAGTCCTTTCCTAACATAAATTATCTTTGAAACTTCTATTTAAATAACATTCATCACTCAAGCATCTTGTGGCAGCATGGTGTTCCTGCAGGGCCATTTTCCACTCATAATTGATTTAGCAAATCCACCATCTGTTGCTGGGCACGAAGGCGGCCCCAAACCTCGGCTGCTACAGTGACCCCATGCCAGCCAGAGTTGATCATAGGTCTTTATGTTCACCTTGGTTTCATTTCTACGATAAACTTCTGAGCTCATCGGGTTAATAGCTGTGGACATTTGCAAAATGCTTGATATAAACTATGAAATTGCCCTCCTGGAAAGGCAGCCTGGGTTCCTATAGACTTACAAGAGGCTCCCCAATGGGTGCCTGAGGTCTCCTCCCAGCTCTGTAGGCATCTTCGGTGGTCCTTCTGCCACAGCCATCTCTATCCCGGTTTTCTGGCGGAACATAGTAGAAAGGGATTCTAGAGACTGGGAAATAGCAAAGTTGGTAGAGTACTTGCCTTGCAAGCATAAGGTCCTAGGTTTGATCCCCAGCACCATAAAAAGGAAAAGAAATAAAATAAGATGATTCTATAATAAAATACGTGTCTGAAAGTGTAAAAAGTTGGCATGATTGTGTGGGTCCCATTAACTTTAGTCTGCAGTGACGCTCCCACCTAGTGTGAGTTTGGGGTTGCTCTGCTGAACGGAGTGGAGGCAGGCTTGGCTGTTCGGACTAAGCCTCCAGCTGGTCAGACATCAGGTCCTTTCAGAGGCAGGTGGATCTCTCACTGGAGAAGACAGGGACCTCTCAGAGCTCTGGCAGAGCATGAAAACTCAGTTTACAACTAAACAAACTGCCTGGCTGTAGCCAGTAGCATTTCCTGTCTCCCAGTCTCCTTGGTGACCCAGCTTAGCCAACGTACTCAGCGGTCACAGAAAGCTACAATCAAGATCTAGGTCTTCACAGGTTCACAGCCAACTCCCAGTTTGGGTCCGTCCTCCCAATCGCTCCTGCATGGGTCTCCCCAAAGGACTGCTGTAAACTATGCATCTGGCTTTCCAGAGAGGCCATGGAAGGGATGTACCCAGTGGGGCAACTGTAGGCCTATTATAACCTGATCTTGAAGTGCCAGCCTATGTGCATGCGTGTTCACAGTGTGTATGTGGAGAGCAGAGGGCACATCCGTGGAGCCAGTTCTCTCCTTCTGTGAGGAGTCCTGGGGACTGAGCACAGGCTGTTAACTTTGTGTCTTTGCCTGCCAAGCTACCTCACCAGCCCCTTTAAGTAATGAGAAAAATAACTGATGTTCCATAGTCACGTGGCATCATTAATGTCCTGATGCCTGGGTACTGTTAGTTTCCAACCAAAGACACACACTCTATACCTCACCTTCGGGCAGCCATTGACCTCACAGGATTTCACAGGCATGAGATCATGAGTAGAGTCTGCCTTCTTTCACTCAAATTGGTGTTTTCAGATTTACATGTACTTACGTATGTATTTGCTCTTTTTTCCCCATGCTCGTGGGTGCATGCTCGTGTGTGTGTGTGTGTGTGTGTGTGTGTGTGTGTGTGTGTGTGTGTATGTGTGTGTGTGTGTGTGTGTGTGTACTTCTTCCTCTGCCTTGTTTCTTTTTTTTGTTTTGTTTTTCATTTTAGCCACTCATATCTTTTTTAATATTTTTATTTTATAATTAATTTAATTTTACATATCAGCCACGGACACCCCTGTCCTCCCTCCTCCCACCCCCCAGCCTTCCCTTCAAATCCACCCCCCATTCCCACCTCCTCCAAGGCAAGGTCTCCCCTGGGGAGTCAGCCCAGCCTGGTAGATTCTGTTGAGGAAGGTCCAGTCCCCTCCTCCCTGCACCAAGGCTGAGCAAAGTGTCTCAGCAGAGGCCCTAGGTTCCAAAAAGCTAGCTCATGCACCAAGGACAGGTCCCAGTCCCACTGCCTGGGGGCCTCCTAAACCGTTCAAGCTAATCAACTGTCTCACTTATCCAGGGGGCCTGGTCCAGTTCCATGGGGGCTCCTCAGCTATTGGTTCACAGTTCATGTGTTTCCACTAGTTTGGCTAGTTGTCCCTGTGCCTTTTCCAATCATGGTCTCGATATCTACCTTGTTTCTTAAGACAGGGTCTCTCACTGAACCTGGAGCTCACAATTGACTAGACTGGCCAGCCAATGAGCTCCAGGGATTCTCCTGTCTCTGCCCTCCCTGTCAAGCCTGGCTTCTGCATGAGTGTCGGGGACTACACTCAGCAATCTCCCTGCTCCCACGTACCCATATTCTTGATAAATCCTGGCTTCTTGGTTTTTTGTTTGTTTGTTTGTTTTTTGTTTTTGTTTTTGTTTTCTAGTGTCTGTCAGAGTTTTGTGTCATGGCTTATGATGGCATAGAAAGAATTCCCTCTCTCCTTCTAAGGCCTGAAAGAATTCGTATAATGTTAATATCATTTTATAAACATTGAAGAGGATCCAACAGGGAAGCCATTCAAACCTACTGTAGCTCTCATCGTGGGAAAGTTTAAATCACAAATCCAATTTCCCTTAGTAGATACAGAGCTGTTCAATGCGCCCCTGATGATAGTTTCCATAATTTGTGTTTTTCACAGAAAGTTGCTCACGTCCTTGAAGCAGTTGAGTTCATTTCCATGACAGTGTTTATACTATTCCCTTATGATTATTATTACCTGTACTATTAAAGGCAGTTATATTAAGCTAGATTAGTGGCTCATGTCTGTAATCCCAGAGCTTGAGATACTGAGACAGGAGGATCACCATGGGTTCCAGGCCAGACTGGGCTACAGAGTGAACCACTGTATCAGAAAAACAAAACAACAGCGAAGACTGGGCTATCTGAGCGATGTCCGATGTCCGGGCCAACTCTCCTGAACCTGGGAATTGCTTTGTTTTTCCCTTTTGCTGCTGGTTGGTGAAGAGCTTGTCGGTCTCGTAGGGGGAGGTTGGCTATTACTGTTTCCAGAGAACCAGCTCTAGCTTATTGGTATTCTCCACTGTTGGTCTGTTGGCGATAATACTGGCTTCTATTCTTCCTCTCTCTTAAGACACGTGGATCATTGATTTTTAAACTTTTTCAAAGTTCTGATTCTGATCATTTTAGCCTCAGCACGTCACTCTCGGGACTCTTTTAGCTGCATCTCACACATTTTGATGTGTTTTTATTATCGCTCAGTTCAAACAGTCCTCTTCTCTTGCCTGTGATTTCTACACAAATCCCCTGGTTGTATAAACCTGTGTTGTTTAATTTCCAGATGTGTATGAGGTGTCTGGTGGCATTTTTGTGATTGATTTCTAATTCCATCCCACTGAAATCAAGGGAAATGCCCTGTATTTTTCCCAGGCTTTTAAATGTCTTTGTAAGTTGTATAGGCCCCGTGTGCTCTGAGTTGGCAAATACTCTGTGTGCGTAGGAGGAGAGCTTCTCACCTCCAAGGTTGGACGCCATAGGGTCTTTACATCAGTTAAGAGCAGAGTGTGGTCTGGTGGGACAGAGCTGTGTCCCCTGGACAGCAGCCTTCCTGAGTCGATTACTGCTTCTCACAGACTGGACATCTCTTCAAAGCCACATGGCAAGGACAGGTTCGTTACTAGTTTGAGGGAGTGGGCGAAATGCCCTGGTTGGCACCTGGACACAGAGCCATGCAGACACGCACAGCTGGGACATTAGCACACATCCATAACGAGAACATGGGCTGGGGGTGAGGGTTCAAGAGGTTGAAAAAACCTGGAAAGCAGAATCAAGAGCTCTGGAGATCAGAGAGAGAGGTGGCCCCTGGCTCAGGCCAGAGATCCCCAGGAAGACAGCAGAGCCACACACACAGGTGAGAGGGCAGCTCCAGACCTGAGTCAAGTTTGGGTTCTGCTCCATAGCTCCCTTTCGCTGGCAGGACCTCAGGACCCTGAGGTCCTTTGACATTGACACTGACATTGGAATGTGACAACATTTGTAAATACGTTGGGTCTCATTTATCGCTTTCCTGAGGTGTATGTCCCCCACCAACTGCAGGCCAGACACATCTGTCAGGGCATGCATGGCTTTAGTGCAGAAAAACAAACAAACAAGCAAACGAATAAAACAACCAGGCATAATAAGACACACCTGTAATCCAACCCTGGGAGGCTGAGGCGTGAGGCGCAAGCACTGTGAGTGTGAGGCTAGCCTGGGCTACGTAATGTTAACCTTGTCTGGAAAAATAAAAAGCTAACAAAATCGACATCTGCAAAGGAGCATGTGGTGCAGGGGCTGCTCCGGCCCTTTTGTTCCTGTACCATGACATCACCTCATAACCATAGCTTATATTGGCCACATGGTAGCTCTCCTTTCTCCTTCCATGCCAAGCATGTGGATTCTTCCCAAGCATCAGCTCTTGTCTTCAACACTGCTGTGGACATCTATGCACACAAGCCTCAGTGCTCGGCCTGCATCATACTTCCTGACTGTGGAATGCTGGGAACAGGTCAGCTTGAGGTATATCCTGTGGCGTTTACGCTCACACTAAGCATCAGGACAGACTTAAAAAATACATCTTAGACACCGACAGAGAGAACACAGTTCAGACTTTGCTCTTAATGTAGCCTGGATGACTTTGAGCTTCAGATCCTCTCAGGCTCCATCTCTCCAGTGCTGGGATTACAGGCTTACACCAACATGTCCAATTCACATGGTTCTGGGAATCAAATCCAGGACCTCATATATGCTAGGCAATGGCTCTACCAACTGAGCTATATCCCAAACCAGACTTTGCTCTTTAGAAAGCTTGCTCAGTTTATGACCTCACTCCTGGATCCAGCCCACGGGTTCCAGAAGCGCAGGTGGGTGCACATGTGTTTACACTCATACACGTCTGTACAGTTTCACATCTGTCCTCCTCCCCTGTGCCTACTGTATTTCATGAGGCACTGCCCTGGGGCTATCCAACCCCTCGTGAGAAACATGAGGCATAAGTATCATACACTCCTGCTTCCTAGGTGAGAAACTGAGGCACAGACAGCACATTTGCCACACAAACTTCGAGGTGGCAGCTCTGACCTCAGCTCTGCCACTAGGTGACAGTGGCCTGTGCTGTCCTGTCTCTCGAGGTGTGTGCTCTTGTACCTGTGATGAAGACAGTACCTGTTTGCAGTGGAGATTCAGGGGGCTTGTGTGGAGAGCTGCTTTATGAGTTGCTCAATTGGATCAATGGGAGCTGTGGGCTTTGTAAGGAAAGTCACATCCCCAAAGACTCAGAGGCAAGAGAGGGACCCACCCCTACCCATGAATCCAGTCACATGCTCTAAGCATCCAGGCCTTTGGACCACGTGTGGGAAGAGGATGGAGG
This sequence comes from Peromyscus californicus insignis, assembly GCF_007827085.1. Lineage (NCBI taxonomy): Eukaryota > Metazoa > Chordata > Mammalia > Rodentia > Cricetidae > Peromyscus > Peromyscus californicus. Next base: position 23,165,641 of record NW_026294573.1, on the reverse strand, counting down.
GAGGAAGCCATATCCAAGCTGGTGCCCAGAGGCTCTTCCTGATCAATCCCAGAAGAAGAGGGCTGCCCACTCTCAAGCCATCCTTTAAGATAGTATGGCCCAATGCAACATCTCATGGCCCACCGTGACTGCATATCCTCCCAAACTGGTACACAACATCTTTCTCCCTAAAGAACCTGGACCAAGGGAACCAGGCAGGATTTGCTGATAGCAGGAATGAGAGAATTCTCCTGCACCCGGGTCTGTGGGCTAGTTAATCCAGCTACCAGGCCAGACAATTCTGGATAATGGATGGTTGTTCTTTAATGTTGCTGTGGAAGCAGGCCCCTCCTTAATCTACTGCAGTGTCATTAGGAGAGGAAATGTTGGCTCGGGGAGCTCCTGAGGCCTTTGGAAACTGCAAGATCAACACTCACAGCCAGGGCAGCTCTGGCCTTAACCCTCCCCTGCCCAGCCCAGGTCCAGGCCTTGGGAATATGGCTCTGAGGGTTAGATCCCCAGAGATCTGGGTCCTGTTCCCAGGCTTCTCCTGACCTGAGAGCCAGTGGGTCTGAAGGTGGGGGGATGGCAGGAGAGAAGAACCTAAAGATCTGGATCCAGACGCACCCCATCCCCACCTCAGAGGAGGTTAAAGAACAGAGCATGAGCTGGTGACTCTAGGTCACTGCCTTAACCTCTCTGTTCAGGGTTCCTGCGGGGCAGGGTTGGAAGGCCACCCAGCCTCCAAGGATCCATGCTTCTCACCAAGTAGAGCCTGGTGTCTACCCTGAGAGGGTTGATAACATCCTCGGCTTGAGATCCCCACACCAAAGCCTGCTCCCTGTTGAAACCTGTGTGATCAGATGGGTGGAGGGGGACAGGTGACCTGAATGAGCTGAAGGGGGTGGCGGCCACTGATACCCAGGTCCTCTGGGTCCCAGCCCACAAGCCCTCTCCTCAGCTACACTGGGGCTTGCTGTCACCAACACCCACTGAGGCTCCAAAGGGATTAGGGACTTGTCCAGCCTGAACCTAGCTCTGCCCATTACAAACCCCAAAGCCTAATCCACAACCAGGTTGAGAATGCAGAGGGGGCGTGGTCTCACCTCTGCCCCTCCCACCAGTGCTTCCTCCCCTCCACCTGTCTCCAGGGCTCTACCCAAACCTGTCAGCCAAGGCCAGCCTCCCTCAGGAAGCTCTCCCTGACACTGACAGCCCCCAACGTGCGGTCTATGCAGAAAACAGCTCTCACCTTAAAGGGAACAAAAGATAGTTTATTCTGGAGCCATTTCAAGTGACCGTAGCCCAGGGACACAGACTTTGGCTACCCCAAATTCTATATTTCAACAGGGAAGCAGTTTCATGGAGTTTTATAGTTTTTACACAACAGAGAAAGTCATAAATCAGGGCAAGTTTAGGATGAACTCGTGGATACATCAGAGAGTCAGGTACAGCAAGATGTGGGGGGTGGGGGTGGAGCTTGTTCATAGACTCAAGATGCTATCTGATGACAGATAAAGCTTTGGGTTGGTGGAACTTTGGGGTCTGCCAAGTTAATAGATTCCAAAACTTTTTATCTATTAGTCACAGGATGCCAGTTCTGACACAGAGGTGGGTAAGGAATGTCAGTTCCAGAGGCTAAAGCTAACCCAAGATAAGGTAATTAGCCTCCGGACCTATAATGTTTCAATCTTACCCCAGAACTGCGGTTCTAGTCCATCAGTCTTTGCACACACAACTTCTCCACAGTGCCCCAGCCAGACCTCCAGGTATTCTGCTTCCCACACAAGGCAGGTGTGCCTCCCAGAGCACAGCACACAGTGGTGTGTCAGACTTTTCCTGGAGAGACACCACACACACACACACACACACACACACACACACACACACACACACACAGACAGAGACAGAGACAGAGACAGAGATGTGTGCACATGCACACCTGCTCACCCCAGAAAGGGCACCCAATGCAGACGTAAGTAACAAATGCACCAATGAGTTTTTATCAGGGTTACCAACAATAACTTGTGTTATTGCTGTGTTATTGAGTGTGGGTGAGGGGTTACTCACAGGAGCAGGGAAGACTCAAAAACAGCTGCATCACCCAAGCATCCCCCACACCAGTGACGACTCTGGAAAGCCTGCATCCTTGGAGTCCCCTGCGGCTTGCAAGCAGCACCGCTGTCCCGCCATCCCCATGCAGTTGGACTAAGTTTCAGCTCTCCTAACATGAGGTCTTGTGTCTCAGGAGCCTCCACCTTCCCCCTGGAGTAGAGTCCAGAGGAAACTGCCATATAATATGGAGGCAGGATAACATCTCACAGTCACATCAGGCTAACCCACGTCAGCTGGGTACAGACCTGGGACCAGGATGTGGGATACAGAGGAGATGGAGCAAACACCCACAGAGATCTGCAGGTGCCCTCCCGTGCTTTAGAACTCCTGGTCCCAGGCAGGTAGGTTCCTATCCTGTGTGGTAGAAAATTAAACCCACCAGGGTGGAGGAGGAGGAGGAAGCTCCACGGGGCCCGTGGCTGGGATTCAAAACCAGACCAGCCTCCAGAACTGCTTCCCCATAGCTTCCCTGCCCGGGGCTCTTCAAGATCTTCAGGTGGGGACAGGATCAGTCTCTAAGCCAGGGCCCTCCTGGAGTGTGCAGAGCTGGGCCTTGACCGGAGGTGGCTTTCCAGACTTTTGTCACCCACAGAAATGGACTGTCCCAGTTTGTGGGCTCTCAGCCTTACCCAAAGGCTCTTTTTCCATCTGGGGACCCAAGGTCCCTCCCACCCACCGGCCACCTGCTACCTAGGCCAGGCCCTCACCAACCATATTCTCTCTGAGGAAAATTAAAGACCAGATGGGGGGTGCAGGGCTGAGGCTATGGGATAAGGACCTGACCCAGAATGACACTGCAGGATAAAGCCAGCCCTGGAAGCTGGTGATGATGCTCTCGGTGTGAACAGTGATGCATGGGCATCTGGTTGGACAGCAAACCAACTGTTGCTTGGGCAGCATTCAGCTCTGGGCCCACACAGGGCTGCTGGTGAGCCATTTGCCTGTGGAAGAGCCGTCACACTCTTCCTGGCTCCCTTCCTAACTTTCTCTTCTGTGAGTTAAAGAAGTAGGGAGGCTGCAGGGGAGAGCAGCAGACTCCACGATGTGACAGCTGTAAGGACCTTCCAAATGGACTTTAGCGACCGCTGTCACAGATAGGGAAACTGAGGCACACAGGGCCGCACAGCCTCTTAATGGAATAGCTGAAACTACTCTCATGGCAACCCTATAGGAGTGTGTGTGTGCGTGTGTGTGTGTGTGTGTGTGTGTCCATGTGTGCTTGTGTGTGCATGAGTATGTACATGTAGGGCATGGGTGTGATGGATGTGCATGCGCGTTCATATGTGTGGGGGCATAGGTATTTGGGGAGGGGACTTGCAAATGTGTGTGCATGCATGTTGGGATATATCCATGACTAACCTATGTTGAGCCCTGTGGAGTGAGCCCCATCACATGACTCCCTCAGGACAGCTGGTGAGGCTGTAGAAAGAGAGGAAGGGGGCAAATACAAAGTTTATCTTTCTTTATTTAGTTTGTAGATTACGGAAGGAAATTAAATTTGAGATGTTTGCAGGGGAGGTAATTTTCTCAATCACTCACCCTGCTCACAGATCCCACAACCTGACTGTTTCTAATTGCATTAATTGGATGGTGAGATGTGGGGGGGAGGAGATTCTCTGCTCTGGGAAGATCAGGTATGGAGTGAGGGCAGCTGAGGGCCAGGAATTCTCCCAAGAGACCCCCAGGCCGGGGTCAGGAAGGAGGTGGCTGTGGGGCCTGTCCCCATTTTGATGCCCTGTGTCTCTGCGGGGGGCTAGTCAAGAGAGGGCATTCCTATGTGGAGAGAGAAAGAGACAGACAAAGCTCTAGGTCACCTCTCAGGGCTGCTGGGGTCAGCAGAAGGGTCACATGGATGCCTGGGTTCCCCAGGGGAATCATAGTTCAGAGAGAGGTGGCCTGGACCTTGCTCCACAGCCCCGCCCTGTCCCTCTGTCCCCAGAGGCCTGTTACAGAACCCATTGCCCCAGACATCCACTTCTTCCTGGTCCTAGCTGTCAATCTATGTGGCCTGTACAGGGCTTCCCAGGCCCCACTGTGTCCATTCTGGAGAAAGAATTTGGGTTCAGCCCTGCTGGCATAGAATGAGTCAGGGAAAACTAGGCTGGGGGCTAAGGACGTGGTTCAGCTGGTAGAGTACTTGCCCAGAAGGCACAGAGCCCTGGGTTAGATCCCCAGCGACACATAAAACCTGGGGTGGGGAGTGGCGGTGGTGCATGCTTGTAATCCCAGGACATGGGAGGGTCAGAAGTTCAAGGTCATCCTTGACTACATAGGGAGTTCAAGGCCAGCCTGGGCTTCATGGGACTCTGTCTCAAAGAAAGGAAAAGAGAGATGGAAGGAACAGAAAAAAGGAAGGAGGGAGGGAGGGAGGGAGATTAGTGTGTGTTAATGGTGCTAGAGGAAAGGCTGCTGGGAATGCACACACACACACACACACACACACACACACACACACACACACACCATGGCCAGCTTCTGTCCATTACCTTAGCACTCAGCTTTCCTGGCACCCAGGGACAAGTGCTCTGATGTACTGATCAAGATCAGAGCCTTTCACCTCTCCCCTCCATTTATGGCTTTGAAGAGAATAGCAAACATTTATTGGGCACTTACTGTATACTAGACACTTTTGTAAGGACCCCACATATATTAATAAACAATTAGTTCCTGGCAGCTATCTGGGATCTCAATTTAACAGACAAGAAGCAAGGATATAGAAAGTTATTCACTCACGACAGGCTGGCAGCCAGCTGTGACAGGGAGATGATTCCAGCCCACGGCTCTGCTTGTACCCCACCCGACTCTTACAATGGTCACGCTGCTTACCTGAGCATACAGGGGCCATTGATTTGATGCTCTGCTGCATGCCTGCCTCTTCCATCAGACTGTGAGTCCCACAGAGTCAGGACCCTGTGTGTCTGCCATGGTGGCTTCCCCAGCACCCAGTGCCATGGGTAACACAAAAGGGCCTGGAATCCTCCACTTCCATGGTGATGCTGCCCAGCCCCCAGCCTCCATCCCCTTTCCAGCACATTCCCTTTTTCCTTCTCCACCACTCCCTTCTTCCTGCCCTCCCGACCCTCTCTGCCCCTCTCCTGACACTCTTCTCCTCCCAGCCCCCTGACCCACTGAAACCTTCCTCTCCAATTGCCTCCACTCCCTGCTAATTAAATGGTCGTGTACACAGTTTCATTTGCATGGCTCAGAGGCCTTGGTGCCTTGGGCTGCATGTTCATTAAGCAGCTCTGTGTAGAGGGGTGTAATGAACCGATTTCATTACAACTGTCAAGTCTGCCCAGCCTGGGGCCGATTAAGCATTCACTGAGAAGAGAGTGCCTCACTCCTCTGCTCTTTCTGCCTGGGGTTCAGGCACAGGCGAGGCTGCCTCTGACTTAGGGATGCTCTGCTTGGGGTGCAGGTAGGGAAGGCTAGGCTGAGCCCTGCTGGCCCCAACATGTAGCTGGGAATGTCAGAAATCCCAGTGGGTGGGCCAGGGTCCCAGAGTCCCTGGGATGATTTCTGCATGGACTTTCACATTCATCCCTGTCCTTATCACCATCTGCAGACAGGGGACCAGGAGGACTACACTTTGCACCATCTAGGACCACGTGGCCAGGGGTCAGTGGACTGGAGCTTGAGCCCTGACATAGGCCCCAGTCCCAACAGATGTGGGATGCCTGGGGGAGGGGGGAGCTCCCTAAGAAAGCTAGACCTTGGCTCCCTGCCCCCACCCTCTCTGTCTCCAGAGATTCCCACAGAAGCATGGAGACCTCACTTTGGGGAGGAGGGACTTGCAACAGGAGCAACACACCAAGACCCTCTTCCTGCATTGTCCCTCAGCAGTCCTCCCCCTACTCCGCCATTCAACATTTTTAATTATCGTAATTATCACCTGAGGCATTGGCTTCCTGCCAGAAATGATTGAAACGAAACTCAGCTCAGGTCCACTCTCCTTCAGCCTCAAGTCTGATGGTGCAGAAGTAAGATTGGAAGAGGGGCCCTCACACTGGGAAGGTCGAAGGAGAAAGGGTGGGAAAACCTGCCTGGATGCGGGCTTGTCTGTCCCTGAAACTGTGTGCCTGTGGTGTGCTTGTGGATATGAGTGTTTGCCATAGATATGAATGCATGTGTGCACATGCGTGCGTACATAGAGGCTGGTGCTTGCATATGCATGCACGGTGAGAGGAACAGTCGAGCTGGTGACAGGGTTGCATCTTGCTGGGGCTGGGCAAATAGGAAATAGAGTCAGCAGCAGATGCCAGGGCAAGGGGATTGGACTTTATTATTTTGCTGTTGTCAGTGGGGAGCTGGGAAAGGACAGGGTCCTGTGGAAAGGAACGGCTGGAGCTGGAATCAGTGACACAGAAGCCACATTAGCTCCAAAGGAGAAACATGTCAACTTTTAAAAAGTTAAACTACAGGGGTTTCCTCCTCCAAGGTTCTCCAAGTGGCCTTGGACTGGCCCTTTTCTTGCTCTTGGGTCTCAGGAATAACCACAGAGTATACTGAGAATGTTCTGGAGGGGTCTGGGGCTGGATATGTCAGCCAGGCTCTTTTCCCCTGAGAACTGCCAATGTTTTAGGCTCTTGCCTCAGGATACTAAGCCCAGGGCTCTGTCTGCTGTGATGTGACCAGGGCATGCTCTGACTGGCTTACCTTGAATCCTGGCACCTGTCTCTGGGTGGTGAGCCTACTTCATGTGATACCCACTCAGACTCGGGATGACCAGGATGCAGTGAGACGCCTTCACCCTGAATCCTCCCAGGGAAGGCAAATGGACGAAAGGAAGCTTCCCCCAGTGACCACTCGGGCAACAGCTGTTACACACTGGAAACTCCGAGGAAACACACTGCTTGTTTGCCAGTGCTGGGACCAAAACACTGTGATCTAAAGCAATTTAGGGAGAAAGGCTTTGTTGTTGTTGTTGTTGTTATTTTGTTTTTTGGATGACATGTTGGATCATAGTCATAAAGGGCAATCAGGGCAAGAACTCAGACAGGAACCAGGAGGCAGGAACTGAAGCAGAGGCCACTGAGGAAGGCTGCTTACTGGCTTGTTTCTCAGAGCTTGCTCAGCCTGCTTTCTTACACAGCCCAGGACCATCTGCCCAGAAGTGGTACCACATACAGTAGGCTGAGCCTGTCCACATCAATCATTAATCCAGAAAATGCCCCATAGATTTGCTCACAGGCAATCTAATGGAGTCATTTTCTCATTTTAATCTCAATTCAGATACATCTGGTTTGTGCCAAGTTGACAAAAAATATAGCCAGCACACCCACCTCCCAGTGTCCTTGAGCAGCAATGGGCCTCCAGACACAGAGGGGACAGACAGCACAAGAAACTAGTGCCACAAGGCACTGTGGAAACCCCCTTCATCTGAGGCAAGGAACCAAGATAAAAACAAGCACTGGGAACCGGGGGATTGCTCAGTTGGTATCTTAGTCAGTGACCTATTATTGCGAAGAGACACTATGATAATGGAAACTCTTATAAAACAAAACATTTAACTGGGGCTTGCTTACAGTTTAGGAGGTTTAGTTCATGACCATCATGGCGGGAAGCACAACAGCATGCAAACAGACATGGTGCTGGAGAAGGAGCTGAGAGTTCCATATCTGTACCCACAGGCAGAGAGACACTGGGCCCGGCATGGGCTTTTGAAACCTCAAATATCATCCTCAGCAATACACTTCCTCCAACAAGGCCACACCTCCCCCAACAAGGCCATACTTCCTCCAACAAGGCCACACCTCCTAATCCTTTCAATAGTGCCACTCCCTAAGCACTCAAATATATGAGCCTATGGGGGCCACTCTAATCCAAACCACCACACTCAACTCCGTGGTTCCATAGGTTTGTAGCCATATCATAATGCAAAAATGCATTCAGTACAAAAATGCATTCAGTACAAAAATGCATTCAGTAGCCTATAACATCTCAACACTGTTTAAAAGTACAAAGTTCAAAGTCTCTTCTGAGATTCATGCAGTCTCTTAACTGTAACCCCCTGTAAAATCAAAATCATAAAACAGATCACATACTTCCAACAAACAGTAGCACAGAACATACATTACTATTACAAAGTGGAAGAGAGGGAGCATTGTGAGGAAATACTGGACCAAAGCAAGACCAAAAACTAGCTGTGCAAACCCCAAACTCTGCATCTCCATGTCTGATGTCAAAGTCCTCTTCAAATCTCCAACTCCTTTTCAGCTTTGTTGACTGTAACACACTTCTCTCTTTGGGGCTGGTTCCACATCCTGTTAGCAGCTTTCCTCCTCAGGTTGCCATGGCTCTGGCATCTCCATCATCTTGGGAACTACAACAAAATCTTCACTTTCACAGCTTCATGCAATGGCCTCTCTGGGCTTCTATGCAGGGACACCCCTGATACACGCCTGACCTCAGTGGCTTTATTTAGCTGAAGAGAGAGATTCCACACCCCCTTTCCTGTATCCTTGACTCTAAAGCCAGAACCATGTGATCAAAGCTGCTGAGGTCTGCTGCTTGCTGGGGCTGAAACGCAACCCCTTTGTTCAAACACATTTTCATCAGCTTTCTGTTTCCGGTGGTTTCCTTCACTTTTTAAGTCTTTCTTTAATAGTCTTTAATTCCTTTCCACAAGTTGAAAGCTTAGCTGGGTGGAGTCTTGCCTTGAGGTCACCACTCTCTTTATTTCATTTGGCATTAGGTTTTCCTTTAATTTTTTATCTCCTTGAATACTGGAGATACCTTGACTTAGCTCCTTTACATTCCCTAGTGCTCCTTCTCACCTCAAACTGTACATTTTGCATTTTTCCTTGCTTGGCTTGCTCCCTTTTATTATAGATCTGCATAAGAGTGGTCACTAATAACTATGTTACACAGTCAATACTAGGCTGTCTTAAAATCTCCTCTGCTAATACCATTAATCCCAAAGTCTTCAACTAAGCCTCAGGCAGATTTTTTGGGCAAGGGCAGAAAGTAGCCACATTCTTTGCCAAAATACCACAAGAACAGTGTTTAGGTCACTTACTAATATTCTTCCCTCTGAAACTTCTTGAAATATTTCAAATCACCCTCTGCATTGTCTTCCATACTTCTACTAGTATGGCCCATTAAACCTTACTTAAAGCATTCAACTGTTTTCCTAATCCAAATCCCCAAAGTTCATATTCCACCAAAACGTGGCATGTTCGGGCCTGTCATAGTAATACCAACTTCTATCTTAGTCAGTGTTCTATTGCTATGAAGAGACATCATGACTATGGTAACTCTTATAAAAGAAAGCACCGCCGGGCGGTGGTGGCACACGCCTTTAATCCCAGCACTCAGGAGGCAGAGCCAGGCGGATCTCTGTGAGTTCGAGGCCAGCCTGGGCTACCAAGTGAGTTCCAGGAAAGGCGCAAAGCTACACAGAGAAACCTTGTCTCGAAAAACCAAAAAAAAAAAAAAAAAAGAAAGCACTTAATTGGGGGCTGGCTTACAGTTTCAGAGATTTAGTCCATTACTGTCATGATTGGAAGCATGACAGAACAGACAGGCACAGTGAGGGAGAGGTAGCTGAGATTCCACATCTGGATCCACAGACAGCAAGAAGAGGGAGACACTGGGCCTTGCATGGGCTTGTGAAAACTCAAAGCCCATCCCCCACCACCCAGTGACACAATTCCTCCAACAAAGCCATGACTCCTGATCCTTCCAAATAGTGCCACTCCCTAAGCACTCAAATATATGAGCTTATTGGGGGGGGGCATTCTTATTAAAACCACCACAGTTGGCAAAGTGCTAGCTTTGCATTAGGACCTGAGTTTGGGTCCCCTAAGCCCATTTTAAAAACCAGGCACAGTGGTGCATACCTGCAATGCTAGTGCAGGATTCCCAGATAGGAGGATCTCTGGGGCTGGCTGGCAGTCAGTCTGGCTGAATTTTTGAGCACCAGGTTCAGGGAAAGATGCTGTCCCGAAAAGTAAGGTGGGGATTGATTGAAGATACTTGAAATTGACCTCTGGCTTTCACACACATGGACATACACATAAACACATATGCACATAAATGTTCACATACATATGAACACATACACAAACATATACACATGTGTAAGCATTGATCTGGGTAATAGCAGGAACATGCAGTTATAACAGTGACACAAGCAAATATGTGTGTCCTGGAGACGACCGCACAGCACACTTGCCCAGAACCTACGACTCCTACAAGCTTCTCCAGGGAAGAAAGCTCCAAGGGAAAATAGCAGTGGGTTTTGGGGGGATGTTGATAGATACATGACTCTTGGTGTTCAACCCCAAAGAAAGACCTCAGGCAGAGATTAAGAGTCCGAATTTGGAGACTAAGTTCTGGGTAGCTAGTACCTGAAAGCAAAGTAGCAGTGTGAGAATGCAAAGCCTACATTGTACTGAAAGTAACCATGGCAACGCTCTTGACTGTACTCCCCAACTAATGATCTCACTGAAGAAAAGGTGTGCAAAGCTTTCTATGCATAAACCAAAATTTACCTCAGCATCTCATGTCCTATGGAAAAAATAAGTCCAGCTTTCAACCAAAAATCATAAGGTAAAAGCAAGAAAACACATGCACAAACACAGAAAAGAACCTCAAACCAAACTCAGAGATGGCCTAGACTGTGGGACTCTCGATCTGAGAGGGAATTTTAAATCATTATGATGAACACATCAGGGATTCTAATGAAAAGCTAAGCAACATGAAAGAGCAGTGGCTAGTTTCAGCAGAGAGAAGATTCTAGAAAGCAACCAATGGAAATGACAAGAATCAAAAATGCAGCAACAAGGATCAGCTGTCTCTTCCACAGGCTCTTCTGCAGATTCAGGGAAGCTGGGGGAAAAAAACCACTAGCTAAAACCAACAAAAGTACCCAAGCTGAAACAAATAAGCAAGAAATTGGAAAGACAGAGAGAATATTCTAGAACTTGTAAAATGAATAATATATAAGCAATTGCAATCCCAGAGACAGAGGATATTTGATTGATACATGGTAGGCAATAATTTCCTAAAATTGATGGTGGACACCAACCTATAGGTCTTAGAAGCTTAACAACACAAAACAATGTAAATACTAAGAGTAAGCAAATGAATAATGAAACAAAAATGGTAAATGTTGACCAGTGATGGCTCAGCATTTAAGAGCACCTACTATTTTTGCAGAGGACCCTAGTTCAGGTTCCAGCACCCGCAGGTGGCTCACAACCACCTGTAACTCCAGCTCCAGGGATCTGATGCCCACTTCTGGCCTTCTCTGGTACCTGCATTAATGTGTACACACTCATACACATAAGGCACATAAAAATGAAAGTGTGATGCATTGGACTATTATGCTATTCATTATGGCATGTGTTGTTGGAAGGTAAATTCAAGCTGCTGAAAAACAAACTAAGAAGATCCTAATGAAATCCAAAGACATGAGACATATATACCAAGAAACAAAAATAGGAATGACAGTGAACTTCCTGCCGGACAGAATGACAATAAGATAATGGAATGGTGTGTTACAGGTTCTGGGGAAAGAAAAGAGATGTGTCAGACCCAGATTCCATACTCAACTGAATACATCCTTGGAGAATGAGGGAGAAATAGGTATTTCCCCAGACATATAACACTGAGGAATTTTATTGCTCACTCTCTTACCCTGATAAAGATGTATGTGCTGGCTGCTTTCATGTCAACTTGATGCAAGTTAGCCACTGGAGAGGAAGGAGCCTCAGCTGAGAAGACACCTCCATAAGACTGGGCTGTGGGCAAGCCTGTAGGGCATTTTCTTAGTGACTGATGTGCAAGGGCCCAGACCGTGGTCCTGGGTTCTTTAAGAAAGCAGGCTGAACAAGCCATGGGGCAGTGCTACTCCATGGTCTCTGCATCAGCTCCTGCCTCCAGGTTCCTGCCCTGCTTGAGTTCCTGTCTTGACTTCTTTCAGTGATGGACTATGATGTAGAAGTGTAAGACAAATAAACCCTTTCCTCCCCGACTTGTTTTTTTTGACATGGCGTTTTATCACAGCAATAGGAACCCTGCTTAAGACAAAGTATTAAAGGATGGGGCTAGTGGGGTTGCTTACAAGATAAAGGTGCTTGTCCTTCAAACCTGGCAACCTGAGATCCATCCCAGGAACCTATGTAAAGGCGGAAGGCAATAAAAACTCCACAAAGTTGCCTTGACCTTCACACACACACACACACACACACACACACACACACACACACACACACTAAATTTAGAAGGAAGTTCTTCAGGCAAAATGAATCACCAGTGGAGACTTAGGACTACACAAAAGAATAGAATACTCAAAATGAAATAAATGAAGATAAAATCACATGAATTTTCTTTGCTAATATTTAATTGCTCTAAAGCATAAATGACTGCCTGAAGAAAAATAACAATAATACATTATATGGTTTCAGTATGTTTGAAATTGAGATAGATAACAAGAATAGCACAAAGACGAAGGGATCAGAATGGGAAATATACTCTTGAGTGGTCACACTGTTCTTGAGTGGCATGGTATTATTTGAGGATATATACGCAGATTAATTTAAATGTATATTATAAACACCATGGCAAGCACTAACAGTGTTCTTACAAGAGAAAAAGAGGAAATAAAACTGAATCAAGAAAGTGTTAACCCAAGAGAAAGAAGAAAAATAAAAAGAAATGTCAAGAATTAAGGACTAGGAAGCAGCCAAGATTGTAGATATCATGGCAGTCAGCTCAGTCATCACAGTAAGTATTAATGGACCAACAGATTTCCAGACTGAACATAAAAGCAAAACCCGACTATATCCCACCTATTAACAGACTGTATGAAAATACCAAAGGGTCAAAAGTTAAAGGATACAAAATATACCTGAATTCACTAAAAAGCTAGAAAGTCTGCAATCAAATGAGACAAAACAAAAATGGAGAAGAAGAAATAACCACTGCTGAGCGGCTTACGTGAGTGGAAGTCCAAGAATGCACAACAATCCAAAATGTGCATGTGCCTAACAACAGAGCTTCAGAACAAACCTGGAAGATCTGAAAGAGCAATAGAAAAATTTTATACCTGTAGTTGGGTCTCAGTCACTGGTCTGTTGCTGTGAAGAGACACCATGACCAAGGTAACTCTTGTAAAAGAAAGCGTTTAGCTGGGGGCTTTCTGACAGTTTCAGAGTTAGTCCATTATCATCATGACAGGAAGCATGGTGGCAGGCAGGCAGACATGAGGCTTGAAGACTTACATCCTGATCCACAGGTAGCAGGTAGAGAGAGAGACTGGGTTGGCAAAGACTTTAGAAACCTCAAAGCCCACCCCCAGTGCCACACCCCCTCTCCAACAAGGCCACACTTCCTAATCCTTCCCAAACAGTTCCACCAACTGGGCACCAGGCATTCAAACGTATGAGCCTGTATTCTGTAGTAATAAATAAGATGTAGGACTGTAGAGATGGCCCAGTGCCTAAAGTGCCTCCTGCATGTGACTGAGCACCTGAGTTCAGATCCCCAGAATCCATGTTAAAGCTGAGCCCTAAGTGAACAAAACGTATGAATTATTTCTCACAGAAACAAGTGGGAGTGTATGGAAGCATTTGGTGCTGTTTCCACAACTTCTCTAATCCCAAAACTGCTCTCCACTGGATGTTGAATGTTCCCAGAGGCCCATGTGCTGAAGTCTCAGTCCTGGGACCTTTAAGAAGTAGGACCTAATGGGAGTCCTTTAGTCTCTGGGTCAAGCACACAAAAGAATCTTTTCCTTTTTCTCTTCTGCTTCCTAGCCATGAGACAAGAAGTTCAGTATGCTACGTTTTCTATAATTGACACCCAGCACCTCCACCATCCAGCACCCCTACTGTCCAGTATCCCCACCCTCCAGCACCTCCACTATCAAGTACCCCCACATCCAGCACCCTCACCATCCAGCACCCCCACCATCCAGCACCCCCACCACCCAGCACCCCCACCAGAAACTTAATGACCTTTAGTCTCTAAAACCACAAAACAAAATAAACCTATTGTTTGTATAGGCTAATTCTCTTGAAATTCTTTAATTTGTTATAGTGGTAAAAACTAAATACACTCTAAAATTAAACATTTATTTTCTAGAAATAGATAAAATGTTGATGGTAAAAATAATGAGCCATGGATACACACCACAGATGAGCTGCATAATAATTAGGTGTACTGAAGAACACAGACAAAAGGAGGACATTTGATGTGCTTTCTTGTAAACAATTCTATGTCCTCTACAGTAGCACCAGGAAGATAAATGGCTTCCTGGGTGGGTGGGAGGCAGTGTGAGGAATGGGTCATCAAGAGGCAGCAGAAAATGATTATATTCAATATCTTGACTGTGGTGATGGTGCGGTTGGAACCAAATCCATCAAAAAATTAACAGATTTAACTCATTGTGTGGTTTTTAAATGTGCAGTTTATTGCATCGGAGTTACATCTCAATAAAAGTATCCTTTTAAATGCTCAGTCTCTGAGCTTTAAATATGAGTTGTTTGTTATAAGTCATCTCTTTAAGTATTAAGTCAGTGTGATTTCATTGTCTACTTGGCTGGATTTGAAATCACCTGGGAGACACACCTCTGGGCATGTCTTTGAGGGAGTTCCCAGAGTGTTAAAACCTGAAGTCCCAAGACAAAGTAAACTTCCATGCCTAAGAAAGAAAGAACTTGCGATGGCATGGACTTTTGAAACCTTAAAGCCCATCCTCAGTGACACACCTCCCCCAACAAAGCCACACCTCCTAATCCCTCTCAAACAGTGGACCAAGCTTCAAATATACGAGTCTCCGGGGGCCATTCTCATTCAAACCACCACAATAACACCTTTAACTCCATGAGCCGCAACATTAAATCCAGAATCTCCGCTTAATGGGCCCAGATCAATAAATCCAGCCTCATTCAAGTTCATGTTCCTTCCACCCTTGTGTCCAGACCCTAAAATCCCTTCCCCCCACATTCTCCAGACCTCTGCTTATAGAAAACCTGAGTTCTTTAGGCCCACAGCATACGTCCTCTGCATCCCACCGTGTCCCTCATCTCTAGGGGCCGGCTGTAGATTGTGGCTGTAGCTCTGGAAGGAGCAGCTGCAGGGAGGCGTGGGCCCATGGGGACAAAGCTTTGTCTAATGGGAACTGCACTAATGAATGTCAGTAGCTCAGGGCGGTGATGCCATTGAGGGTGAAGATACCCTGTCCCTGACAGAAGAGACTCATCAGAATTTAGGAACCTAGTGTTGGCAGCCTCCTGTGGGTTTTCATCTCGGTGTAAAGGATCCCGTCCCCCATCCATCAGTGCCCTCGCTGTAACTGCAGCAGCCTGCAATGCTAAAAGCTCAACTTGCAGCATCAGACAGAAGTGACATGAGAGGTCTGGTGTCTGGAGTTCAGCAGCCTCAGCCTTACGGCTGTGGGAGGGGAGATTCTCCTTCAGGGCACACTGCCAAGCCCGTAGGTTGTTTATACACACGTGGGGCTGGGAAATGGACTCCCTGAGCTCATCCGTTTTCTTTATTACTCCGTCCAGCAATGCTGGGAACAGCAGCCAGAGTCATTATATCCCTTAGTTTTTCAAAATGGTTCGAAGCATCACGTATAGAGTTGGTAATTCCTCACCTCTCGCAAGTGGTGAGCCAGGACCACAAAGGCATCTTAACCTCTAGGATGAGAGACGGGAGCCACCTGGGGCAGGGGCTGTAAAGCAGTTAAAAAGCGTGAGCTAGAGCTGGGGGGGGGGGATGTCTGTGACTCGGTCGGTAGAGTGCTTGCCTAGTGCTTGCACATGAGATCCCGAGTCCACCCCCAGCACTGTGTAAACCAGGGATAGTACGGCACACCTGTGATCTAAGGACTCAGGAGGTGGAGGTGGGAGAATCAGATGTTCAAGGTCATCCTCAGCAATACAGTGAGTTCAAGGCCAGCCTCGACTATGTGTGTGTGTGGGGGGGGGGGGTGGGAATGGGTGAGGAATATGAGTTTCCACAGCTCTGCAGTCTCTCTGCATCCCTGCTGCAGGACCCTGGACAGCAATTCTCCAACCTGGACCTGGGAGAGAATGGCAACTTCTGAGTGGAGGTAGAACTCTAGAAGTCATCCTTGCAGGTTGGTGGCTGGTACAGGTCACGGCATAGAAGATGTGCCCTGTCAGACAGTGGGGTCCCCCAAGCTGGCGATTTCCAGGAACCCTCCCAATGGTGGGGCCTTGGACCCACAGGAAGAGTAGATATTCTTACAACTACCATTTGCCCTGAGTGTTCCTTCCAGAATCCTGCACAGAGGTCTCCTGATCTAACAGTGGGTATTGAGCTGGACCGCCCTCTGTAGAGGCAGACTCTCCGTGCCTGTGAAAGGGACAATTCAGACTCACAGGACATTGTCTTGATTGCCTTTCCCACTTAGTGACAATAGCACAGATGTGTCAGAGTCTGCTCTGCCACCGTGAACAGTTTTGGCTACACACTTTCCCTACTCACCCCAGTGAATTCTTCAGTTGCGACAAACACAAGTCCTCTCTGCCCCTTGTCCCCTGTTTCCTCCCCTTCTTTCTCTTCTTTAGGGGGCAGTTTCTCTTCTCATTGTTCTGTCTCCAGAAAGATCTGTAGAAGGCGGATCTAGAAAGTTCTTCTTTCAAGGAAAGTGTGGTTCTTAAAACTAAGTGGAGTCAAATATGAAATAGAGCCAAGATGGAGCGAGCACACCCACAGCATTCCACAGAGTGGGTTGCACCTAATGGTGTCTGTGAGTGCCTGCTCCTGACGGTACTTATGGCTTCCTCCCCAGGCTGTGGTACTCCTGGTAAGGATACAGGACTACCTGGGAACCAGCAGAGCACCCTTTCTCCTGCCTCTCTAGGTGGACTCAGGAGGAGAATGGTGAGCACCTTTTAGAGGTGTCACGTTCTTGTGCCCAGATCCCTTTTCTGACTGAGTCATTGGGGCTCCACGGCTCAACTTTGGTCTAGTCTCAGCTTTTATCCAGAACCTTGACATCAGGTCTGAGTCCCCTCCAAGGGTTAGGTGCTGTGGCCTCTTTGGTTATTCCCACTGAACAACCCAAAGGGATATGTCTCAGAACCCTGTTATCTGAGCAATATAGACTGCCCTCCCCCCAGTCTGGCTTTGCTCTGGTGTGTCTCTCTCCATGGGACATAGAATCTGTGTCCAAAGTCACATGCCCATCCAGAACCTGGGACCCCTCTTGTTTATGACTTCAGCTGGAATGTCTGGGACCCTGAGGCTCTCTGTCCAAATGGTCTGCCCAAACCCCTCCTCCCCAGGTATGCTGGGGAAAGGATGAGCATTCATACTGGGCAGTGGTCTGAGAATGAGCTGTTAGCAGAGGCTATAACAGATGTCCACATATGGTACGGGAGGGGCACTCTCACGGTGCTATTGAGATCAAGGGTAGGAAGACAAGGAGAATCCAGAAGCCAAGGCCATGATCAGTTTCCCCTGAGAATCTACCTTCCTGGGTGGAATGCTTGGAGTCCAAGGATTCTAAAATCAAACCTGACTACCCCGTCTGTTATGAAGCTATAAGGAAAAAGCAGAATGCGATGTAACTTCAGGACATAATGTGCTAGATTGATTTACAACTTCAAATTTTTCAACAGATGGTGTGTGGGCATCTATCTGTGTTCTCGTTCTGGGCCCGTTAGAGGTCAAGAATGGCCTGGTGGTACATATACACAATAGAGTATTACTCAGCTGTAAAAAAAAATAATAAAAATAACATCATGAAATTTGCAGGCAAAATGGATGGAACTAGAACATATCATCCTGAGTGAGGTAACCCAGACTTGGAAAGACAAACATGGTATGTACTCACTCATAAGTGGATAGTAGAGGTAAAGCAAAGGATAACCAGACTGCAACCCATAGCTCCAGAGAAGCTAGGAAACAAGGAGGACCCTAAGAGGGATGTACAGATCACCTTGGGAAGGGGAAGCAGATGAGATCCCCATGAGTAAACTGGGGATGGGGAGGGATAGAGGGGAAAGGATGGGGAATAAGAACATGAGTGAATGGGATGGTCAAGCTGGGAGAGGGACGGAGTGGGAGAGCAATGAAAGAGATACCTTGACAGAGGGAGACATTATGGGGATAGGGAGAAACCTGGTGCTAGGGAAATTCACAAGAACCCACAAGGATGACCCCAGGCTAGACTACTAGCAGTAGTGGTGAGGGTACCTGAACTGGCCTACCTTGGTAATCAGATTGGTGAATACCCTAACTGTCATCATAGAGACTTCATCAAGTAACTGATGGAAGCAGATGCAGAGATCCACAGCCAAGCACCAGGCTGTCTGGTCAAAAAGATGGAAGAGGGATTGCATGAGCAAGGGTGGTCAAGATCATGATGGGGAAATCTACATAAACAACTGATCCAAGCTCAAAGAAGCTCACGAACTTTAGACCAACAGCTGTGGAACCTGCATGGGACCAGACTAGACCCTCTGCATACAGGAGACAGTTGTGTAGCTGGGTCTGTCTGGGGGGCCCCTGGCAGTGTGATCAGTATCTATCCCTAGTGCAGGAGCTAGCTTTCTAGATCTCATTACCTATGGTCGGACACCTTGCTCACCCTTGATGCAGTGGTGGTGGTGGTGGGGGGGGGGGCTTGGTCCTTCCTCAACCGAATGTACCAGGCTTAGCTGTCCCCACATGGAGGAGAACTTATCCTGTTAGAGGAGGGGGATAAAGGGTGACTGGGGGGGAGGTGAGGGAGCAGGAGGAGGGATGAGAGGGGGATCTGTGGTTGGTATGTAAAATGAATAAAAAAAAGAATGGCCTGTATCACCTACTGTGTGTGGACAATATGCTGTGCCCTGGGGACCACTGGGAAGAAACTGCCCCTGGCAGGTGACAGAAGCCTCTTCTCTTTCAGTTGTTGGGAGTCTGTGACTGCTCTCTCATGGGACCAGCCAATGTCCACCTTGTCTCGGGATCATTTTCCTGTGTCGTGTGACCAGGTCATGCTCTACCTCAGTGTGTGCTCTGTGGTCAGTCTGCAAGGTGCAGAGTCCTTTAAGGTGTGACTGGGGAGGCGGCAGGGTCTCAGGGCTGGGTCTGCAGGGCTTCATCATCTGCCTGCACTGTCTGGATTGAAGCTGGGTCAGTTTCTCAGAAGGACCGTGTCACTCTCCATTCTCAGACGATGACACGGAGGCCCACAGAGGCAAAGGCACCTTGTTCCGGGTCACAAAGTGCCCACATGTCCCTTCAGGGGTCAGCAGTGTGTCATGGGCATGGACAGAAGACAGCTTCAGAGGTTGGGGACAGGTACTGGGTCAGTCACCCCTGACGGGGGTGGCTGTCCCTCTTGTGCCCTTCCTTGCACCTCTTAGCGCTCAGCCTAGATCAGAGGCTCCTGTATGGCTGAAACAAGATCAAAGTTAGGCAGGACCACACAGGCCCAGTGCCTTATCAAGGGTAGTAGATGTCAAGGGGGCCCCACCCTGCCTTCCTTGCCTAGGAATGGGGGTTTGTGTCGAGACTCACACCCCACCTCCTGGCTCCACCTTCATTCACTTTATGGTGCCACCTTGGGTCATCCTGCCCCTCTGCAAGTCTATTTTTTTCTCTCTGTAAAATGACTATTTGGGGGATAGGAACACTGTACATGTGTGTCCCAAGTATTCTGGACACACTCAGAGGGTTCCAGCCTATCCCAGCATGGGCTATAGAGCTCGACAACCTCATCCTGCTCAGATTCCAGGCAACAGTTTTAATTGTTTCTCTAGAACCCTTGAGCCCTGGATCCACTTGAGCCAAATAAGGAATGCAAAAGCAATCATCCCTCACTCCATGCTACTTTCATTGGTTGTGAACAGGTGGTTTTTCTGGGTCCTTCTAGGTGAGCCTTAACTGAATCACTGACTCCCCCATAGTGACACACGCTGGGAGGTTAATTCAAATTTAACTGCAGTGGGAATTCCTCACTAGGACACTCCGTACTCTGAGGCCTTGGGAAAGAAGACTCCCGGGGCTGATTGGAAGAGATGGCATCATGGAGGAGGGGGGCTGTTAAACACAGGAGATACCATGAACGTAAGAGGTGATCTCCTATGGCCAGGGACAGCTTTCAGAGGACCACACAGACTCCTTAGTGCGACATGCTTCACAGGATCTGACCAGACAGCCGAGGAATACTGGGAACACTTCCCGTGCGCGTATTCATTCTCTTTCCCTTCTCTCTCAATGAATATTTAGCAGCTGTCTCTCTCTCTCAGGGCACCAGGTTGGCAATGGGGATTCAGAAGTAAATGGGGACATCAGAAGATGTCACTGAGATACTTACAGGATTTTGACAGGATAGTAGATGTCAGAAAAGAAGAGGAAGGACTCCTGTGGAGGAGAAGAGAGCCCAGCCAGCCTTGGCCACCTCCCACTTCGGGATGGGCCCCCCCCGCACTGGAATGAGGGCAGGGGGTCCCAGGAGTCAGTGACCCCCACTTACCAGCAACCACTGCATTAGCTTCATGCAATCTTCCAGAGCCTCCTGCCCACGTGCCCTGCAGGAGCCGGCCTGAGAACCCTTAGCTGCCCATGCCACAGCCCTGCCAGTGAGAAGTCTTGTGCTCAAACTCTCTTTTGATGGTTTTAGTCTGAACGCTGGCTTCATCCTTAAATGGAAGTCTGTGTGTGTTCTCACTCTCTTTCCTGCTCTAAACCCCTCTCGTCTTCCCCTCAAGCCAATATGTCAGCACAATCTGTCCCCTTACACAGGAACCATCAAGCAGTATTCCAACACGTGTAACCAGCTTGCTGGCCTTGTATCTGCCTAGCGAGGCTGTGCAGTGTGTGGCTTGGGCCTTGCCATGATTCTGTGCACCCAGCAGCTCTGCACCCAACATGCCCACAAGATGAGAAGTAGCATTAGGCAGACACACGGGACTAAGAAGCATGACTGTGTCCCAGCCCTGTAGTGCATAGCTGTGACCCCCCAGAGTGCTATTTACCTGGCAAAGTCCATGTTTCCTTTTTATTAAAGGGGAACAGGGATGGTGTCCACCAAATATCAGAAGCGCTAAAGCTCAGGCAGGACCTGGCTGCATGCAGACTCCCATTGAGGAGGCTTCCATCCCATCCAGGTCTCTGCCAGCTGAGAGAGCCCAGACCACAGAGCCACTGGAGGGGTTGGCATCACCCAGTGTCTGCAAAACCACCACCCAGGGGAGGGAGAGATTACACCCCCTAGGAGAACCCACACTTGGAGAATGCAAGCCCCTCCCCCAGACTTCCTGCAACTCTGAGCTAACAGGAGGTAATTAAATGGTCCATAGTTTTCTTTCACGTGCTTCAGTAAATGTCGCCTATGAAACCAACAGGCATTTTCCGTACTTAATGCGTGATAACTAGTCTCATAAATCCAAATTATCCCTGTAAATCTAAATTAAATGCCCAGGTTTAATGTATTCGGGACGCCTAATTAATAAAGTGCCGGCCATGACCATCCCTAACCTGCTTGCTCCGAGCTTTTGTCTTCAGCAGGGGGCGTTTCTGAGCTGTGTTTGGGTTGGGGCGGGGAGCTCATGGCTTCCTACTGCTCAGGTTCAAGGTTAAATCCATCCACCCAGCTGTCAAGGTTCTCTGGTGGCCTCTGCACTTCACCCTCTGTCTTTTCAGTCCTTGATCACTCCATCCCTTCAAGGGTCTGTCTGTCACGGGGACCATTTCAGTCCCGCTGATACGTCCTGTTCCCTCTGTCTCTCCTAGGCCTTTGTTCCTGACAGCCCATCTGCCTTCTAAATTCCGTCCAGATGTGATGCCTGGAGCTGTAGCAGCCATTTCATGACTATGAGGCTTCAAACCCGAGGACATGAAGACACACATATTGAAGATGTCAGGACAGGATGAACCTGGATCCTGTTCAGTGTTAGGAACCCTTAACCCACAGCCAAGAGTGACCATATCTGAATCTCTTTGCAGGCAAGAGAAACAAAACAAATTAACACACGAGCGCACACACGAACGCGCTGCATTTTTCAAGCTAACGTCTGCTAGACTCTCCGTCTCTTGTAGTCGGAACTGAATTCTCCATCGACTATTTGGGTAACCTTGGGTTAAGCATGAGCCTATCCAAGGTTTCTGTATGCAAGGGGGTACATCACAGTAAAGAAACTGCCCACGTGGCCATTCCATTATTAGAGTGGGAGTTTTTTTTTTTTTTTTTTTTTTTTGTGAATAAGAGAGAACAGCCAGAGGCATCAGAGGGAGTCCGCCACGGCTACCTCTCAGGGACAGGGAGAGAACCAGAGAGAAAAGAAGGGCAGACTGCCAATTGTCAGGGATACATGGGAGCAGAAAGGATAGGAAAACTGGTGGGAGAGTCCTGCCAGTAACGACGGGTT
The DNA here is from genome assembly GCF_007827085.1 of Peromyscus californicus insignis. Classification (NCBI taxonomy): domain Eukaryota; kingdom Metazoa; phylum Chordata; class Mammalia; order Rodentia; family Cricetidae; genus Peromyscus; species Peromyscus californicus. The sequence continues at coordinate 23,143,202 of NW_026294573.1, read as the reverse complement.
GTGCTCCGGAGGGAGGGGGACAGGTTAACTGGAACAGCCTGGGAACCAGCATGGGGCTCTGAGACTTGTCTGAGTTAATACAGAGCTAGATGTCCTCTCCAGAGACTGGGGGGACTGTAGGAGAGGATAAGAAAGTGATGGCTTTTCCTTGCAAACAGAAACCTACTTTGCAAGGTTTCTGAGGAGTGCTGAGTATTAACTGGGTCAGAGTTCAGCCTAAGTTGAGCCCAAATTGTCATTTTGGGGGTCTGGGACCTGACACTGTCTACTTCTCATACTGTGACCTCTTCATCCGTCAGTGTGGAGCTGATGGTCCACCCAGCTGAAAAGATGGAGGATATTTGTGGGAGGTCAGAGCAGAGCAGAAGGACGTATGGTGGATGCCTGGGTCCACTTAGAAAATGCAAAGCCTGTGCAAGCTGCCCACCTCCCTGAGTGTGGCTTCCTGCTCTGTGATCCCTGAGGGAGAGGCTGAAATGCCTTTGGTCCAAGCAAGGTCCAGGACAGTAAGAGAGTGTACTTACCCGGTATTTTTCCAGAATTGAGCCTGTGCCAACCTGACACAAGCCCTTGGTGTTAACTGTGGTTCTTGGTTCTTCTACCCCCCAGTAAGAATACCTATACTAGGCGGGCAGTGGTCTCATGCCTTTAATCCCAGCACTCGGGAGGCAGAGCTAGGCGGATCTCTACAAGTTCGAGGTCAGCCTGGTCTACAGAGCGAGATCCACGACAGGCACCAAAGCTACACAGAGAAACCCTGTCTCAAAAAAAACGATACTAACATGCCCCACTTTGCAGATTTGCGGGTTTGTAAGAACCTGATACAGCCAGGAGCAACGGTGTACGCCTTTATTACCAGCAATTGGGAGGCAGAGGCAGAGGCAGAGGCAGGCAGGTCTCTACGAGTTCCAGACTGGTGTGCATAATGAGCCAAGGCTACGCAGTGAGACCCTGGATAAAAAGCAAAACCAAAACAAATACACCAAAGGAACCTGGCACAGAGAGGTTCTGTCAGTGGCCTGAGACACACGGCTAGTGTGTGGCGAACACAAAGCGTGAAGCAGGCGCAGAGTAACAGAGCTCACCCTGCGATACTGGCCTGGCATGTGGAAGGCGGATGCCTAGGCTGTGGCCTCTGAACGGATCCAGGGATTAAGGTGCAGAAGTGCCCTCAGACTTCCAGTCCACTTTCTCACACTGTCATCTGGTAAGGGGCCCCTGAGGCCCCCAGGAGTCCAGGGGTCAGCAGGGGCTTCCTATGTCTGACTCCCAAAACCTCCCACACTCCTCGGCGGCGCGGAATCTCCACCAGGCTCCGGACCCCACAGAGCTCAGCGTGCCTCACACGGCAGACACTCTCTTGGCTCCCTCTGCTAATTCATTTGCTCCTATGTTAACTTTTATTACTTATTGATTTTCCTCCAGCCTCCCTCGGGTATCTCCATGTTTATCTGCTTAGCTTAGTGGAAGCCACTCAATGGGAAAGGCAGAATGTGGTATTCTGTGACTACAGATGGGTACCCATACTAATAGGGACCAGCACCCACCCATCACTCTAACTATCACTGCTGAGCTAAGGAAGCCCAAGGAGTGGGGCCCACATCTGCTCCCACAGAAGGGACCAGCCGTGAGCTGGACCTTTGCACGATGTTTGGTGAGGATCTTGGGTCTGGAGCAAGAATAGGAGTGTCCTCTAGGGTGACCAGCTACTGGAGGGGACATGCTGGGTCAGGTCTGAGGTGAGGAAAAAGAAGAGAGGGAGGGAGCCTTGGCAATGGTCACAGAGGATGATGGTCTAGGGGACAAGGAGGACACTGGAGGTCAGGCCCAAGATGATGCTGGTAGGCCCTGTACTGAACACACTGCCCTTGGGGGAGGGGGTTGGCTACAGAACTGCAATCATCATCTTCACAGGACACCAACATTTTGTGACCAAAAAGAGTTGGAGCTGATGGGAGATTAGGGAGAAAGAAATGTCAGTCTCCTGGCCCAGAAAGGAGGCATCTTTGGGTGCTCTGGAAGTGTAAACTGATCCAGGTCAACAATGGCAGTGACCGTGGAGATGAAACCTCCGTCTAAGGTTGGCACTGATCCCAGGGGCAGCGCCTGCCCGCTGTGGAGAAGCATCTCATGAAGAAGCCAGTAGTGCACAGTGCAGGACACTTGGGGGCCAGGTTCTGAGCTTCTACATGAAGAGAGGCCTCTGCCTCATCCCCAGGGGAAGTTGGATACAGAAGTGGGACAGAGCCTGTCAGATCCAGGTCTACATGAAGCCCCTGTGCGGTGGGTCTCCAAAGCACTGGGGCCATGTGATGGGGAAAGACTGGGCTTTCCCACAGGGAAAAGATGTTATTAATGAAGCCCTGATGGAAAGTGGGTGTGGGCTTCAGTTTGGGGTAAAATGAACTAGAGCTTATCATTGCCAATTTGCTCTTCAGAGTGGCCTCAAAACATAGCGACATAAATCAAAATTTAAAAATATCAAGGATAGGATCGACAGAGTGGGAAAGCAGTGCAGGGAATGGGGGGAGATAGTCTCAAGTTATGTCTGATGTGGGTTAATTTTCACAACAGGTAACGATCCGTTATAATGTAACAACAACAACAAAGATTCCAGATGTTGCAAAAGGGAAAAGTCTTAGAGAAACACATTTCCAAAAGAAACAAAACAGTCTGTTTTCCAGCGTCCTGGGAGCCCTTGGACAAACTCTTTTCCCTTTCTGGTACATATCTTGTCCTACTCTTTTCAACAGAAACTAGAAAGACCAACAATAACCTCCCAGGTGTGGTGAGAATCAGATGCCTTGAGCACTCCCAGGGCCAGCCTTATGGGTGCTGATAACTGGGATTATCCTTTATACCCTGTGTCCCTCCTGTGATGATGCTTTAATTGTCAACTTGACACAGCACAGAATCACCTTGGAAGAGAGTCTTCAAGATGGATTATCCAGATCAGATGGGTTTGTGGGTGAGTTTATGGAGGATTGTCTTGATTGCATTACTTCAGATGGGAAGACTCAGCCCACTATGGGTGGCATCATTCCCTAAGCGGGGGACTCTAACTTGCACAAGAGTAGACAAAGTGGGCTGAGCACCAGCTTGCGGGCATCAATTACTTCTCTGCTCTCAACTATGTGTGCACTGTGACCATGTGCTTCAAGTCCCTGTCAGTGTGACTTTGCTGAACATGGACTGTATCCTGGAACTGAGAGCCAAGTAAACCCTCTCTCCCTTAAGTTGCTTTTGTCAGGATATTTTATAACAGCCACAGGAATGAAACTAAGACAGCATGCACGCTGGACACAGTCCCTTTTCCTCCGTCCTCCTGAGGCAGTTGATCATTCCCCTGAACACTTTTGACTTGTAGAAAGTCCTAGAATTTCCCCTCCCTCTCTTGTAACATAGGAAAGAAACCAAGTCACAGAAACCTAGGCGAGGGAGCTTCTAGAAGGAGGGTGTGATCTCAAGACTCAGATGTACCAAAGAAGTCATGGGCCACAAGGACAGAGACATGTCTGCAGGATGCAAGGTTCTTCGTGACTTTGTCATAATGTTACAACAAGAAGAGATGTAGGAGCCAGGGGTTAGCTGGGACGGGCCCCAGAATTCAGGAGGTTGTGGCCTTGGTTTTTTTCTTTTTTGCACTAAATGTTGGAACCTTCCCATTGTGGGGGTGACAGTATGCTGAAAGGGATGAAGTGTGCAGGGCACAGGGTCCTGGACACAGCAAGGCTGGCCTCTGAAGGACAGATGTGCTTTCGCCATCAGGGCAGCCAAGTGGGCATGGGGGTCCAGGTGGTGCCTCTCATGCACCCGACAGCCAGGATGGGTTCCAGCCCTGCTGGTACACACTGAATGCACTGCCAGCTCCTGGGGCTCCTGCTCTGAAGCACAGACCCTCTGTGATGTTGGCCGTGTCTCCTAGGTCATATCAAGGTCAAGGTTCAGCTGTCTCTCTTCCAGGCATGCACCCACACACACACACACTCACACACCAGGCATCTTGAATTCACCCATTAAAGGAGGTCTGCGAGATTAGAGGGAAGGGTGCCAGCTCTGCCCCACCCCAATTCTGCTCCCCCACGTCTCCAAGAAAGTGAGCCTTGATTCCGAAGAGCCTCTGACCAGCGGGTTCCCGTGTATCATATCTGCTTCCTGCCCACCTGGACTTCTACCTGGCAAACCTTGCTCTCCCCTAAAGAATTCTTACATCTGAAAATATCTTCCCCTTTCTCTGACTCTCTGCATATTACATCGCTGTTTTATAGACGAGGGAAAGGTGGCTCAGAGACGTTAAGTGATTTGGCTACAGGCCGCACAGCAGAGTGGAGGTTGGGGGTGGGGTGGGGAAGTTTCCTCAAGCAGAAGCTCCATCGGGGTCTAGAGGTTGAGCTGTTGTGCTCAGCAAACAGGGGTACTTTGGGGTCTGATCCTAGTTTGATCCTGGTTCCCTTGACCAGCTGTGACAGCACTAGGTCATAAGTCATCTGATGAGTAAATGAGACGACATGCTTCAGGCTGTAGTAAGGTCTGGGCACATAGAAAGCGCCCACCTTACCTACATGCTGTCCACACACGCCCTGCCCACCTTACCTACGTGCTGGGCACATAGAAAGCGCCCACCTTACCTACGTGCTGGGCACATAGAAAACGCCCACCTTACCTACGTGCTGGGCACATAGAAAGCGCCCACCTTACCTACGTGCTGGGCACATAGAAAGTGCCCACCTTACCTACATGCTGTCCACACATGCCCTGCCCACCTTACCTACGTGCTGTCCACATAGAAAGCACCCACCTTACCTACGTGCTGTCCACACACGCCCTGCCCTTGCTGGGCCATGCCCAATGGTTTCCCCCTCCCATCCCCTCTTCTCTCCCTCTCTATCCCAGCCCTAAAGTCCTCTTCAAGTACCCTGTTCTTCTCTCCTTGCTCCCACTCACTTTGATCCTCTGGCAGCCGGCGAGAGTAGGCGGCGAGATGCTGGCGTTCACCCCAGGCTCAGATCCTCTCCCTTCCCTTGCGATGGTGTTTTTGGTAGATCCTCTCAGCAGGTCTCAGCTTCCACATCCACAGGACGGGGTGGTGCTCGGCAGCCCATGAGCCTGTTATGTTCCTGTGAACCAGCAGGGTGCCAGAGCTTTGCCAAGCTACCCTGTGCCACCCTACATGGGCTCTGTTCCAGCCAGCCTGTTTTTGCTTCTTGGTCCCAGCACCTTGGAGGAAAACTTGTGTTCCTTCCAATGTTTCTGCACGTACAAGCTGTTCGGGGTGGGTGTGGTGGCACACACCTGTAACCCAGCACTTAGGAGGCCAAGGCAGAAGGATCCCGAGTTGGAGGCTAACCTGGACTACATAGTAAAATCCTGTCTCAAACAATAACATTCCTCCATCAGGAAGAGGTGGTGAGGTAAGCAGCCTGTGGAAGTGCCTAGTCTGCCTGCTGGGTGAGGCATCTAGCTCAGACCCTAGCATACAGACAGGAGAGGAAACCATGGCTGTAGCCACACAGTGGGGCCCTGCAGAGGGAGGGCTTGAACCTGCCCATCTCCCACCCCCACACTCACACACATACATTCACCCCTCTCTGTGCCGATGGGGAGTGGGACTGGGGTGTCAGCATTCAGCAGCCTGGGACAGAGGCCACTGGTGCTTCCTCGGCTCCTTCTGCCCGGCCCTTCACCACTGCCCAGGCAACCCATCATTTTTTGTGGTTACAATTCCTTCTGAGTCCAGGAGTAAAGCGGGAAGTGATTCATTCTCTTTCCTAGCCAATGTACACAAAGGCACATTATTAATATTTACTCAGAGGCTTCTCCAAGGACCATAAGCACAAAGCATGGATGGGGAAGGAAGGGGAAGTGCATCCATTAGCTCTGCCACCTGCCTGTACCTGGGACACAGGGACCTGAGAGCACTCCACCTGGCCCAGCCTCAGAGCAAACAGAAGATTCTCCTGCTGTGCCCCAGCAAGGTCATGGCAGAAGAAAGTGGAATCTGGACAGGAGACTAGGGCGGAGCCTTGGGGCCTTTCTCTGCAAATGAGGAAATAATGCTAGCCCAGGCCAGTATGAGGAAGGTCCAACAGGCCTGCCCCAGCAGCTGGCCGGGAGCAGACCCCATAGATAACATCAACAGGCCCTGGGAGTACAGGGAGGCCTCTATACCCTGCCCTGCCCCATTTCCCAGTGTGCTTTGCGATGGTTCCAGGGCCCCTTACTGTGAGAAGCAGGAAACCTAAGTTAATGAAAGCCAGGCCTGGAAGGGATCAGTTACTTTGGCACAGGAAAAGAGATTTTTTTTTTTCCATCCCTTTGTCAATTGGCTTAGTGGGGCCAGGCATCACCTACCCCGGCCTGCTTTCCCTCAGAATCCCCCAACCCCAGATTCCCCTCCTAGGCTCAGCAACCCCCTACCCCATCTGCAGCCCTCTGCATGTGGCTGCCGGAGGAGCGATGAAGTCCAGATGGCCTTTCCTACCTGGTGGACCTGCGCTGACAGCTGCTGCTGCTCCACACACTCACTGCAGATCCCTGGCTCCCCTTTATGCCCTGCTCTCAATTCCCGACTGCCTCTGCCAGGGAGTTTATTAAAGACTTTATTAAATTGTTCTGCCCTGGCCTGCAAACTGTCTCTCTCGGTGATGGAAAAAAAAATACCAAGACCCCAAAAAGCCGAGGAAAATCCTGCATGCCATGCAGCTCACAAACGATGGGCATGGGCCTTGTGGTGACTCGTGTGGTTCCTGTCCCTTCTGTGGACTCTACGGCAGAGGAGGAATAGGGCACTGGAATGGAGGGCTGCGGCCTGCGGGTTAGAACAGGGATGCAGCCTGGCTGGTGCAGGCACTGCGGAGAGTTTCAGAGGCAGGTGAGGACAGCATGGCCACTCCACAGCACCAGTAGGAGATGAACTCCAGGGCGAGTGGGAGGGACAAACGGACAAGCAGACTCCAGTTGTGTTCGGGGGACAGGCAAGGCAGCAGAAATTTCTCAGGCTCATTCAAGGGATTCTGAACCTGGGAGAGCGGCAGTCAGGAAGGCTTCCTGGAGGAGGAGGTGTGCATGTGATCTGAGAAGGCTGTGGTCCTGGCACTTTGCCTCTGGGAAGAACAGTTGTTATGGGAGGCGAAGATGGGGCTGGTACTGATGCCATATTCAAGCCAGAAGAGCCAGGTAACTTCTTCCTAAAGCTGGGAGACTGTGTGGTTTCACTGTGATGGGAGGCAGGCAGATTCTCCAGATCTCGGCCTCTCTTCGTGTGTGTGTGTGTGTGTGTGTGTGTGTGTGTGTGTGTGTGTGTGTGTGTGTGTGTGTGTGTGTCTGTGTGTGTGTCTGTGTGTGTGTGTCTGTGTGTGTGTCTGTGTGTGTGTGTCTGTGTGTGTATATGTATGTCTGTGTGTCTGTCTGTGTGTATGTGTCTGTGTCTCTGTGTGTCCATCTGCTTTAGGGACTGAAAGGTGACTGTAGACAGCTTAACCAAGGTGGTACAAGGTTTCTAGCCCTGCGTGAGGCTGAGGGGAGTAAAGACATCAAACCTGCAGAGAGAGAAATAAAGGGCAAGAGCAAAGCCCAGGTTCTTCAGTCTCTCTTTAAGCCCCCTCCAGCCCCGTGCTCCCTCCAACCCCACCCTGGAGACCAGTGTCCTTGTACCAACCCCATGTCCTCTGGAGCTGAGCAGCTGTGATAACTGAGGCACAGGAAGCCCTGATCTGCTAACAAGCAGGAGCTTCCGGGCAGTTGAGAGGGTCAGACGACCTCAGAGAGACCATGCCCTTGCTGCAGTGCGGAAAGGGCCTGTCCCAGTGGAAACCCAGGGCCCCTGTGCCCAGGAACTGATGCTTCCTCCACCCTGTCCTAAGTATAACTTCCCTCCCTCCACCTCCCAGCTCCAAACCCGGCCTACAGGCCCAGGGGCACTTGCGAGAGCCTGCAGCGCCACCTACAGGCTGGAGCTGGTACCGCCGAGGCTTAATCCCAGTTTTCTTTCGGCCTCTCAGACAGGGTGGGGGTGGGAGGGTTTAGCCCTGGAACATCCCAGGCTCCACCTCATTGGCTACAGCTTGAGGCCATGCCACTTCCTGCCTGAGCAGCATCAATACCAGCTGCCTCTGTTCCTCTGACAACCTCATTACCTGCTGCACCTGCTCCCCGCAGGACCAGGACCTGAAGAATTTAATATACTGCTTTCCCTTTTCAACTAAGCTCCCAGGCTGCCCAAGAATGCCAGGCCTGGGAGGGCACCCCCAGGAACCTTGGCTCTATCCTGCAGAGAGGAAGGAGTGAGGGGCTGTTTGCTTGGCTTCCAGAAACCCACCCTGCACAGCCTGGCTCTGGAGCAAAGAACTCAGATAGAAAGACCCATGGGGTGGCAGTTCACTAGCTGGGCAATGAAGGATGTGGCAAGGAAGGTGCCAGGTCTCAGGAACCTAGAAAAGGCCCTGGAAGACAGGGATGGGGGACTGTAGGGGCCCAAGGAAGAGGAGAAAATGTACTGCCTCTCCAGGGGGCAGGAATCGCACAGAAGATGATGGGAAAGGCATCTGGGCAGGGAGACAGAGCAGGGCATTCTTGAGAGGGAGGCTGGGGCTGTCAATGCTCATGAGGGATGAGGGGCTTAGGTTGGGAGTTCAAAGGTCAGTCTAGAGGGGAGTTTGATGCCACCCTGGGAGGCTTAGGGAGATATAACAGTGGCATTGATGTCACAGTAGCAGCTGTTACAGGACAGTTTGGGGAATAACTGAGACCCCTTTTTGCTGATTTGAAGAGATGAGATGAACAGGGCTATAGTTATCTCTGCCTTACAGACACAAGGGCAAAGAAGCCGTCCCTTGCCCTGGGTCATTGTGAGGAGAGGCGGCCAGGTGGGCGACATCTTGGTCCTGGGCTGAGATGACATCTGGAGTGTCACTCATTCCTGGAACGAATGTCTACTGCTATGAGTCCAGACTTGTTCTTGACCCTCAAGAAGCTGGCATTTCAGTGGTGGCTGGTGAGCCGCGGAAAGCCAGGAAAAGGGGAGCTGGGAAAGACCCCTTTGGACATTCGGTACCATGAAGGAAACAGAAGAGAGCTCTGGGGCTGGCATGGGGGCAGTGGGAAGGGATGTCAGAGTCCCTCGTGCAGTAGGACCACCTGCCCCAACCCCAGCAGTGCCCCTAAAATCCTCCTGCACACTGCTGGCCTGCAGTAGGTGCTTCCTGAGAGCCCACCTCCCGCTACAGACCTTTTTCCTCTGGGTTAGCAGCCTGCTGCTCCAAACACCGGTCTCTAACACCTTTCTTGAGGACATCTCAAATTAATGGGCCCAGAATAGCAAGAGTTTCGGCTTCCCCAGCCTGCCTCCAGGGCCAGGGGGGTGGAGACAGACAGCTCAGGCTCTCGGAAATATAGCCTTGACCTGCTGGCTCGCTCTAGGGAAAGGAGGAAGTGTTCTGCCGCCCGCTGCTTGGCTTTAAATAACTCCCTGTGTTTCCCATAAAATATTAGACACAGGGAATCTTAAAGCAACCGTCTTAGATCCTGAGACTTAGCACCAGATTATAGGCTCGAAGGCTCCCAGTATCACGGTACGTTAGGCATGCAGGACCTCATATTTATGGCATCATTAAATTATGGATTCAGAATTAAAAAGTCAAGTTCTCAGACAACTCAGGACCCTGGGATTTTAGAACCTAAGAGTTAGAGAAACTTCAACACCAACTTTTGGCTCCATCATTTGCTAGCTGATGTCACTGGGCCTGAGCTGAATCTTTCTGTGCCTCAGTTTCTTTTTCTATTAAAAAGAAAAGAAAAGAAAAGAAAAAGAAATGATGCTAGTTTCCACCTGAGAGGGCTCCTGGAAGGGTTTGCTACACAGCCATGTGCAGAGCCAGCTCCAGGCATAAGGCAAGCTGTGAACTACATAGCCCTCAAAGCTCTTACAATGAACTTCATACACTTGCCCTAATAACCCCACTTAGCCTGTCCCTCTGTCTCCCAGGTTCTGTGTAGGAGGCCACCCAAGCCAGTCTGCATGCTCCCCTGACATGAGACCTCCTCATAACACAAGACACAACCTTCTACCCCAAGGCCCATGGTTCCTCCACACTTCCTGCCTCTTTTGTTCCAATGATGCTGCCTGGTCACATGACCATCTTTCAATCCTCAACTCCAGCAGCTCCGGGGAACGAGCTTTTCCTCCCAGGGGCCCGGTGGACCTCTCTCCCATTTCTCCACTCATTGCCTCTGACCTCCCCCAACTCCCAGCTTTGCTGGAAGCTTTTGTCCTTGTTCTGTGGGTAGAAGCATCCATTCTCCAGATGTCAGAGGGGAGGATAACACATGTGGCTTGCACAGCAGCTGGCCAGTGGCATTGCCTGGGGGGTCCTGACTCACTGCCTTTAGGGTTCTGTTATTTCTCTTTCCTTGACCTCCAGGCTTCTACCACTGAAGCTCCAAGAGTTCAAAGGACCAGGCATCCGGAGCCAGGCAGAGGCAGGCAGCAAAGGCAGCCAAGGGAGTCAGCCACTGAGATGCCAGGCCTCAAGCCTCACCCTGGAAGGACAAGCAGAGAATGGGGATTTCATGTTGGGGCACAGGTTGGCAGCATCTCAGGAGGGAAGAGACAGCCGTGATCGAAATCCCCTCATATGCCACACCCACTTTCTGTCGCCATGCCAGGCCCTGTGACCTGTCCTCTGCTTGTGTCCCTCCTGTCATGGATGCCTCCTCCCTCACCCATCCTTCCATCAATGCCCTCTTCTCTATGGGCCCCTAAACAAGCAGTTTTCCCCTCTCAGCTTTCCTGCCTATGTTCCCACCCTGCCTGTTGTACTCAGGGGTTTCACCCCCCCAAAACCTCACACTGTGAGCAAGCAGCTCCTTCTACAATCAAACCAAAGATCTGAAGATCTGACGTTAAATCTGTGTTTATGTAACTGTGTAAGAGCCAAGCAGAGCAGAAAGTGACTAGTTGACAATGTTGCATTTTGCAGACATTTAATTGAACATGTACCCGTTTCGGTGTGGCAGCTTTCTGATGGAGTTTGAATCCTGGGACTTTTTTCAGCCCTTAAACACTGCATGGGACCTTAAGTGCTCTGAGGCTCTGGCAGCAAGCCCAATGCAATATCTAATGCAATGACCAGAATGGACCAGAATGTCCCCCACTCATGCCCCCTCTCTTCCAGTGTCTGCTTGCCTCTCTTCCATTTCTAGAACCCCCAGCTGATGTGGTCAGCATCCATCTATCTGGTAGGCTTCTTCAGGGTGAGGGGGTACATCTTCACCTTGTCACTTTAGATGTGCTATGTGCTGTGCCCACAGCAAGGCCTGGACAAGGTTTGCTCTAGGGTAGTCTTCCCCTCCAAGTCAGGATGGTCCAGGAGACGTGGGAGAAAGCAGACTAGGAAGTCTAGACCGAGTCTCCCACCCTTCCTGGCCATGCTGTGCTCCTATAACGGAACACCCGAGGCTGAGGAACTCACAGCAAACAGAGACCTGTCTTCTCACAGTACGGGAGGCTGACAAGCCCAAGCCCAAAGTAGAACATCTAGGGAGGGTCTTCTTGCCATACATGATGGGAGGCAAGAAGCAGACAGAAAGCCCACTCCATAAGCCCTTCTATCAAGGCTTGAAACCCACCTGTGAGGAGGTAACCCACTCAGCCTAGTCACCTCTTCAGAGTCTCATTTCTCAACACCAGTACATTCCATTGCATGTAAACATGGATTATGGAGGAGACAAACCTTCCAACCCCATTTGCAGGAGAGTGGACATTTAGCTGCAGCTTGGCTGTCAGGACATGGGTTGGGGTGTCCTAAAGCCATATTCTATCTATTCCCAAGGGTAGCTCCCATCCCCCATAAACTAATGTCTACATAACTTGTTTCCTGTTCTGTGAACTTTCCCACTTCCATTTTATACCCCACCTCCTGTCACTCTGCCCCCAAGGCTGGCTTCAGGACCCTTGAAAACAGCAAGCTGGACAGCTCCTCCCCCTCCCCGGCTGTTCCTGTATCACTCCCTGACTTCATCCTCATCTCTGATCAAGTGTCTCCCTCAGCCATCCTTCTAAAGGATGCTGTTCTCCCAGAGTGCTTAGCTGAAGGTTTGGGGAGGGAGCCTAGGCTCAGGGAAATGTCATTGGGAAGGAGAGCCGGGGGATGTGCTGAGCACCTGCTGTATGAGCACCTGCTGTGTGAGCACCTGCTGTGTGAGCACCTGCTGTGTGAGCACCTGCTGTGTGAGCACCTGCTGTATGCCAGGCCTCCAACTGGAAATGCACGTGTCAGTTTCCTGACCACCACAGTGTCCCCAGGAGGGGGGTAGGTGCCATCTTCCCCTTTGACAGATGAGGAGACTGAGGCTCAGGGAAGGGAAGGGATCAGAGGTCACACAATTCACAATCACTAAACCCAGGCCACCTCCCTGTCTCTATTTGCTACCCTGGGACTGGAGACTTGGGTTGCTTGGCACTGGAGGTGGCATCTGGGACTGTTGAAGAGAATGGCTGAGGGCACACAGATGCTGAGAACATAGTGGCCAGTATGCATGCAAGGCAGCAATGTGATCCAGGAAGAATTGCTCTGAGATGCCAGGGGAGAGCTGAGAAAGAAGGCTCCAGGTGGACACATGTGCTCACACACATACAAACATACACACATGTATTCATAAACATACATATATACACTTACACATATGTGGACATATGAATATAACACATACACAACATACACAGTGCACATACATACACATATACATACACAACATGTACACATGCACACATGCACACACACACATGCACTGTTTCAGTTGGTTTAAGTTAGGGGACACTAGACACAGGAAAGAACTTGGAACTGGTATCACCCCTGGAGAGCTGTGTGGCCTTTGTAAACATTTCTGAGCCTCCCTCTCCCACCTGTAAAGGAGATCTGAATGTCCTTACTTGCAGAAATGGTGGCCATGTGTCCCTCAGTGCCACACTTAGGATTGAGTAGTCAAGAACACAGACTTTGGAATAATTGTTGCTTACTGGCAGAGGTAATGTTGAATATGAGGCTCAGTGACACACGCATGCACACACACACACACACATACACAGACACACACACACGAGCACGTACACACACACACACATACACACACACACACACACACACACACACACACACACACACACGTGCGCGCCCGCGTGCACAACCCACAGAGGGGGGCATCCCCTGCTCCCTCAAGCACACTGCATGTACTCCTTCCTCCCTTAGGAGACCTGCCTGGGCTCGCTCTTGCTCTCTCCTGCGGCTGAGGGCTAAGGGCATAGGATGGGCAGGGTGGGCAGGTGTTGGTGAGGCAATGGTGAATGGGGGAGTTGGGATCCCTGGCTTGCTATGAGTGACCCCACAGCAGTCCTGCTTTGAGCCCAGGCTCTCTCCCTGATCTAATTAGCATCAGGGAGAATTAAAGCACACAGCCCTGAAGTGAGCCAGCTCCCCTGAGGGCATTCCAGAACTAATACTGATTAAATATGAAACGGCTCCTCTCCTCCGGGCCCAGAGTCTATGAAGCCAGAACCAGAGACGGGAGTGTAATTGCTAGCTCTGATTATGCAAGGTGTGCTTTCAAACAAGGAGAGGGAAGGAGGGAAAGAGGGGAGGGAAGGGCAAAAAAGGAAAAGGGAGGGGAAGGAAAAGGACGGAGGAGGGAGAAGGGGAAAGAGAAGAGAGGGAGGGAGGGGAGGGGAGGGGAGAGGGAGGAGACAAAGGAAGGAGCAGAAGGGAAGCAGGGAGGGAAGGAAGGTGCAGAGGAGGGAGGGAACTGGGGGAAGGGAGGGAGGACGGAGGGGGAGGGAGGAAACCTTGGATGGAGCTCCACCCCCCACCCACCCCCCACCCCACCCCCAGCCCCGTAAGAAGTCAGGAGCAGCATCCCTCCTTCAGCGCAGTGGAAAGGACCAGAGTTAGCCTCTTGATTTCCTCCTTGGCCATTCCTTCAGTTCCTTTTCCTCCCCAAGTGATTTGCTGAGCACCTACTGTGTGCTGAGCACCTACTGTGTGCTGAGCACACGTGCAGTGGCTTCTTGAGAAACGAACAAGCCAGATAAGGAGCTCACAGATCAGGGAGTGCCATGCGGCCCTTCAGGGAAAAGCCACCCCGCCCCGCCCCCACCCCCACAGAGACTCCAACACAGTTCACCTCAGGCCAGCACCACAGAGGCTGGTGAGCAGAGGAAGTCAACCAGGCTGAGCTGCTGGGTAAGGTGAGAACTGGCAAGCGTTCCCTGTGCTGGGAAAGCTCCCCATCTAACACTACCATGGCTCCCTGTCTCCCCTGCTTTAAGTCTTTGCAAAAATATCAATATTAACTATCCCCAATACGCCCATGCCTTCTTTACACTTATTTCCAAGTTATGAACCAGGTACACCTGATCAGTCTGCACTGTCTCTCTCCAGGGAAGGCCAGCATCCCCAACCTAGAACCTGTCCTTTCTACTGCTGTCTCTGTTTCTTCCCCAGCACCTGGCACAAACCAGGGACTTATTAACTATCTACCAGACACATGAAGAATGAATGGATGGATGCCTAGACTATCCTGGGGGCAAACAGAACTACCACAGGCTCATGAGGTGAGAGACAGTTCTTGCCACATGACAGGCAGGTCCCTCCTGGAGCCCGATGAGGGAGGTGGGGACCAGTCAGGGAGTTGCTACCAGGGACTGGAAAAGAGTCAATAAATGAAGTAGCATGAGGTTGCCGTACCCTAGGGACTGTGGGAGGCGTGGGACTGGGGCATCAGGAGTTGAAGCCCCTGCAGATTGGTGACCTACTGGGAAGGGAGGCACAGAGCAGTTTCAGGACACAGAGGGATTCAGACTCTGATAGGCTCTTGGGGGAGGAAGGAGGTCTGGTCACTAGTCACAAAGCCCGCAGTCAGCCACAGGATGAGGACTAAGCTGGAAAGTGGCATAAGAGAGATATGAATGATGCATTAGACCTCAGGGACAGACAAAAGAATCTGCTGTCCTGCACCAAAACCTCCTTTCTCTCCATCAAAACCCAGCAGGGACAGAAGATGCTTGGAAGTGTGACCAGCTGCCACCTCACCTAGTTTGGGTCTGCCTACCTGGCAGGCATCACCCTGGCTGGCTGGCTTGGGGCAGGACACACGCCTGTGGGCAGCCAGCCTTGCACCTATCCCTTCCGAGTGACAGGACTGGGTATGGGGAGGCTCAACCCAGACAGAGGGCTCTGGTTTCTATGGAAACAGGGTGGCTGCACAAGAGTTCCCTGCCAGGATTCAGTATTCATGGACTCATCCACCTGAACTAGGGTGGGTCTCAGTCCTTAGAAGGCCCGGGGAACATGACTCAGGCTCCTGTGGACTGCCTTCCTCTCTGTTCAGAACATGAGTTCAGAGGCCTCAGAATGGCCCAAGAAGAGCCAGACCCGGAGCCTGACGAGGCCAGAGAAGCCTAGAATTCCTGTGATGGTTAACATCGATTGTAATCTGACAGGCACTAGAATCGCTTCGGGAGAAACTTCTGGGCAAGTCTGCCAGGGAGATTCTTTGCTTCCATCAACTGTAACAGGAAGATCCTCCCTAAATGTGGGTGCGCCATTCTGTGATTTGGGGTCCTGGGGAAGAATAAAGAGGAGAAATCACCAACATTCATCGCACTCTGCTTCTTCGCTGCAGATGTCAGGTGACAGCTGCTCACGCTCCCGGCACGTGTCTTCCACAACGCGACAGACTGTAGCCCCGGAACTGTGAGCCAATAAATCCTTCCTTCTTAAAGCTGCTTCTGTTGGGCGTTTGGTCACAGAGACAAGTAACTGATGCATGGCCCACAGCCTCTCTTGGGGACAGCTGAGGCACGTGGAGGGTGAGAGGACGCCACGCTCCCAGCTGGAACTTCCCCAAGCCCCAGACTTTGGCCAAACCTTTAGACGGCTGCCAGCCTTTGGGTGGCTTCAGTCATCCCTTCCCTCCACCCAAGCAGGTGGTACCTGACTGTAGATGAACAGTCTTACTAAATAAGAAACACAGAGCCAATTGCAGAGTTAAAAGCCCAAGAGGTCAGAGCAATAGCTAAGAGCTAAAAACCCTTTCTTACCCTACTGCTGCTGCCGTCCTTCCCCTCAGCAAGAGCCCTACTTCCTGTGTGCTTGTCCTTTTTATTGACTTTCTATTCTGCCTTCTCGTTGGTTGTAAACCCAACCACATGACCTCCTTGTCACTGCCCATCTATACAGACCTCCAGGTCTTCTAAGGTTGGTATTAAGATTAAAGGCGTGTGTCTCCATGCTGGCAGTATCCTTGAACACATAGAGATCCGCCTAGCTCTGCCTCCCAAGTGCTGGGATTAAAGGTGTGTGCCACCACCGCCCAGCTTCTGCTATGGCTTGCTATTAGCTCTGACCCCCAGGCAACTTTATTTATTAATATACAAATAAAATCACATTTCAGTACAAATAAAATATCACCATACCTGACAGTCATGTCTGCACAGCCCTGAGCCTTTTGGCTTCCTAAGGCACCCAGGAGACACAAACCATCTAACCCTCCTGCAGACTGTCCACCTTGCAGTGAGGGGGCGGGCACAGAAAGGTTTTTTGTTTGTTTGTTTGTTTGTTTGTTTGTTTGTTTGGTGTCCGTGGGGTGATAATGATGTAGAAGCTGGGTCGTTGCACCTAGATCCCATGAGTCATCTCGGCTTGTGATCACCATCCCCAAAGTTGCAGGAGCTGCTTGGGTGTATCAAGGAAGCAATGTGAGCACCCTGTGTCTAGGATATTTCCTCAGTAGGGGACTGCCTGGTGGTGGATCCAGCCCTTCTCAGCCTCTGCACAGATCTGGCCCAGAGACTGATAGAGACCCACAGGCCATCAGACTCAATAGTACACACTATAAATCAAGCTAACAACCTGTTAAATTGAGTAAGTTCTACCCTCCTACCCCAGGGACTCCCTGAACTCTCAAGTGGAATGTGAAGAGCAGAGAAAACTGGCCCTGACCCCTCCCTCCCCCTGACCCCTGACTTCTGACTATCTAAAGGCAGCCTCCTTTGACCTGCTTCTCTCTACCAGCCCAGCCACAGTCCCACACAGTGGGCAACCCTCACCTACACCTGCAGGCCCATGCTCTGTCTGCACCTCATTCCACACAGCTGTGCATCTGGGCTCTAGGATGAGCATTTGAGCATTAACCTCTGAACCACAGGCCGAAGCAGGTCCCTAGGCTCAGGTCTAAGCACACAGGAGGCAGATGAGCCCCCAGAAACATAGCAGGAGACACGGGGATGTCAGGGCAGAGGTGACATCGGTCAGAACTGGGCAGGGTCAGGACTTCAGAGGGTTAAGAAGGAAAGATTGGCAGCAAAGGTGCCAGGGCCATGCAGAGATGGGACTGGCGCTGAAGGGCAGGCTGATGGGAAGATCTCTGTCTTTGCACTTGTCCAGTGGAGAGGCTGTGGCCACTCAGAAGGTGAGAGGACATCAGGAGCTACAGAAGTCCAGGACCAGAAGGCAGCCCAGCTTAGCATCAGCTGAGCTCTATCCAGTCTACAATCAGGTTGTGCCAGGCATATTGGATGTACCCCAATGGATGGGGGCTTGAGAAGTTTGGTAGGAAATGGAGCACTTTGACCTTGGGAACATGGGTGAACCCACCAGTAGGGATGGACTGCACAGGGAGACAGGGACAAGAAGCACTACAGGACTGTGGTGGATCTGTAGAGTTGATCTGTTCCTGGCACAGGCAGTTGAAGAGTAAGTGGCAGGGGGAGAGGCTCAGCTGACCTCGTCTTCCACCTAGTGACCGTGCCTACCACCGTCAGTGTCCCATACATAATAAAGAAATCAGAACGGTTCCCCTTCCTTTCCTGGGCAAGTGAGGGTCACCAGGGGTTTCCTTTCCAACTCTAATGAGCGGGACTGTGACAAGCGATACAACAGCCATTCGAGAACAGTCCCTCTTCTGGGAATGCCGAGGGAAGACCCTCCCTCACTTCAGCTGGGAGGTGAAGACCCCCTCTTGGAAGGTCAGCCATTGACACTAGCCTTGAAAGTGGGCCATTTCAATGGTCAAAAGCAGGCTTCAGTCCAGAGGGCAAGAGAGAAGACAGTGTGGTGAGCCTGTGTGCAGGCCACACATCTGGAGCCTGTGTGCAGGTCACACATCTGGAGCAGCACTGTCCCTGGGGCCTGGTTCTCAGAACAAACGGTGAAGTGGGGAAGACTGGAATGGGAAAAGGGGGCCTTCAAGGGGAGCCAAGGCGAGGAGCGAAGCAAAGATGCATCTGAATGGAAAGGGGGTCAGAAATGAAAGCACCCCCCAGAGCTTGTGGCTGGAAGAATGTTGCAGACTAAGGTATGGGCTTAGAATGTGATCTCAAAATCCACAGCCTTGGGCTTCCATGGAGCTTGGATAAGAATAACAATATCGTAATTCCTTAAAGCTTCAGGTTCTAGGGGAATCTTAGAATCTTAGAATAATTGAATCATTGGCTCAGTCCCTGGGTTTATAAACGACAGCAATTTTGAATCTCAGATTGCTCAGAGGTGTCACAACCCAGACTGCTCTCCCTCCCTCCCTGCCCATGATTTAACAATATACCCCTGCTTAGTCCTCTGCACACAGTGTCCTGCCATCTCCATGGCAACCCTAAGAAGTAGGGACGATCATTTTGCCTGATTTTCCAGATGAAGAAACCGAGGGTCCATGAAGGCAAACCAGCTGTTGAGGTCATACACCTATCAGGCCTGAAGGCCAGAACCTGCCCAGGTCTCTCAGTCTCCCTTGCTGAGTGCCCACCTGTCCTGTGCACACACCTCCAAAGACAGGGGTCTCATCACCCCTCCCAGAGCCACCTATCTGTCTCAACTTTGGACACATCTCCCCTTCTCAAAGCATCCATCCATTAGTCCCAAGTCAGCCTTGGGAGACACCTCAGAAGGCAAGCCTTCCCCTAGCCTCCTGTATGGAAGGGAAGCTACCACTGAGGTGGGAGAGAAACTTTGCTGGAAAACCCCTGGAGAAAAAGGGGTGAGGGGGGGTGTGCCCCAAGGAGAGGATCAGCCTGAGGCATCAGGACCAGGCCTCTGGAAGACAAATGAGAACCAAGATCACAACATCAGGCGGTGGGGGTGGGGAGAAACCATCTACCTCAGAGACACGACCCCATAGTCAGAGTTATGGGGCCTAATGAGACTGGAGTCCTAAGTGCTGCAGCTTTAATTTCTTGGCTCTTCTCCCCGAAAACATATTCCACAAAATGTGCCTGGGCCATCCATCCTCCCAGATGGCTTTTTAAATGAAGCTGTTTGTTGTGAAGGGAAGAAGAGAAGGGGGAAGGAGAAACATTTGGAACTGAGCAGCCCCCCTACCCTTACCCCAGGTGGAAGCAACAGGTGGGGAACCACAAGAGAGAGGGACCTGCAGGGAGATCTGTGACCCCCAAAATCCCAGTCTCCAGGACAGGAAGACCCAACTCAGGTCAGGACCAGGATCCCCATGACAGTCAGAGGCCTTATATCCAGCTGCTGCCTGATGGGGTCAGAGAGTCAGGAAAGAGAGCATCTAGATGTTTCCATGTATCTAGATCATTTATTATTTATTTGACCTTCTCCAACTCCTGTTCTCGGCTGCTAAGAGTATGAAATGGTAGAGCCACTTTGAATGTGAACTGGCAGTTTCTCGCAGAGTTCATCATAGTCTTACTACACAATCCAGCAATCAGGTCCCCCAAGTATGTACCCAAATGACATGAATGATTTTGAGCATCAAAGAACCTGCACATGAATGCTGGTATCAGCTCACCAGCAAAATTCAGAATTTGCTAAGAACAGCAAATTTGCTAAGAAAGCAACCCAAGAAATCCTGTGACAGATGAGTGGATAAATTGTGGTATGTCCACCCACTGGAATATTACTCAGTCATCAAAAAGTGGAAGCCAACAGGTCAGCAAAGATAGATCGATTCCCAAATGACTATGTTAAGGGAAAGAAGATGTTTTGCAAAGGTTGTTATTCTGTGACAAGAACAACAAGAAGGTAAAACCATAGACACATGTACATGCAGGGTTAGTGTCTTGCTCTGAGGGGATCTGAAGGCAACAATTCCCCAGTAGCTAAAAGGACATCTAAAACTCAAACCTTGATTCAAATACCATTTTCCAGTAAGAAATATGAGGTGCTAAGATGGGGCAGGACATTCTCAAGGTAAGCCTGGGATATCCCATAGTGCTAGAAAACAAAGATATGCAACCCTCGCAAACAAAAACCACAGTAATGAGTCTGTGGGGCCATGAATGAACCAAACAAAAGAGCTCTCATTGGCCAAGTCTGAAATTATTTAAACAACAAAGTACAGTATTGCTCAAAGCATGAAACAAACATTCAATACTGAAATGATGGGTAGATAGATGATATAGAATGTACCAATTAGATGGCTGAATACATAGGAGACAGATGAATGATAGGTAGCTAGGTGGTCGATACATGGATAAGCAGACAGACTATAGATAGATGACTGAGTGACACATGTATGGGCAGATGGATAGATAGGCAGACAGATAGGTCAACTTCAATCAATAGACAGATGATAGATAGATAGATAGATAGATAGATAGATAGATAGATAGATAGATAGAGATAGATGATAAATAATAGATTATGGGTAGGTAGAAGGTAGATCAGAGTGTATAGATTATAGATGAATGATAAATGACATGATTAATAGATATATAGATAGGTAAGAGATAGATGATAGATATACAGATGATTGATAGATGGATAAATAAGTAATAGATAGATGATAGAAAATAGACGACAGGGCCGGGCGGTGGTGGTGCACGCCTTTAATCCCAGCACTCGGGAGGCAGAGCCAGGCAGATCTCTGTGAGTTCGAGGCCAGTCTGGGCTACCAAGTGAGTTCCAGGAAAGGCGCAAAGCTACACAGAGAAACCCTGTCTCGAAAAACCAAAAAAAAAAAAAAAAAAAAAAGAAGAAAATAGACGACAGACAATGGATAGATGAGAGATAGATGGATGATAAATGGTTAATAAATTGATTGACCGATAATAGATAAATAGACAATAGATAGAAATAGACAATAAATAGGTAGATAGAAGATAGATTGATAAATACATAGGTGGATGGATAGATAGACACATAGACACATAGATATAGAGATAGATGATCTTGCTCACAGGAGAGCTTCTAATATGTGTGCAGGATCTGAAGTGTCTCCTCCCTCATTCCTGGTATGGTCACCTGTGTCTTCTCAATCCCACCACTGTCCACGCTGGAGTCTCCTGGGCTGTGCTAATCTCTATTGATTTCTCCATGGCTTCTCTCCCCACTTTTACTCTGACACTTTTTTTTTTTGCTCCCTACTCGGGATTTTCTCTTCAGTTTCTGGTGTCTTCAGGTGACAGCTGAGGTCACCGATCTGAGACATGCTTTCCTTTCTAACGTGGGCTTTAGTATTCCACGTGTCCCCTAAGAATCACTTTAGCAACTCTCTACCAATTTTGATGTGTTGTTTTCATTTTCTTTCTGTTGGAAATACTTTTAAATTCCCCTTTCGATTTACTCAGTAACACATGGGTAATTTAGAAGCCTGCTGTTTAAGTTTCTAAATATGTTGAGATTTTTTTCAGAGATCTTTCTCTTAGTGATTTATAATTCCATTCTGTTGTAGTTAGAGAAGGTATTTTTCTCCAACTAGACTCTTTTAGATTCATTGAGATACAGTCCATCTTATCTGCACTGAGCTTTGCTGCTGAGAGGAATGTCCCATAAATGTCAATCTGCTGATGCTGTGGGTTGAGTCTTTTTCATCCTATATGATATTTTCAGTGGTTGGTGTTCATTGCCAGCTTGGCAGAAGCTAGAATCATCTGGGCGATGAACCTTTGGATTTTCATGTGGGGAATTATCTTGGTTACCTTAACAGAGGTGGGAAGATCTGTCTACTATGGGCAGCATCGTTCCTTAGCTGGGATCCTGAATTGTGTAGAGGAGAGTTCTGAACAATTACATGTGTTCATCACTCTCTGTTCATGATGGTGGATGCCAGGTGACTGGCTGCTTCTGGTTCTGAGGCTTCGGCTTCTCTGCGAGGTGGTCTGTACTGAACTGTGAGACAAAATAGACCCTCTCTTCTGTAAGTTACTTTTGTTGGGGTACTTTACCACAGCAACAGCCCTGTTACTAGGCAGCCCTGCCCACTTGTTCGAGCAGTGACTGAGGAAGGGGTGTTTCCGTCTGAAATGGTAACTGCTTTTGTCTAGTTCTCTCGGGTTTCAGCTCACTGGGGTCTGTGAACAGGCAGGATTGTGATGTCCCTGAACACACTGGCATTATGGTCTTCCCTACCTCTGGTGATACTGTTTGCTCTGAAATCAGGTACCCCTGATCCTGAACCAGCCACTCCAGCCATCCTTACAAGAGATGGTGAATTTTACCTTGTTGAGCATGAGGCTTTTCATTTTGCTGTGTTCTGGGACGCAGCTAAGCTACTTGGAAGCGTTTAGCTCTACTGAAGTTTTGCTTTCAGAATTTCATACGTGAGACAGAAGCAGTGTGGTTCATCTTTCCCCTCCATGGATTCCAAGTTCTGTCTCCGCATAGCTGTTTCCTCTGGTGCTGTGGGTCATGGATTCCAGATACCTTGGTCTCCTGAAATGCCAGCTTTGTCAGCTCAACTCCAGGCTTGGCTGGGCTTGGAGAGGGGTAAGCCCTGTGGACTGGAAACTCTGGGCTGCATGCCAGGGTAGCTGTGGGCTCACTCCATTTGTTCCCCACCTCTCTTCGTTGCCTGATGTCCCATCTCTGTAAAGTGCTGTTTCATATACTGTCAGCCTCTGTCCCCATGAGTGCCTCATCCAATGGTCAGGAGCTCTGCAGGAGACTGTGGAGGCTTGCCCAACCCTGGGGCCGTCACTACATCCCTCTAAGTTTTAGACTTGAAGACATCTAGACCTAGCTCCAGATACAGGGAATCTCCTTCCTCTCTTGCCAAGCCCTCCTTCCCTGTGCACCCTGAGATATTGGTGCCTGTGGGGATCGTGGAACCAAGCTCCTGCCCGCATCCAGGGAAGAGAGACATCTGTTTGAGTGCGTGGTTGGTGGTAACTGCGACAGAGTTTAGAATCTTCTAGGAGACGGGCCACTAGCCTGCCTTGAGTATGTTAATGGATTTGGGAAGATGCATCTTAACTGTGGGCGGGACTCTGGAGAGAGGATCCTGGACTATATAGATGGAGAAAGGTATTGGGCAGCCACAGGCAACCATTCCTCTCTGTTTCCTGATTGTGGCGATGTGACCAGTTGCGTTCACCTCTGCTGCCTTGACTCCCCCCCGTCACGACAGACAGCCTTGAACTGTGTGTTACTTACCTTCTGTTGCTGTGATGCAACACCATTCCCAAGAGTCTTAGTGAGGGTTTCTATTTCTGGGAGGAAACACCATGACCACAGCAACTCTTTTTTTTTTTTTTAATTTATTTTGCAATACAATTCAGTTCTACATATCAGCCACGGATTCCCTTGTTCTCCCCCCTCCCGTCCCCCTCACCTTCCCCCCAACCCCCCCCCCATTCCCATCTCCTCCAGGGCAAAGCCTTCCCCACAGACTGAGGTCAACCTGGTAGACTCAGTCCAGGTAGGTCTAGTCCCCTCCTCCCAGGCCAAGCCAAACACTCCTGCATAGGCCCCAGGTTTCAAACAGCCAACTCATGCAATGAGCACAAGATCTGGTCCCACTGCCTGGATGCCTCCCAAACAGATCAAGCCAATCAACTGTCTCACCCATTCAGAGGGCCTGATCCAGTGGGGACCCCTCAGCCATTGGTTCATAGTTCATGTGTTTCCATTCATTTGGCTATTTGTCCCTGTGCTTTATCCAACCTTGGTCTCAACAATTCTCGCTCATATAAACCCTCCTCATTCTCGCTAATTGGAGACCACAGCAACTCTTATAAAGGAAAGCATTTCATTGGAGTGGCTTACAGTTTCAGAGGTTTAGTCCATTATCATCATGGTGGGATATGGCTGTATGCAGGCAGACATGGTGCTGGAGAAGGAGCTCTTGATCTGCAGGCAGCAGGAAGTGAACTGTGTCACTGGGTGTAGCTTGAGCATAAGAGACCTCAAAGCCCACCTCCACAGTGACACACTTCCTCCAATAAGGCCGTACTACTCGAACAAAGCCACACCTACTAATAGTGCCACTTCCCAGCTATGGGGGTCGCTTTCTTTCAAACCACCACACAAAGCAACTTATAGAAGACCGAGTTGATTCGGGCTGACGGTTCCAGAAGGATGAGTCCGTTATGACAGAGCGGACTCACGGCAGCTGGAGCTGGCAGAGGAAACTCCCACCCAAATCACAAGCAGGAAGCGGAGAACACACACTGGGCGTGGGGCCAGGCCTTAAATTCCCCAAGCCCACCCCTAACGACACCCCTCCTCCAACAAGGCTGAGCCGCCCAAGCCTCCCGCAACGCTGAGGAGGACATGTTACTCAAACCAATGCAAACTCTACGCCGCCGCCGACACGAGCCCTTTTTCCCGGGTTGCTTTGGTGGCAGTGTCCCGGCACTGTTGTAGTTAAAGAAATCAAGACCTTGAGGGAAAGAGACTCTCATTCCTGCCACCCCTCTCGCCACAGAAAGAAAATAACCACGGAGCTACATCAATTACCTCACAGTTTAAACGGGGAAACTGGGGCTCTGAGGCACAGAAACTTTCACAAAGTCCGACATCGGGCTAGAAAGTCTAGAACCTGCCTCGTCCTCCCCCCCCCCCCCACACCCGGATTGCCCGTCGGACACTTGTGGGGACAATTCCCCAGAAGGCGGTGCTGCCATAAGAATGGAATTAGCAGCGGAGGCAGGGGTGTGGCAGGCACTTCTCCCCACTCTGCCTCCCACCCTTCCTCAGTGCAGCTCTGTGGGGAGCTGAGACCTGACACCTCCAGCTACAGGGGACACTTCAAGCACCTGCAAAGAGCTGAGCGTAGCATGTGACTGTACAGTGGTGAGCATCCCTGCTGGGCGTGCATGAGGCTGGAGTTCGATTCCCTGACTGAACTTGTTTGGGGCAGGGGTGGTCCAGGCAGTAGAGTGCGTGCTGTGTGAGTGTGAGGACCTGAATTCAATCCGCAGAACCCAAATGAAAACCCCAAATGTAGCAGCACCTGCTTGTAATCCCAGCTCTGAGGGTGGAGACAAACTGATCCTGGGGCTGGCTGACCTGGCTGAACCTGTGGGCTCCAGGCCAGTGAGACCCTGAGTCAAAATGTAAAGTACGAAGTGACTGAGAAAGACACACAGGGTTGTCTGGTTTCCACGTGCACTTAACAAACTTGAGCCCTTGTACACACACACACACACACACACACACACACACACACACACACATACACACACACACTCACAAATACACACACATATAAAACATACCTAGGCACACACATATATACATAAACATCACACATGAATACATATACACATATACATACAAACATATACACATATACACACATACATGCATACACACATGTATATATACTTACACATATACACACACATGCACACATGTATACATATACATGCATATACATACACATATACACACACATGTACACACATACATAAACACATGTATATATACTCACACACACAATGCACACATGTGTACATATACACACATACATACACACATGCACATACACATATATATGCATATATACATGCACACATACACACATGTATACACACACACACACAAATTGTGAATTATAAATAAGAAGAGGGGATCAGGAGCCTGAGAAGAGCAGGAACGTCACAGGAGACGTCAACAAGCTTCCTCTGAGGTCAGCCCGGCTCCAGGCCTATCATTGCTTAACTCCAGCATTCAGATTTGAAGGTTCTAGATCTAGCTCCAGACGCACAGAGTCTCTTCCTTCCTGCCCCAGCCTCCTTCCCAGGGATCCTGGTGGGTTGGTCCAGCTTCTCTGAAGCCTTCAATAAGAGCAAGAACTCCATTAACAATGCCTATTGGATAGCAGAGAGGAGGCTTCACCCCAGCCCAGGTGAGGGAGTGGCCAGACTGGGGGAAACAAAGCCACAGCCTCACTCCTGCTGATGTGGCTCAGGGACCTCCCTGCTCCAGGTGCCTTTCCCTCCAGGTTCCTATCACAGGGAAGTCTATCAAACGATCCCTCCCCCATCCCAGATAAAGAGGCCCAAGAAGCACCCTCTCATCACCCACTGAAGGGATGTCTGTGGTGGTATTGTGTTCCCCAAAATATTGTGCGCACTAATAAACTTATCTGGGGTCAGAGAACAGGACAGCCACAATATTAAACATAGAGGATAAGCAGTGGTAGCACACGCCTTTAATCCTAGCATTCCAGAGGCAGAGATCTGCCTGGATCTCTGTGTTCAAGGATACAGCCAAGCATGGTGACTCACGCCTTTAATCCCAGAAAGTGAGCCTTTAATCCCAGGGAGTGATGGCAGAAAGCAGAAAGGTATATAAGACGTGAAGACCAGAAACTAGAAGCATTTGGCTGGTTAAGCTTTTAGGCTTTGAACAGCACAGTTCAGCTGAGTGCCATTTGGATATGAGGACACAGAGGCTTCCAGTCTGAGGAAACAAGATCAGCTGAGAAGTTGGCCAGGTGAGGTAGCTGTGGCTTGTTCTGCTTGTCTGATCTTCCAGTATTCACCCCAATATCTGGCTTCAGGTTTGTTTTTATTAATAAGAACTTTTAAGATTCCTGCTACGGGTGTCTTTCCTGCTATGACCTGGTGCACACCCCCGTCCCGCCATCTTAGAGCTCAGCAGCGAAGGAAAAGAAACAGGCGAGCTCAGCAGGATGGTGCATTGCATGCTGGGGGCTGTGCTTGGTGACCTGGTGAGCAGGGGAGGGAGCCCCCGCCCCAGAAGGAGCAGTACAAAGGCCTGAATATGACAGTCTGTTGGAGAAAGAGGCCTGAATTCCCAACTGTGAGTAGGGAGTCTCTGGGGACAGAGCTGGCCACCAGCTGCCCGTCCTATCTGGGTGCGGTGACCCACTTCTCTCTCTGGAATACTGACGCCCTAGGATGGCCCCACCCACACAAGGTTATTTCCTGCCTGATGTGTGCTTTCCTGGAGCTGACCAGAAACCACTGACCATCCTCTTCCCTGCCCTCTCCTTTCCCGGTTTTACTTCCAACCTCCTCTCCTTTGCCTGTTGATGTTCTCTTGGGGACCCCTTCGAACCAGCTTTATGTCCTGGTGTCTGGGAGCAGACAATGTGACCCTTAAGACCCTCTATGAGAGGCCAGGGTGAGGACACATCCCAGACCTCCGTGTGAACAGCACCTCCACCAGAAACAGGCAGGTTTCCTACAGTGTCCCTGGCAGACTGGCACTGAAGTCCAGAGACAGAGGCAGGCCTTTGCCTAAGTGGTGGGTGGCTCCTCTCTCCACCTGTCTTAGTTTAGGTTTCTACTACTGTAATGAAACATCATGACCAAACAGCAAGTTGAGGAGGAAAGGGTTTACTTGGCTTACACTTCACATTGCTGTCCATCAAAGGAAGTCAGGACATGTGGTGGTTTGAGTGAAAATGGCCCCTATAGGCTCATAGGGAATGGCACTGTTAGGAGATGTGGCCTTGTTGGAGTAGGTGTGGGCTTGTTGGAGGAAGTGTGTCACTGGGGGGTGGGCTTTGAGGATTCAGATGCTCAAGCCAGGCCCAGTGTCACTCTCTTCCTGCTGCCTGTGGATCCAGCACCGTGTTTATCTGCATGCTGCCATACTTCCTGCCATGATGGTAATGGACTAAACCTCTGAACCTGTAAGCCAGCCCCAATTAAATATTTTCTTTTATAAGAGTTGCCGTGGTCATGGTGTCTCCTCACAGCAATAGAACTTCGGCTGAGACCAGACAGGAACCCAAACAGGGCAGGAACCTGGAGGCAGGAGCTGATGCAGAGGCCGTGGAGGGGTGCTGCTTACTGGTTTGCTCCCCATGGCTTGCTCAGCCTGCTTTTTTATAGAACCCAGAACCACCAGCCCGAGGATGGTACTACCACAATGGGTTGGGCCCTCCCCCATCAATCACTAATTAAGAAAATTCTCTACAGTCAGATTTATGGAGGCATTTTCTCAGTTGAGATTCTCCCCTTTCCGATAGTTTGTGTGTCCAGTTGACATAAGACTAGTCAGCAAACCTCCCCATGAAGCTAATGGCATATAGGCTCTGTCTCCAGGTAGATGCCTTTCAAGCCTCATGCCGAGAGTGATGGCCATCTCCTGCTCTTCTCCTGTAGACCCCAAGAGGAAATGTGAACTCTTGCTTGTGTCCAGGGCACCGGGGCACTGAGTGCTGAGTGCCCTCCCTGAGCCTTTAAGAGTTCATCAACCAGATAGCACACATGCATGGTGGAAGGAAAAAATGGACTCCCAAAGCTGTCCCCTGACCTCCAGTGTGCACCAGGACGTGTTTACACCCCCCCACACACACACAAAATAAATAAGTAACATGTAATCAAACATTTTTAAAGAGTCCATCATGGAGCCTGAAGACCCAGTCCTTCCTCCCGTTTCCCGACTCCCTCGGCATGCCAGTTCTCTGTCGAGCTCAGGGAAAGCTTGGGTTGGATAAGTTCTCGGGCCCGTTTTTCATTTCTGTCATTTTCCATCTCGGGTGTTTCTCTTATTCCAAGTGGAAGCAGAAATTCATGAGCAGACAGGGAAATAAACAGGATGCCTGGAGCCTGAGCAAAGGTTGGAGGCCGCATAATGAGGTGGCGGAATCCTCCCTTTCAAAAGGTCACTTTGTCAGCTCAGTCTGAGGCAAATACCAGTGCTGCAAGTGTAATTCGCTCCCTGTTCAAGGCAGGGAGATGGAGTGGAGGCGGGGAAGCCAACCCAGAGGTGGTGGAGACAGACCTATACACAAAGGCTCAGAGAGGGAAACAAACAATGCCCGGTCACACAGCCAGTGAGCGTAGTTGGAAACTCAGGCCCCCTAATGCTTGCCGAGTGGCCTCTGCCACCAGCGACCCTCAGATCATTGCTGGAAGCCACTGACTATAATCTCATTATCCCCCAGAGCTCCAGGCCAGGGTCCGTCCGTGCCTCCAGTGATGATGTGTAATTAGCAGAGAGACTAAACAGGGAGAGAGTAATTGGTGCTGCTAAGAGGAGTGAGCCAGCCATTCTCCGGCACAGCTCTGTGGAAGGCAATTAGAAGCAGAAAAACCATCCTCTGTAGAAAGGCCAGTGCTCGAGGGGGCTCAGGAGAGGGTCCAAGTTAGGAGAGGACCCGAATTCAACCCCTAGCACCTGCGTAAAAAGCCAGCTGTGGTGGCATGCCTTTACAATCCCAGCGCTGGGAAGGCAGACTCCTGGCTTCTGAGGAAGTGCCAAGAAGCTGAGTCCACAGCAAGGCCTCAGTGGTACAAACCCTCTGGAGGACCCGCAGAGGTGTCCCCTAGAGGGTGGGTACTAACACTGCCGGAAAAATCATAGCAGAGAAAGCCTGTGCCCTGGCTCATTTAAGCCCCGAATGAACGTATGTGGCAGCAAAGAGCGTATTTAAATGGTATATCCGGTGCCACAATGCTGAGAGTGTGTGTTGAGATTTGAACTCGGGTCCCAAAGACTCCCTCCTGTGCCATGAACCACTGAGGAGGGTGCAGACATGGTCTTGAGCCATCCCAGTGTCCCAAACCCCTAGGGAATTCTGTGTGTATGTGTGGGGGGGGGGAGTCTGCTGAGGCTCTGCTGGTTATCCTGGTAGCCTGAAGCCTAGGGCCCCGCCCACACAGCCCCAAGCTAACCCAGGCCCTTCCTTTCTATTGGGCTGCCTCTGACCCCCCCCCCCCCCCCCCCCCCCCCCCCCCCCCCCCCCCCCCCCCCCGGTAACATAACACACTCACAGTCCTAGTGTTAATCACTGTCCTTCCTTAAGGGTCCAAACCCAGCTGCATGGAGGTGGAGAGCCCTGTTGCTGTCTCCTGGCCCTGTGAGCTCACTCCAACCACTTGCACGTCCATCACTGGCAGTAAAACGCCAACATCAGGGCAGGGGCATCTGGGAACTATTACTTGAGGACTCCTAGAATGGGCAGCTGGGACCAGGGATGTTGCCTTCTGTGGATTTAGTACGTTCTTTTGAATCCGTCCATTTCCAGTACCACTGCCTAGCCTAGTCAACAGCCAGGACATCCTCTCCCTTCCCAGCACGGAGTTTTTGGGCAACATCAGTGGGGGTGTGCCCACAAGTCCCCACAACTCCCAGAATGTGTAGACATCTCAGATTGCAGCCACCTCTTGTTTGAATAGATCTGGATGTTCTGATATGAAATGTGGCGCGGCAGCTGTGCAGGGGAGTGAGGCTTCCTGGAAGGAGGAGGGAATGGAAATTGGGAACATTTCACCACATACCCAACCCTTGCTCAGCCTACCATCTACCCAGCATCCACACAGCCTTCTGTAGTGGGACATCCTGGTCCCAGCCCCCCCTCATCCCTACCCCTGGGCCTCTTTCCCTGCAGGTCTCAGATCTAGCCTACCCCTCCCTGTAGTTCTCAGGCTGCACCTCAGGCACAGGTCTGAGCAGAGAGAATTTCAGTTAATGTTGTGTAATTTCTTTTATCAAGCATTTTCCTCCCCACATTCTGCATACTGCAAAGCCTGAGGACTTTACTCTCTGTCTAGGTGGTAGAGGGGGAGCTGAGGCATAGAAAGGTGAGTTGTTTACCATCCCAAATCACCCAGCTAGTTAAGTAATGGATGCTGGGTCCCCACTCAGTTCTAACTGACACCAAATTATACAGGTTTCTGCTGCGTCACTAAATAGGCTATGGAGAGCAGGCATGGAGATGGGTTTGGGGACAGACAAGAAATAGAGGTCAGCTAGGAGGTGAAGAGCAAAGAAGGACCCAGAAAATGCCCTGGTAGGTCTCCAAGAGGCAGGGAGTGCAGAGGTGATGGGCAACAGGCAGAACTGGCCAATCAGATCCTGAGCTGCTCCCTATAGTGAGGCAGAGAATGAACAAAGATGTTCACAGAGGGCTTCTGCCCACAGCACTCTGCAGCTGTAGGGGTCAAGGGTCAAGGCAAAAGGGTCCTGGGCCCCCAAGTCTATCTCAATCTACCCAGGCTCCTCAGCTCCCTTTCTGCTAATGGAACTCTCAAGAGAGATGGGGTCTCTTCTGGAACATTCCAGTGGCCACACAGCCTCCCAGTCCTCAAACAGAGGCAGACCTTACTACTTTTCTGAGACTCAAGCCCTCCCCTCCTCTGATCGTATATCCTTGGCTACCCATCTGGAGGCTTAAAAACATGACCCAGTTCCTATTCCCCAGAGGGCTTGAGCTGGCCACTGTGCCCTCCCAGGGAGGACCTGCCCTTTGATATGTGAGCTGGCCAAGTGACGAGACTGTCTGTCAGCTCTGGGGGTCTGCTTCTACCTCACCAGTTCTGGGGTTACAAGTGCAGGCCGCCATACCTGTTTTTTGTTTGTTTTGTTTTTTAATGTGGGCTCAATGGATGGAATTCAAGGCCTCATACTTGTACAACAAGCGCTCTACCAACTG
This sequence comes from Peromyscus californicus insignis, assembly GCF_007827085.1. Lineage (NCBI taxonomy): Eukaryota > Metazoa > Chordata > Mammalia > Rodentia > Cricetidae > Peromyscus > Peromyscus californicus. Next base: position 23,111,618 of record NW_026294573.1, on the reverse strand, counting down.
AGAAGCAATCTCCCCAGACTCCAGTCCCTGTACTCCTGTTGAGGACAGATCCCCTGCTGAAGTGCCAGCATTCTATACGTGGAGTGTGTCGTGTAGGCTGGAGGACCATCCTCAGAACTCTTGCTCCGATGTGGCCCTCGAGCTGGGCTCTCAGAAGGACAGCACACCTCTCTCTCCATAAGGCTGGCAGTTTCCAGGAGGTGCAAAGCCTATGCAAATGTCTCGCTCTTCACTGCCCAGCCTGCTGCTGCACCTGCTCTCTGTAACCAAGTCCCGGGTCTGGTGTTCCGCCGGGTGGGAGCAGCGCCAGTAGATCCGAAGCTCCTAAAGCCCTGAATAGTGGAGCAGCCCGGGGCCCTGCAGGCAGGAAAGACAACCGCCTACCAGGAACACACATCTATTCCTGGGTAAACAGCCGCCGGGCCTTTCCATGTGGAAGAGGACCAACATGGTCAGCTTGCCAGCTGGCCTCTTGGAAGAATGGTGTTCCAGCACTGGCTGGACAGTGGCCTCTGCTGCTGGCAGCAGGATGGAGCAGCCCCGGCTGTGGAGGGCCACACTGCTGTGCCCTCGCACGACCACCCCCCCCCATCTTCCGGCACCAGATAGCCAGTGACAAGACCGATGTTCATGGTTGTATCTCCCTCATTGTTTAGTGCCTTTTGCCCTGAGCATGCTCTAGAGTGAGCATGGGATATGTGGTACCAGAAGCCTGGAGCACTCACTGAATGCCTACTGTGTGCCAGGTGCTGGGTCACCTTAGTAGGAGATAGGAATTCTCACCGTCCCCATGTTACAGTGGAGCAAGCTGAGCACAGAGATGTCAAGTATTTTTTTCCAAGGTTGCTCAGCTAGGGACTGGAGACACCACAGCTCTGACACAGGCCTTGGTCCTCGTCTTCCCAGAATGCACCTCCAATCCAAGGCTTCTCCACAGATGAAGATGAATGCAGAGAGGGGAGGGGACTCACTCCCTAGCTCTGACCCCTTCTGCCATGTGAGGTTACCCGGGGTCCTGCTCCCCCCACCTCCCACTATACAGCCTCACAGCCTCAGACCCACTACAGCAGACAGTGAATAGGAGACGCACGTACTATACATCATCCCTGTGCTGAGACTCCTCCGTAAGCAAAAAGAGACCACCTCTGCTCTTGTAGGCTTAGGGGCTGTAGTTGAAAGAGCTCTGATCCGGCTGAGGGGCAGGAAAGGCCACACAAAGGCAAACTCAGAAGCCTCAAATGTCCTCTGGGGCTGGTACAGCAGCTGGGGGTCTGAGCAAGATGGTGGTTGAGGTTCCCCATCTCCAAAGCCAAGCTTTCAGCTCTGTCTGCAGACCTCCAGCCCAGAGGCTGACAGGCCGATCCTGTGCTTCAAGTGCAAAGCCTCAGCTTTGAGAATCACAGCCGGAACCTGCTGAGGTGGAAGCTGCCTTTCCCCTCCCTAGGCCTCCAGCCAGGCCCATAACACTGTGTATACTCAGCTCTTTGTGGCTTCCAGAATGTAAATTTATTCTGCGTGCTGGCGCCAGGCACTCACCTTATCTGCATGTTACAGTCACCAGAATAAATATTAGGGACAAGCCCATGAGCTCTGCCTGTGTACATGAGTTAAACCCTCTATCCAGCGGCTCATCCAGGCAGGGATTTCAACGGAAATGCCGTGCTTACATTATCAGGAGGAGAGCTTGGGTCCTGGGCCTCTGTTCCATCCAGGAACTCCCCACAGGGAGTGAGTAGGGCTGTCCCGTGCTAGCCTGAGAGGAGAGAATAAGGGAGAGGACAGAGTAGGAAGCACCTGTCAGCTTCCTGGAAGCCGGCTGGCTGTTCCCCCAGCATATGGGGTCCCACGTGACCCTTTTTCCAGCTCACTCAGACCAAGCTACAGGAGCCTCCTAGCAGGAGACCTGGAGCAGCCCTACCAGGCTCAGCCACCATCCTGGCCTCCAGAGTCATACAGTGACATGAACATGGGCAGGGCTCAACCTCTCCTCACCAGCTCAGCCATCCAAGCTTGCAGAAGCCACTTCACCTCTCAGAGATTCAGCTTCTTTAATGAGATCTAAGATCCTGCCCGCTCCACCCTCCAGGTACTTCTGAGGTGAGAGAAGAACTCGAAGTCACACACACACACACACACACACACACACACACACACACACACACTCACACACACACGCACATACACACACACACACGCACATACACACACACACGCACGCACGCACACACACACGCACATACACACACACACGCACATACACACACACGCACGCACACACACGCACACACACACGCACACACGCACATACACACGCACATACACACACACACGCACACGCACACACGCACACACACACGCACGCGCACGCACACGCGCACGCACACACACTCACACACACACACACACACGCACACGCACACTCCATAGGAACCCAATCCAACAAAGGCTCTCCTGACACTGGCTGGGGGCTGTGCTCTGCAAGAAGCAGGTGGCTCAGATTCAGTCTTCACCCTCAGCCCAATGTGGTGGGGTAATTCCATGGCCTCATTTCACAGATGAGGAAACTGAGGCCCAGAGAGATTAAGTAACTTGTCCTGCAGCCTCAGTAGAGATACGGGGGGTGGGGGGGGGTGGGAATGGAGGTAGGACTTGGAATCAGAAAGTTGTTCCCAAAAGCTGTGAACTTCAACATGACATTTGGGTCTTCTAGTAGACTTCCGGGGGTGCCCCTCCAGGGGTGCCCCTCCAGGGATGCCCCTCCAGGGGTGCCCCTGTTGGCACCAGCTCTTCCAACACTGGTCTTCTCCATTGACTCTCAATTCTCTCATGTCTCTGATGCTCTAGGGAAGGCCAGGCAACAACAAAATGTGGTTTATGTCTCACATTATGCTTTCTGCCTTAGACATGTTCACCCCCCACCCCTCCCACTGCTTTGCCCAACCAGGGAAATCTTACCTTCAGTTCCCAGCAGGCTTCATGCTCTATCCACCCATCCTCCACTGCAGCTCTGAGCAGGCAGCAAGCCGGGCAGGGAAAGGCATCGGTCTTCAGGGTATCTGGTCCTCTCTGGTCACTGCACTCCTCCTGCCAGCAGCATTCCCAAGAGTGGATCCTTCCTGCAGCTCGTTCCCTGGGAGGGAAGACCAGCCCCATAGCATTGGGACTATTACTCCCATTTTCAAAAATCCCTCAGGCTTCCTGTTCTTATACTCCAGGCACCCCTAGAAAAAGCAGCCTGTGATTGACGCCCCCAGACCTCCAAGATCACCTTAGGGAGTTAAGGGAGGGCCCTAAGATGTTGTTCAGGCTCTTCCCTATCCACATGGCCTTTTCCTTTCGTCTCCTCCGTCACAGACCCCACCAAGTCAGCACCAGTGTTAGTTCCATGTAACTTGATGCTAAGAGAGGCACTTGAGACTTCAAAGTGACACATTTGGGTGCAGGTGACTAACCCCACACACCATGCAATGCTCATGAACTGTAGTGAAGAAGCCACGGACATCACTAATTCTCATCCTTGACAGTGAGACTCCCTGGTGACCACTGGGTCTGATGGATTCGCAGCCCTTAAAGATGCATGAAAGCTGCCGGGCGGTGGTGGCGCACGCCTTTAATCCCAGCACTCGGGAGGCAGAGCCAGGCGGATCTCTGTGAGTTCGAGGCCAGCCTGGTCTCCAAAGCGAGTTCCAGGAAAGGCGCAAAGCTACACAGAGAAACCCTGTCTCGAAAAACAAAAAAAAAAAAAAAAAAAGATGCATGAAAGTTGGATGTAATCACACAGTGACAGAAGGGTTTGGCCTAGGCCAGGGGCTGAGACCCTACGGACGCAAGATTAGAACGTTGAAGATGTTAGAAAGGAAGCAACCCCCTCCTCGACAGAGTCACTCTCAGATGAGGTTCCTATTTCTCAAAAGGATTCCCCACCTGCCCAGCATCCCCAGCCTCCAATCTTGCTTGCCAGCATCAGGATGATGTCCCCCTGCCTCCCCCACCCCCACCTAGGGACCTCCTGTATTGTGTGGTCCTATGTGGCCTCCCATTTAGGATCCGGCAGAGGAGCCTGCATAGACCTCACTTTGAGATGAAAGAAAATTTGTGCTGTGGGACAGTACAGAGCTCCAGGTGCCCGGCTTGAAATCACATGGACCTTGATCCTCATCATTATTCCCTCATAGCGTCCCAGGCCCTGGAAGGACTCCTAGAGACTTAAGGTCAGTGAACCTCAGAGTTCTAATCCAGGTACACTCAGGCCAGTGATCCCTGAGGCTTACATTCAGGGGCAGCCAGTTGGATTTGCGCCTGGTCCAAGAAGCTGCAATGTCTAAAAGCAGGTCAGAGGTTACAAAGACAAAAGATCCTCTCTCCTCCTGGCTCCCCCTACTCAACACAGGATGTAAATTCAGGCCCCAGAGGCTCCAGTAGGGCTCTGCCCTGTCAGCCAATTTCCTATCTTCTTCCTTCTGTGCACTTCCTGTGTCTGCCATGTTTCGTCCTGTCCTTTCTCAGAAATGGCTTGCCCTTTTGTAAGAAAGCTACTTAAGACAGACACTGTGGCGGAAGCCATTGCTCTGGGTCGCCCTTCACCCAGGCTTTGCTGTGATGCCCACAGCACGTGCTCCTGAACATGCTTGTTTTCCTCTTGTTAATCTGTCTTTTGTTGCAGAAGTCTGTCCTCAAGCTCCCGGAATCTTAAATATCTCCAGCTTGGTTACGGATATCAGCAAGGCACATTTGATGCAGCACACGTTCTAACACACTCTATCAGCTGCCCGCCAAGAGAGCAGAGATCTCTGTTTGGATCTTAGCACTCCGAATCAGACTTGAGACTTACAAAGTGCTAAACCTGCATGGGCTGAGCAGGGAGCAGAGCCATGAGGGTGAGGCGCAGGGAAGCCTAGTGTGGGACAGCTAGGACCTCTCCTGCCTCCTCCTCCTCCTGCCACTCCTCTCTGTTCTGTGGGCCTGAGAGCTCTCCTCCTCTGTCAGCTCATTCCAGGCTACCTTCCCCATCCAGGGAGTACTTTACAGCTCCAAAGTCAGAGCCACCCCCAGCCTGTATGTGTAAAGGAAAATGGAGCCTCTGAGACAGCAATTAAGTGGCCTGTCCACTTGGCAAACAGAGAGCCCCAGCTTCCTGCAGAGGTGTTTGGGCCTGAAAAATAAGATTAACACATCCATTTCTTGGGAGCTTATTAGCCTTTAAACTGTCAAGCAAGGCACAGTGCCCTGCATGTGGAAGTGTGGGATCCTGGCTCTCCTGCCTTCAGAACAATGCAGAGCTTAATGCCACAGCCCAGGGACTCCCAGCAGCAACTCCGAAGTCCTAGCAACCTCAGGTCTGAAACATGGGGAGGATAGCTCAACTATCCCTGCTCATCTGGTTCTCATATTTAATATGGGCATCCTGGTTATTCTTGAAGTTGAGGGAAAAATCAAGACACAGGAAACAAAAATGTCAACTGTCTGGAAAGTAGAAAGACAAATCCAAAACAAGAAGAGGAGAGCAGGCAGCAGAGGAGAGTACCCGGGTTGGGTATCCCAAAAGAGGAGTGAGGTGGGCAGCCCTGGCCAGGCACCTCCCACACCTCCCTGTCTGAGCAGTGGGCATGACACCCCTCAGTGGCTGAGATTGGAGACCACGGGAGTGAAGTACCCAGACAAGCACCTGGTTGGGAAGAATGCGTTCATGGCCATAGGCACTGACTGACAGGTCGGGTCTGCAGCAGAGCCCCTGACCAGAGGTGCAGGCAGGGAAATTGTTGGCTCTTCCCACTGACAAAGAAGGAAGAGGTATCTTGCTGGTATTCCCAAGCATCTCATTTCTCCAACCCTGATTATGCTGAGAATCTGGTGGGACAGACTTTCCCATCCCTTTGTCCCATTTTGTACAATTGGGGAAACTGAGGTTCCATCAGGGACTATCACACCTAAGTAGGACTCTGGGCATACCAGTGGGGTTCATGCCTTTCTGATCCTCCACGCCACTGGAACCTATATCTGGACCTACATGTCAGTAGTGAGGCAGGGCGCAGGACGACTAGACAACTGAGGGACCCAGAACTTGGAGGAAATGGAGTCCCCATGGGTGCTGGTGTATCTCTGGGGAGTTCCGTGTCATGCCTACATCAAGAGAGGGTGATCTGACATCATCGTGCCTCTGTGTGCAGGAAGATTTATCACCCCAGACGGCCAAGGAAGGGACAGACACAGGCTCACACGCTCCTGACAGCCTGTGCTGACACTGAGTGGGGCAGCCAGGGCTGTTGAGAGTTCACTGCCGTATTGTGCCAGGTCTTAGAACACTTTCCAAAGTGGGATGGGAAACAGTGAGCATGAGAGGTGTTATCTTATAAGCTCACACCCACAGACAATATGGACTTGATTTCTCTCGTTTCAGCAAACACCCAGGACAATTTCCCTGCTAGCTGGCGTGACCTCACATTCCTTCTAGTCTGTCAGATCAAACCTGGGGATCCATTCACGGGCCCTTCCTGCATCTACAGGATCCCAGCATGAGTCTTGTTCACCATGGGGTTGATTCAGGCCAAACCCATGGCTCCTTCCAGCCCTTCCTTGTCCGTCCAGCCTTGAGTTACAGCCCAGTTGCCCCCAGGCTTGGGGTCCATTTAGGATTAAGAACTAAGGGAGAAAGCCAGGTGTGTTGGCACACATCTTTAATCCTAGCACTCAGGAGGCAGAAGCAGGTGGATCTCTGTGAGTTCAAGGCCAATCTGGTCTACATAGAGAGTTTCAGGCCTGCCAGAGCTACATAATGAGATGCTGTCTCAAAACAAAATCAAAAACTAATGGTGAGACAGAGAGATAGCTGAGCCAGAAAAGTGCTTGCCTGCCAAGCATGAGGATCTGAGTTCAATTCCCAGAACTGACATTAAAAAAAAAAAAAAATTAGACATGGGGCCAGGAGAGATGACTCAGTCGTTAAGAGCACATGCTGCTCTTCCAGGGGACCCGAGTTTGGTTCCCAGCACCTAATTCTGAAAGCTTATAAGATTGTAAGAATACAAGACCTTGCCGGGCGGTGGTGGCGCACGCCTTTAATCCCAGCACTCGGGAGGCAGAGCCAGGCGGATCTCTGTGAGTTCGAGGCCAGCCTGGGCTACCAAGTGAGTCCCAGGAAAGGCGCAAAGCTACACAGAGAAACCCTGTCTCGAAAAACCAAAAAAAAAAAAAAAAAAAAGAATACAAGACCTGTAACTCCAGCTCCAGGGGATCCAACACCTTCTTCTGGCTTCTTCTTACCTAAACACTTACATATTCACACACACACACACACACACACACACACACACACACACACACACACGTGCACTCATGTGTGCACATGTGTATTACAGTAAAAATGATAAAAACAAACAAACAAATCAATCAATCAATCAAACAATCAATCAACAAATAAATAAACCTGAGCATGGTGACACACTCCCGTGACCCCAGCACTGCAGGGGTGAGGACAGGTAGATCCTGGAGACTCACTGACCAGCCAGGCTACCTGAGTGGATGAGCACCAGGTTAGTAAGAGCCCCCGTCTCCAACAAGACAGTATCTGAGGGACACCATAGTCATTTCTGGCCTCCTCACACGTGCAGTATACATAGGCACCTACAGGAACATGTACCCCCAAAGAGCTGAGGGAGCCTTGGTCAGTCACCGATTGTGCGTCCTGGGACAGGCTGCATCCTGCTTTCAAGCCTAGTGTTCCAAGTATTCTGCCTAGGTTAACCAAATAGTCTACTTAATCTTGTCTCCACCACCCACCACCACTCCATTCTGATGCATCCGTACGAGAAAGCCCCGCCAGGATATTTGGAAATACATGACGCAAGGCCCCGCTGGTGACATTCTGTATTTGGGAGGCGCCACTGGTTAAAGCACATCAGCCAACTGTGAAGAGAGTCAGAAATGGAAAAGATGGGGTGTGGACAGGTAAGTGCATGTGGTCCTACTAGGTGCCTGCTTCCTCAGCACTTCGTGATGCCTGAACTCCAGTCCAGTATACAGTATCTGTCTAGTTGGCTGTACTGATGAGTCCCAAGCACACCCCTGAGGCCTGTTGGGTGCTGCTGGAGACACCTCCCCTCTGAATGGCCACTTGTGGCCCAGTTGTTGGCAAATGCTTAAAAATGAGCTTGGTGGAGGAAGAAGCAAGGACTCCTCCTCTGATCTCTGGTCAATTCAGTGTTGACAGATGCCTGCCATGAGTGTGAGGCTGCCATGAGTGTGAGGCTGCCATGAGTGTGAGGCTGCCATGAGTGTGAGGCTGCCATGAGTGTGAGGCTGCCCCTTTGTGTCTCCACGGTATATTCACGTCTAGATTGTGACCAGAAGGCAGGTTTTCCTGTGAAGCCTGGAATAGATCCTCCACACGTGTCTCTGTCCTTCTCCGGCTTCTCTCGGGTCCCCACTGTGGCAGCTGCTCTATTTCCATCAAGATCCAGCTGTTTTAATGGGGACTTTAAATAACTCCCTCTGCTACCAAGAAACTTCTGTCCTGCTGAGGCAGGTGCAGTGTAAGCAGACACTCTGCTCCAGAGAGGCCCAAAGCCAGGTGGCTGCTGGACGGTGACCATTCCCACCCCCTGCCTTGCTCTCTGGCATGTCAGTCTCTAGGGACTTGACAAGTGTCACCACAGAGTGCCAACTATGTACAGTTCTGGGCACATACAGATTGACTGTGCTGCTGTGCTTGCCATCAGAGTCAGGAGGGGGAGGCAGACCCTTAGGCAACACACACCACCCACTCACCCAACAACCACCAGGCCAGAGGTCACAGCACAGTTGTTATTCTATGAGCACCTGCTGTATACAGCTCTGCCACCACCATGGCTACTGTGCGCTGGGTCTAACCAGGTAGCACCCAGGCATCCTCACCAGCTCTCATGACATCCCTCCCTTCAGCAAGCGGGGTCCATCATTCCCAGTTTAACCCTGAGGACACAAGGCCTGGGGAGATGGGGTCATCTGCCAAGACCCCATGTGCACCCTACTTCAGTAACAGCCTGGGAATAGCTCTGAATGTCCCACTCTCAGATAGGTCAGGCCTGCAGGGTGGACAGAAAACAGGTGTGGTCCCCTGATCCAGGTGGCCAGAGCCCAAAGGGGCCCTACGCTGCATAAGTGCTGTCTTCTGGTTAAGGTCCCCACATTAGTCCGCTTGAGCGCTGACATTGCAGACCCACCTGCCAGGACAGAGGCAGGAACTGTACCCACTGTGGGCTGTGTCCTTTCTGCCTTCACCTTCCCCACTCTGTAACTGGGAGGCTGGACTGGGGCTTCGTCCACGCTCGGCTCTAAGTGCAAGCATGTGACCATGTCCACAGAGAGTGGATGAGCCTAGGGGAAGAAGCAGGACTGAAGTCCAGGCTCTACTACTTCTCAGCCAGAGTCTGGGCCAGAGCCACAGCTGGCCCAGGAGCAGGAAGACATTCATCTCGGCAGAGAATGAATGTGTCCTAAATGGTCCACAATGCCGTCAGCCACTCTGCTGTGCACTGGACTGTCAGGCCCTCTGCGGCATGCTGGGCACTCTGTTAAGTATTCAGATACAGCAGGAGTCTTCTGGTGCTTCTCATTCTGTCAGGAGACGGATGCCTGAATGTGTCACTCAGGCGGGTCCTAAGATGCCTAGACCGCCTGGCACTCTGCAGACATCACGGGGTATATGTCTCCTGGAAGGGGAGTGGAATACACACTGGCCAGATGGCCATCCTGTGTGCCCCCGCCTATGATCATTTCATTAGCTATAATGAGGTCATAGACGTTCCACCTGCCAATCAGCCCTGCCGGCCACACTCACGACCCTGCACAATGCCTCATCAACAAAGAACTGTGGGTCTGAGACCTGCGAATCCTCTACACACATATGAACCAAGCAGCTCTAAAAAAAAGACCCCCCACTGTGTCCACAACTGGGGAGATCACCGTGCTGACAGTGCCGCAATGTGGTTATGGAAACGAGTCTGCCCCACTCCAGCAGGAAACAGCACAGCATCAGCTGCAAGGGCTCTGGGTGGGTGCTGGCCTGGGAAACCAGGGCTATTTTGGGAGCCAGATGCCCGCGTGGGTGGAACCCCACAGCTCAGTTTCCAGATGCTGACGAGTCAGCAATTCCTTTATCTCCCAGCCTCCCTCCCCCTCACCTGCCTCACTATGGCAAACGTTTTCTGATGCCTCTAAGGTAAGAATTTGAAGGGGTGTCTGCCTATAGGAAGACAGAATGCCAGGTGAGGCCTATTTGGCTCTGAGAAACAAGCGCCTTGACAAAGAGGGACCCTACAGCATGACATTAGTTGCTGACCTCCCCCTCCACACACACACACACAAAATCACAATCCTGTGAGTGCTAGGCTCTGGGAGGCAGGTAGAGCAACATCTTTGCCTCTGTCCCCTGCCTCCCTCCTTGGAAAGACAGTCTCATGGAAACCTTCCTGGCCTTGGCCATGTTGGCTGTGGGTGGACACAGGAAAGCAAACAGGCAGGGACCCAGGGATCCTGCCTCAGAGACATGGATCAAAACCTGAGGCACAGAAGAAAATTGGCCATTAGCAGGCTGTGGAAATGAGGACATCGGAAAGGATCTAACATTAAAGATGCTCACATGGCGACCTGTGGTATGTTGCTTAATCAGGCACAGATAGCCAGGCACCCTAGTGGATCTGAGGGCTTCTGGCTAGAGCATCTCTCATGTGCTACATCACACCCAGCTAGACACAGGCTGATGGCAGCAGCCAGGGGCAGGAGTCAATATGCTGGCCTGGGGAGACGCTGATGTTCTAGGGGTAGGTTTGAAATGCTACAATCACACAGTGAAGGCTTGATAGCAGTGAGCAGTCTGTCCAGATTCCCGTTCCAGGCGATTGCCCATCTCTCTCCCATCGCCTATACTCAGATCCATAAACCCAGGGCAGAGTTGAGCTGCCTGCCTGGAGGCAGCCCAACTGGAGTCCACCCCTGGGCCATTGTGTCACCCTCTCACTTCTCACACGTGCCAATGTTATTCATGTACTGTTTTTGCCTGGTGATTTCCTCAAGCCTGTTTTAATGGTTCACTTTCATTGTCAGTTTGACCGGTCACCTAGGAAACACACCTCTGGGTGTGTCCAGAGAGAGGTGAGCCCAGCATGGATAGATGGGGAAGAGGAGGAGGAGTGGCATTTGGCTGTGTCTATCAGGTTAGGAGGTACTCTAACAAACAGTCCTAAGTTGCAGTGATGTCACCTAAAGCCTCAGTTTCTCTCCTAGAGAAAGCCCAAGATGGTGCCTCTGGTTGGGACATCTCCTCCAAGGTGGTCTTTTCTGGGTATGGTGCAGGGACCCAGCCTCCTTCGTTTATAATGTTGTCAGCTGCACTGTGTCCTCCAAGGTCCTGGGAAGACCTGGGAGCCCAGGAAAGGTGATCCAAAGAGTCCCCTCCCTTGCCATCCACATGTCACTGGCCAGGTCTCTACTCTAGAGGCACTCAGATGCCAGGGGGCTGAAAAACGTCATCCCTGAGTAGACTGACACTGCAAAAAGAGGGTGTAGCAGGGACAGCCTACCTCTGTCATTCTCAGGGGTGATGGGAATTCCTCTCCTTATATTCTGGGCCTCCTGACACCCCTAACTGGGGCCTTTCCGGGCTCTGTCTAAACAACTACCAGGGAGGCAGAAAAGGGGCTCCCAACCAGGGAAGGTGGGCCCCAGATCTGCCCCCACCTGGGCTCTGGGGAGGAAATCCTGGCTGTGGGGCCTTTCTGAGCTGAGCTGGGGCTTTCCTCTGCTGCCAGGCTGTGGATTCAGGAGCATCTGCCTGGGTTGCCAGCGCCACCACTGGGCAAACAAGCTTCCTTCTGTCTTCCTTAGAGGAATCTCAGGTAGAGATCTCCATCCTCAGGCATGGGAGGTAGAGAAAGCTTGGGATATCCAAGGTGCTCTGCGGAGGGAGTCTACCCCTGGGGTGTTAGTTGCACCCTGCTCTGGGTCTCTTGAGGACCAGCTGAGACTGACATGATTAATCCCATTTTATAGGTGAAGAACCTGAGACCCAGAAACAGCAGGGAATGTGTTCAAAGTCAAAGCCTCTGTCAGCGCTGAGCCACACCCAGGGTTGGGGAGTGCTCTTCAGTTTCCTTGAATCTTTTCAAGCACTGGTCTACCTGTCCCTCTTGTCAGCCTCCTAGTCCTTCATAGGCCCTTCCCTGATGTCAGAATCCTGGAAACAGAGAAGCTCAGCATCGCCCAGAAGACTCTGGGTACAGATGGGGTGACAGAGGGGAGGGTAGACGTGAGAAGGGGAGGGAAGGACCTAGACTTTGCCAGGGCAGAAGTGGGAATGAGCTCCAGTTCACATGTTCTGCTTCTGTGACCCCGTGTGACCCTACCAATCAACCCCCTCCCTCTTGATGACCATGGATGACTAAGTGACAAGGGGTGTGAGGACAGCAACTGTCTGTTTTTCTCCCATTCAGAAGCAACACCCGGCTCCCAGGAACCCCAAGTTCCTATTGTCACCTCCTCCAGGCTTCTCCAGGAAATCTCGTCAGTGCAAATGTCACTGGGACCTGAGTCGTATAAGGTCACCCGGATAAGATGCAGATGTGCTTCTTGGGTATTGGAAGCAATGAATTTGGAGTTAAATTGACTTGGGATAGGATTCTAGCAATAGCGTCTATTGATCAACAATGGGGCTATGCATAAATGTCCTTATTCACCAACTGAAGGAAATAATAGAATCACCTCATAGTTTATTTAAAAATAGAAAAGTAGAACAATCCTTAGCACTGGGCTAAGACACAAATATTAAAAATATCCAAGACTTATTTTTAACAGCCCCACTGGGGTACACTTGTCATCCAATAAACCAAGCGTATTTAAAGGTAAAGCCTGATAAAAATGACATATGGATACATCTACAAAGCCCTCACTAAAATCAAGATGAATATTCAGCACCCCAAGTTTTTCTTGTACCCATTAATGATCCTGACCTCCAGTGGATGATGCTTGCTTACTCCATCCCCAGAAATGTGTGTGTGTGTGTGTGCGTGCATGTGTGAATGTGCGTGCGTGTGCATGAAAAGGTGCATACGTATGTGTGCCCGTGTGGTGTCAGTGTAGGGTGTTTTCTCAGTTGCTCTCCACTCTCGTTTTTGCAGCAGGGTTTCTCCGTGGGCCTGGCCAATCAGTGCACTCCAGGACCTGCCCATCTCCACCTCCCCAGAGCTGGGATTACAGGTGCGTGCATGCCACCACACCTGGCTTCTAAGTGGGTATTGAGGATGTGAGCTCAGGTCATCATGTTTATGTGACAAGCCCTTTTCCAATCAAGCTATCTCCCAGCCCACAATCTGCTCTTTATCACTACAGATGGGTGGCATTTTCTCGAATTGTGTATAAATGGAACTGTAACACATGTAATCTTTTTGTTTGGCTTGGTTCACCCAGCAGAATTATTTTGAGATTTCTCTGAATTGTGGCAAATACCAGTGGTTTGTTCTTTCTTCTTCTTCATGGGTCTTAGTCCCTCCATGGATACACCACAGTCTGTCTGCATCAACACCTGGGTTGACTCCAGCCTTGAACTCTCAGCAGCCAAATCACCCTGCACCCAGTAAAGGACTCCTCCTAACCTCCCACTCACAGCTGGCAACTGTCTCTGTCATATTTCAGTTTTTATTTGGCTCAAGAAATTCTGTCATTTCTCTGACTTTCTTCCATACCATGGATGGTCTTAAAATCAGTTACTGGTTTTTCTAAATCACTGTTTTCTAGATACTTTCGAGTTATGGATCACTAACTCAGTATCGTACTTAGAGAATATACCTTGTTAGAGAATACATTTTGAGTTTTTTTTTTTATTCCCTCCCCTCCAGCATCACTTGTCTCTATAGCCAGTGTTCCCAGGAAGGAACGCATCTTCTGCCATTGCTACAAGTGTGAGTTAGGTTGTTTGTTGAAGATGTTGTCTAACTATCTATACCCTCACCCACTTTCTCCCTGTTCCCTTGGCTACCAGAAGAACAGTGCTGCTATCTCCATCCAATTGTGATTTATTTATTTGATGTCCTATCAGTTTTAGACCTTTGTTACCTGGTTCATGGACATCTAATGTCATTGTTTCATCTTGAGAACTCAGGAGATGGCTCAGTTGCTAAGGAGCCTGACTTGTAAGCATGAGGACCTGAGTTCAGTCACCAGAACCCACTGTCTCCTGGAGACTGAGACATGCCTGACTCGGGCATGCTGCCAGGCCCTGCACATAGCACACAGTAGGGCTTGGTGAGCCTTGCCAGAGCGAATGAGCATGAAGGAGGTGTTTCCAGAATCGCAGCCTCTCCCTCTGCAATGTGCAGGAACCCGAGGGACAATCACCATCCTGCAGGCCATTTCCTGTGACATTCTCTAACTCCTCCATGAGCTCCTGATAACAGCCACATTTTAGAGTTTGGAGAAGAGTGTTAAGACCAGACTTTTTTGTGGGGGATGGAAGGTAGGGGTGGGGAGGCTGGGTAGACCAAACATGGACTTGCACAGTAGATGAGGACCACATTTTCAGGGGGTAAGCCAGAAGCAAACATCCATTTTTCCAAAGGGTAGAAACAATGAAGCTATTTTAGGATTCTGGTCTTCCCTGGTGCTGATGGGTTGGAGAGCAAGAACCACATTCGGGGGGTGCTTATTTGCACCCTGTAAGTCTGTTCTTGGCTCAAGGTCAGCATCCTTCTTCCAGGGGTGCCCTAGTGTGTCCTTGTGGTTCTTACATCCCTCCTGCCCATATATGAAGGAAGGAAGGGTTTGTTGTGACCCATAATTCAAGGATACAAGCAGGGAAGTGACTGCCGTCATCATGGTGACAGGACTGTGAAGCGGCTGATCACGTGGCATCCACAGTCAGGAAGCTGAGAGAGATCATCACTAGTGCTCAGCTCATTTTCTCCGGTTTTACCCTTCCCCAGGACTCCAGCCCATGGAACGGTGTGGCCCACAGTAAGGATGAATCTTCCCACCTCAATTCCCTCATAGACATGCCCAGGGGTTTGTCTCCTAGGTGACTCTAAATCCCATCAAGTTGACATCAGTGTCGACCATCCCTTATCAGATCAGGGATGAGAAGAGCCCAGCACCGCGGCCCCAGGAGGTTGCCGGAGTGAGACCTGTTGTCGGTCCTCACTGGCTAGCCTGTTGTCTTCGCTAGATTGTCTCTCTCTCACTCAGCCTTCCTTTCTCCACCTGTGAAGTGGAGCGAATAGCACGAGATTCCTGGCAGCTTGATCACAAAGATGATATAACAGTCCCCGCCCCATCCCTACATCACTCTCCTCATCCCCGGTTGGACCACTGACAGCTGCCAGCCCCATTTTCTAAGGGCCTCGTCTGTGGCCCCCATGCTCTGTGTAAGAAGAGGCAAAGGATCTCATCCAGCCTCTGAGCAGGTGAATACATCCTATAATAGGAGTCGGCCCCGTGTTTGGCTAACTCCCGCTAAAGCCAAACAGCCTGTTGTAGAAACCAGTGTCATCTCTAATTTCTTGGATGCTCCATTTAAATGAAGTCACTACCCAAAGGCCTCCAGGTATTTAGAGAAACCGTCTAACAATATGGTTCTTGCCTCTTGTGCGTGTGGAATTATGGTCCCCCTGGAGCTCTGTGTGTGACACATGAGCAACTTAAAATCAAGTGGATCCTGGCTATTAGGGACAATTAGAGCCTAAGAGGAGAGTCTACTATTACAGAATGCTGAATGGTATGGGAGGTCACATCTGGAGAGGCCTGAGTGGGCTGGAGCAGGAATTCTCTGAGACCCCTAGGATGGCCTGATAGTAGTGCGTATCAGAACTAGAGGTCAGACCTGTGCCTGTATGTTCCTGGGATCCGGCTTAGCCAAGATGCATCAGAACTCCAAAGTCTTCATATGTCACCATCAGCCGCACAATGTGATGCAGATGACCAGAGGCCAGTGTTTCCTGAGCACCCACCATGTTCCAGACACAGCTCCTGGTTCCCATTTAGTCATGACAGAGAGGGGAAATATTTGGTCATGCTCTGGGGGAACCCTACTTATTACTGGAAAGAATAACCAACCATGTAAGCGGGGCCTGTGCATGAAACATTTGGGGCACCAGGGTCAAGATGGAGAGGGCAGGCCACAGAAGGGTCTGGCCAGGCAGCTATTCTGCCAGTGAGATGGAGAAACAGTCCCCTTCAGGCCCCTCAGTTTCTTCCCCTGTAAACTGGAAGACAATAATTGTCCCTACATCACTGGCTGCTGTGAGGATAAATACTAACACAAGGAAAGACTTAGGCAGGGCCTGCGACAAGCAGCCATCTCTGTGTTGTCAGAAGTTCTGCTTCCAGTTAAGGTGCGACAGCAGGGCCGCACACATAACTGCCTGCCTAAAGCAACGGAGGAAATGGACAGGGTATATAAAATGACTGCGCATCACCAGGCACCAAGCAACCAAGTACAAGGATTCCCTAGGGTAGGGGGTTAGGCCTGTGTTTTCCCAGCTTGCAGTCTGGACAACAGTGGGTAGTGGGGGGTGGGGAGGGGCAGATGATGACCCAGGTAGAAGCTGCTTGCCCTCCTTAGCGGAGGCTGAGTCAGAATGCGGGGATCCAGGCAGCCCTGTGTTCTCCAACGGAGCCCTGGAGGTGAGAGGTCAACACAGAGTGGCAACAGAGAGGGCTGCTGGGGGCTGCTGGAGCCTTGAGCTGAACACATCCCAGGGTTGGGGGAAACAGCCAGAAAAATCTGTGGGTGTTAAAGGTGAAGTATCAGGCAGTTACTCTGCTCATCATGTGACCTAACGCCCAACAAGGAACAACTTAAATGGGAAGAAAGGTTTATTTAGCTCACAATTTGAGGGTGGGGGAAGGTGTGACCACAGGGCCATGCCGGCAGGCAGCTTCACGTTGATGGGAATAGGAGGTTGCTGCTTGCTCACATCTCAGCAGAGAGGGAAAGGAAAGCAAGCTGGGGTGTAAAGCTTAAGGCCCACTCTCTACAAACTGACTTCTTCCAGCCCCAACCCGTGAAGATCCCACAACCTCCCAGAACAGCGCCACCATCTGGGAGCCAGTGTTCAAACACCTGAGCTGCGGAGACACTTAGAATTCAAATCACGGCAGTTGGGAGGCAAATGACGGTACCAGATGGGAACAATGGACATAGACGTCTAGTGATCAACAGCTCTGGAAGTGAGAGGTGTGTGGGCAAATACCAATGACATTCTCATGATTTAAACCCCTTTTAAAGATAATTGTCTGGTATTCATTATGTGCAAGTAAACGCAGGGAAACTTTAGCTCAAAGATGGGAATAGATGCTGTCAGGGTGCTATACCAGACAGGAGTGTTGGAATATCACTTGAAAGCGAACTGTGAGAAGTTAAAAAATGTTTACTACACACCCTCAGGCAAAGACCAAAATAACAAAACAAAAAGCCAGAGCTGCAGAGCCTAAGGGGGGGTAAAATGCAGTCATAGAAACTGCCACAGTCATATGAAAGGAGAAGAAGGGACAGATGGAAGGAACAGAAAAAGGCCCCTGAGAGGCAACAGTGTCCAGTCAAAAGGCAGAGATTGTCACCCTAGGCCAAGTAGCAAGACCCAGCTACGGACTATTGCCGGTAGGAAACCCACTGCAACTCTAAAGATGGAGATAGGTTAAAAAAATGGATACACAGATACGGAGCCACACAAATAAAGAACGTGTTTAGGCTCCTGGCAGATGAGGGACTTCAGTGCAGGCACCATCAGAGACAAAGAGGGTCATTGCATCATGTCAAACGTACCGAAGTTATCAAGAGGATTTGCAGATGTGTGTATGTGTTCGTGTGCATGCGGTGTGTGTGTACCTGTGTGTGATACAGGTGGAACCAGGGAATGGTTTGGGGTGGTGTCGCCCCTGTGGTACTGCCTTCTCTCTGTTTCCTTCTTGTTCGTGTGTTTGAAGACGGGGTCTCTCTCTTGCCGGAGCTCTCTGAGTTGCCTTGGTTGTTGGCCACAGAGCCCCAGGGATCCCTGCTCTGGGATTACAAGTGCACACCACCATGCCTGGATTTTTTTTTCTTTAGGAGTGAAGAGGAAAACCAGAATCCTAAAATAGCCCTCATTATTTCTACCCTTTGGATATTTACTGCCAGTTCACCCCTAAGACAAGGTCCTCACAGGCTACTGCGCTGCAAATCAATGTTTGGCCCATTAAAACAGAAGAAAGAGAGAGAAAGAGAGAGAGAGAGAGAGAGAGAGAGAGAGAGAGAGAGAGAGAGAGAGAGAGAATGTTCTCTGGTCTTAACGCTCTTCTCAATCCCTAAAATGTGGCTGTGATTAGGAGCTCAGGAAGGAGCCAGAAAATGTGATAGAGGAAAAGCCTAGAGGAGGATATTGTGCCTTGGGGGCAGCAAATGGTTCTTGCACATTCCGGGGAGAGATCCAGCTTCATCCTCATTCACTCCAGCAAGGCTCACCATGCCCCTACTATGTGCTGTGTGCAGGACATGACGATGAAGCTGGAGAAGGGCAGGTCTCTGTCCCTAGGAGCCAGTGTGCTGGGCTGGGAGGCTGGAAGAGAAGCTGGTCATCAATGCAGCCAAAGACCTCCGTGGAAGGATGGTGCTAGAAAGAAAGTCACACAGGGTGACATAACAGGGGTTGTCTTGGGGCTGTGAGACAAGGAGGGTCTCCCTGAGAGGGAAACACGTGAGCTGAGACCTCAGTGGGAAGTGGGGACAGTTAGCCTTGCTGGTGGGATGGGGTGATTCCAAGTGGAGAGTTAAAAAGGCAGCAGGAGAGGGAGGAGCATTTTGGCTTACAGGTTGTAGTCCACCCTGGAGGGAAACCAAGACAGGAACTGAAGCAGAGGCCGTGGAGGAATGCTGCTTCCTGGCTTGCACCCTCTGGCTTGCCCAGCCACCTTCGTTATACAGCCCAGGCCCCCCTGCCCAGGGGTGGCACTGCCCACTGTGTGCTGGGCCCTTCCACATCAACTAACAGGCAAAAAAAAAAATGCCTCCATAGACATGCTCATAGGCCAGTCTGCTGGAGGCCATTTATGGGCTGCGATTTCCTCTTCCCAGCTAGGTCCAGGTTTGCGCTGTCAAGAACCCGGTCTACAAGACCCACTGACTGATTAGAACAGCAGTGACCTGGAGAGATGGAAATGTTGCAGGTCTAAGGTTGGAATGTTGCAGGTCTAGAAGTTAATTACATTATCTGAAGAGCCATTCCCTGCCCACCTCTGTGTCCGAACTAACATCCTGTGACTAATAGATAAAAAAACCTTTTTGAATTTATTAACTTAGCAGACCACTAGTTTCCACCAACCCCAAAGCTAAAAATGTCACCAGATACTGTCTGAAGCCTGTGGCACAAATTGTTAGAAGGTCTTATTAATAAAATCAAACCCGGAGCCAGGTATTGGGGTTAAAGCTGGAAGATCAGAGAAGCAGAACCAGCCACAGCCACCTCACCTCGCCAGTTCCTCAGCCGATCCTCTTTCCTCAGACTGGAAGCCTCTGTGTCCCCATCCGAATGGATCTCAGCTGAACTGCTGCTCAAAAGCCTAAAAGCTTAACCAGGCTCTAGTTCCTGGTCCTCACGCCTTATATACCTTTCTGCTTCCTGCCATCACTTCCTGGGATTAAAGGCGTGAGTCACCATGCCTGGTTGTTTCCAGTGTGGCTTTGAACTCACAGAGATCCAGATGGATCTCTGCCTCCGGAATGCTAGGATTAAAGGTGGGTGTGCCACCATTTTCTGGCCTCTGTATCTAGTGGCTGTTCTGTTCTCTGACCCCAGATAAGGGTGCACAATATATTGGAGAACCCGATGTCACCACGGAAGCCCACCGAAAAGCGTCCCTCATCTCACTATAAGCACCTCTCTGATGGACCCACCAATGTCTTTTAAACTTGCCTTGATTTTTGGCTTTCTTTGCAAAACTATAAAACTTTGTGAAACTCCTTCCACATTAGAACATGGAATTGTGAATGACCTAAATCTACCTTCCAGGGCCATGGTCACTCAAATTTGGCTCCAGGATAAATAATCTCTTGTTCCCTTTAAGGTGAGGGGTGTGTGTGTGTGTGTGTGTGTGTGTGTTTGTGTGTGACAGTGTCAAGTTGACCAAAGCTAGTTATGACAGGAATCAAAGGCCCACAGCCATGCATGTTCATAACATGTCAGGAATGTGTTTACTGTGGCCAGAAAGGGACTGGAGAAGTCCTGGGAGTCTATGTGTGACAGACTTAAATGCTATGCCAAAGAAATGAACATTCTCCTAGAGCAAGGGAGGGGAGCCAAAGAGGCCACGCCCTCTGCCTTCCTGAGCCCCTTCTGGGGGAGATTCCTTTGAGCCTGACTTGCAAAGGTTGTTGACTTTAGTTAAGTAAATACTGCCAGACTTGTGCTCAAATAGGCTTAGGGCAGTGGTTTCTCAACCTTGCTGATGCTGAGAGTTCCTCATGCTGTGGTGAGCCCTAACCATAAAATTATTTTCATTGCTACTCCGTAACTATAAATTTGCTACTGTTATGAGTTGTAATGTAAATCTCTGTGTTTTCTGATGGTCTTTGGGGGTTGTGACCCACAGGTTGAGACCCACTGATCCAGGGTAGTATGAAGTCCAGGGATTCACAGAACTGCTGTGATGGGTCTGGGGTCACTCAGAGATTCACCATGACCATGAATAAATTTTAATAAGAGGCTTTTTATTTAGGTACTGGCATCCGACGTGGGGCCAGAACTGCACCTGAAAGCTCTCCCAAGTGTCTGGGCTCAGCCCAGTCAGCTCAAGGCTTATAAAGGCAAAACCCACATGACTACATGTATTCTGCCTTTGCGTCAGCAGGGTCTTATTTTAACATATATGTCTTACAGTTGTCCTAGTCATCTTTTTGAGCAGAGTAAGCAAGTTTGATTACAAAAGCAGAAATAGCAGTTAGTCTTATGACCTACTGTCTTACAAGAACAGCCAATTTTACAAGATCAGTAATATAAGAATAGTCTTGAACGTCTGGGGAAAAAAAGAGCAGGGGGCTTCAGGGTATAGCCTGTACAAGCTAGAGGCTTATGTGTGAGAGGCATTTTTGCTTCGTATTATCTTAAGCATAGTAATTAAAACCTTAAATGTAATGTTAGCCATCACAATTGCCCGGGAAGATGTGAGGGGTGGAACCTTAGCAACCCCAGCAACCCCCCAGGGGCACCTCACATAGATGGACACAGCCAAGGGCCAGGACTTCCACCCTCCTCCCGACAGCCTCTGTGCTCAGCCCTGCCCACCTGGGGTATTCAGGCAACACCTAGATTTCTTTGCATCCCTCCAAGCAGTCCCAAAAGGCCAACATCACAAAATCAGCACAAACCAGGCCAGCTTCCTGTGTTAGATCTGTCCAGCAGTTTCCTCTGGGAACCAGGGCTCTCACTTGCTCCATCACTAAATCAGCAGGGGCCTTGACTCCCAGCAGAAGCTGTGGAGAAGAGTTTTCTGCTCTGTCAGGCCCTTTGAAGAAGACCCTGCCTGAAAATAATTGGGCCATCCACCAGAGCTTCCTGGGAACCAAAAAAGAAACAGCCAGTTCCTGCCTCTGGCACAGCAGGGCCAGAGCTCCAGCAGAAGAGCAGCCTTCACTGAGGGGAACCAGGAAGGCAGGGACTGTGAGCAAGGCGAGCTTCATGGAAGCCTGCAATTGGACCTGGGTAAGAAACCTTATGCTGATACACAAGACTGCCAAAAGCCCAGCTCTCCTTCTTGTCCCAATCCCAAGAGGTTCTGGTTGAAGACAGTATCAGTTTACAGCTAGTGGACCCAGGGAGAGACCAGGCTAGCCCACTCTTTCAACCATTCATAAATCCAAGGAAGTACTCTGGCTAGCCTGAATAGAGTCACATGACTGTCCACACCACCCAGAGAAGATGCCTGAAGGGAACACCATGAATGGATATTTCTAGGTCACATGATTACTGCATGATCCAGGAGGTCTTTGATTAGCTACCTGACCAGAACCATAGAGAGTGAAGAAAGAGCAAACACGATTGAAATGAGGCTCTTAGTCTGATAGCTTGTAGCTGGAAAGTTCTCGTGGTCTAGCCTAGAGCTCCCTGCCCACTCCTTCCCAGCCATACTTCCAACACCTAATGTGTGAGAGCTCTGAATATTTTCATGTGTGTGTGTGTGTGTGTGTGTGTGTGTGTGTGTGTGTGTGTGTGCAAATATGTATGTGTGCAGGTGCATCTGAAGGACAGAAGATGACATTAAATGTCTCCCTCAATCATTCTCCACCTAAATTTTTGAGACAGGGTCTCTCACTGAAGCTGGAACTTGCCAATTCAGGTAGACTGGCTGGCCAGCCCAGGAGCCATGGGGATCCTCCTGTCTCCACCTTCCCAGTCCTGGGGACTGGAGTGTGCTGCCACTAGCTTTTGCTGGCTTGCTTTTAACATGGTTCCTAGGAATTAAACTTGAGTCCTCGTGTCTACATGACAAGCAGTTTACCAACCAACCCATCTCCCCTGCATATGTTTATAAGGTTTTAAATCCTTGCCTCTACGCCTCACTTACTTACCCATTGCCTCTGCCTTGGGTGGCTTCCTGTACAAGTCTCAGTCCTCCCCACCTTGCACATTATGCTCATTCTATGTCTATTCACAGTCCCACTTCTTTGAGAACAAATATTTAATATTACTCTGTTCTCCTTTCCTAGTGCCTTGAACGTTACTTGACACATCAATAAATATTCTTAGAATTAATCAATTAACTAACTGCAGTTATTGGATTGGCCATGGACAGTTTGGAAATGCCTAGTGTGGGGTAGGTAGTTTTCTCCTCAGAATTGAAATGCTCCCTCCTGGAGGAAGTGAAAGGCTCATAAGATCAGAAGAAAGGGAAAGCCACTAGGCTCAGGAAGGTCCAGAAACTTACAGGCTTGGGAAGCTCGGGAAGCTACAAGATGCACCAAAGCCCCTCCCCAAGGTGGCATAAGGAGTATGGAACTGCTTGAGGAAGGGGACTCCTCAGTGGAGCTGTCTGCAAGTTGGGCAAGGAGCTCCAGGACTGTAGCTGTCATGTCACTCACAGAGGTGGGCTTCTGAAAGATGCAGCTGTGGGAGAGTCACCCAAGAAGTCCTGATGATCACATTTGTTCACTAGACCAGATGTGGGAGCAATTGTTTCTTTGATCTGTTGCTGTCAATGCTCTTGTGTAAATACATCTTTGCTTATGTCCCCTCAGGCAATGTCAAAATAGTACCTGGGGAGATCAGTTGCTTTTCGTGTACTGTGGCATCACAGGTCTTGGGGAGGAGATGCCCATGACCTAATTTCATCCTGAAAGATGTCCTAGAGAAGTCTCTGACCTCCGACCTCAGTCTTCTCTTCTGGGAAACGGGCTCTTTGATTTTCCACTCTGGATCCAACCCTATAAGTCAAGAGGGAGAGCTCAGCCTTGGCAAACTCTTGGAGAACTCTTGACAGCCAGTAGAACTCTGAGACACAGGCTTCCCAGGCAGCAAGCGGGAGAGGCAGGACAAGAGAAATTTCCAAGCATATCAAAGTGATTATCTGCCAAATATCCAACTGTCTAATTTTAGAATATTGTCAGATACTTCTGACACTCATGGAAGGAACTTGAAATCTTGAATTCATCTTTGCATTTCATTGGGAAATTTAGGCCTGTCATTAGAAGCACAACAAAAGCCTAGTAATGAAAACTCATGATTCTGAGGCCTCTCCATCAGCTGGAGAGGAAGAATGCTTGCTGGACCAGTCAGTAGCACTCACTCTATGGAAAGGAACTTGTTCTCATCCCCCCCCACTACCCCTCCCCCTGTTCACAAGTTTGTGAGCCTAGCACGACTCTCAAACATCCCACTCAAGTTACCTGCGCCTGGGGGAGCTCTTTGAAATGCAAGGCACGGTAGAAGCTTTAAAGGACCTACTGTGTGCCAAGAACTTGCATAAGCCCTTTGGTCCTCATGCTTTTACTTCCAACTCCAACTCCCCTTGTTCTCCCCTCTGGAGCTCTGTTCCAGCCACATTGAACCTCCCTGCATTCTAGCTCATAGCCAAAGTTCACCTCCAGCCTTTAGCATGTGCTCTCCTCTCTGCCTAGAGCTCTCTGGCTCCTATCCTATTCCCGCCCCAATCTCCACATGGCTGGAGCTTCCCATTGCTCAACCTAAGCTCCAGGGTCACCTCTTTGGAGGAAATCTCTCTACCCTGTCATTCATGCACTGGGTTCCAGCATGTACCTTCTGTTGTCTTCACAGTTCTCACTGAAGCCAGAAACCTGTCTATTCATTGATATATCTTTCACTTCCTGCCTTTGCCTCCAGAATGTGGGCTTCTTGGGGGTAGAGGTGTTTTTTGTTTGGTATATGTGTGTGTGTGTGTGTGTGTGTGTGTGTGTGTCCGTCCTTTTCAAAGCCGTGTTCCTAGTGCCCCCCAAATAGTGACTGTGACAGAGCTGGGACTCCATGTCCATGTGACTAAAGATGGATGGATGAATGGATGGATGGATGGAAGAGAGGTTGAGTGAATGTTTCCCCAGACCCTGGCCTTGCTTATGGTGCTTTTCAGTAAATTAGCTAATGGATGTAGGAGGCACAGAGGACTGAAAATGGCTTGTCAGGCTTATCTTTAGCCTAAGTTGTCGTGAGTTGTTTGAAAGGTTGCCCAAGGCCTGCCGATCTATTTAAAGGGGTGTTTTGTTTTCTGGACATTTCTAGAAGACTATGAGTTCATTTAACAGATGAAAAACTGACACTTGGAAAGAGGGACAAGGACTCTGAAAGATCATAGGGAGTGTCAGGAGACTCAGATGAGAAGCCAGCTGGCTTGATCTGGCTAGCTTATGTCTGAAGCTCTTGGCAGGTGCATGCAGAGGCCTCTGTCCATCATAAAAGTGGCGCCATTGTTCCAGTGATGCCAGAATAATAACAGCAAAACAAGGGTCCCAGAGGCCAACCTGTCCTTAAGGTTTGCATCTGAAATGTCCCAAGGGCTCATGCTCTGAACACTCAGTCCCCACCCTGCAGCTTGATTCTGAAGGCGGTGGAGACTCCTAGCTTACAGAAATAGGTAGCTAGAGACAGCCCTTTGAAGGTGATTTTCCTGATGTGGAGACCGAGACACACATATATATGATACATTTTGCCTTTGGTCACAATGGAGCATGGTGGCCTGGCAGTGGAATCAGCAGTATCTGCTGTGACAAACCCACATCCGGGGATTTCTTCTGTGGTAGTGACCCTTGCGAGCCACGAGCAAGCAGGATGGCCCTGTCATTCTCCAGACTGCCTCCCTCACACATATACCTCAAAGACAAGACACAGTTTGCCTTTGAGCCCATATGGATGACTAGACCTCTGTGCAGCTGGTACTGGAGAGAGGCATGCCTCACTGAATCCAGTGGAATCCTGTTTGGGGACAGTCACAAAGGGAGTGGAGGTTGCTCTGTGCTGGGCTGGTGACACCCTGGCAGTAGGCCATAGGGGGCAGATATGAGGAGACTCAAGCCCCCCGCCCCACTTCTCCCTCCTAAAATGGGGCTAGAGGAGGGTCCCTGTGTGAGGTCTGTCCTCCTGCCTCACCTGGTTCCATGTACAGACACGAAGATGTGCTCAGAGTGAGCTCACGGGAATTCTCAACCCTGCAGGTTCCACTGAACAGTATATGTCTGTCCCTTTTGCCGTGTTTTCTTTCTGTCTCAAATGTCAAGTGGGTCTTCCTAGGAGCACTGAGTGGGGGGGGGGGGGAGGGATTAGGAGGTAATTTTGTCTCATTTGAAGATGGCCTGGAGTATAGACTAGTAAAGAGACTCCTTGGAGCCGCTCCCCTGCCCCCTCCCTTTCCTGCCTCCTCCTTTCTCCCCCTCTTCACTCCTGGCATCTGCCTGCAGTAAAGGCCATGTGGGAGCTAAGATGTGGAGGGGTTAGCATGCCCTACCAGGCTCTGCCTTCCAGAAGCCCAGCTCCCAGCTGAGCCTGGCCAAGGCAGTGTTCCAGGGGAAGGCCCTATTCTTAGGAAGGGGAAATCTCTGGAGAAAAGGCACATGTCTCAGCCCTGGCCAGTGAGGCTACAGCTGCTCTGTGGTGGCATCTTGGAGACTCTCAGTGCTTCCCAAGGTAGGGGCTCTGTGGCACCACCTGAGGTGACATGGGTCCCTGGGCAGAGTGTCAGGGGAAGTGAATGGGTGGTGGGGGAGAGAAGATGTGCTTGCATTGGCTGTAGAGCTATGCTGCCCCTCTGTCCTTCAAGATGCAGCAAGGCCGGGCGGTGGTGGCATGTGCCTTTAATCCTAGCAGAGGCAGGAGGAATATCTGTGAGTTCGAAGCCAGCCTGGTCTACAGAGCGAGTTCCAGGACAGGCTCCAAAGCTACACAGAGAAACCCTGTCTTGAAAAAAACAACAACAAAAAAAAAGAAAGAAAGAAAGTAGATGCGGCCCATGTCTGTGAGGGCCCTTCAGGACAGCAGAAAGGACACTGGATACCAAAGCCCTCAAGGCTCAGGCACAGGACTGTGTAGAAGCTACCCCTGAGTGGCAGGCTGAGGCCCTGCAGTCACCCTAGAGCCAACCCAGTACCAATGCTCCCTCCGCAGCCCAGAGGAGCAGCAAGGGACTGCTAACCGTGCAGGGATAGCACAGATCCTTCTTTCACAGGGTCTCCACAGCAATGTAGGGATACCATGAGCCTCAGCTTGTGGGTGAGCAACAGGGTCCAAGAGCAAGCGATGTAGAGCAGGCAGAATTGGAGTGGCCGTCCATGCCATGCTTGGCCCAGGCTCTTGCTGCTGTGCTCTGTGCTCCCTCTCATGTTCGCTGTCCCTTTGCTCTGCCTGTTCCCCGAGTCTCTCAGCTTCTCCTCCCCTCAACTCTGTGCTCACTCTGGGCTACTCTGAGACCCTCTCCCTTTCCCACCT
This sequence comes from Peromyscus californicus insignis, assembly GCF_007827085.1. NCBI lineage: Eukaryota > Metazoa > Chordata > Mammalia > Rodentia > Cricetidae > Peromyscus > Peromyscus californicus. The sequence goes on along the minus strand of NW_026294573.1, from coordinate 23,084,703 downwards.
TCTATGATACAGAGACCTCCCTTGTGAAACAGGAGCACAATGGTAAGCCTGAAAGGATGCCCCATAAAAAGTCTGGTCACCCGATGCAGACCAGGGCCATTTTTGTGACTTCAGCTACCTGTGTTCAAGAGAAATCTGAGCAGTGGCTGATAATTGTTGGAGAATATTATTTTAAGGTGTGTTACTTTTGTTTATGTTGCATTTGTTTAACTCTGTGAAGCTGTGTTACTGTGCCTGTCTAAAACACCTGATGGCTGGCAGGCAGAGAGGATAAATAGAAGGAGAAATCTGGGAGAGAACAGATCTAGGAGCAAGATCAAGGAAAGGAGGACGTCAGGGGCCAGCCAACCCACTACACAACCAGCAGTGGAGTAAGAAAGAAAGGTATACAAAAATAGAGCAAGGTAAAAGCCCAGAGGCAAAAAAAATGGGTTAAAGTTAAGAAAAGCTCTCAAAAAACAAGCCAAGCTAAGGCAGAGCATTTATAATTAAGAATAAACCCCCATGTGTGATTTATTTAGGAGCTGGGTGGTGGAACTCCCAAAAGAGCAAAAAGAAACAACAACAGATAATTACCCATGATTTTGCAGCAACCCTCTTGCAAATCCCTGCTCTGTTCACCTCCGCTATGGACACCTAGATTCATTGGCTCCTGCTAGCTTTGTAACCAGTCACCCCATGAGGGTGAGTCTGCAGCTCTGGAAGACCAAGAGGAAGAGCTGAGTAGGGAAGGGGTCACGATGTGTGCAGGCAGCCCATGATGTGTGCAGGCAGCTGATGATATGTGCAGGTAGCCCACAATGTGTGCAGGCAGCCCATGCAGCAGGCACACTATAAGCAAAAGCTCAGAGGTGCCAATGGAAGCCAGAGGGAGCCCCTGGGGTGAAAGGCAAGGCCGGATAAGCAGAAGGAAGTGGACTATGAGGCCAAAGACGATGGCCAAGGACAGTTTCACTACACAAAATGGCTTTGAGGTCTAGTCCTGAGACTGCATTTTTACAGAGATGTCTTCTGGTCCTTGGGGATGATGTAGGGGCTGCTTCACCAATCTATCACATAGAGGACCGAACGGACGTGTTTGTTATCTTAGTTACTTTTATCGTTGCAATGAAAGAACACCTGACAAAAACAGGGAGGGAAACGTTTATTCTGGCTCTCAGTTCGAGGGGCACAGTCCATTCTGTTGGGGAAGGAATGGAAGCCACAGTGGCTCCAGTTGAGGCTGCCAGGGTGGGAGGCAGTGAGGCAGTGGTCTCCTTACACCCACAGCCAGGAAGCTGAGAGAGATGAGTGCTGGTGCTCCGGTTCACTTTTCCTGGAACCCAGCCTGAGGCACCGGGCATGTCAGTAGGTGCTAACTCTGAAGGAGGTCTCAGACTTCCAAAGGGGACTTGACCACCCTGGGAGGTCCTGGCAGCCTGGTAATGGCTTCTCTCCTTCCCAGGGCGCTGACCAAAGTGAGACAGTAAAAGGTCTGCAGGGATCGGTTGGTGAGGAAGTCGGCGGAGGCCTTCTGTTCCAGCTGGGATCTTTCCCACTCCCTTCCAAGAACGGAATGGGCAGACATCGAAGAATACAGATGGACGGTGCTTTATTGACAGTTCTGGATTAGTAACAGTAATTAAGTAGGGTAAAACAAAACGGACGGTCATTCGGGATTTAGATGAGGCGGGTTTGAACTCTTAGTAGCGCTGGGATGCTAAGTGGGGTGCTAGCTGTGAGTTGCCTTGATACAGCTCTGAGAAGTGCCTCATCCCAAGGCAGTGGGGCTGCCAGTCAAGAGCTGTTGGGTCTGGAGAAATGGCTCAGCAGTTAAGAGCACTTGCAGCTTGTGCAGAGGACCCAAGTTCTGTTCCCACATCAGGCGGTTCACAACCTCCTGTAGCTCCAGCTCTAGGGGATTCCACATCTCTGGCCCTCACATATGTGCACAAACACACAGACACACACACATAAATAAAATAAACCTTTAACAGAGAGAAAGCCGTCTCTTACAGAGCCAGTCTGCGGGTCGGGGAAGTGTCGTGACCCTCAGCCTTCAAGGATGGTTTCCTGAAGTGTGGGTAGTCTCTGTGGCTGGAGACTGGACACTTCTTCAGGAACAAACCCCCACCCATCCCTAACCTAAGTGTGGAGACTCTGAGGCCACGGGGTGAGTCCCCTTTGACCTACAGTTGCTGGTCAAGCCTGGGCCTCCATTTCTGGTGTCCACAGAGTTCTAAAGGCTCATTTCTTCCTCTTCTGCTGAATTCCAATGAGCCTTGTGTGCCAAAGCCCAAATTTAGAGGGGGCCAGCTAGTGGGTCTAGCCACAGAGGAGGTGGAACAGTAATGTTTCAACCCCCAGCTGCGTAGCTATACCCACCTCTGCCCTCTCAGCAGAGATTGTCCTGGGAATATGGTCCTCAAAATGCAAAACAGGCCAAGTCCACGGACCTGGCAAGTTGGAACCATGCCCTTGATCACAGTGGCCCTGGCAGTGAGAGGCTGCTCATCCCTGGATCTTAGCGTTCCTGCCTGTGGGTGAGGGTGACACGGGGCTGTGGGTTCAGGTTCTGGCCACCAGGAGCCAAGGCAAGGCTTGTTCCTTCTGCTCATGGCCCCTTTAAGAAAGGTAGACTAGGTTAGAGAGCTCCCCCCCCCCCGCCCCCGCCCCAGAGGCTCAGAACAAGGACTCTGGAGTCAGGAGTCTTGGTCCTGGCTCTGCCTAGCTATGTGACCTTAGACAAGTTCCTAGGCTTCCCTGAGGCATATCATCCTGGGTTGTAAGATGGAGATAATTACTGTTGCCTCTCAGAGATTTTCAGTCCGGTTATACTAGAGGTACTGGGCCTACATCACGGAGGATAATTAGCTCCCTTTAGCAGAGGGATAATACATGAAGTCACAGCTGAGTAGACACCATCCCCCAAGCTCAGGGAAGCCAGGGCCAAGCTCTTTAAATATTTACTTTGCTTTTACAAGCTGGGATGGTAATGTGGAGAAGAACAGAGCATAACAGAGTATTTGGAAGAGGCCCTGGGGGCAGTGCACCGCTTAGAGGGGTACAGCTCTCCAAGGACTATCACCAGAGTTACAGGGTTCTGCTTTTGCCATGTAACAATGGGCAAGGCCCTCTATGCCTCGGTTTCCCTGCCTGTGAACTATTAGCACCTTGATCATGGGGTTCTGAAAAGGGCCTGGGACAGAGCAAGATCATGGTGGTGCTTTTGTAAAACAGCGAGTGATTAAGTCTGAGCCGTTCTTCTTGCGCCTGGGAGCCCCGCCCTGTGGGGTGTTGTGTGGTGTTGCAGAGAATAGTTAGACCTTAAAGAAGGGAAATGTGGGGGCTAGAGACAAAGTCTGCGCACAGCTGCCTCTGCCTGCCACAGGAGAGACACCGGTATGTCCCATGATGGCCCGGAAGAAAGCTAGAAAAGGAAAGGGGGAGGGTTAATGCTAGCCAGGGTTCAGCCCATCCTGGGGAGGAACCGAGTGAGGTCTTCCACAGGTTCTCTGACTCCTGAGTCCTACCTAGTCCAGCTGTGGCTTTTGAAGCCCTACAGTCAGGCCCCACCCGGGCCCGTCACCCTGCCACCTCTAGGACCCACTCATGGTTGCCCTCCCCACCCTCACCTCCCACCCCCGCTGCACACACAGCCTCTGCTCTCTCCCCAGGTGGTTGCCTCACAGCCTCATGTCCTGCTCCTATAGCCTGGGGTCCCTGGCTTTCCAGAAAGCCCTCCCTATGGCATCCATTTCCCATCCCTAGAAGTGCAGCTGACGTTACTCGGTCCTATGCAGAAAGGGAAACTACCACATCTGGTCTACACATTCCTGCGATTTAGCCTCTCTGAACCCAGCCCAGGGTACAGTCCAGGGATAGAACCAACAACAAGGTCCATTCCAAGGCAGAGCCCATGAGCCTTGCATGTTTACTGAGCAAGTACCAAGCTGGCATTAGCCAAAGTGATGGCTGGTGATTCCAGAAAGGACGCAGGGAAGGAAAATCAAAATGACGGCCATATTGATCTGGGGCAGGAGCCTCTAGAAAGCAGCTGCGCCATCCATCCGCCTCTGGGACCAGCACTTTCTACATGCTTGATGCAGCCTGAGGTCTTGAGCCTGCCCGTGGGCAACAAGCGTCAGAAATGCACCAAGTTCCCCAGCATGGCTGGCCTCCTGGCAGGCCAAGGACACCGAAGGAAAGATGGTGTTCCACTGGACGGACCCTGTGCCCCATTTCCAGGGATTCAGGTCGTCCTTGGAGGAGGTAACAGCAGAGAGCAACGTGAACAGGAATCCCTGTCTATACTGAACTTTGGGGGTCAACAGCTTTGCGGCTTTGCCTGCTCCAAAATGTATACTCTTTGTGATAAGGGATGTCTGCCTCCCTGGACTCCAGCCTTGTGCCAGGCATGTGATGGGTGCTTATACACTTAATAACTGATGCCCTCTATCCCCATTGTCCAGAACTTCGTCCTCTTGCAGCCTGTGACCCTGACTATGAGACACTTGCAGGCACGTCTAACCTTTTGACACTGGGACATACTATTGTCATCTACACACACCCACACACACAAAAATCGCACACAAAACCCCTCATAATGTTTAAAGTAAGTTTATGGCTTTTCTGTACCACATTCATAGCTATCCTTGACTGTTAGCAGATTGTGGGCTGCAGGTTGGAAACCCCTGAGCTCCAGAGAGAGGAAACAACTGTTCCCAAGCTGCATAGTAAGGTCCCTGGCCAGTCAGTACTAGAAATGGCGTGTCAATTTTCAGCACCAGCAGCTCCAGACTCCCGCTCACATCCACTTAGCGTGTGCAAGGACATGGAACAGCGATTTTATTAGAGTGCAGAGACAATTTATTTTTTCCTAAACGTAAATGAAAATAAATAACCGAGAAGATCCCCAAATGTTTATAAATGTATTAAAGCCATGTTATCAGCACACAAGACACAGCAGCAGAGGCAGCCGATGAAGAGGCTCCTGCCAGGCAGCTATGTGCTAAACGGAGCTGGCACTCACAGGCTGTGGGGCAGGGAACCCCAAAAATGAGCTTCGGAGAACTTCCTGGCTCCAACTCACAGCAGTAAACGCAGAGGATAAAATCCACACTGCCTTCTTAGTCTACCAGACATGCATCATTCACAGAGAAATCCCAGCTTGCTTTTAATCAAAGGGGAACAGCTAACTACTTCTCACGTGGACTGTGAAAGGTTCTGAGAGAAAAAAAGAAAATACTGTAGAACCAGGAGGAGGAGAAAGAACATGATTTATAGAGAAACTACTATGGTTTTAATCTTGGTTTTTGTAAGTGTGTGTGTGTGTGTGTGTGTGTGTGTGTGTGTGTGTGTGTGTGTATGTGTGTTGTACATACATGTCTCTGGGTGCACATGTGTGGGTGCTTGAACATGTGTGCATGCATGCAGGTGGAGACCACAGCTTGATGTCAGGTGTCCTCGATCTCTATGTAGGGAGGGAGGTCTTCTGTTACCCTGGAGCTCACAGAATCAGCGTGTACAGTCAGCTTGCCCCAGGAATTCCCTTTCAGCCTCCAAAGCACTGGGATTACAGGTGGGCTGCCAAGCAAGACCAGATCTTACACGGGTGCTGGGGATTCTAACTCACGACCTCACATTTGTGTGGCAAGTGCTTTCTTCACCGAGCTATCTCCCTGTCCACCCCCAAGCCATGAAGAATAGGTACTCTTGTCTCTAAAGGCCAGTTGGGTGTCTGCTCTACAAATAGCTGCTGACGTCACTCCCACTATCTATCTGTGCCATCGCTCTGTAGCAGGGCACAGCCACTTAACACAGTGCATCACAGGCCGATGTGGCCCTGCTCATCTCAGCAGTGACCCACTTGCTTGGCTTTGCTGTTGTGCTCTGCTTTCCTTCCTGGTGCTGTGACAAATACCATGAGCAAAAGCAACTTGGGGAAAGAAAGGGCTTATCTGGCTTTTACTTCCAGGTCACAGTCCGTCACTTCCGGGTCACTGTCCATCACGGAGGGGTTTCAGAGCAAGAATTAAAGCAGGAAATTGAAGCCAAAACCATGGAGGGATGCTGTTTACTGGTTCGTTCTCTGACTCACAGGCTCCTGCTCAGTTAGCTTTCTTATGGATCTCAACCATCCACCTAGGGAATGGTGCCGCCCACAGTGGGCTGGGCCCTCCTACCTCAATCAACTATCAGGACCATCCCTCACAAACATGTCCATAGGCTAGTCTGATCTGGACAATCCCTTAATTGTGACTTCCCTCTCTGGTGATGCTAGGTTGTGTCACGTTGACAGTTAAAGCTAAGACAACCCAGCACTTCCTATGCCAAGGAAAGAGTCAGCATTGGGCTTCCCCTAGAGGGAGCAGGAGTGTCCCTAAGTCACAGAACATTGACAAGACCTGCTAACTGCCCTCCTGTCCAAGATCTTACCCTGCTGCCATGATAAGGGCTACAGGGGGCTGAGCCTGTGGCACTGGGTTCAAATCATGCCCCTACCTTCTGCTCACTGGCTATCATTTGCTCATCCTGTTGGACCACAGCTTTCTTCTTCCTTGTTTTCCTAGTGATTGATTGTGATGGGGCCTCATTACGCAGCCAGGCTGGCCTAGAACTTGGCATGCAGTGCAGGGTGACCTCACTCTTACTGTACTCCTGCCTTCGCCTCCACTATGCTGGGGTTCTAGACATGAGCCACCACCACATCCAGCAGAGAGGAGGAGGCAGAAGTCTCAGCAGGGGTGAGAATTGCCGCTTAACATGAAACAAACACAACACAGAACTGATGCATAGAAGAGATGAGTTCCATACAGGCCAGGCAGAAGGCGGCAATCAAGGAAGGCTGCTGGGAGGAGGAGGTGGGTCAGGACCGGAGCTCTGTGTTCTCTCCTGCTCATCCAGGCCTCTTCCTGCCTCTTCCAGGATTTGGGATATAAGCTGAAACACAACACATTGGATCTATATGTTCAACAGATCACTTGGAAGCAGACAGAGGGATTATTACATGGAGGGAATCTCTGTAGCTCACTCCCTCTGAAAACACACTTTAGAACAGTGCTTCTCAAACCTCCTAATTAGCCATGACTCCTTAATACAGTTCCTCATGTTGTGGTGACCCCAACCAGAACATTATTTTGTTGCTACTTCTTAACTGTAATTTTGCTATTGTTATGAATCATAATGTAAATATCTGATGTACAGATGGTCTTAGGTGACCCCGTGAAAGAGTCATTTGACACCCCCCCCCCCCCCCCGGAAAAGGGTCGCGATTCATGGGTTGAGAAACTAACTGCTTTAGACTGTAATTAAAATGGAGTTTCCTCTTATCACCCAAAGAATTCCTTCTGAATATTTTACTTATAGGTTTTCTGTAATACACACACACACACACACACACACACACACACGCACTTAGAACCTCTCACTTCATTCCTTCACTTTCCCATGAGAATTGCTGGATGCCTACCTTATGCCAGGCAGAACCCCTGGGGACATGGCCATGGGAGGTCCACTCTACCTGGCATTGTCCCCAAGGCGACACTAGTGAAGCTAGACATCTCCAGCAGTCACGTCCACCCCCTGACAGAGTGGAACAGATGAGCCCCAGCTACCCTGTGAGCCAAGTGGCTGAATGAGAGGCTGGATGGCCTTGGGCAGGTTCTATGCTGTTCTGAATGTAACACTTTATAGATATTAAAGGGGCAGTCATTTGCCACTGATGTTTCCTAGAGAGGAGAGTGAGGACCGTTTTGTCCTCAGGGCCAAGAAAGGCCTCCTTGCAGAGGTGACATCTGAGTAGAGACAGTCATAGAATTTTCCAACAACATTTGTGAAGGGAAAACAAAGCCACACAGCCAGCCTGCTCTGTGATACAGGCTGCCCCTTTGCCGCCCTGCCCTGCTGAGCTCCCATCCCGTTCAACACATAGGGGAAGGCATCACATTCTCTTCCTTTGTGGGGTCCCCTAAGTGAAACCCAGGATAGGACGGAAGAGAAGAGCCTCCCCCACCTCTCTGGTCCTCCTCCCCTCCCCCTACCTCTCTCCCTCCCTCCTCCCATGCTGGTATTTATTTTCAGAATCTCCAGATCTTTCCCAACCCTGTGACATTTACTCTTTGGAATTAGAGTATTGTCCAATTCTCTTTCCCAAAGCCAGTCTGATGGAGAAGATTTCCCCAGGGCTTATGGCTGACCCACTGGGAGGTGACATGCCAGGGGAAGATCTTGCATATCATTATAGCTCTCGCTATGCCAGCCAGCAATTATCAGACATCTACTGTGCAATGGGGGGAATTATCAGAATCCAGCCATGTGAGAGTCCCATGGGGGTGGCATCACATCTGCCCCTCCTAGTCGGATGGACTAAGGCTCAGAGAGGCTCCAGCCAAGCCTGTTCCCTCAGGAGTGGAGCAGGGATGACCCACAGGGCTCTCACTCCAGGTCCTTTATCCCCCATGCTGCCTTTGAGGCTCATGAGATTCATGAGCACAAGAAGAAAGACAAGGCATGGGCTGTCCTCACCTGTGAAGGGCCACTGGCTGGAGGCAGACACATATGGCTAGAGCCAAGGACCAGGGAAGGATGTAGGACTGACCTGTGGGTCAGGACCCTGCGTACAAATGACAGAGTGGCTAAATGTGAGTGTCTGTGAGACGGTCCAGCAGAAAACAGTGGAAGGTGGGCGGACTCAGCAAAGCTGGCAGATACGTTGGCTCACCTACAGGGGTAGTCCGGGGCTGAGCCGGTGACCGTTCCCAGAAGTGTTCTCATCCAGAGTCATGGCCGAGACAAGGTTTGGAGCAGTGTCACCCGGCTTCCCAGTCTACTGCCCGGGCCTCTGCAGGACTCTCATATATCCCAAAGTGAAGGTCAGCCTCCTTCCCCGAGCTCATGGCTTCCTTCAGCAGAAGCCCTGAAACTGTTCCAAACAGAGCTGGCAGGGTCAGAACTGAGTACATGGGAACAGCAGGACCAGGGCAGGTCCAGACCAGAGGCCAGTAAATGCCTGGCTGGGCAGGGCAGGGCTGGGGCAGAGGCTGAAATGGGAGGTATTTATTCATCTGTCTTGAACTGTTTGAACAAGTGGTGGTACAGCGGCCTGTTAATGCTCTGCACCTGGGTTGGCGTCCTTTCCCAGGCCTTCTCGCCCTCAAAGAAAAAACAGCAGTTGAGCGCCACATTCTCACCTGGCTCAGGATCACAAGGCCACAGGGACATGTCACAGCAGCTCTTTTTGGCAAAGAGAAAGTACCCAGCTGCTCTGGCCCTCCCACACAACAGTCATCTCCAAACAGGAAGGACAGAGGCCAGGGCAACAGGGGTGGGGATGGGGGCTGTCTAGCAGGTGTCGAGGACACAGCCTGCCCCCTGTGCATTCTGGACTGCATATTTCGTCAAAAGCGACTGGATCCTACTGGATCCAGGAGTGCTGGACGTAGATGCTCCCCATAGGCCTTCATTGGTCTGTTCATTTCCCGCACTGACTCACACAAATGAACTGAGTGCTCACTAAACACCAGGATGCCGGGGGCGGGGGGTCTGAGGGCACAGCAGTGAACATGAAAGGCGACACCACCACAGCCCAGGGAGGAGACACAAGTTAAACTGTGCCCCCTTGGCCTGCCTGCCTTGGCATCTGCCCCAGCTGTTCCCTCTGACTAATCAGTCTATTGATGATCTATTTCTGTCATCATTAGGGTTCCTGTTGCTGTGATGAAACACCGTGACCAAAAGCAAGGTGGAGAGGAAAGGGTTTATTTGGCTTACACTTCCACATCACTGTTCATCACTGAAGGCAGTCAGGACAGGAACTCAAACAGGACAGGAACCTGGAGGCAGGAGCCGATGCAGAGGCCATGGAGGGGGGCTGCTTACTGGCTCGCTTCCTATGGCTTGCTCAGACTGTTTTCCTATAGAACTCAGGACCACCAGCCCCAGGGATGACATCACCCACCATGGGCTGGGCCCTCCCCCATCAATCACTAAGAAAATGCCCTACAGACTTTCCTACAGCCCAGTCTTATGGAGACATTTTCTCAGGTGGAGTTCCCTCCTCACAGATGAATTTAGCTCGTGTCAAGTTGGCATAAAAGTCCTCAGCACCATTGCCTGTGTCTGTAATGCTGCTCACATGACCATAACTAGGGAAACTGAGGCCAAGGGCTGACAGAGCCACTGCTCTTTGCCCTCGCGTGCCCCATTTCAGCAACGTCTCCACCACCCCTGGGCCAAAAACCCCCATCTCTCCACCTTCCCTTGAAATCAGTCATTGGACTTGGGGACTGTAAATCCTGAGTGACTCTAAAAACTGCTGACCGCCCCTTCCCTCCCCCCTCCTACCCCTCCTCTTCCTCCTCCCCTCCTCTTCCTCCTCTCCTCTCTTACATCTGCTAGCCAGCCTAGCACTCCGCCAGGGAACTCGAAGCCCCGGCCCTGTGAATCCACTCCCTTCTGCTTCGTGCCTTCCTCCTCCCTGGTGTCTCTGCCTCCAGTCCAGCCCCAATCTGGGAGCCAGAACACCCTAGTGTTGGAACGTGACTGTGCCTGAGCAGGACAGCTCACATCGGGTCACCTCCGAGGAAGCAGGAAGTGCACGTGGGCAGTGTCCGTCTGTCACGCAGCCCGTTTCTCCTAAGAGCAGACCCCAGGAAAGCCGGAAGTGCTGAGGAGGACTGTGGCACCAAAGGGCGTTTCTAGGGCTCTTTCATGCTTTAGGCTTAAAACGTGAGCGCGGAAAAGAAAAGAGAAGCCGTTGAAATGGAAATGTGTGATAAAAGTGAGGCAGGAGAAATGGAAACCACATTTCCTTTCAAGCCGTGTTTTATGTCACTTCTAAAAGACCCTCTCCTAATGAAAACAGCCCCAGCGCTAATTGAAAGACAGGGATGAGAGCATCGAGCCCCCAGGAGGGACGCCACCAGGAGCTGTGCTGCCGCTCTGAAGCGTGACCCGGAAGAAGAAGGCTTCATACTGAAAATGGGGGTCCTGGGAAGAGCCAGAGGCCCTGCTGGTCACCAGCTCGCAGGTTGACCCTGGGGACTTCATTGAAGAACTCTGAATTTCTGTTTTCCCTCCCTCCTCCTGGGCCTCAGTCATCTGCCTCCCTGCGAGGTCCAGAGAGGAAAGGCAGAGGCCTCCAGAGGACAGGAAGGGACTCAGGCCTGATGGACAGTGGGCAGACCTGAGAAGTGGCTAGTTACCGTGACCTGCCATTGTGCTGAGCTCCAAGCCAGGTGAGACCCAGGAGTGTTCGCCTCAACGTGGTCAACACACAGGTGGCCTCTGCACAGTGACAGGGCCAGCCTCTCCCTTCTTGCCCCTGTGGTGGCTTGGGGGGGAAGAGATGCTCAGCTCTGCTGGGATCTGTGCGCGCATTTCACAGGACACAATTCTCCCGTCCTCATGATGATGAGGTAACTAGGACCAGAAGGACAAGGGCCATGCTTAGGTCACACAGAGGGAGGGCGACAGAGTCAGGACTTGACCCAAGACCTACTGGTTCAAAGATGGAGCTTAGTCAGTCTCACCCTGGAGCCCCCGGGGTGGGCTTCTCCCTCTGGTCTACTCACCCCTGCAGCCAGACGCTCTGCATCATTCACCTGTGCATCCCTGGTGCAGTGGTTCCCAAGCTCCATGACAAGGAACCTTCCACCACACTCCCCTGAGTAGCTTCCTGAAGATGCAGGTTTCTGGACCTACCCTCAGCTCCTGCACTACTCTATCAGTTGGAGGCCCAATGCCTGCTGCCATGCTCTGAACAGCTCCTTGAGCCCGTGGGTCGAGCAGTACGCTAAGCAATCTGTGTGCCCGTTTGACATGTGAGAAAACTGACCCTTGGGTTGGTCACACTGCTTGCCTGCGGTCACCTAGCTGGTGAGCTAAGAGTCACTTGGACACAGGCCATCTGACTTAGGGCTCTGTAGCTCTACTGCTCACACTAATGCTGATGCTGACCACTTCCTACAATGAGAACCGCTTCGGGCAGCATTTACCCAGTACTTACTGTGTGCCAGCATCTATCCAGTACTTACTGTATGCCAGAATTTACCCAGTACTTACCATATGACAGAATTTACCCAGAACTCATTGTATGCCAGAATATACCCAGAACTTACTGTGTGCCAGAATTTACCCAGAACTTACTGTGTGCCAGAATTTACCCAGAACTCATTGTATGACAAAATTTGCCCAGAACTTACTGTATGCCAGAATCTACCCAGAACTTACTGTATGCCAGAATTTACCCAGAACTTACTGTGTGCCAGAATTTATCTAGAACTTACTGTACACCAGAATTTACCCAGAACTTATGGTGTGCCAGAACTTTCCCAGCAACCACTGCGTGCCAGGGCTGCCCCAAGCACCTTGCAGCCTCCCTGACTCATCTGCTCTGGAGGCAGCTGTTTGTCAACACAGTTTACATTCAATGTGCCTGAGTTTCATGATGCCGAACAGAGCAGAAATTTGAACGTGGGGCCCTCCCACCACAGCTCCCTTATTCTCTCCTACTTCCTAGCCATGGGGTTCAGTTACTCATTTTTAAGGGAAGTGACATTTACTAGGAATTCACTAAGAGAGCCCATAGTGCTTAACCAAGTGTCCACAGGGTCCCTTCCCTGGTGCCAGTGCCTAGAAGGCCCAACAGAAGTACCCAAGCGGAACTGGTTCCACTTTGTAGAAAGAGAAACTGAGGGTCAGAGAGGTTGAGTAGCCCGGACAGGCAAGCATGAGCTTCAGCAGTAGCAAAGCTGGCTGATTTTCAGGACATTGCCCAGAAGGACAAGCCCCTGCCCAACCTCCACCCAGAGAGGGCCACCAAGGGCTGACTAAGCAGAGAGAAGGGACCTTACAACTCAGAGCTTTCCGACCATCCATGTCCAGTGGAAGGTTTGAGGCAGGAGTCACTGTCAACAGACAAGAATCTCGGCGTATCCTGAAAAGCTCCTTGTGTGTGTTGGGGCGGGGGTGTCCTTGTGTGTGGGTGGAGCTTAGAGGTGAACCTCAGATGTCGTTCTTCTGGTACCATATAACTTGTTATTTGAGAGAGAGAGTCTCTTACTGCCCTGAAGCTCAACTCAGCTGGGCTGGCGGGCCAGCGAGCCTCAGAGACCCTCCAGTTTCCACCCCCACCCTCGCAAGCGCCACACCTGCCTTGTGTTTTGTTCTGTTTGTTTGCTTTGGGTTTTTTTGTGACAGGGTTTCTCGGTGGAGCCCTGGCTGTCTTGGAACTCTCTTTGTAGCCCAGGCTGGCCTCAGACTCACAGAGATCCGCCTGCCTCTGCCTCCTGAGTTCTGGGATTAAAGGCGTGTGAAACCACCGCCCAGCTCACACCTGGCTTCTTAATGTGGGTTCAGGGGCTCAAACTCAGTTCCTCTTGCTTGCGTGTCTTTGCTGACTGAGGCAGCTCCCCAGCCCCCACAAAGGCTATTCCCATACCCCTGGGACTGTGCAACGCCCGGAGCACCAGCCTCATTTGTGCTCAGAAAAGCGGCAGCCGCCGAGTCTGTAGCCGTCATTGATGCAGCCTCCAAGATCCTCCAGCCAGGAAGGCACACATCCCCTGGAGTGTGGATCGGTTACCAGCAAAGGCACGCCCCTCCTGGCCTCTCCTGGGTGTGGCTCCTAGACTCTGGGTTCAGGGCACTGACCATTGTCCTGCACCAATCAGCTCACCGGACCATGAAGCCCTACATCCTCGAGCGGCTTTGAGATCACCTGCCACAGCTTCCACATGTCACCAGCAGCCACAGGGGTCAGCTATTGCTTGCTGCCAGCTAGGTACCATATACAGGACTTCGTGATCATCTCCCCAAGCCTCCAGTTGTGTGGTCAAGGAAACCGAGGCTCTTAGAAGCCAAAAGGTTTTTTTTTTTTTTTTCTGAGATCATGCCACCCAGAGTGTTCAGTAGTGTGGGTGTTTAACCTCTTCTCGCTTTCCTTCCTTCAGCTTCTGCTGACGCCTGGCTGGGACCCTTTCTTAATTCTCCTAAGGTCCTTTAGGTGCACACTCAACCAGCCCTGAAGCTTCATCCACCCTGGATTCTCCTCACGCGCAGTGATGAATGCCGTTACTATACGAGTCACTTTGAGTTGTGGTTTTAATTTGGATCCTGAGCATCCTGATAAATACAAAGGTTGCAATCACTTATGGAACTGATATGGGTGGTGAGAGGTCATCAATGATGTAGACACAAAGCCAGGAGGCAACAGAAACACCAAGTTTACTTTCACACTCATCTAATTGTTACCCCCTGTCCACTTCCCACGTCACAGCTCAGACACCATGACTCACTCCTCCCACCCATCCTTCACCTCTCCTGTGAGGATCAGAGCCACACCCTTTGCACGTGGAGAAACTAATGCTCAGAGGGGTGAAGTCCCAGAGCGGAGAAGATGAAGCCATGGAAGAGCAGAGCCCAGAAGCCTCCTGGGCTTGCTGAGACCAAGCTCTCTGAGAGCGTTTCCCAGCACCAGGGTTCTCCTCCACACTGCAGGGATCAGTCTATCACCACTCCACTCTCCATCTGCCAGTCTGCGCTCTGGGTTATGAAAACCTGGCTTTGTCTCCATGCTCCCCTCTGCCAGCAGCTCGGTGGCAGACGCTGTCAATGGTGGAGGCAGGAAAAAAGGGCAGGAGCCCAGAAGCAGGATCGGGGTTCAGACCTGATCTTCAGTGTAGGCTTTTCCACATAGGGCCGTTGTCTCCTGAGTTGCCCCCACAAGAACCTTGCAGCAGCTTCCTGGCCATTGGTGGGATGTATGTTCCTGGGACGGCCACGCCTTACCAAAGAAGGTCCGTATCATCTCTGGAAGTTTTTGCCGCTTCTCTGTTCATCCTCTCAGCCTTGGTGGCCACGAGCATGCTGGATTCGCTCCCTCTGAACCCTTCATCATTCACGTCCTTAATTAGTTTAACAGTTAGCCACTTCAAATTAAAACTCCCATGTTTAATATCCACTTCAAATTAAAATTTCCATGTTTAAACTTCCAAAGTGGTTTCCATCTCCTGCCTGTACAGACTTGACCCCAGGGTGATCCCAGGGGGACAGACCCTTGACATTGATCTGTCACAGCCTTGCATGGAGCCCGACAAGGAGTCCTTTGTAGCAGGAAGCGGGGTGCTGGCCATGTACAACAGCACTCAGGAGGGTCACAATTAATCAAGGCCTCATGGGTGGCAGATGGTGATAAATGGCCAAGTAAAGCAAGTGCCCTGGAGCAAAGGGACCTTAGGGCCAAGAGGTGGTGACAATGACTGCACAACCTCTGGCATGTGGCAAACTCTCCCAAGTGTCCAGAAAGACCCAATGACCTCAGCTCCACCCACCGCCTACTTAGACTGCCATGTGAGAACCAAAGATTCCCTGACAGCTGGAAAGAACGAGTTTGTTCTTCATCACGTGGGTCACAGCATGAATGTGTCAACTATTCACTCATTATTCCTCAAAGAAGAGTCAGTTGTTGGTAGAAACTAAGACATGGGCTTCCAGAGCACATTCCCAAGACAGCAGCGGCTCCTCCTCCAAGGGACAGCGGGACACAAAGAACCATGAGACAATGGTCTCTCAGCTGTGCATAAGGCGGAGTGGTCACTGACTGCAAGCGTGGGGTCAAGGAAGGTGCCCCCCGATCTGCTACACTCAGAGAGGAGAGGAGAATATGGGGGAAGAGACAGGAGACTGACAGAGAGTCTGCCAGGCTCCCGGGAAGGCACACCCCAGGCCTTCCCAGAGTAGGACTGGAAGGATTCATCTTCCTCTTCTTGCCAAGACACAAAATACCAAACTGCATCCAGAGAGACTTGCTGTCGTTAGGCAAGAGTTAGGTCAGCAGGACTAACAGTGACTACATCTACAAACAGGGTCACAGCAGCTGCCGAGCGAGAGAAGGGACGGGCCATCAGTGATTTAGGAGCTCAGGCCGTGATGCAGACGGCTGGCTTCAGCCCCACTGCAGCCGGCACCTTGCCCTGGACTCTCTCGACTCTTGAGCTGCTGTGGATCAGATGCTCACCCGAACACAGATGTGTGGGACCCAGGGAAACGCCGCAGCTTGAGAAGGCCAACTGTCCTCACCCGAGGTAGCAAGTGCATCCCTGATGAGGACCCCAAAGAATCCCCATGGCCTCCCATTGTGAGAAATCTCTCCAGGAGGTGAGGGAGGTCTAAGCAACATCCACCCTTTCCTCACAAGGTCTCAACAACAAACCAAAGTTCACTTCCACCAAAGTTCATCCTTGGGGAACCAATGGGCTCGTTAAGCTCACTTACAAAGCACAGGTGGGTGAGGGTTTACAAACAGGAATGTGGCTGACCCCAAGGAAGCTGCACTGGAAGGTTGGCCAAGCCATCATGGGGAAGGCTTCCCACAGCTACATAGATGGAGCCTCTTTCCCCTAGTCTTCCCCAGACCATATACTCTACCCCTTCCTGGGACTCATGCAGTTAGGGCAGAATTCACACAACTGGCTGGTATCAACAGCTGGATACTCAGGGAAGGATCCAGTGACCCTCCCTGCCCCCTCCTTCTATGAGGGGATGTCAACGGTCAACAGCCCTGTGTGATGCTCTTTGGCAAGCATCCCTAGTTGCTCTTATGGTGACCGTGTTTGCTACGCTTGGAGGATAGTGCTCAACTTCCCCACCTCACCTCCCTGGAACCCATGAGTCTCCAGAGCAAGCCAGGTGAAGGATGGAAAATTGTGAGACCACAGATGGGAATAACCACTAAGGGCTGCTGCAGTGCACGTCACAGGAGTCCAGGGCAAATGACTGGGAACCTCATCTTTCTTACTGCGGGGCATTCTCTTGCCTTATCACCAAGCCTCACGGAGAGATCAAACCAACCCAACATTTATGTAATAGAAGCCAACATGCTTTTCTGAGATTCAGTGATAATGAAAGAAGAACAGGCCACCTGGTTCCAGATAACCACAGTGAAGGTGTGATTGCACAGTCCTGACGGGATGCCACAAGTCCCTAGGCAGGTGATCCATCAGCCACATTGATGGCCCCGATCAGAAGCCCTGTACTAACCACCTCTCCCCAGTCACTCAACACAACACTGTTTTGATTTTTGTCAAGATTATGGTGCTTCTCTGTCACCCGGCATGGGGATGTGGGTCCCACGCCATGTAGTACAACTGAATAGTGATGTGTGGTGCCCCCCAGGTGAACAAGCTGGTTTCCAACTTCCAGAGACTCCCGATGTCCCAAAGTCAGCCTGGCCACTGGTGTCACATCAGGAAAACAGAAAACCTACCTTCACCTCTTAAGGCCTCCATTTCACTGTACTAAAGTAAAGCATTGAGCAACGTAGACAGAAGGCACTCAGTAGACGGTCCCTGCAGTTACCCCACCCAGTGTTTAGTCCCATCTGAGCCTTTTCTGCTCTCCATCTGGCTGCCTCACCTCCTGGCCAGCCTCTGTGCCTGGCACATGGCGGACACTTGAGAGTGAACTTGTTGGAACAACACCCTCCCTGCTGCCGTGTCTCAAACACCACCCCACTCCATAGCCAATCCCTCCCCTGCCCGGAGTGCTGAGGTCACATCCTGACCCCTGAGCCTCAGCCCCTGTCTCAGTCCTTTGCATCCTGCAGGCTGACTGCCACCTAGATGTCTACCCGTGACTCTGAATCCTGCCTGTCTGAAGCCCCTGATCTGACAGCCTTGTCTATTCATCTGGATACTCCAGGCTAACTGGGCATGGGGCTCCCACCAATACACATGTGGATTTTACCCACTGCTCTAACTGCAGCTGGGCCTCTCATCTGCCTCCACCACACTCCCACCCCCACACTAGGCTCCTTCCTCCCACGAGAAGGCAAAGGATGAGGAGAGAGACAGGCTCAGGTCAAGATGTGCCAATGCTTGGGCCTCCTGACTCTCCTGACTCCCTAGTTCTTTAGGTCTGAGATGAAGCTGTTCTGAGGGAACAGAAATCTAGAGAAGAGAGCAGCCACAGCATTGGCCCAAACTTCAGAGATCCAAAGCAAAACATTGATACACCGCTGCTCACAACTGCAGCATGTACAAGAAAACACACAGCAATAAATCGGCAAAAAGGAAGAGGTGTGGACACAAAAGCTCCAGGCTTGGCAGACTCAATTAAAGAAGAAAACCCAAACACACACGCAGAGAGACACACTTCACGGTCACACGCTACAGACTCTGCGTTATCTCAGCCCTCTCCAATTGATCTGCATGTTTAATGCAGCCGTGACAATGACCTGGAAAGGCTGGCTTTTTTTATTTAGAAATTGACAGAGTGGCCAGGCAGTAGTGGTGCACCCCTTTAATCCCAGCACTCGGGAGGCAGAGGCAGATGGATCTCTGTGAGTTTGAGGCCAGCCTGGTCTACAGAGAGAGATCCAGGGCAGGCACCAAAACTACATGGAGAAACCCTGTCTTGAAAAACCACACACACACACACACACACACACACACACACACACACAAATGATAGAATGACCCTAAAATTTATGTGGAAATGCAAGCAATGTTGAAAAAGAACAAAGTCAGGGGAGTAAGACTACCTAATTTTAAAACGTATCACAAAACTACAGGAATCAAAACAGCTCAGCATCGGTACAAAGACGAGAGGTAGAACCCATGCAAGGGCTCCATCCAAGCAGGCTGTGGGCTCATGGCCACCTGGGTCTTAGCAAGCACACATCCAGGGCAGCGGCAGTGGTAGGGCACGAAAACCATGTGCAAATGAATCCAGAAAACTGACGCGTAAGAGTGGAAACCATGAGATGTCTGGAAAAAAAAGAGAGGAGTCAACTTTCACAATCTTGTGCCAGGCAGAGTTCTTAAAAATATAATTAAAATCACGATGCATGACCAAAATGAAAACATTAATGACCCCGTTGAAATGAAAACTTTTTGTCCAGGGCCTGGTGTGGTATTGCATTCCCCCAAATATTGTGCATGCTAATAAACTTATCTGGGGTCAGAGACAGAACAGCCACAATATTAAACAGTGGTAGCACACGCCTTTAATCCTAGCATTCCAGAGGCAGAAATCCACGTGTTCAAGGATACAGCCAAGCATGGTGACTCACGCCTTTAATCCCAGAAAGCAAGCCTTTAATCCCAGGGAGTGGTGGTAGAAAGCAGAAAGGTATATAAGGCGTGAGGACCAGAAACTAGAAGCATTTGGACTGGTTAAGCTTTTAGCTGGTTAAGCATTCAGGCTTTTGAGCAGCAATTCAGCTGAGACCCATTCTGGATGAGGACTCAGAGGCCTCCAGTCTGAGGAAACAAGACCAGCTGAGGATCCAGCGAGGTGAGGTAGCTGTGGCTTGTTCTGTCTCTCTGATCTTCCAGTATTCACCCCAATAACTGGCCTCAGGTTTGATTTTATTAATAAGACTTTCTAAGATTCATGCTACAGTCTGGGGCTGTAGCTCAGTAGTAGAGTACTTGCCTCGTGTGTTCAAGGCCTGGGTTTAATACCTAGCACCCCGTGTGACGGTTAATGTTGATTGTCAGCTTGACGGGATCTAGAATCATCTTGGAGACAAGCCTGTGGGTGTATCCATGAGGAAGTTTCTAGGTTAACTGAAGTGAGAAGACCCACTCTGGGTGTGAGTGGCACTGTTCTATGGGTTGGGGTCCCAGATGGAATAAGGAGAAAGCAAATTGAACACCAGCATTCGTCTCTCTCTGCCTCCTGACTGTGAATGCAAGGTGACCAGCTGCCTTCAGTTCCTTCCATTATGTCGGGCTACACCTTTAAACTGTGGAGCCGGAATTCACCCTTCTGTGATGGTTACCTTTAATTGACACATCTTGACATAACCTAGAATGACCAAGAAGAGAGATGTAATGAGGAATTGTCTACATTGGGTTGGCCTCTTAACTAAGTTATTTGATAATGGAAGACTCAGCCTCCTATGGGTGGCACCATTCCCTAGGCAGGGGCCCCGGGGCGGGGGAAGGGGTCTTGAACTGCATAAGAGTAGAGAAATCCAGCTGAGTACGAGCAAGCAGCATGCTTGTGTCTATTTCTCTCTGCTCCTGACTGTGAATGCAATGGCCCCGCCATTGTGCCTGCCCCGCCCCCCGCCCCCAATGATGGGCTGTAACCCGGAATTGTGAGCTGAAACAAACCTTTCTTCACTGAGTTGCTTTGTTGGGATGGGGTGTGATTTTACCAATACAACAGATACCGGAACACCTTAGTTTCTTAAGATGCTTTCCCCAGGTATTTTGTCATAGCTAGAAAAGCAACCCCTCCCCACAAAAAAAAGAACCATCTTTTGTTCCACAGGGAACATTAAGAGAATAAAAGAGACAAGCCTCAAGCTTAGGGCCTCCCTAAACGAAGAATGGTAGGCAACTAAGGAAAGCTGAGAGCCGGAGACAGGATGAACTCCCCGACTGGTTGTCTACTATTAAGTGGCCAGCCCGCAAATCATGTTCTTAGAAGTGACACTGAATGGACGGAGTGGGATAACAATGAAAGAAACAGAGACCATGAGTTTGAGAGGGAGCAAGTGGGAACATGGGAGGAGTCGGAAGGGGAGAAATGACATGATTATATTTTAATTTAAAAAAAGTTAATTTAAAACAAAACAAAAAGTCCCAGAAACTTGGGGTAGATGCTACATAGAAGACAACATGTGAGTAGCTAAGTAGCTTCAGAAACATGCTTAAGAGTAACATTAGTAATGCGAGCTACAGCCCGGTGAGACATGGCGGCTGCTGTGTAATCTTAAAGGCACAGCACCAAGTGCTGTGAAGAATGTGGAGAGCAGGGCTCATCATCCAAAGGATGGAAATGACACAGTTGGCCTGGCCCAATGACATGGCAGCTTCCTTTCCGTTGTCATTGGTTTGGTTTAGTTTGGTTTTGAGAGACGGTCTAGCGCTGTCCAAGCTGGCCTTGAACTCTGTAGTAGACCTTCAACTTCCAAACTTTCTGCCTCTGCCGTTCCTAGTATTGCAGGCATGCACCACCACACCTGGTTTCTATGGCGCTGGGAATAAAAACCAGGACCTCATGCACACTAGGCATCTGCCCACTGAGCTACACCTCCAGCCTTGGTGGGGCAGTTTCTTTCAAAGTCAAATATACACTTCTCACAAGGCTCAGCCTCTCCATGCCTAGCAATCTGCCTGAAAGAAATGGCAACCCACGTGAACAAAAAGATTCATAGCCAAACCCCATAGCAGTAGGATTCAAACACAGAAACTACCCCAGTACCCATCCATGTAAGAACGAGCATGACATATGTCTTAATCAGTGTTCTATTGCTGTGAAGAGACACCATGGCCCCAGCAACTCTTGTTTTTAAAAAGGCATTTAATTGGGGCTTGCTCACAGTTTCAGAGGTTTAATCCATTATCGTCACATTGGGAAGCGTGGTGGCAAGCAGACAGACATAGTGCAGGAGAACAGCTGGGAGTTCTACGTTCAAGTCCACAGGCAGCAGGCAGAGAGAGAGAGACAGAGACAGAGACAGAGAGACAGAGACAGAGAGAGAGAGAGAGAGAGAGAGAGAGAGCCACTGGACCTAGCTTGGGCTTCCTAAATCCCAAAGCCAACCCCCCAGGGACATGCCACAACTACTCCAATGAAGTCACACCTTCTAATCCCTGTCAAGTAGTGCCATTCCCTAATGACCAAGCATTCATATATATGGAACCTGTGGGGACCATTCCCATTCAAACCACCACAGTGTGTCCATCATAGATGCCTCAGCCATAGAAAAGAGTGGACCATTGCCATGAACTTCACATGGAAGCATCTGGAGAAAATTATACTAGACTAAAAGTTAGTCTAGGCTAGACGCTAAAGACAACACGTAGAGAACTTCTTTAGTGGTTTTTCCTCCAAAAAGCAAATTTTCAGAGGCAGCAATCAAACCAATGAATGTCGGGGGTTTGGGAGTAGATAACTGTGACAATAGCTTTACAATGTAAATCTCCCCGTTTGTCCAAAAACAACTAAACTTGCAGTTTCTGTGTTGAGCATCTTTGCAGCTGGAAGCATATGTAAAAACACAATGCTATTTCTCAAACCTACGTAAGCTGCAAAGAATCTTTGTTCAGGACTGGTTTCTCTTTGGCCATTAGCCAGAACTGGACATGCACTATTATTAAAGAGGCTTTTATCATATTATTCCCTGAGTGCTTTGAGTAAACTCTCATTGTGGCGCTGTAACTTGCCATAACATCAAGAGACTGAAGATTAAAACATAGGGTAGTATCAATTGATGTAGAAAGTGCATTAGACAAGATCCACTGCCCAGAAATTAGGGGAAAATAAACTCAGCTCCTAGAAATCTGGGAATCAGGGGAGATTTTTCTCCACTTAGTCAAAATGGTTTACAAAAGAAAAGAGTCTGCAGCTACCATCATGAGGTTGAGATGAAGAGAAAGTCAAGGACAGCCTTGGTCACCATGAGTGTCCCAGTCTCTCTACTGGAAATCCTTACCAGGAAAATGAGACAAAAACACACGGAGTGTGTGTCCTCAGAAAGGAAGAAGCAAAACTATCCTTGCTCAGAGGTGGCATCATGGCCTAGAAAATCTAAAAAAAATTATACTAAAAAAAATCCTTCTAGAACAAAGAAGTAAGTACAGCAAAGTCACAGAATACAAGGTTGCTATCAGAAATCAATTATTTTCTGTATGCCAGGAATGAATAATTGAAATTTTAAACATATACACACATATGGGCATATGTGTATATATTTAAATATCATTTATAATAGCACCAAAAATAAAGTACTTAGATATAAATCTAACAAAACACATATAGCAAATACATGTAGAAAAATACAAAACATGAAGGGAATTCTCAGTTATCTAATCTATATCTAAGTTTCTCTCAACTTGAGATATAGATTTCATGCCACCCCAAAGTCCCTATAAAATAGTTTGTAGAGATCGACCAACTGATTTTAAAATTTATGTGGAAGGGCAAAGGACCAAGAGTGGCCAACACAGTGTTGAAAAAGCCAGAAAAGAATTAGATGAGAGGATGGGGTGAAGCCAATTCCAAGGCTGCCTATAAAGCTATGGTAATCAAGACAGCGAAGTTAGACACACAGATCGATGATCCAGGTCAGAGAGCCCAGAAACAGACACACAAATATAGTCGACACATTGTTGTTGTTTTTTAACAGAGGAGTGAGACAATTTAACAGAAGAAAGATGGTCTTCCCAACAGACTCTGCTGGAATAGCTGGACCCCAAAGTAAACACGATGGAAGGCAGCTCAGTGCAAAGTTTAAATCTGTCACAGAAATTAATCCATCCTGAGCACAGAACTAAACGTCCAAGTGCAAAACGCAAATGTAAGCATTTTAAAAGGCCATGTGGTAGAGGAGTCCAGGTACATTTATAGACTCAACATCCAACATGGGGCACTTTGGGGGAGGAGCAAGCTGGAACCTATCAAAACAGAAACCTTCAGGCTGGGAACAGGGCTCAGGGCAGAGCGTCTGGCTGATACATCCACAGCTTCAGATTCCATCCTCAGCATCGAGAACAAACAAACAAAATTGCTGTGCCAAAGACAGCTTAAAAATAAAAATCATCCAGGCATGGTGGTGCATGCCTTTAATCCCAGCAATTGGGAGGCAGAGGAAGAAGGATCTCGGTGAGTTCGAGGCCAGCCGGGTCTACACAGTGAGTTCCAGGCCAGCCAGAGCTACACAGAGAAACCCTGTCTCTGAAAAAGAAAAAGGAAAAACTCATCAATGCATGTGTGTGTGATTACAAGTGCATGCATCACACTTGAGTAGAGGTCAGTTCTCTCCTACCACCTGGTGGGATCTGGGAATCAAACCCAGGTCACCAGGGTAGTGCTCAAGTACCTTCTGAGACATTTCACCTGCCCCCCTTTCTGCTCCCAAAAAGACAATTAAAAAGATTTGAACAGACACTTCACAAGATGCAGGATGGACAGCAAGTGTGTGCAAACTTTTTTTTTCTTTCTGTCAAGGGAGCTAAACAATCAAACCATTAGGTAGCTGCACATACCTGTTAAAAAAGCTAAAATGAGCAGGTAGCCCAATAGATGCTGTTCATTCACTGTAGTGAATGCAAGTTGTATAAGTGTAAGTTTTTATCCCACCAGCAACTCCCAAATAACTGGCAGCTGCTTCCCAAATTACCACACAGAGGCTTATAAATCATAAATGCTTGGCCAATAGCTCAGGCCTATTACTAACTTGCTCTTATACTTAAATTAATCCATAATTCTTTTCTATGTTTAGCCACATGGCTTGGTACCTTTTCTCAGTGGGTATTCTCATCTTGCTTCCTCTGTTTCTGGATGGTGACTCCTGACTCCACCCTTCCTCTTCCCAGTATTCTTAGTTTGATTGCCCCAGCTATACTTCCTGCCTGGCTACTGGCCAATCAGTGTTTTATTAAACTAATTGAGTGACGAATCTTTACAGTGTACAAGAGGATTATTTCACAGCACAACTGGGCTTTTGTTGTTTGTTTGATTGTGTTTTTTTTGTTTGTTTGGTTGGTTGGTTGGTTGGTTTTTTGTTTGCTTGCAGAGCTGACTTGGAACTTTACCATAGGACTAGGCAGTCATGCTGTTATGAAGCAAATTCTTCAAGGCTCAAGGATCTTTAAGACCCAGGAAGCTCTAAAGGGATGCTCATTGAGACTCAGGCTATGGGCCAGGTGAGGTGGCACAAGCCTTTAATCCCAGCACTCAGGAGGCAGAAGCAGGTGAATCTCTGTGAGTTCCAGGACAGCCTGGGCTACATAGCGAGTTCCATGATAGTCAGATAGAGAGATCATATTTAAAAAAAAAAAAAAGACTCAGGATGTTCTAAAGGGAGATTCCTTAAGATTCAGGAAGTGAACAACTCAAAAGGCCCAGGAAGACCCCAGAACTGACCAGGTGTACAAGGCTCCCCTTCCCCAAACTTAGTAAATCAGGAGTGCTGAGAGTCGTACCAGCGGAGTTGTCTGACAAGGACACCCGACCTCTCAAGCTGCTTGAAAGTTGTGCAGTGTGCTCTAGATTCCCAGCTTTTGTGAGCTGTCCCCCACGCAGAGGTGGGCTTTGTGATGCAGCTGTCTTTGAGTGATTTCTGCTCTTGTAAATTACCTCTCAATGATATTCCTGTAAGTAATCCCAATAAAGCTCATTGGTTCTCCAGTGGGACTTTGGTGGTATCCGTACTTTGATCTATTTTTTGCTCTCCTATAAGTAGACATTTGTTCACGTGTCCCAGGGAAAGAGTCACACAATATATGCTCAGAGGTGTTTACCTGGCTGACCTAAAAACAGATGTCTGTACAAAAACATTCATGCAGATGTCTGTAGCCACTTTATTTATAATTTTCCAAACGGCAAGCCATTAAGATGGACAGTAAGGTGCCCATACAATAGAGTATTGCTCAATAGTAAAAATATGAATGTTCTAGAAAACTCTGTAAGAACAATGATACATTTTAAATATGTGTTGCTAAGAGGAAGGAGCCTGTGTGAACAGTGTACTCTCTAATTGCATTTTCAAGACATTCTGGAACAGACGTGACAGTAGAGGGGATAAACAGCCTGGCTTCCTGATCAGACACACCTGCGCATCTCAAAAGCATGTCAGACTTACCCGGTCCAGGATGCAGTGCCCCGACTTGGCCTTCACACCTGCTCCTCTGCTGGCACTGTGTCCTCAGATGGCTCTGCTGTCACTCATTCAGTAACCCAAATTGGAAACAGGGTATCTTCACCTTGACACTTCCCTCCCGTTTACCTGGAACACACTGTCTTGTCGCAAAGCATGCCCATAGCAGTCCCTAAATGTCTCTAAACCTGACTGTCCCCTGCTGTACTTCGGCATTCACTTGCCAGAAAGCTCTACAGTCTCCTGTCTATATAGTGGTGTCATAACAGGGTCCCTGTCGTCTCTCTGCTCACCCCCTCCAGCTTGTTTCTGTTTGCCAGCCATCACGATGGTAAAAGAGCTGTTCTAAGCATACCACCCCCAATGACAGCATCTCACTTCCCCTGTGCTGGCATCTGAAACTTCACAGCACCCAGCCCAGAACCTTCTAGGCCCTCTGTAGCCACAACTGCCTACCTTCCGTGACTGACCATACTGTGCTCTCTATCACCCCATAGCCTCCATGTTTGCAGTTCCCTCTTCCCCGGCCAGCTGTCCCTAAGTCCCCACCAAGGTCAGCTGTGATCAGGAAAATAAAAGAACCCAGCAGCTGTAACACTGCCGCTCTGCTCCAGACACACAAGCAGCTTCCAAAGCAGTGGCGACAGGGATGGAGATATAGCTCAGTTGGTAGAGTACTTGTCTAGACTATACAGAGCCTGGGTTCAAGCCCCCAGGGTCACACAAAAACCAGGCAAGGTGACACACATCTATAATCCTATACTTGAGAGGTGGAGCCAGGAGATGCACAATTTAACGGTTCTGATTCTCACTTCATGGTGGGCTGAACACCAGCCTGGGAGACAGGAGACCCTGTCTCAAAAATATTAATTAGTTAATTCATTAATTAGGGAGAATGACCTTGGGTTAGATAAGTGTTATAAAGAAAACTGAGGTCCTCTCTGTTAGGATTCTTGGTCTTGTTAATAAAGGAATTGAAGAATAGACTCAAAAGGGAGCTCAAGGACAATTTTGTTAGTTTTCAAGAAGAACCATGGAGCAGGCAAGCTGTCAATCTCAGTAGCTGCCTGGAGGAGGAAGACAGAGAAGTGAGAAAGCCATGCTGTTGAAGTTAAACCAGGATGTATCAGCAATGGAAGTCAGTCACATGGGGGGGGGGGCTTCATAGAAAAGAGGAAAGAAACCCAGTGTGCCGGGGGACGTGGTTAGGAAAAAGACAGAAAGAGAAAAGGGAGACGTTACACTTCTCCGAAGAAAGCCTGAGAAATGTGGGCAGGCTGAACAGGGCTGCACACCACAGCTCCATAAACATCCCTCTGTCCCTGGGAGGAAAGCCCATTATTGTGGTGATACTGTGTTCCCCAAAATATTGTGCACCCCAATAAACTTATCTGGGGTCAAAGAACAGACGTAGAGGCTAGAAAATGGTGGCACTCACACCTTTAATCCTAGCATTCCAGAGGCAGAAATCCCTCTGGATCTCTGTGAGTTCAAGGCCACATTGGAAACAGCCAGGCATGGTGACATATGCCTTTAATCCCAAGAAGCGAGCCTTTAATCCCAGGGAGGGATGGCAGAAAGCAGAAAGATATATAAGGCGTGAAGACCAGAAACTAGAAGCATTTGGCTGGTTAAGCTTTTAGGCTTTTGAGCAGCACAGTCCAGCTGAGATCCATTTGGATGAGGACTCAGAAGCTTCCAGTCTCAGGAAACAGGATCAGCTGAGGAATTAGCAAGACAAGGTGGCTGTGGCTTGTTCTGCTTCTCTGATCTTCCAGTGTTCACCCCAATACCCAGCCCGGATTTGTTTTTATTAATAAGACCTGTTAAGATTCATGCTACACATTATCTCACTAAAGGGCTAATTACCCCTCTCTTCTCTTTAGCAGGACCTTCCTGGGGGTGGGCCCTTGGCCAGGTGATCAGCTGAGCCCAAGAGGAATGCTGGATCTCCATCCTCAGGTAGATTTTATTCTTCTCGCTAGGAGATAGCTTTCCCTGAATGGACCTTCAATGCCGCTGTGATGTTTGGGTGGCATGAGCACCTGCTGCTATCAAAAACTATAACATGGTGTGGTGGTTTGAAAGAAAATGGCCCCCAAAGGGAGTGGCACTGTTAGGAGGTGTGGCCTTTGTTGGAGTGTGTGTGGCCTTGTTAGAGGAAGTGTGTCACTGTGGAGGCAGGCTTTGAGGTCTCCCATATACTCAAGCCACACCCAGTGTTTCAGACCACTTCCTGTTGCCTGCAAGATGTAAAACACTCAGCTACTTCTCCAGCACCACGTCTGTAGCACGAATCCTAATTGGTCTTAATAAAAACCCGAAGCCAGATATCGGGGTAAATGCTAATAAAAGATCAGAGGAAACAAGCCACGGCCACTTCCCACCACACCACTCCTCTGCCAAAAAGGGGAAGATCCTGTCTCCACGAATCCTCAGACTAAATGCCCTGAGTCCTTAGCTGAATGGGGGACCCAACTCCTGTCTCCTTCCATCTTATATTCCTTTCTCCACCCAGCCATATCATTTCCTGTCTCAACCTTCCTAGTGCTGGTATTAAAGGTGTGTGCCATCACCACCTGGCTATGTTTCTCTTTTAGACTGAATTAATCCCATGTAGTCCAGGGTAGCCTTGAACTCACAGAGATCCATCTGCCTCTGCCTCCCGAGTGGATTAAAGGTGTGTGCCACCACTGCCTGGCCACTATGGCTAACTCTGTGACTGGCCTCAATGGCTACCTCTGTGTTTGATCTTCAGACAAGCTTTATTTGTTAGAGCATATACAAAGTATCACCACACATGTCTGCCTGCATGCCGCCATGTCTCACCATAATGACAATGGACTAAACCTCTGAAAATGTAAGCCACCCCAATTAAATGTTTTCCCTTTATAAGAGTTTCCATGGCCATGGTATTTCTTCACAGCAGTAGAAACCCTAAGACACATGGCATTGACCCCTCCTCACCTGCAGACTCTGGGTGCACCTGTAACTCTTTTTCATTCATGGATTTTTAAGAACCATAGCTTCAAAGGCCATCATATCCTTGTGTTACCCAGCAGCATCCACAAGCTCCATCCTATAAAATACATACAGTCGTAGGAGAAGCGGGCAGAGTGGCTGGGCCACTCCCATCT
Source organism: Peromyscus californicus insignis (assembly GCF_007827085.1). Taxonomy (NCBI): domain Eukaryota; kingdom Metazoa; phylum Chordata; class Mammalia; order Rodentia; family Cricetidae; genus Peromyscus; species Peromyscus californicus. Next base: position 23,055,969 of record NW_026294573.1, on the reverse strand, counting down.
CTCAGCACCCCCTATTTCCAGTCATAGTCCGTGGCTTCTCTAGGACTTACTTCAGAGTCAGATTTTCTCAGGCGTAGAAGCTCCTCACACTGCCCAAGGCATCAGCTCTCCAGCTAAGCCCTGAAATACTTGCTCTCTGGGAGAGCTGGTGGTTCCTTTTCCTTCTGAACATTCTTCTTATCCATGTTTGTCCCCACAGCACCGTGCACAGCTTCTTAGAGTAGCCTGGAAAGTGCTCCCGGGATTGTGCGGAGCTGGGAAGGAAAACGGAGGCTGTTTTGAAGAGCTGCACTGGAGCATGAAAGAAACGTGTTTATAAATCAAAATCAACTGCCCAGGCCCCGGAGAGCACAGCCCTTCAGGGAAGGGGCTGCAGGCTCTATGTGAGTTTGGGCTTTTTTCATCACAAATAGTTCTTATTTGCAGGGCCGGTTTCACAGGCATCCCTATGTGTGGACGTTTATAGGGGCCTTATATGATTTGGGTAGAGAGGAGGGGAAGGAGGAAGGGGGAGGGTGAGAGAAAAGAAGACAGACAACTGCTGAGGAAAGAGGAGGGAGAGAATGATGGAGGGTGGAAGGAGAGGAAGGGAAGGGAAGGGAAGAAGGGCAGCAGTTAGAAGTCAAAATCAAGGAGGATTGGGATGAGATGTTGGTTGTTTTGCTTGTTTGTTTGTTTTAGGTTTTTTGTTTTGTTTTTTTGTTTTTTTGTTTTTTTGTTTTGTTTTGGTGTGTGTGTGTGTGTGTGTGTGTGTGTGTGTGTGTGTGTGTGTGTGTGTGTGTCTTGGTCATCCCCCTCTCTCTTCTCTCTTTCTGACATAAATTGTCCCATCTACCTTCCTCAATCTTCCCACTAGCTGGAATCACAGGCCAGCACCACCAGGCCCAGCTTGAGATGTGAATTTGAGAGTCGCGAGCATGTAACAGAAGAGAAGCCATGGATCTGAGGAAGTCTCCTGAGGAACCAAGGCTGGCAGGTCTGCAGATGGAGGGGCCAGAAGGAAGGAGCAGGAGGGAGGCCTGGGAGAGACCAGGACACCAGAAGGTCTAAGTGTCTAGAAGGGAACAGACCTCAGGCAGAAGGGATGAGAAACCATGCCAAGTGCCAGTAGTCCACATGTCACTAAATGTTGACCAAATGCCAAGGTTGTTGGTGACCTTGCAGAGGATGGCGGGGCATAAAGCAGACAGAGTGAAGAGAGAGGGGAAGAGATTAGAGGGGGCAGAACGGTGAGGCTTTTGTTTTGTTGGCAAAGGAAGCTGGGGGAGCCCTGGGGTTTGCTACAGATTTGCTTGGATTGCAGTGTGTTTGGAATGTAATGGGAACGATTCAGGGAAGGGAGACAGAAACACTGACCACAAGGCAAGAAGGAACAGGACCCTGCACCCAAGTGGCCGTGAACAAGGCCCTGGGGAATCCATGTGGGCAGAGGGTCTCAGCCCTTGAGAAACACCCCAGAGCATCTCCCAGGGATTTATCTGTGCACAAACTGATATCGTGGACATCTTCATTGTACTGTTCGTATCCTTTCAGGAGCAGCTTACGTTATTCAAAAACACATTATGGGCACTCTCCCAAGTCTGAGCCTAGAGGCCAAACTCAATCATTTTAATGGCCGCTTAGTATGAGATAGGTTCGGATGTGCCAACATTTAGGCAACTAATCTAAATGATGGACGTGTAGACGGGTCGGGTTTCAAGTTGCTAGTAACACTGGATGAAGATCCTTGGGGAGTTTTATACTCTTGAGTATTTCTGAATGATCGACTATTACAAGCCAGGGCAGGCGTTCCTCACATTTCGAATTTGGATAGAGTGTCCTCCACCAAGGTTACCCTAATGAACATTCCAATAAGCAAGAGGCCCGAGAGGAAAGGGAAGCTGGAGTAGAGGTAGATGGACTGTGGACTTCTGACAGGAGGCTTGGACAAAGCAGGTCTGTCAGAAACACAATGATCTCAACCCCCCCTCCCCCCCCCAACCCCTGGCGCTATGAGGATGTTCTCACCAAGCTGGACTGGGCACAGGAGAGGCAGACAGGGGACAAGGATGAGAAAGGCAAACAGAAGGAACAGGAGGACAGATGTGGGACCCTGCAGGGTGTGCAAGGGGCACCGCATTCAGGTGCTGGCAAGGCAAGGTAAAACATATGCTTTGGGGTCCTAGACCAGCGACTTCCTGGTCACAACAGGAAAGGTGTCCTTGTGCAGATCTGAGGACACAATGGGAACATGAAGATAAGACTGGAAATGCGGGGACAGAAGCTGGTGGCTGCCTGGTGACAGTCACCTCCCTGCTTTATAACCAACGAACCCCTATTTTGTTGAGGATAATACTTTTTTTTCTGCTTTAAAATGTTCCATCCCTGGGCCCTCTGTAGGCATTCGCATGACAAGGTGTAACCAATGAGATGTAGAGTACTATCTAGCTCAACCCGAGGCCAAGGAGGCAAAAGCAGCCCGCCCCGGAAAAGCCCAGTTAGACTGGAGCCTGCTGGACTGGGTGATGCATGAGCTCATATTGATCTAGGAGAAGAGGCCCAATGCAGAGTGCCTACGGGACCCCAGAATGATCCATGCACACTGAGGGTACAGAGGGATCAAAGAAGGACAATGTGGTCCCAACCCTTTGAAATGAAAGCCCCTGTCCTGCATGCAGGGAGGCTGGGGGCTGGTCCTGACCTCCGACAGGTCAGCAGCATGGCCTTGGAGCAGGCCCAACCGATCTCTGGCCACGCTCCTGTGCCTCGTGTTGCAGTTGGAGAGTGACTGTGCCTTGTAGGACAACACTGTTCAAGGGAGGTGGTGTCACTGTGTGAGTACTGGGCTTTAGGATGTTGACAGTCCCAACCAAGGCCACAGGATGGCTGCTTGGGGCTCTGCAGCCAGCAAGGCCCATGGTGTGGTGGGAGAGCTTAAACTAGGAGTCAGCAGCCTTCCCACCCTGCTGTCTGCCTGCCCCTCCTGGGCCTTGGTCTCTAGTTATCCAATGCATGGCTCCATCTTTGTGCTCTTTGGGGTTTACTTTCCTGGCTTCGCAGACCAGAAGGAAAATGGGTAGATAGAGGAGGCAGAGATTGGGGCCACCTCTACCATCAGTAATACGAAGAGTGAGGAGCCATAGGACCCTCCAGGAAACAGCTCCAGATCTGTTAGACACAGCTACTGTGACAGCATCTGCCTATGCAGGGAGTCTGTGAACAGCCCAGAGAGGTGACCAGGTGACTCACGGCAGGGTGCTCTCTGGCCGTAAAGACTGTCTTGCCTGAGTCCAGCAACAAAGAGTGCTCCTTGTATTTTTCTAAGTCTATAAAGGCTCTGAACAGACAGATACCTGCTGGGATAGACTTTGGGGAGACCTGAGTCTTCCAATAATAAGCTTTGTGACCCCTCTGCGTCTCTGTAGCCTATAATTGGGAAGGCATTGGACCAAGTGCCTATGAAGGTTCTTCCAGCTTGGCACTACAGGATTCTGGAGTTAAGATAGTAGCAGCTACAATCTTTTTGGATGACTGGGGAGCTAAAATGAAGGCATCCAGGCACTTCAGATCTTGATTTCATTTCAAGTGCTTGTTTTTCTTCTTTAAAAAAAAAGGAATATCTTTTATTTAATCTTTTGAGAATTCCATACCTGTAAACAATGTGTCTCAATCATAGCTTCCTCCAACTTCTCCCTCCCACTCCCCTCAGGTACCTCAACACACATCCTCCATCTTCTCATCTCTCCCTCTATGTATTCATTTATTTATTTCCCCACTGAGTCCCATTAGTGCTGCCTGCTGGAATGTGGGCTGGTCTTGTTTGATTGATGTTGTGCAAGTTACTGCAGCTGCATGAGTACATGATGCAACAGCCGTGTCAAATCCAGAAGTCTGTGCATGGCGGCGCGCATGCGCGCGCGCGCGCGCGCGCGTGCGCGCGCGCGCACACACACACACACACCCATACACCATCTCTTACATCTTTCCAACACCTCTTCTGCTGAACCTTGGGGCCTAAGGATTTGATACCGGGCTGTCACTTATTCTTAGCCCTTGGACCAGTTATGAGTGTCTGCATTAACTCCTGCCCACTGCAAAAAGAAGCTCCTCTGGCCACAGTTGAGGGCACCTCTATCTGTAAGTATAAGCATGAATATTTATAAGGCACTTTGGCAACATGTCATTTAACAAAAACAACAAACAGTACTAGGTTCCCCTCTAGAACTTACGACCTCCTGAGCCTCGGGCTTTTGACCAGGTTTACAGTATCAGGCATGAATCACTTCCTGCCAAGCAGGTCTCAAATCTAGTCTCAAAAGCAGTTGGTTGTTTGCATAATCTTCATGCCACTATTGCAGGAGTGGGCGGGTCAGTACTGTAGCGGGCCGCCCGCTGAGTAAGACGGTTGATGACTTTTCTGCTCCAGTGGCCTGTATAGAGTCTTCCAAGTCTATGCTAGCTGGCCAGTAAAACTGAGGTTTTCAGGTCAGTTCCAACTTTATTTCTCTATGTCCTAGAGCCAAAGTATACTGTATCTTCACAACAAAGTCTTACCATCTAGTACAATGGTCAGACAAGAGCATCAGCAGTAGCCTGTGTTGTTGTTGGGGGCTTCTGGGGCTTGCCCGGCCAATAACTGGTATGGAGGTATTCACATCTGACACTGAGATTTTCATTTAATAGCCCATGTCTTCTGAGAGAAGTATTGTTCACTCATGCAGAACACCTGTGTTAAAACTCCTTTTTAAAAACGTATATTTGGTGACCCGTTCCCACGCCTTCTCTCCCCTTACCCTTTATTTCTGTGCCTGACAATTTTGTCCTCTACCTTCAGCCCCGAAGAGGCTGTCTGTGACTTTTGTCGCTCAGAACCTTCACCTAGAACCTTCTCTCTCCTACTCTCAGCCTGCTCTGCTCAGGCAATGGTTAACCCCTGGGTCCCCAGGATGGCCTAGGATTGCCTCATTACATTTAGCAGACTCGCTCTAAGGGATTGGCTCCGGGATAGGATATGGTCAGTGGGAGTCAGTGTAGGACAGTCCCTGAGCCTTTAATTCTAGGAAGAGCAAATCCCACCCAGAACCATCCCATCTACCCCCCAAGATGAAGACAATCACCCTCCAAGGTAATTCTGTTCGTTGATTAACTTAACAATGTATCAGGCCACCTTGTCGGACAGATCTGAGCTGAGACCATAATAGGCCACGATGGGTAGGACCACACCTCAGCCAGGTGTGCGCACTGCTTTCCCTCTACTTAAACCCGGACCCTGAAGACGGACTCGGGGGTCACTGGATCCCTTCACCTGTTCCTCTTCCCACTGAGGCCACCCTGAGTAAAACTCTCTCTGCTTCTCACAGTTGCCTGTCTCTTTAATGGGCGCCCAGGGGTGGGTAGGGGAGTCTGGCCTGTTGAGGGCATCCAGAGCCTTAAAATCTATGCTGACAGCTCTGGTCCTTGGTCCTGAGCTGAGCCCAGCACAAAACTTTGCTGTCTCAGCCTCTGCTCCCGTCCGTGGGTCAGGTTCACACCCTGTTGCCCCTTTTCTTCCCATAGAAGAAGCTGCTGGAACCACCCGGTAATGACACCTCCAAGGGCAAGGGCACATGAGTGTCAGACTCTAATGGACCGAGCAGCCCTGTCACTGGCAGACCCAGAGTAACAAGGGCTCTGGGAAGCTGCTGAGTCAGCGCCACGGCTCCTGCTGCTGGCTTGCCTTTCCCAGGCAGAAGGCAGCTGGAGCTGGAGGACCACTGGGTCTCTTTAAAAGGGACCAGGCGAAGAAGTGGCAGGACTCACACAGAACCCTTTAGAATCAAAACCCAGCACAGAGGGGTTTTCAAAGTGACTTTGTTCTGCGGATGTGCAGATTAAGCTCAGAGAGGGCAAGCAACTCAGCGCAGATTGCACAGTAGTGTAGACAGAGTGCTGGATCTCCCAAGGCTGAGTTCATTGCTCCCTTCCCCTTGCCAGCCTGGCCTCCAGGTCTTTCCTCAGAGGGGCCTTGACTTTCTCTGTGCCTTACCAGTGGTTCCGAGTCAGTCCTGGGAAGCCCCTCCCACACAGTCTTTGTTGTCTCCAATCTGACTGTGCTGATGTCCCAGTTACTAGTCAGTGGCTCCGGTCACTCTCCTTCCGTCAGCCTGTCCCTCTGCTGCAGGCACAGGGCATACATGGATGAACTTTGGGGCAACCACTGCACTCTACTGCCCAGAGTCCCCTCTGAGCCCTACAGTTGATCCTATCTACTCAGGCCTTAGAGACTCATCTTTACCCCACTCAAGACGTGTCCCTCCCTATTTGCCTGCAAGGCACACCTTGTTCCCTCTTTTTGGTGGATGGAACCATGGACTGACCTGTCTGTCACCCACCTCTTCCCAGAGTCTGTAATATAGAGTCCAGTCTCTTCTCATCTCCAGCTGGGGTAGTGCCACAGTCATCTGGTCATAGCCAGGAATCTCACCTGTGGTTTATATCCCCCGCTGCTGCCCCATGGGCCCAAGGTATCTGCAGAGATGTGCATTTCCAATGGCTTCCAATCACATCCACTAAAATCTTCATCCACCCATCCTGGTTCATATCTACCTGCCTCATCCCATGGGTCCCACCATGTAAATGTCAGAGACTGTCTCCTGGAACCAGACACCATGGTGGCCACATGTAGACATCCTGTGGTGACCCAAGTTCTGTTCTTCAAGGGGCTTGTCTGGACACCAGCCATGGGGCACAGTCTACAGAAAGGTCTCTCTACTTCAAGCATTACAGCCATCGCTATATGCTGGTTATAAAGAATCATTCACAGAGGCTGGAGAGCCTTGGATGAAAATCTCCACAGTGGGGTTGCTGGGTACAGGCAAAAACACAAGGCCATCAGTTAACCATTTGGGTAAAACACCGTGACTGTCATGAGAATTTAATTAAACACTTACTTGGGTGAGTAACTGTGCGTGGAATTCAAGTGGGCAGGCTTCCTGGACTTCCTAAGAAGGGAAGTTGGAGGGCCCTGCTCCAGGTGCAGAGTGTGGATGGAATATGGACATGCCCCAGGTACCCAAAAGATGGAGATGGCTCACCTCTGCACACCAGCATGACTTCTGAGAGCCTGTGACATTTGGGATATGAAATTTGTCCTGCAAAAGGCTCATGTGGACAATGGACAGGCAGCAACAGCAGGACCAAGGATTCGTTAGAGGCCTGGACCTGAGGAGTACACTGCCTCGAGATCTCTCAGATGATCCTCAGGCCACACAGCCAGGTCCCACACACTCTGGAGTCTGGACCTCCCTCCTAACTCCACTCCCCACACATGTCTGTTGATGGACCTCCCTAGGCCTCCACCTTCCCAGATGCACCAGCACCCAAGTGACTCTATGGCTTGGTGCACAGACTCTCTGGAGATGCTCTATAGACAGGCCTCTACCCCCTCGATCTCCAGACCCCAGCCACTAAAGGAAGCCCCACTGTGGCCCTCTCCAGAGGGCTCCTTAGGAACCCACTGCCTACATCCTTTTGACCATTCCCCATGAGAAAGGTCTACTGCTTGCTGCCAAGCTGACATGCCTGACTCTGTCCCTGACTCATGCCACCAACTCTTGATCCTGAGCTCACACTGCCTCCCGAGAACCCTCCTCAGCCAGGGGCTTCTCTGTGGGTCAGTCCTGTCACACTGCCTACCAAACTGTGTGGCAGGCAGCTCTGATGCTGTGGGATCTGTGAAGCTGGTCCTCTGCAGCTGTCCTCCATCCTCATCTGTCTTCCACTGGCCCAGGGCTCACCTGCCCATCTGCTACTCTACCAGGACAATGCCTGAGAGAGCCGAGGGTCACGATGGTGACAGGGAGCACAGAAGGAAGCCCAGCTCACTCTCCACCCACAGGTGGAGGCTTTGGCGGATGTGGCCATGTGTGGCTCAACAGTGGTGTGGTGTGAAAACATGTCTGCCTCTATCAGGGCTATATTGGTGTCAAAACACTCTCCCACCCAGACCCTAGCAAGGCTCAGGACAGCTCTGGGGAGGGCAGGATGAGCCTCTTCCTCTGGAGCTGACTCTCTGGGGAAGCAGACACTGATATGCAGGATTACACCGAGAGGCCACAGAAGTGACACGTGTGATGTTAGAGGCCCGCATGGATTCACCATTCGTGGGGTGAAGGTGGGGTCCAGAGATCATCCTTTTCAGATATTCAGCCCTTCAGAGTGGGCACAGCCGGCCCTGGCATACATAGGTGGGCAGGACTTTGGGCAAATGGAGCCACCTTGGGTTTGTGGGTAACTGGATGGGGGCTTGGGAGGACTCACCTCGGTCCCATATCTGTATCTGGTGAGACATCTGAAATAGCCACGGTCCCCGTGGATAGAGGTCCCTGCACCCTCTTGAACTCAAATGTCGCCTCTCTCAGCCAATTCCCAGCAGATGAATGAAGGGAGGGGTGAAGAGAGAGTGGGAACTTATCCCTTTCTCCAAGAAGAGAACTGAGCAGGGGTGAGGACAGGAGCAAGAAATGTCACATGACCATCACACAGTGAGCACAAAGGTCCAGGACATCACAGTCCTCTGGAGAATGGAGATGCAGAAACCAGCAAGATGACAGTCAGAGGCACAGGGCACATGCCTCTTGCTCAGTCTTGGTAGAGACTCTTGTTTGCTTCATGGCCCGTGCTGTTTCTCCACTTGACAACAGTCAGTTCATTTAAGGCTCTCTGGTGGTCGCTTCGTGTCTCCAAAGTGTGATTTTCACAGGAAGATCGATTCCAAGAAGGTCCTTAAGTCTGTGCAACACAGCGTCATTAACCAGTGCTAAGTGGCCCATCATTCCCAGAGGGGCCTTTGCCTGAGATCCAGTGATGACAAAACTCTGCCCAGCCACCCCGTGGGGAGCCCTGGAGCCACACTTGCTGCAAGGTGTTTCTCTGTTTGAAATTCAAATTCATTTTGGAGACTAAAGGTCAAGGAATGGAAGGTCAGCCCAGATGTGCTCAACAGAAGAGACATTGCCCCCCAGATCGCCCCCCTGAAAAAGAGTTCCCTCTCCTTAAAGTGTGACTATGCTGGGACACTGAGCACCCCAGAGCCTCTTGTGATGTGACTCAGTTGTCCTCATAAGCGTGTGAACAGCATGAGTAGGGAAGCCGGGGTTGTCCCCATATGCCACGGGTCTCTGGTAAAGACAAGCCAGGAGGGGACTGTGATGTGGCAGAGACCCTTTCTGGAGGAAGAGCCCCAGGGGACAGCAAGAGGGAAAAGGCAGAGTCTCTCCCTCTGAGATGAATAGTGGGGAGAGGCTCCCAAGACTCAGAAGTGCTGACAGAGAGCGCTGCCGAGGGCCCATCTTGGAACAACACCCTCAATTAGTGTAATGACATCAGCCCCTTCCCATGAGGTGTCATCTGTGCCCAGCCCTACACTGGTGTTCCATAAACTCAGTTAGTGGGTGCCACAGTCAGCTTCAGCGGTCAACTTGACACACACCTAGAGTTATCTGTGAAGAGGGAACCTCAACTAAGGAATTGCCCAGGTCTGATTGCCCTGTGGCCATATATGTGGGGAAATGTATTGATTGTTGATTGGTGTAGAAGGGCCCAGCCCACTGTGGGCGGTACCATGCCTAGGCAGGTGGGCTTGGGCTATATAAGTCGCTGAGCAAGCTAGGGGAAGCAAGTCAGTCAGCAGCTTCTCTTCATAGTTCCTGCCTCTGTTTCCGCTCTGTCCTTCCTCAATGACAGACAGTTACCTGCAAGTGTAAGCATAAACAAACCCTTCCTTCCCCAAGTTGCTCTTGGGCATGGTGTTTATCACAGCAACTGAAAGCAAACTAAAACAGTGGGACTATAACCATTTCACAGATGTGCAAACTGAGACTCTGAAAGGGGACATCCTTTGCCCAGCAATACCCAAGTTACAATGCAAATCCAAGTCGCTTTGATGACAGAGTCCAAGATGAGCACAACTGTGACTCCCTCTGACTGGTCTTGAACACCCCCCAGGATGGAGAACTCACACCTTTCAGGGTAGCCAAGGCCCACTACCCATCTCAAGCAGCTTTGACCATTGGAAAGCCCCTCCTTCCATGGGACATACTAGAGATATCTAGTTTTAAATGAATCTGTACTTTTCAGTGGGGAAATCAACAGCCTATTGGGATTTGGTGTTTGGGTGAGTTGAGGCTATATATTGATTCAGGAAGGACTGACTGAGAACAGAATTACATCTGTGGCTGTGAATGAAGTCTATCCCTCTGTGGTGGTTTGCATGAGAATGTCCACCATGGGTTCAGATCTTTGAATACTTTATCTCCAGTTAGTGGCACTGTTTGGGGAGGTTTAGGAGGTGTGGCCTTGCTAAAGGAAGTATGTCACTGGGGGCAGGCTTTGAGGTTTCAAAGCCTCAAGCCATTCCCAATGTGTTCTCCTCTGTTTCCTGCTTGCAGTTCAAGAAGTGAGCCCTTAGTTTCCTGCCGCCACCGCCGCTTGCTGCCTTTGCTCTGCCATCATGGATTCTAACCCTCTGGAACAGGATGGCCAAATAAACCCTTTCTTCCATAAGCCGCCTTAGCCAGAGTGTTTCACCACAACAATAGAAAAGTCGCTAATACACATTCCTAGATTTTTCTCTAGAGTCTCTCATTTCTGATGCAGTTGTAAATACTTGGCTGCAACAGGAACTGTTTTTCAGTCATGTAGAGAAACATGGCTTTCTTCTGTGTTGACTTTGCAGCCTCCGACCTCCCAAAGCAACCTTAGTTCTAGTAACTCACAGATTGTGCTGGGTTTTCAACACCATCACTTTACCAGAAGCGACATGTTTGGCCTGTGTCTTTCTAATATGGATACATTTACTATGTTTTCACTTCCTTTCTAAAAAAAGATATCTCTATACTTATCCCATGTGCATAGGTGTTTTGCCTGCATCTATGTCTACGCACCGCATGCCTCCCTGATGCCCATAGAGGTCAGAAGAGAGCATCAGATCGCCTGGGATTAGAGTTCCAGAGGGTTGTGAGCCGCCTGGGTCCTCTGGAAGAGCAGCCAGTGCTCTTAACTGCTGAGCCGGCTCTCCAGCCCCTAGTCTTCACTTCTTACAGCACAGGCTAGAGTCTTTAGCACCATGTTGAAGAGAAGTGGAGGCAGCAAAGGCTGGGAGTGGAACATGTAGCTCAGGGGTGGAACACGTGCAAGGCCCTGGTTTTGATCCTTAGTGGGTAAATCAGAGTGTGGAAATCATATATTCTTATCTTGTTCCTGATTTTTTTTTCCAGAGCTGAGGACCGAACCCAGGGCCTTGTGCTTGCTAGGCAAGTGCTCTACCACTGAGCTAAATCCCCAACCCCTTGTTTCTGATTTTTTTCTTTTTTTTTTTTTTTTTTTTGGTTTTTTTCGAGGCAGGGTTTCTCTGTGTAGCTTTGCACCTTTCCTGAATCTTGCTCTATAGACCAGGCTGGCCTCGAACTCACAAAGATCCACCTGCCTCTGCCTCCCGAGTGCTGGGATTAAAGGCGTGTGCCACCACCACCCAGCTGTTCCTGATTTTTAAAAATTTTTATTTTTATTTTTAGTTATGTTTATATGGGCAGAGGTGATGTGCATGTGAGTGGGGGTACCTGTCAATGCCAGAAGAGGGTGCTAGGTCCCCTAGAAATGGAGTTTCCAGCAATTATGAGCCACTGTGGGTGCTGGGATCTGAACTCTGGTCCTCTGAAACAGTTATAACCACTGAGCTATCTCTCTAGTCACTTTTTCGGATTTTTCTGGAATATTGTTATGTGGCCACTGATTCATTCTGTGGTGTTCTTTATCAGTTGGCAGAATATCTCTCTCCCCTTCCTGGTGTGTTGAGAGCTTTTATGAGGAATCTAAATGATGAGTCACTACATGTTAACACCACAGCCAGAGCCCTTCCCGATGTGTACCTGTGGCCTGCCCTTTGGACGGGGGTTTTGCTGCTTCTCTCTCAAGAGGCAAGAAGACCTTCTCCCCCAGTTCTTAAGCCTGGCTTGGCCCTGTGATTTGCTTTGGCCCATAAGGAAGAAGCAACGTGCCAATTCTCAGTCATTTTAAAATATGCTCGATAGTTGCCTTAAGTATGATCATTGAGTAAAAATGATTGGCATAAAGTAGGAAGTGTATACAACCACAATCTTTAGGAAACAGCATGGGGCCTCCCACGGGACCACATGTGAAACACAAGGGTGGGTCGGGAGGTGGCAGTGGGGGTGAGGAATTGGTCCTGAGCCCGTATTAGGATTTTCATGGAGAGGACTGGGCAAAGTGGGTAGCTGTGATGAGTAAGCTTAGACTCCTATAGAGAAAGCATAACGCGTTTTCCTCAGAGGGGTGGTCCCTAGACATCTGATACCCAGCCCTGGCGAGAGGAGTTAGGAGGAGAGAAATGCTGACTTGCTGTGTGAGAGTCAGATAAAGGGGGCCATTGGAGTCTGGGCTCTAAGCTGGTTGTTTTATGTGACCAAGATGGAGAGCTATGTGCTGTTTCTGAACTAGCCAACCCTAGGAGGAGCTATCTCCCAAAATGGAGTTCCTGAATCCTAGAGCATCAAGACTATAGAAAGCACAGTGCTCGGTGGCAGAGCACTTGCCTTATGTGCATGCAGCTGTAGGTTCAATCCCCAGCACTGCAGGAAAAAAAAAAAAAGTAAACCCCAGCCGGGAGAGATGACTCAGTGGTCAGGCACTTACTTACGGTACATGCAGGAGGAGGATTTTCAATTCCAAGAACCTGTCATCTCAACACTCCTGCAACAAGATAGGAGATGAAGACAGAAGACCCTACCCACCCCTGTCCCCCTCCCCCGGAGGCTCCTGAGCCAGCCTGGAGAACACAACAGCAAAGAACAAAGAGACTTTGCCTCAAACAAGGTGGAGGGTTGTTCTCTAATCTCCAAATGCATACAAGCACATGCTGCTATTTCCCCATGAAAAGGAATCTTTGAGAAGATGGTAGTGGGGACTTTCAGAGACAAGGGCACACGTTGCCTTAAGCATCATAGACAACTTGTTGTGTTTGAAAGAGTTACACAAACACAAATATAAGGAGTTCTTGGAGGTCAGCCTACCCCCTAGGTTTTCCATTTATACAGCATTAGCCAAGAAAACAGATGAGAAATGGTAGAGGTCTCTAACAATAGCTCAGGACGATCACGATGTGTGTTACACTAAGAGTTCTACAGAAACATGCTGTGTGTATCTCTGGTCAAGGTGGCAGACTCTGCAGCTGGGCATGCGCTACTGATTTTGTGACATTTACCTGTGGGTCAGTGGTACTTGCCTCTCACCAAGGGAAGGAGCGGCTGTTGTAGGCATTGTTGGAGGTTTGAAGTAGTAGATCCCGTGGGTGGGGTGGGCGATCTTGGGGAAAGAAGCAGGAGAGGCAAGAGAAGTGGGTGGTCTTCTCCCTGGGGGCGGAAAGAGAGTTCAGTGCTACGAGGCAGACACCTCACAGGGGGAGCAAGAATCTTCGCCCACCTTTCAGCTAGTACAGATTACAGTAACCTCCAGCAGACTGTCACTTGAGTGTGGGAGTGTAGGGGTGGACTTCTGGGCAGAGAGGAAGCAATACACCAGAATCCTGGACTAAGCAGATGGCGAGCGGAGAAGCGGAATCCAATCCCTAATAGAAAAGAAAGAAAAACAAAAATGCCCCCGTCCTGTTAGAGCGGCTGGGAAAGCGGTCTGTGGGCTTGGCTGGCAGGGAGTGGGGGTGGGGAGAGGATAAAGACATCGCAGATGGTGAAGTTGAGATGATGTCCTGAGCTCCTGAGCCAGGGCAGTGTTATCTGAAACATGGGACTTAAGGAATCCTTTTGAGACAGGGTCTCACTGTGTAGTCCTAGCTGGCCTAGAATTCACAGATATTCTCTTGCCTCTGCCTCAAGACTTCTAGGACCAGAGGCATTCACTACTAAACCAGCTTTAAGAAATCTTTTTTGAGAGGATACTCACTCAGGTTACTGTTGGTCTCCGTGTTTGCTCTGTGTGGTTAAAACAATGACTTATGGGAAGGATTTGACTCTGTAGGTTATACACTACTGAAAAAGTCAGGTGTCGTGGCTCACATCTGTGAGGCTGAGGCAGGAGGACCGCCATGTGTTTGAGGCCTATCTGAGTTCCCTGTGGTGGTATTGTGTTTCCCCAAAATATTGTGCACCCTAATAAACTTATCTGGGGTCAGAGACAGAACAGCCACTAGATACAAAGGCTAGAAAATGGTGGCACTCACACCTTTAATCCTAGCACTCCAGAGGTAGAAATCCCTCTGGATCTCTGTGAGTTCAAGGCCACATTGGAAATGGCCAGGCATGGTGACACATGCCTTTAATCCCAGGGAGTGGTGGTAGAAAGCAGAAAGGTGTATAAGGCGTGAGGGCCAGAAACTAGAAGCATTTGGCTGGTTAAGCATTTGGCTGGTTAAGCTTTCAGGCTTCTAGCAGCAGTTCAGCTGAGAGTCATTCGGATATGAGGACACAGAGGCTTCCAGTCTGAGGAAACAAAACCAGCTGAGAAGTTGGCCAGGTGAGGTTAGCTGTGGCTTGTTCTGTCTCTCTGACCATCCAGAATTTCACCCCAATAACTCGCCCCGGGTTTGATTTTATTAATAAGACTCTCTAAGATTCCTGCTACAGTTCCCCACGGGCCTGGTCTAGGGAGCAAGACTGTCTCAAAAACCAAAATGAAATTGTGTAAGTGAAGAAGTAAAGCAGTGACCACATGCAGACCAGCAGCTGACAGAAACCGTGCAGCTGCACTTGACACTTCCGTTTGGATAGAAGCTTGGCAGCCCTAGGACCTGTGGAATGACCTATGGGCAGCAGACTCTGGGGTGGCATATGCATCGTCCTTCCAGCCTTCATGAGATGGGGAAAAGAAGGATTGCTGTGGGATGTTCTGTATGGCAAATGTGTTGCTGATTGGTCAATAAATAAATCACTGATTGGCCATTGGCTAGGCAGGAAGTGTAGGCAGGACAAGGAGGAGAATAAAGCTGGGAAGTGGAAGGCTGAGTCAGAGAGACACTGCCAGCCGCCATGATGAGAAACAGCATGTGAAGATGCCGGTAAGCCACGAGCCACGTGGCAAGGTATAGATTTATGGAAATGGATTAATTTAAGCTATAAGAACAGTTAGCAAGAAGCCTGCCACGGCCATACAGTTTGTAAGCAATGTAAGTCTCTGTGTTTACTTGGTTGGGTCTGTGGGACTGCCGGGTGAGAGAGATTTGTCCTGACTGTGGGCAAGGCAGGAAAACTCTAGCTACAAAAGATTGAAATGTTTATGGGTGGGTTAAGGCCCGGCACAGGGCAGACTCTGGGCTCTGGAATTTGTAAAGGAGTTATTTAAAAGGTTATGTCTCTCAATTAAACAGGTGATCTAATGGGGACCCATCAGGAAGAATAAAGTTCCATGGCATGCCTTTCTTAGAGCCTGCCAGCAGGTCTTTAGAAAGCTAAGTGTATGTCCTGGGTCCCACTAGTGTCTCTGCTCACTGATGCCAAGGAACATCACCTTAAGATCCGGCATGGTCAACATTAAATGAAACAGAAGTGATTTTGATTTATATTTTGAGAACCCATGAAACAAGTTATTCCTAGATTTTTTTTTAATCTTGAAGGTGACAATATTTAGGCAATGGCCCAATGGTTTATAAAACATTAAAGATAGGACCATTTATTGGCCCGGGCATGTGGTGCTAAGATGGCTGCCTGTTGTTTGGACACCTGTGATTTGTTCAGATGACCTTATACAGGACATTATCCCGGGCTCCACCAGTCAGGACCACAAACAGGACATCGCACCATCTGCAACCGGGTGATCCCAAGGAGCCCCCCAGGTAACTGAGGACTCTGGGGAGGTGCCTGGCATCTGAGAAGAGATTGAGGAATGACTGCCACTGGACCCCCACTGCCAGTAGGACCCAAATGTGATGTCCTGTCTTATGAGGGCTTCAGTAGCTATGACAGCTGTGAGTACTGTCCCCATGGTCCAGAGCCTCTTGGATACTTGTTCCACAAAGGCCCCTCGTTTCCAGAGCACCCCACCTGTCAGCCATTTGCTATTTCAATGACGTATAACACAGGGCTAAGAGGAACTGTTACTATAGTCAACGTCTTTGGACAGCTTTGACATAGACTAGTATTCCTGTGACTCTGGAAGCAGGAAAAGAGGAGGCCCAAATCTCTAACAAGGCAAGCATTCATGGCACCATGAAGGAATCTGTTGACTTTAACTTGGAAGCAATGTTTGTAATGAGGAATACCCCAACACCAGCATCCACACAGGACACGGATGTGGCCACCGTGTTCCTAAATGGGTCTCCTTAAAGGAGAGTGTCACCCATATCCATGCCTGCTGGTGACAGGTAGACCCAATAAAGATCCTGCCTGTAAAGACAGGGAGCAGTGGGAGAGCTGCCCTGGTCCCCAAGGGCATCCTGGAAGAGGCATGTCATGTCACTTCAGAGGCCAAGGCCACAGCCACATGGCTGTTAACGTTAGAATGTGGCAGAGCTCACCGAGGAGTCCCAGTGTTTGCTCTGACTGACAGGGTAAGGCAATGACTTTAACATGGACGGCTGCTGGCTGGGAATCTCAATGGGTGGACCAAAGCAGTAGGCTGTCACAATTCTCTGAGGGGCTCTTTTTGTTGTATGTTTAAAAATAGACACAATTAAACTGAGAGGGGAGACCACTGGAAACAATCCCTGACTTTTTTTGTTTTCAAAGACAGGGTTTCTCTGTGTAGCCTTGGCTGTCCTGGAACTCACTCTGTAGACCAGGCTGCCCTCAAACTCTGAGATCAGCCTGCCTCTGCCTCTGGAGTGCTGGGATTAAAGGTGTGTGCCACCACCACCCGGCCTCAATCCCTGACTTATAAATTAGGATTTATACAGAAGTTTTAACCATTAAAGGACCTCTAGGAACTTACCTTGGGCCACATTAACTATTTGAACTGGACAAGTGGGGTGTGTGGATCCAGTTACATCAAGTCAACCTGTAAATGGCAACACCTTATTTATTTATCCTTATTTGCTTTTCTTTTCTGTTTTTTTCATCTTATCATACTGAGGGTCGAACTCAGGGCCTCACACACTCAAGGCATGTACTGTACCATGGAGCCATACCCCAGACTTCTTTTTACTTATTATTTTGAGACAATGTCTCACTACAATGCCCACACAGGCCTTAAACTCACTCTGTAGTCCAGGGAGGCTTTGAGCTTTCAATCCTCCTGCCTCTGCTACCTGAACTGGGATTCTGGGCCCTGTGTTGTACTGTGTCTATATGTAGAATCCTATTGACTAAGTCACATGGTGTGGAACTTCCTGCCAGCCCCCTATGACTAACAAAATCCAAGATATGCCTTTGTTTGAGAGATTTCCCGGGAGCTCTCCTGCGGTACCCCGTTGTCCTGTCCATCATGGCTATATCTCTTTTTAACTTCAAACAGTCTCTTTTAAAGGGAAGCCTCTCTCTCCCTGTAAGGCCCCATCATGCTGCCTTTTATATGATGTGCCGTCTCTTCTAATGTTCTCCCACCTCAAGGCCCAATCATGTGCCCCCGCTCTCTCTCCTAATAAAGCTTGCCCTAAAGGGTGACTTCACACCAGCTCCTTTCCCAAAGCTGCCACTCTGGTTCTAACATAGTCTACATAATTCTTCCATATTATAATTTTATGCATATATCTTCGTTCTTTCTTCTCCTGTGTTAATATTCTTTCTTTTCTTTTTTTCCTTTCCATTCTTCAGCCATGTTAGTTTCTGCCGTTGACTAATAAGAGGAAAAGATATGAGGACAGAAAGCCTCCTGGCCTGTTTGGGGGCAGCATTCACTCCCTGAGATGTCCTCATGCTCAGCATAATGAGCATGCACATCCCCTATTCCATGTACAGGCCCCATCCCATCCACACATCCCCATCCCTCACGCCCACACCACACACACTCACACCACACACATGCAACTTCATTTCAGCCATGAGCAGGATCCCATTTCTTCTCTTATATAAAATATACCTTTGGATGAGTAAATATGTAAATATTCTTTCCTTTTTTCTTTCCCTACCTGTTGCCATATCTGCCTACCACCGAAGACACCGTGTATGTATTCCTTACCTTTGGGGCCTGTCTTAGATTCATTTCTGTTGCTGTGATAAAATAACCTGATAAGAGGAAACTTAGGAGAATGGGGTTGATCTGAACTCACAGTTCCAAGCTACAATCCATCACTGGGGGAGTCACAGAGACAAGGGTTTGGACTAGCTGAACATATCACACCCAAAGGCAAGAGCAGAGTATGGATGTGTGCATATTTACCTGTTTGCCTTCTTGTGCTCAGCTTAATTTCTGTATCTTCACACAGCTTGGGACCCATTGCCTAGGGAATGGTGCTGCCCGCAGTAGTCTGTGTCTTTCCATATCAATCACCTTAATTAAGATAATCCCCCACAAGGCTGGAAAGATGACTCAATGGTTAAGATTACTTCTCTTGCAAAGGACCTGAGTTCTATTCCCAGTACCTAGGCTGGACAGCTCAAAAACACATGTAATTCCAGCTCCAGGGGATCCCATGCCCTCTTTTGGCCTCCATTGGCAACTGCACCCATGAGCGCATACAGACACACATGCATACACATAATTAAAAATAAATATTTGATTTAAAAGAAAGATAATTCTGCATAGATATTTCCCACAGGCCAACCCAACATAAACAATCTGTCATTGAGACTCTCCTCCCAGGTGATTCTAGGTTGTATCAAATTGATAATTAAAGCTAACTATCACAGGGCCTTTATCTTCTCCCATGATGGCATGTCTGACTGGCTACTGTCTATTGAGTGTACGTGAAACAGAAGGGAACCAACTCAGCTGGGGCCATGCTCAGTCAACAAGCTCCAGCTGAGTCATAAGCTGACTGCTGATCCCTGCCTACACCCAGCCAAGACCAAACAAACCCACTACAGACCAACTACGCTAGGCTTACCGACAGACTCCCAAGCTAAGTAAAGGCATATAGTTTTAAGCTAGTGAGTGGGCAACCAAAGGATCCATAGCCATTTTCCAGCATGGTTTGTTATGTACCAGCAGCTAACAAATTCTCTTCCTCTCCCTCTCCCTCTCCCTCTCCCTCTCCCTCTCCCTCTCCCTCTCCCAAACTGAACTGGTAGCTTTACAGTATTCATAGAGTGCCTCAGCTCTCCCAATTCTCTTTTGATCTCCACCTTTGATTCTAAGCTTCTACGTTTGTTTCTTTCATGCTTAAAGTTTGTTTACTCTATTCCTCAAGGACAGAGGAACACACTACACCACAAACAAAACACACACAGGACCTGCTGTCAGAGAACTTATAGATGATGTAAGAATTAACTGATTGGTTGATTGATTGATTGCAGTGGAATGAAATTCAGCACTGCACCATTCAGCAGGTGAAGGATCCGTCCTGCACATTGGCTCCAGCCTCCATGCGCAGCCAGACTGATCAGAGTCCACTCCATGAAAGAACAGGTGCTGAGTGAACAGCCAGGCTCATACCCTGAGGGGGAGACACCACCTCTGGGTCACAGAAACTGTCACAGAGCCGTGCCAAGCCCCTGGGTGGCAGGGGGACTGTGCTAACACGCAGTGTTAGGACCTGCCTTTCTGCAGACAAGGCTGAGGGGAGGCCACGGGTCCTAGGTCTCTTGCCCACTACCGGCTCCCTGCCTGAAAGCCAGGGTGGGACAGTGGCAGCAGCAGATGGTTTCCAGGTGCCTTCAGTCTGCAGGGAAGCAAACCCTGTCCTGCCTGTTGCCCTGCAGCACTGGGGTCAATGGGTCATCCCGGTCCAACCCTGATATGAATCCTGACTTCTAGGAGCTGAGTGACCCTCGCTAATCCCTCAGCTGCCCTGAGTCTCAGTTTAGTCACCTGACAAGAAGGACGTATAGTAGAACTACTTCTCAGAGTAGCCAACACCAGGGTGACCAAATGGGTCTACAAATATGAATTTGCAGAAATTTCTTACTTCAACTTCAGACAGGCCTTTAGCACCCTGGACTTGTTTACATAGTCTTCTGCTTCTGTCCCTAGGCTAACACAGAAGGCACTCCCTCCATGCTGGACCGGGGGTCTCTCCTGTGCTTTTCTGGGGATCCTTGCCCCTGTCTCATATCTTTCCCCTTCTTCACCTTACCCTTCCCATCCCTGACTCTCCAGTGCCCTGGCATCATTTCAAACAGAGTGTGAGGGCTGGAAAGAGAGCTGCAAGGTACAGCACTCACCTAGCTACATGAGGTCCTGGGTTCAATCCCTAGCACATCAGAGTGAGAGAGAGAGAGAGAGAGAGAGAGAGAGAGAGAGAGAGAGAGAGAGAGAGAGTGCCTATAGCTGTCTTGCTGTCATCTCAATACTTTATGACCCTGGGTGGAAGTGAGTGGACTGTGTGGTCTGGGAGCTCCTACCTGCTGGGCTGAACATGAGAAGACTGGCCTACTCCTCATCCCAGCTGGCCCAGTTCAGTCTGCCTCCGAGGTCAAGTCCAGCAGGACAGAGCAGAAATCTCTGGAGCCTCCTGAGCACCGGCTGTGGAGACTACCAACTCATTTGAGCAGCAGAAGTCTGTGAGTGCCCATCCTACTGTGCCAAGAAAGTGAAACTGAATGGTGACCAGGGCTCCTGGCCAGTGTGTCCTGAGGCCTGCTTAAATCAGTCTATGGCTCCTGATATGGTTTGAATCTAAACATGTCCTCTAAAGGCTTATTGTTAAAGGCTCAGCAGCCAGCTGATGGGCTTTTGAGAGGCGACTGACTGTAGGGGCTCTAACTTATCACTGAATTCATCCTCTGGGGCCTCCTTTGAGAAAGTATTCCACTAAGTAAAATAGAGAGAGCAGTCACCCACTGTGGCCAGGTTATCTATCCCACAAGACCACAGACAGGCTGTTGTCATGAATCTTATGCACAGCGTGAGAGGGGCTGGACCAGAAAGGGCAGGAGAGTCCCTGTGGGTCAGACACATTGCTTGGAGTGAGATGAAGGACGACAGGGTCAGTAGGAGGAAGGTGGAGCTGAGGAAGGGTATGTCTCATTCCTAGCACCTTCTGCTTCCTCTGCTTCCCGGCTTCACGAGGTGAGCAGCTTCACTGTATCATGACCTCCTGCAGCCGTGACACTCTCTGTCTCACCACAGGACCACCTCGGTAGAGCCAATGGGGACAGACATGATCTGACACCTTAAGCAATAGACTTTTTCTCCTCATGCACTGTTTCCTCCAGAATGTTGTCATCACACAGAAAGCGACTGACACAACCAGCCTGTGGCTGCTATGTGCCTTGTTGCTCCTGGAAATGGACAGAGCTCTCTCTACAACGCATGTATGATGACCTCAGAGGTCCCAGAGGAGGGGCTCTGAGGACTCTGAAGATAGAGCATCAGGCAACAGAGGTGTGCAGGGTGGAGGGACCTCCACCTGGGTCAGCGGCCTGCCCTGTGTCCACCATCCCTATAAGCTGATGTTGTCAGGCAAGTCGCTTACCTCCCCCTAAGCCTCAGTTTCCTCCCCGGTAAATCCGGGCCTGGAAACTGCCATCTGTCTGGGTTTCCAGGTATTGATAAGCTCAGTGTTTATGAAAATAATGGGTGTGGTGCTCAGTGTGGTAGGAGGGCCTGGGCTGATCATCATCCACTGGGACAAGGGGAGGCCTGGATCTGGACCCCAGGTTCTAAGGCCTGGGTCTGACCCTCCCTTCCATCTTCCTATTTCAAAAGCTACACCCACCTTTTCTCCTTTACCCAACAATGAGCACATCATGCACAGCGCCTCCCTCAGCAAGCGTTGACAGGGTGCCCATCATAGGAAAGACTGTGACCTTGGCTCTAGACAAGGGCTCCTTCCCATCTCCCTCTCCACCACCCCCAAATGAAATCCCACCTCCATCCAAAAGCAAACAGCCAGTACATTTGCAGAGCCACTGACGGTGGGCCAGGGCCCTCTCAGGACTGTTGTGCCTTCTCTATAACGACATTCATTATGTTGTCTGACATCAATACTGCTCTCAGGTTAATCTGTTTAACTTAATGAGGCATTTGTTCTCAGTTAGAAAACTCCTGAAGAAGCATGTTTGCTCCTGATGGGCTGAGCCCGTGAATAGATTAACACCGGGCTTGAAAAGCCAACCAGGAAAATGAATCTAACTGGTCCCCTTTTCATTTTCCGGTGTGGGCTAAGGCTGGGCTAATTTGTGTTGAGATGATCATTTCTTAGAGGAAGGAACAGGCCAAAGTAACTTCTCCAGCTGTGGTGGTATTGTGTTCACCAAAATATTGTGTACCCTAATAAACTTATCTGGGGTCAGAGACAGAACAGCCACTAGATACAAAGGCTAGAAAATGGTGGCACTCACACCTTTAATCCTAGCACTCCAGAGGTAGAAATCCCTCTGGATCTCTGTGAGTTCAAGGCCACATTGGAAACGACCAGGCATGGTGACACATGCCTTTAATCCCAGAAAGTGAGCCTTTAATCCAGGGAGTGGTGGTAGAAAGCAGAAAGGTATATAAGGCGTGAGGACCAGAAACTAGAAGCATTTGGCTGGTTAAGCTTTTAGGTTTTGAGCAGCAGTTCAGCTGAGAGCCATTCGGATATGAGGACACAGAGGCTTCCAGTCTGAGGAAACAAGACCAGCTGAGAAGTTGGCCAGGTGAGGAAGCTGTGGCTTGTTCTCTCTCTCTGATCTTCCAGTGTACACCCGAATACCTGGCTCAGGTTTGATTTTATTAATAAGAACTTTTAAGATTCCTGCTACATCTGGCACTGGCTTATTTCCCTCCTACAGCCCCACTTCCACTTCTCAGTTATGAAAAGGTGTGTGTGGTGGGAAGGAAATGTTCCCAGAACTGAGCAGCAGCAGCAGGGACCAGAGTGTGAGCTGGTGGCTCCCATATGACAACAGGAAGTCTATGGACAGCCTGGAATGACCCATTCTATAGGGTTCACTGTCAAAGCCCTTGTGCTCATGGATGTTTTCTGAAAGTGTGAAGGAGATGCTCAGCCATGGCAGTCCCTGCTGCCACACAGGTAATCCCATGGGGACCAAAGGGAGATGATGGTAGGCATCTTGGATGCATCTGGGAGTGAATTGTGGTCCCTGATTCCTGGTCCAAAGAATAAGATGTCCCATAGGCCAATTTTCTCTAATGACTTAGCCTATGGATCCTCCCCAATCAGTCTCCCATAGCACTTAGAGCCACTGCCAGCTGGGAATCTAGCCAGCATGCCCCATGTCCTCCAGGAACATCTCCCAGGCTGTCTCAGGTCAGGGAAGCCAGGCAGTGCATCCTTCCCCTTTCCACCAGATACGCTTGCTAGTGACCTAAGTTCACTCTGTACTAGCTGGGTTCCTGCCACCCTCAAAGTCAAGGGAAGGCAGTTTCTGTAGAACGCGTGACGATCTTATAGGCAGACAACTGAAAACCTCACTTCTGCTCCTCACCAGCTGCCAGAGTTCAGGCAAGTCCCTCCAGCACTCTGGGACAACATTTACTTAGTTGTAAAATAAATGGCAATGATGTCCCATTCTTTACAGAGACATTAAAATGAATCAAATAAAGCTGGACATGGTGGTGCTTGCTGCCACCCCAGCATGAGAGGATTACAAATTCCAGCCCTGCCTGTTCTGCATAACCGGTGTGAGGCTAGTCCACTGTACAGCAAGACCTTGTTTTAAGAAAATGAATTAAATAAAACTCCATTTGTAAACTGAAGACTGGAGGTGTGTGTATGAAGGATCTTTCACACTGCCTGTGCAGTGACTGTACAGAAGTAAGCAGCAAGAAGGAGCCCTTCTCAAGTCTGTGCCAGGGTTTTACCCTCTAGCTTCCTCAGCTCTACCGTCCTGATGCTCACCCTGTTTCCAGACCAGCAGCTTGGCTGTGGGCTTGAAGGAGAACCTGGACACAACTGGTAAATGCTATCTCCATTCTGTCAATGAAGGCCTGGAGACACAGCTCAGTTGGTAGAATGCTTGCCTAGCGTATAAAAAAAAACGGAGTTCAGTCCTTAGTAGCACAATAAAAGAGAGGAGAGGGAGATCGTTCAGTAGGTAAAGATGTTTGCCCTAAGCCTGATGACCTGAGTTCAATCTCTGAATCCACATATAGGAGAGAATAGACTCCTCCAAATTTCCCTCTGATCTCCTCATGCATACTGTGACACACATGTATACAGGTACACAGACACAGAGACACACACAGACACACACACCATAAATAATATTTTAAGGGGATGTGGTGTTGTGTGCCTATAATCTCAGCACTTGAGAGGTGGATGGAAGTAGGAGGATCAGAAGTTCAAGGTCATCTCCAACAACACAGTGAATCTGAGGACATTCTGGAATTCTTAAGACCCATACAGAGATAGCCAGGTAAATGGCATCATTTGGGAATCCTCTCTTCTGGGTTACTCAAGCCTCCAGCCGCCACATCTTGATAAAGTCATGCACAAAACTGTCCTGTCCCTAAAGGTCCATATCTCACATTGTTTCCAAATCATGGGTGGGAGGCACCAGGATCCTGGCACCTGATGACTCTAGGGTGGGTAGAATGCTGCCCTGGAGACAGTGTGCCCTCCTTCCCTTGACGATGAGATCTAGTGGTGGGCACCAACTGCTTCTCTTCTTCAGGACCGTGGACAGCGGGGTTTGCCCCTTAGGCTTGAATGCCAGCTTCTGCTTCCAGGATTCAGGAGCTGGCTGCACTTTGATGTGAGCTGATGCAGTAGGAAAGCATCTCTGCATCCCTCTGTATTAACGGCCTCTTTTTATTTTACAAGCGAGGACATGTCAGAAGAGCTGAACTGAATAACAACACCGTCTAATATAAATGTCACTGGACTAGAAACCTTGAATCTTGGTTCAGCTGTGTGTTCCGCAGTGGGGGCAAGGGGAAGACAGAACGCCATGCCCCCCCCCCCATTTGCAGGATGCCTTCTGAGGAATAATGCTCAGGCAGTACCTTTGGATTCCATTCTCTAGTCCTGCCCACAGGCTTGGGAAGCTGCTCACTGTCCACTAATGTCTGTTTTTCAAGTATTCTGACATTTCCATCCTCCCAGGTGAAAGATTCTTGATGAGTAGTATCTGAGTGGCCAAATCTATCAGCAGTAAACTAATTTAAAATACTAGACTAGAAACTTCTTTGTCAAAAACCTCAGGAAATACTAGAATGGTGTTAGGTTAAAAAAACAAAACAAACAAACAAAAAAACAAAAAACAAAAAAACCAAAGCACCCAGATTCAGATAACTTTTCAACAAGAAACATTGTAGCAACTGTCCTGCCCAACCCTCCTCACTTGCGGATGAGGAAGCTGTCACCCAGAGCACAAGGCCTTCGAGGGTCTGTCTATGTGAGTAGCAGAGTTAGCACTCCATCATAGCTCCATGAAGTATGCTCATGTGCATGCACACCCATGCACACACCCTGTGTCAGCTCTATGTTAAAGGTGAAAAAACAGAAAAGGCCAGAAAGGAAAAGAAAATAGGCCAAAAAACCCCTAAATGTCTGGTGGCACAGTCCGGGGCCCAATCACCTGGCAAGACTGTCACAGAAAGAAAAGGCTCTGGTGTGTGATGAAGCCACACCTCGCAGCTTCATAAATAACACGGGTCTGAGTAATCTTGAGAGGATAGTAATCTTTAAAATGATTTTTCTGTTTGCAGTTGTTAAAGAACATTAAAAAGTTGGGGGAAAGGGAGAAAAAGGAAAAGGAAGGAGGAAGAGAAGATTTGAGATGTACTGAGTCAAGCCCCTCCTTCAGTAAATGTTTTCAGTGGAGTTTTTAAGTTGGAAGTAATTACATTGATTGCATACGATGTTTACATGGGCAACAGATCAATGAGCTTTATTTTGAGTGAAACTAAGAATCAGTTTGTATCCAGAAAAGTAGTATTGGTGAAATCCAAAGAGAAAACTCAGCTGGTAATGAGTCTTTCTCTGTCCCACCAGCCAGCTCCCAAGAAAAGACATGGAGAGTTCTTATTAATAATGAAAGCTACTCTTTTCTACTAATGTACATGCTGCCATGTGGCTTGTGGCTTTTACCTCTCCTCCTCCATGCCCTGCTTCCTCTGCATCCAGCTGGCAACTCCCCCTTTCTTCTTCCCAGAGCTCTCTCTGTCCGGAAGTCCCACCTACAGCTATTGGCCAGCCAGCTCTTTATTACACCAATCACAGCGCTACGTCTTCACACAGCGTCCAAATATCCCACAACACAGCCTGATGGTGAGTTAGCACTGTCTTTCCGGGGCAGAGTTGATGCATGATGGGTTTTGCTCTTGGTGAGAAAGTTCCCTGACGTGGTGGCTCCTCTCAATCAAACACAGGGTGGGAGTCCTGTCCAGGCCAGGTCATTCATCGTCTGGAGCTGAAGCTGCTGAGAGCTAGCTGCATGGCTTTGAGATCACTGCTGTCTTTCTCTGCAGCTCGGCTCCCCCAGTGTGCGAAACAACTGTCCAGTCACCCTGGATCTACGAGAGTGAGGAAGGTGAAACCAAGAAGTTAAAAGGCGGGTGAGGATGGAGAGCCTGGGAAAACATGGGCAACGAAAGTGAGGGACAGCCGGGCGGTGGTGGCGCACGCCTTTAATCCTAGCACTCGGGAGGCAGAGCCAGGTGGATCTCTGTGAGTTCGAGGCCAGCCTGGTCTACAGAGCGAGATCTAGGACAGGCACCAAGAGACACATGGAGAAACCTTGTCTTGAAAAAAAAAAGAAAAAGTGAGGGACATCCCGCTCCGTGAAGGTGCCATGCTCAGCCTTGGTGGCAGAGGACAGAGCCTGAGACCACCACCTCCACCAGCTCCATCTGCCCTGGAGTCCCAGGACATGGGTACCATTATCCCTGTGTCATGGATGTAACATTTGAGACTCTGAAGTGACAGGGTCTGCCTGAGGTCACACTGTGAGTCAGAGAAAGAAAACATCTGGAAAAAAGGACTCCAATAGCTATACCTCATGAAGGGACAGAATCAGGGCTCCTCCCAGGTATTTACTCTACCTCTGGGCTTTTCCTGGTGGAAAACTTGAATTGCTAACAGTCTGCTGGACATCTGGACACATGCTCAGTGTCTCAGTGTGTCCTGAGACTGAGCTAGTATCTTCCAGGCTCTGGACTTTGGATTCAAGCTCAAAATTGTCTATCAGGCCACATCACCCTCCTAGTGCACCAGATGTTCATTTCTATGTTTTCTCCTCTGTATGAACATCCCCCATCTATCTTTCCCCCCTAATCCTACTGTCTGTATTTCACATATCATAATAAGAAGGCCACACTCTGTTTCCAGCACTTGTCTGTGAGTTCCACAAGGGGAGGACCTGCCTGATTTGTGAAAGATTGCAGCCCTCAGCAGATTATCTGACCAAGAGACCAAGTCCATAGTAAGTAGGTCACATGCATGGGAGACTCTCCCTGCAAGGAAGGCCCCATGTGGAAAAGCAGCCATTCAATGCCAGGCCCAGATAGCATCACTCAGGATGGCTTGAGTATGCATCTCCAAGGCCAGGCCCTGAAAGGAGCCAAAGTCAGCACATGGAGGCAGAGTGTTCTACATCAAAGTTCCAGGAGTAAAGACTCAGGAAGATCTGAGCATCTGGGCCAGAAGGACGTGATGCAGCCCAACAGCCAGGCGAGGATATGGACCAAGCAATCTGGGGGCAAAGTGTGGCCCTGCACACTGCGGGTGGGAGGGGAAACTGTAAAAACAACTCTACAGGCCATTCGGCAGCATGTGCTGCTGATCCTGTATGTGACCTGGCCACAGCGTAGTGATAGCTCCTCAATGTGTCACTTGGCAGACACTCACCCGTGTTCTTACCAAACAAACAAACAAAAAACCACTTGCCAGTGGCACTGCTTACACCAGCACAACACTGGAATGCAAATGATTTGCATATTTGTCCAGTACTCAAGAGCCAAAGAGGGACAAGAATAAACAAAGTTATGTTCTGCATGGCAGCCACGACCATTGCCGAGTGTGAGGCTGGACCCACAGGAGACAGGACACACAGGAGCAGCTGCATTTGTGTGACAGTTGGGTGACAGGCAATGCTAAAAGCCAGGGGGATGATT
This sequence comes from Peromyscus californicus insignis, assembly GCF_007827085.1. Lineage (NCBI taxonomy): Eukaryota > Metazoa > Chordata > Mammalia > Rodentia > Cricetidae > Peromyscus > Peromyscus californicus. Next base: position 23,027,889 of record NW_026294573.1, on the reverse strand, counting down.
GTTGTCCTGACTTGAGGAGTGGAATGAGTGACAGTCGAGGTGAAGGCACTTCTGAGGACTAGTGACGGTCTCATTACTGACCTGTGCGCTTAGTCCTGCAGATACATTTACTTTCAGAAAATTCTAATAACCCCACAAAAACTTATGTATTTTCTTCTGGGTAAGCCCTCTGTCACATTATGATGTGACAAAAAGCTGACTTTAGAAACATAAGCCCAGGGCTAGAGAGACGGCTCAGCAGTTAAGAGTGCTTGCTGCTCTTCCAGAGGACCTGGGTTTCATTCCTAGTACCTATGTTGGGCTGCTCATAACCATCCATAACTCCAGCTCCCGGGGATACAACACCCTCTTCTGGACTCTGAGAGCACCTACCACATGTGTGTACACACACACACACACACACACACACACACACACACACACACACACAGTTGCTTTTAAATAAGGCCCAAGAGAGAACTGAAAGACAGACAGCAAGATGGCTCAGCTGGCGAAGGTGCTGCCGCCAAGCCTGATGATCTGAGTTCGATCCCCGAGACCCACACGGTGAAAGGAGAGAATCTAATTCCTTAGGTTGTGCTCTCATCCCCATCCACACACAAGCTGTGGTACTCACTCACTCATATATGAAAGAAAGAAAGAAAGAAAGAAAGAAAGAAAGAAAGAAAGAAAGAAAGAAAGAAAGAAAGAAAGAAAGAGAAAGAAAATAATAACATTTAAATAACTGAAAAGCCCAGAATACGCCAAGAGACCAGACAGACTCGCCCAGAGCCCTGTATGATGACGAACCACCTAACATTGAACAAACTGATGAGACTGAGACACTGATCACGTGAACTGGATGAACAGATGAATGATGACTGAAGCGGATGGATGGACCAATGACTGAAGGAACACAGGAGTGAAGAAGACATTGGCCTGCTGAAGAACCAAGAGTGTAAAGGAGCATGGGAAGAAGAATTGAGAAGAGCATGATGTGGGAATGACCTGGCCTAGGTGTGGAATGAGCATGAGAAAGAAAAGCAACCCGCCCAAGAGGCGAGCGGATGGAGATAGGATGTGAGACGCTGTCTTGGCTGCCTTCCTGTGGCTGTGGTAAAACACCCTGACAAAAGCAACTGAAGGGAGAAAGGGCTTGTTTGGGCTCAGGGATTCAGACGGGAAGGCTCAGACGGGAAGGCAGGACAGCAGTCAGAGAAGGCATGGCGGCAGGAGCCAGCGTGTGCTGGTTAGTTCACATTGTCAACTTGATACAGCCTGGAGTGACCTGGGAAGCAGGAACTCAACTGAGGAGTTGTTAGATCAGGCTGGCCTGTGGTCATTTCTGCCAGGGTTTGTCTTGTCCATGGTTGATGTGGGAGGTGGGAGGGTCCAGCCCACTGTGGGCAGCACCATTCCTAGACCCCTAGGTCTGGGATGTATGAGAAAGCTAGGTGAGTATGAGCCAATGAGAGAGCCAGCAAGCAGTGTTCCCCATGTCCACTTCAAGTCCATGCCCTTATGGAGTTCCTGCCCAGATTTTCCTCGACAATGGTCTGTGATATGAACATATAAGCTGAAATAAACCCTTTGCTGCCCTCAGTTACTTTTGGGCAGAGGGAGCTTGTTTTTGTTTGTTTGTTTGTTTGTTTGTTTAATCACAGCAATAGAAAAGCAAACTAGAACAAGGAGGCTGGCTGATCACATTGCACCCCCCTTCAGGAAACAGAGAAAGGACAGGAAGTAGGGCTAGGCTCCCCATCCCCCACCCTGACTCACCTCCTCCAGCCAGGCTCCACTTCCTGAAGGTTCCACAACCTTCCCAAACAGTGCCACCAGCTAAGTGCCCAAGTGTGTGAGCGGGAGACTATGGGGGACGTTTCAGGCTCAAACCACAGTACGGAGTAAGCAGGTGGGTTACTGTACAAATCGGTGGATGAATGGCCCCAGGTACTCTGGGTGGACGTGAAGAAAAGGAGGAGAAAGCCCTACTCCTCGGCAGATGAGCATTACCCAGTCAGGGAAGGTTTCTCAAGGGATGACACCTCCGAGATAATAAGAATGTGGTTGAAGAAATACCATGCACGCAGTGAGTGCACCATGCGCTCCTCAGGATTAACTCAGAAGCTGAACGGAACTGACTGCATTGTTTTCCCAATTAGGTCACAGATAATTAGCTATTATGTAGCAAACCCTCAGCATGATTTTAATAATCGCTATTTAAATAACACATTTCCACTGTCTCCTTACAAATTAACCTCAGGGAGACATGATTAATACAGACATGGGAAGGCTTGTTGTGAGGCCGGGGATTGGAAAGAGGCGGAGGCTGTCTCCATGGCTAACCAGGAAGATCCCAAGTCTGGGGACAGAGCTTAGGTTGAGGGAATTCAGAAGTCTGGGGTCCCAGAGACTGGGGAACTCCTTCCCCACTTGCTCACCCACTTTGATACAGTAGGATGCTCCCCAAGTTCCCATGATGTCAGGAGGAGCCCTGGGATAGGGTCTGTGTTAGTCACGATCACCCCAGATGGAGATCACCCCAGATGGAGGCTGGGAATCATCTAGGCCCCCCCGCTCTCAGCATCAGCTTGGGTCTTTGGTGCAGCATCTGACTTGAAGTAAGCACCCAGGAGAAACTAGTTGAGCTTCTCCAGGTTCAAGGCTCAGGGAACATCGTAAAAGGATGAGCATAAAGAATTTAAGAGCTGGAGCAGGGTATGCTTTTAATCCCAGTGGGTGTGGGAGGGAGAGTTCCCACTGGGCTCCACCTGGTCTGGCTCCAGAGTGCTAGCACCTAGCCTTAATTCATCTTTTGTTTCCAAGTTACCCTTTGTTTCTCTTGTTGCCCTGTGTGAAATTATCTGAGAGTTTTCCAAAAATACAATGCCAAGTGCAAATTTCTAGATTCATCGGGTACCACAGTTTTCCAGGTTTCCTGAACCAAGTTTTGCATAGGCTTTGTATCTTTGGGTGTATCCTTGTAGTATTTCTCTCTCTCTCTCTCTCTCTCTCTCTCTGTGCATATATACATATATATGTATACATGTGTGTAAAATGCCCTTGATCTGCACAAATTGCTCTTAAAGCAAAGAGATATGTGTACATACATACATACATACATACATGCATACATACATACATACTTGAGCTGGAGAATATCTGTGAAATACTGTCCTCTAACCACAACAGCAGCTACGGTTGCCTGCGTAAGATCAAATCAGTCATAATCCCAGCATGCATTGGCGGGGGGCTCTCTGGAAGTCTCACCCCATCTGAGGAGCTATTGATAGTCAATGGGTGCTGAGAGAATAAGTCTCACTTTTCTTTGGAAAATGTGGTCACTGGTTGATTGACAGTGCCCCAGTGGATGGCCTCAAGCCCATTTGCATATGACCAGCACTGACTGGACTCAGTAGGTAGGTTGGTGGGTCCTCCGTAAGGGGCGGGTTGTAGTGACGTAGTTGGAAGTAGATAAAACCAATAAATATTGTATCCATGCATGAAATTTTCGAAGAATAAAAGTATTTTTTAAAAAGACTAGTTGAGGGAGTGGAGCTTATTCCTATATTGTGTGCTTCCTAAACTGCCTTTAAGCTCAGCCTGGCTTGACAAACAAGTGACACATTCCTGGGCACCTGATCCTTTGGTGTCTATGGTCCCTCTACCTGCCTGGCTCAAGGGCAGTTTGGCTCCATTGTATTCTTGTGTCTGCCTGACTCTCTTCCTCCACCTGATGCCTCAAGACCATAGAAAGCTGTTGCCCTGTGTGGCGCAAGGCTTGATGGGCTCCCAGAAGTGAGATACTGCTAAATCAGACCCTGAGCAAACTGCACCCCAGCTTCCATTTGGATCCAGGGCTCTACCGCAAGAAGGTCAACAGAGGTCTGGCCTGGTGCCACCCACTCCCTGGCAGGGCCCAGTCTTACTGTGCAGACCAAGCGCTGCACTTCCGGGCTGTGTGTGTCTGCACCAGGAAATGTCTGCTGCTTCCGGAGAGAGGGCAGGCTGGAGAAGGGCAGGCTGGAGAAGGGCCGGCGCCTGGCAAGCAGGTGGGAAATCCTTCTCTTGATTTGGCTGCATTCTACAAAGTGGGCTTGATCTGCACAAATTGCTCTTAAAGCAAAGTGCTCTAAAAAGAAAAAAAAAAAAGAGAAATGGAGGTGGCGCCTCTGAAATGTGAGCCAGCTCCTTTTAGATGGCATGTGTGGGCAAGCACAGTGCCCGGTCTGGCATGGTGCGCGTTTCCCGCTGGCAGAGTGGAATCTCGGGTTAAGGGGTTGAAGGCTTGAGGATATCACCATGGTGCCAGAGGCTTGAATTTTCACAGGTCTGTCCTCAGAAGGCTTTGACCTTCAGGGGTCTGGCAACAAATCTTCACTCAATGTCACAGAGTCCCCTTCAGAGATCGAGCTCAATCCAGGCACAGATTGACCACAGAGGGAGAGCCAGCTGGTCTCATGGGAAGGAGGGATGAAGATGACCTAATATTATTTATGAGCTGAATTGATCGGTTTGGCAAATGTTACAACTAATACGGTTGTGAAGGTTCTTTCTTTCTTTCCTTCCTCTTCCTCCTCCTCCTTTTCTTCTCCTCCTCCTCCTCTTCTTTGAACTAGTGATAGCTGTATAGCCTGGGTTGACCTTGAGCTTTTGACCCTCCTGCTTCGACCACCCATACTCTTGGATTACAGGCCTGAAGTTTCACACCTGCTTTGTGCAGAACCAGGGATCAAATTCAAAGCCTCATGCACGGCAGGCGAGCGCTCCACCCATGCAGCCAAGTCCCAGCCCCAGCTGAGAGATTTCAGGGTTGCAGCCATGACTCTGCCTGCCCATTAACCTACTTCATCCTCATGGTGGTTTGAGGAAAGGATGGAAAACGAAAAATAAAAGTAGGTAGGTACTTGTTCCCTCTGTCCACCAGGCTTTTCCAGTCTTCATCATATGCTGCATTCCCAGCAGCATCATGTGTGGTGGTTGATACGGTCGCCTGGACAGGATCTGGAATTACCTAGAGACAAGACTCTAGACCCGCCTGGGAGGTGTTATCTAGATGAGGTCAACTGAGTAGAAAAACCCACCTTAACTCTTGGGGTGCCCCAGTGTATATATGGAAAGAGGGAAGCTCTAGTGTTTATCTCTCTGCCTCCTAACTCCATGAGTGCAAAGTCACCTCAGGCTTCTGCCACCATGATGACCCTGCTGTGGTGAACTGCACCCTTGGACTGTGAGCCAGGGTAAACTCTTCCTGTCTTACGTGGCCTTTGCCAGGTGTTGTCATAGCGGCAGTAACTAGGACACCACGTGAGGGCTCAGTCCTGTGTCCTCGCCAACACTTGTTATCTTTAGCCTTTCTAATTTTAGCCTGTGTCGCAGGGCCCGGATGGCATCACCTGGTGGCTCTAATCACACTCCCTTGATGACGAAGGATGCGGAGAGCCTTCTCTGGCACTCGTGGGCCATTCATACATCTTCTTCTTTGATGACTTTTTAATGAAAAACACATTTGCATCCAAACCAAAATTATATTGTCAGCAGTTAATTATCACTTGTCAAACAAGCGTGCGCCCAGATTGTGGGTTTAATTTCCACGTCCCTCTGCAAACGCCTCATTCCTCTCATTTGACAAGACCTCTCCAAGCAGACACACTCATTGTTGGAAAGGGTGCTTTTTTAAATGTGGTTTTAAAAATAAATAGGTTTCCTTGGTGTCTGAGTCAGAATTCTGCAAGTAGGAGAGACCCATTCATTCCAGCATGGCAAAGGGAGACTGTACATGGAGGGGTGTTTCACTGGGTGGGGCGTGTACCGTGGAACTTCTAGAAGACTGGGGCCTCTACAAAGCTGGACCCTCCACAGGTATCCCAGAGAGCCCCTCATCAGTACCCCTACCCTGGACTCATGGCAGCTTCTCCCTGTGCGTTTCTTCTTCACCTGGTCATTTCCCCTTGCTGGATTGTAACTGACTTGGCAGGACTGAATATATTCTAAAGAGATATTTACCTATTAGACTGTCAAAACAAAGGACCTCAAGAAACTGGAATTTTCCCAGGCATCTCATGCTGAAATCTCAGGCCTGAGCCAGCCACAGCTTCTCTCCAAAACCCTTGTCTGAAGGAAGGAGATTTACAACCTTACAAAGACGATCATTAGGCTATGATGGTGCTGGGGCCACAGCTTGACCAAGACTGCTTGGACATGCACATCCTTCATCTCACTCAGGACTCTGAAGATAGACTTAGGCAGGTCACTGGATCTCTTTGTCCCCCTTCCCCATGTGGCCAAGTAGAATAAATCCCTCCCTTTTTTTTTATTTGACTGTTGTCCAGGACAGGTGACCAAACCTGGCTTTTTGGGGTACATACTGCAACCCCCAAGGTAGGTAACAGAATAAGAGACTCTCCTCCTTTGCACTCACACATTCTCAGGTTAAGGGCAGCAGGGACAGTGTTGCCCAATGGCACCATTCTTTGACCCCTCATTAGCCCATGCCCTGGCAAATCCTTCACCTCCCGGATCTCAACCTGTCACAGAGGCTGAGTTCTCTCTGGCAATAGTTGTGCTCAGGTGATGTCACAGGTAGAGAGCTTTGCTCTTGAGTTATGGGCCATCAGGGGAAGGTGAGGGACAGAGACAAGGAGGAGGTGGTGGGTGGACAGGGGATAGAACAGACTGCATTACAGACTGGGAGGCCTGGGTGCCAGGCTCCGAGGGTGGCAAGCAAAGGTGACATTGGCCTTGGCCTCAGGGGACCTGTGGGACAAGAGGGGGTGCCAGGGTTGCTCTGCTCTCCCTGCAGACCCCTCATGGCACACCTCCTGCTTCCCCTGGACACTGGCCATTCTCACCCATTCCCTCTGAGAGCAGGTGACAGGTGACTTTCCTTGCCTTTACTCCTGTTTTCAGCCCAGTCACCCCACACAGATGACTTTCCCAACGTCCATCTGATCATCCAGAATCTGGGAATCAAGTGCATCTCTCCCTGTGTAACCTTAGGGGGGGCCAGTTCCATTCCTGCATCCCTGCAGCCTTGAGGATGAGGGTTGCTCTGGTGACAGGACCGTGCTCCCAATGCTGCTCACTGATGAGTGAGTAGGAGAGGATGTATTATGGTCACTTTCCACAAGGGTGGGATGGTCCAAATAACAGCACATCAGGGTGGGTGTCCCTGACCCCAGACCCAGGTGTCATTGCTTTGTTCAGCAACACTTCTTAAGGACACACCTGTGACTCTTGTGACTGTGCCAAGAACAACCAATTACTGTTGCCCTCCCACTAACCACGGTTATTCGCTCTACACACCCAAGTGTGAGCAGCATTTAAGACTTGGAGCTGTTTCTCCCAATGTCTCCCTATAGACAATTCTAACAAAATAGAAACTTAGAGGACAATTAAAGAATAAAATAGTAATTGTGCTATTACTTACAATCATAAAAAATGAAGCCATCTGAATTATATCAGTAGAACATTCATTAAACAGATTATAAGCCATTAATGAAATAAATAATTCCGAAAGTATGTCAGGAAACAGGTCTGGTCACAGTAGAGAGTGAGGTTGGTGGTCTCAAGTCTAAATCTGCACAGGTGAGGTCACCAGGGTCCAGTTCTCCTTCAGGCAGACCAGAGGACATGCATCCCCTAGGCCTTTGTCTCAGGAGTGGCCAGGAGCTCTGTATTGACCAATGAAATGGAGGTGAGTGGAGGAGGGGTGTCCCTTCCAGGTAGAAGCACCTGGGAGTCAGAGCACCTTGGGAGAGACTGCAGATTTGCACACTGAGATGGTGACTCCCTCGGGGAGAGTCCTGGTGCAGCTGAGGAGCCACCTCCCCTGCCCCATGACCACAGGGGAGTGTGTGGGGGACAGGCTGTGCTGCTTCTCAGGGACTGTTTGTTACTGCAGCGTCTCCAACCCTTCCTAACTGCCACATCCATATGAAATCCATAGAGAGAATATGTGCTCGTCCCGAGCGGTAGATAGAGACAGAGCTCCTGTCTGGGGATGCACTGGGTCAGGTACTGTTCTACCATCTGTGTTTGAGCTGAGTGATCACTTCCTGATGTAGATCCATCACTCACATGAAGAGATGTCGGCGTGACTCCCATCAAGGTCAGTCATCCTCCTAGCCACAACATTCCTCCTCCTCCCTGGCTCCTGGGACACTCCTCCTCTGTCCTGCCCCATTAGCTCTTTATTATACATCGTTTCTTCCCTAATGGTCTGCCCTGCGTAATTTAGCACTGCCATGAATTATCTCAGTCCCAAGTGCCTCATGTAATAATGTCTTTGGCCTGTTTCTTCATCTCCAAGTGAGGTGGTGGCAGAAAGGGTGGCTTCAGAGGCCCCTCTGTGCAGTGATCCCCTCAGGTGAGAATAGTCAATACTGGTCCTCTCCGAGCTTTCATATATGCTGGACAGCATGCTAAGAATATCATATATGGAGTGTCCTTCTACATACATATACATCACATAGCCAGAGTTTTCAACCTTCTCACAATGTCCCAGCAAAGAAATGGAAGAACCAGGGATGGAAACAGGTTGTTTCAACAGCTCTGGGAAGTAGTTGATGTGGCTGCCACCTCCCCTGTGTTACAAAGGATGCTGAAGTTCAGAGAGGTTTGTACATTCATTCAAAGTCACACAGCTCTGAAGTGGTGGTTTCGAATGCAGGTGGTGTGTTGCCAAGTTCCTGCTCCTTTTACTCAATCCAGTGTCAGTCCTCCACTGTGCCTGGACTGTGCTGGGGACTCAATGCTCCACACAGGACACAGTGTTTTCCTCCAGCAGAAAGATAGCAGCAATCGTGAGCATGCCCATTTGCTGTTCCCTTGTGCCCACAGTTCACTGTGGGAAGACGGTTCAAACTCATCAGATCTAGAGTCCCCACCCCCATCATGGAGGAGGATCTGAAGCACATGGTGGCCATGCTTGGTCAGGTTCCCTCCACGAGTTCATCAGATTTCAGAATTCACCTCCAGCTGACTCACGTAAGCAGGAGTACTGTAACCATGTTACCGAGAGGAAATGGGGAGGCTCACGAAGACGATGCCACCTGCTCATGTCACAAGGCAGCTGGCTGCAGATCCCAGGCTATTCTTGGCTCATAGCTCTACCAGTGAGAAGCCTGGGGGAGGAGCTGCCCACCCAGTTACTCCTCAGTCAGAGAACCACTGGCCCCCACACACAGAATAGTAACTAACTGAATCCCTCCTCCAACTTACAACACACACAGCTTCCCATACTTAACCCTGGCCCTACCCCATAGCAATCTTCAGCTCACATGTAAGGGACTGAGCTCAGAGAAGTTACGCAACCTTCCCAAGGTGTCCCAGCAAAGAAGTGGAGGAATCAGACCCAGAAACAGGGTTACTCAAGCCTGTGGTCTAACCATTGGATAACACTGCCTTCCTCTGCTATGCCTGGAGCTTGGAGACCATAAGATGGGACTGCAAATCCTCTGCTCAGATTCAAAATCAGATTATAAAACAAGGTAGGAGAGGTCAGAGGTCGAGTGCTGTCCTGAGAGCATGAACAGTGGTGAGCTGGGGGCTTGTGGTAGAAGCACAGTCCAGCAGCTACAAAGAGGCAGTGGCCCCTGCCCACGAAGCCCATGTTGAGTCACTTTGTAGTATGGTGATATTGTCTTCCCCAAAATATTGTGCACTCTAATAAACTTATCTGGGGTCAGAGAACAGAACAGCCACTAGATACAGAGGCCAGAAAATGGTGGCACACACACCTTTAATCCTAGCATTCCAGAGGCAGAGATCCATCTGGATCTCTGTGAGTTCAAAGCCACACTGGAAACAACCAGGCATGGTGACTCACGCAGGAAGTGATGGCAGGAAGCAGAAAGGTATATAAGGCATGAAAACCAGGAACTAGAGCCTGGTTAAGCTTTTAGGCTTTTGAGCAGCAGTTCAGCTGAGATCCATTCGGATGAGGACACAAAAGCTTCCAGTCTGAGGAAACAGGATCAGCTGAGGAACTGGTGAGGTGAGATGGCTGTGGCTTGTTCTGCTCTGATCTTCCAGCATTCACCCCAACACCTGGCTTCAGGTTTGTTTTTATTAATAAGACCTTCTAACAATTCATGTTACATTGTAGCTGTGACTGGGACTGTCTGCTGGACAAAACCCACCAGAGGCAGCTGCAACACAGCAGCCCCCAGCGGGCAGGACCCTGCTTCACCGTATCAAGCAGGAGATTGTCACCCACATCATTGTTCTACCTTTCACCGTCACGGCCAACGGCGCTATGATGGCCACCATCTCGAAGGCTCCACAACAAGGCCTGGAGTGTTTCCTAGCTATGGTTTAGAAAGGAAGTGTTGGAAGGAGTGACCCACAGTCTTGGGGACACACAGATTGTGGGCCTGGATGTCCATCCTGACATGGGGGAGTGTGGTGTGCATGGAAGTGAGGGTCACGGGAGACCCCCAGCTTCAGTCCAGGTGGTTAAAGCCAAGCTGGATGTCAGATGCTGCCACCCTGGGGGTTACAGAGCCAGCCAGAAAGGTGGTCTGTGGTCTGGCTATACCTTTCTCCCCTTCAGTTATTTTACAAGTACCTGGTCACATTCACATAAAACTAACATAGGAAATTGGTAACAGGAGTGGGGTTGCTGAGAGTAAACCTGACCACGGGGTTCATAAGCCTTTGGAACTGGTTCTGGGAGGAGTTTGGGACAGTTTGGAGACCCAGATTAGTGAAGTCCCAGATGCTATAAGCAGAACTTAGTGGATGAGTCTGTTGGTGGCTGAGAAGACCAGAAGGCTGAGAGGGGTGGACCGTAAGTACTGTGCCCTTGAGGTTTCAGATGGAAATTTATTAGACCAGAGGCCATTCATATTACACTGTGGCAAAGAACCTGCCTAACACTGTCTATGCCCTAAGATTTTACACGGGCTGAGTTTAAAGATGAAAATTTTATTTGGTAGAGAAAGGTCAAGCCCAGGATTCTGACTTTGGTATGGTTGTTGCTGGCTAGCTCTAGACAAGTTTACAGTGAGAATTAGGAGCAAAAAGTAGAACAGTAATATTTGGGGAAAGTACAATCTGGTCAGAAAAGAAATGTCTTAAAGTTGTAGGGTATGATATTAAATATTAAAGATATTAGGTCCAAGTATGGTGGTGCATACTGGAGGCTGGAGCTGGAGGAGCTAGCCTGGGCTACCGTAGAGATAAGCCAAGAAAATAAGCCAAACATTTTTCATAGGGACAGTAAAAAGTGATGTCTTGGGGATACCTCAGTAATCTGTGACACCAACTCGTTGCGGGCTGAGAAGGAACGGATAAAATGTGCAAGCTTGTTTAAGAGATTTTCCTTGGAAAAGAACCCCACTGTGGCACTCAGCTTCTTCTGGATTCATGTCCTGGTGCTCACTGCCTCTCTAGCCAGGCATTCAGAGGCTGCTTCGACCATGGCCCCAGGAGGCCCAGCTTCCACTCAAGCTAGCAGCAGACCTTTGGTTTTGCAAGCATGCAACATGCAAGAGTTGCTGAGTTGCTTCCACACAGATTTCAAAGGACAGCCAGGGGATGCAGGCAGTGTAGGAAAGATCAGACTCTCTGTGGGAATCATCCCAAGAGGAATTCGCATGAAGCGATGAGAATGGAATAAAAAACATGATAGAGATCCTAGGAAGAAGAAGATGTCAGGGCCATGGAACATTTGAGGAAAACCTGAGGCAAAGCGGAAACCAGCTCGAAGGAGAATCCGTGTAGCTGCACATGTGGATTTGCATGCAAACTTGTAAAGCTATAGGACAGGACTGACCGAGGCCTTAGGAATCACACCGTGCCACACTACTTTCCTTGGGTCTTCCCCGGCTGGATTTCAGTCTCACGTTGGTCCCATCCCTGCTTTCTGTGTCCCTGCTGCTTGCTTTTGTAATGTGACTGTTTCCTCCACGCCATTGGATATTGGAAGTGTGGAACTTTCTCTTATACTTCATGGGGTCTCATAACTGAGAGACGGCCTTGAGGCCAAGAGGAGGTTTTGGACTTGAACTTGGGAACAGTGTTTGAAGTGTCAAGACTATGAGCTGGACAGAAGGAATTTTCAGTTGGACAGGATGGACAGGAACCATAGGGAGGCAAAGGTGGGATGTTACAGTTTTAGATGTGTTTGAGAGTCAAGTTGACAAGGCGGCCTTGCAATGGTTAATCTTGAATGTGAGCTTGATTCGACTGAGAAGTGCTGAGGGGGAGTCACTGAGAGTTTGCAAAGAGGCAGGAAGCTAAGGGGGAGTGACTGAGAGGGATGGGTGGGGGCTTGGCTGGAATCAAAGAGCTGCATTGGCTGCCTACCAATGCAGCTTCTCTCTCTCTCTCTCTCTCTCTCTCTCTCTCTCTCTCTCTCTCTCTCTCTCTCTCTCTCTCTCTCCCTGCTTCCTGGACATCACGAGGTGAGCTGCTGTGCTCTACCACACCATCTTCACTATGATTGACAGAAGTCTGGAGAACCTAAGCTGGACCATAAGTCTTTCTTTCCCCTATGCTGTTTTGCTAGGGTACTTGGTCATCAATGTAAAACTGGTGGATACAGGTACCTCCACCATGGGTCAGCCATGTGGATCAGCCACTTGTCTGGAAGGAGCCTCTCATCAATCCTTGAACCCTAGAGGACAGTTGTATTATGAGATGGACATGAGCCAATGTAGATGTAACCAACCTTCTTATTAAATAAGAAACACAGAACCAATGCAAAGAAGAAAGCCAAGAGGTCAGAACTAAGAGCTAAAATCTTACCCTTCCTCCTGCGGTGGTCCTACCTCTCCGAACCAGAGCTACTTCCTGTGTTAAAGTCTTTATATAGAGTTTCTGTTCTGCCTTCTCATTGGTTGTAAACCCAACCACATGACCGCCTCATCACAGCCTGTCTGTATAGACCTCCAGGTTTTCTATGATTGGTATTGAGATTAAAGGCATGTGTATCCAATACTGGCTGTATCCCTGAACACACAGAGACTTACCCAGCTCTGCCTACCAAGTGCTGGGATTACAAGCGTACGCCACCACTGCCCTGCTTTCCTATGGCTTGCTAATAGCTCTGACCCCGGGCAACTTTATTTTTTAACATACAAATAACATTTTAATACAAATAAAATATCACCATAAGCCAACTCATCATGGGCTGTGATGGGAGCTCACACATGGCACAGCACACAGCCAGACACACTGTACACACAGAGTGCCCCAGAGTAGAGGGTGAGAATGTGCACAAAGGGCTGGGTCAGTAGACAGACTATGGGCAGGTGGAGAGAAGGGCCTTGAAAGCTGCAGAACATCAGGCAGAGACGCAGCCATGAAGTCTGGCCTGTGGGCCGCTATGAATACAGCAGTGCAGGAGAGATCAGGGACAACTGAGGATACAAAGAAGCCCTGCCCCCTCCCCCTGAATCCAGCTCCATCTGACACCCTCCGCAACCCACCTCTGAGCTTCAGCAGGAACAAGGACCCTTCTCCTCCCAGACATCCCTCCTGCCATACAGATGTGGGGTCCACACTGCCCCCCGCCCCGTCCTCTCCCCCTCCTGTGCTGACAGCCAGCACCTCTCTCCTCCCCAGACACTGAAAGGCCAGGCTGCGCTCTCTGTCATTTTCCTTTGAAAAATTGTAAAGAACCAAATGCTTATCATTCTGCCAGCCTCGATTCTCCGTGGAGTATTTTGTAAGAGGCAGAGGATAAGGAGCCAGGAGAGAGGCAGTGGGGGAGGGGGGTGTGGAGTGCTGGGGGCAAGCGGCCTTCTGGATGTCAGCCCCCAGTGTCCTGGGAGACCAGATTAAGGATGGCTGACATCAGAATCAGAGCTGTGTGGCCACAAAACGCTTTCCTCTGACAGTTGGCTTCAGAGAGTTTGACAGACTCATTTTATGAGCGGATGCAGTGAAGGAAGGAACCCAAACCAGGGCTATGAGAACTCAGTCAGCTCCATGACAGAGCTGCATTGCAATCAGACTCAGGATGTTTAGGAAAACAACAGGGCCCTCCACGTCCCACAGGTGTGTCCCGCATTTGTGGGTTCTGAGAAAAGTAAGTGGGAGTGTTGGCCAGCAGAGGTGGAGGTGGAGGTGGGCTGGGCCCCTGTCCTGCCCTTCCTCCCCTGGAGTCCCCAAGGGAAGGTGACCATGGAGAGCCCTGAGGCCTGTCCAGCTGCCTACAGTCCATGTATCCCCACCACCCATATCTGGGCCACAGGGGACATCTGTGACTGCTGAGTGCCCCCAGCTCCAGCCCTGCTTCTCTAGCCATATCTCATCCTTCTCCTCAACTATCCGTGGCTCCCCAGCACCAGCCTGATAAAATTCAGACTGAGGTCTGCTGTGTTATGGTGCCACCCACCATCCCTGCCCTGCCTCCCTCCATTGGGCCCCACAGTCCTCAGGCTTCAGGGACAGCCAGATCACCCTCAGCCAGATAATCCCAGCTCTCCCATACAGTCCTGCTCTTCCTGCCATCCCCTCTCCTGGGATGCCACCCCGGGCCCTGGAGTTCAAGTCCCCCCCAGGCTCAACTCAGGCTTCACCTTCTCCCTAAGCACCTTGAGTCCCTTGGTGCAACTTGGCTTTCCCCACTCCTGTCCCTGTGAACACAGCAGTGTCCTCCTATAGAGCAAGCCCCATCTCTCCACCAGGCCACCAGCTGTTTAGAGTAACAGGTGAGTGAACTCTGATGCCTTGTGTGGTGTGCACACACACAGATACTCAAATGAGACCAGACGATAGATGAGTGGGTGGGGGAATGACTGTCATAGTCACTGTTTCCTCAGGACCTGCTGTGTGTGCCAAGCACCCAGGGGAGCATTTTCCAGGTACCATTTCATTTAAATACTCTAGCAAACTGCAGATAGGGAAACAGGTCCTGGAAGCCTAGGTCCCTAGCCTCAGGTTACCACTGAGGAAGCTGAGCCACACACACCTCTCCCCCGGAACCCTCCTTACCTCCTTCTGTTTCTCCATCCCTTCTAAGCCAAGCCCACATATGGCCAGGATGTGCCAGCTGATCCCATCACTGGGGACTGCTAGGGCCGTGTAGCCACAAACAGCAGGGAGGACCCATCCTAGGGTGCATTCCTGGGGAAGCCTCTGTACCTGCAGGAGGCCCATCCAGCCCTAACTCTCTTTCATCCAAGGATACCTCCTGGATACTCTCAGAGGCTGGCCATTTGCCGGTCCTGAGGATGAGGCTTAGCTGCCAGAGAGGGTCAGGCTGTGCAGTGAGGGACATATGTGTTTCTGATGGTCAGGGGCTGAGTGTCCATTCAGATCTGAGTGTCAGGGGAGGAAGGGCCGATCTCAGAACTTTCCCCTCAGGAACAAGAAGGCTATGACAGGAGAGGAATCTGCCTCTCGGAGAGAAATCTGCTCAATTATTCTTTTTTGCATTTTGTTCAAATGTGCATGTGAACCCAGCCGCCTGCAAGCCTCAGATTACAAGACAGAAAATCCAACAAGAGACAAAAGAATGGAAACAGTCTGAAAACCCTCCTTAAACAGGAAGCTCTGAGAGACAAACAGAGCCAAGCTTGGGACAAAAGGGGACCACTGGCACCAAGGCTGGCCCAGCACTGACGCCAGGCTCCAGCCATGCTGCGCCCAGCACATGCTGCCTGCCAGCCCAGCTGTCCTAGAGACCCCAGTCCAGGGAGAGTCCCAGACCAGATCCAGGATTCCACTGTGCCCCAAGAGTCACCCACTTTTGCAGAAAGAGGCGCCCAGAGCATCTAAGGTGGTGGAAGTGTTGGGGGGTGCGGGGAGCAGCAGGATGGAAGAGATCCCAGACATGCTGCAGCCTGGCAGGTGCACCTCCACAAAGGTGTCGATGAACAACTCAGCCCCTCCTTTCAGAACCTTTTCCCACCCCACCTCCAGCTTCTAGAGCTTCTGGGAAGGGAAGATCTGCTCACTGCAACTAACTGCATGTAGAGAAAGGGCCTTATAGGGGACGGGGCTTCTCAGAGGGGCTTCCAGTCAAGGCCAGGAAAGGAAGGGCAGAGACTGGGAAGAGGTCTCTACCCAGTACCCAGCTTGGGGTTATGAGTGTTAGCATGTGTGTACTTGTGTGTGTGTATATATATGTGTATGGACATGTGTGTCTTAGGCCTCAGAGTCTCAGAAATGAGACACAGTGTGAGATAACTGGACACCACTTTCAAAATCTGGTCCAAGAGCCTATGCCAGAAGACCCTGGAGCTGGCACAGGCCCTAGTTTAGCTCTGAGTGGACATGTAAACAGCATACTGCACACCACTCAAACCACACACATGTGTCATGCATACCATATAGCACAACACACTCTTCAGTCCCTACACAACACAGAACACCATCCAACACATGGCACACGCAGCACCCCACAACACACACACACATACACACACACACACACACACACACACACACACACACACACACACACACATAGCTAGAGTTTTTCTCTCTGGGTCCCGCCAAGCCCCAGCAATCCCATAGCCCACTTATAAAATAAACATACAGACGCTTGTATTATTTAAACTGCTCAGTCATTAGCTCAGGCCTATCATTGTCTAGCTCTTATTCTTATACTCAGCCCATTTCTGTTAATCTATATGTCGCCATGTGTTCCGTGGCTTTACCTGCTGCCTTTACATGATGCTTCCTGGACGGCAGGCTGGCGTCTCCCCTTCTCCGCCTTCCTGTTCTCTCAATTCTCCTCTCTGCTAGTCCCGCCTATACTTTCTGCCTGGCTACTGGCCAATCAGTGTTTTATTTATCAATCAATCATCCACAGCACACACACACATACACACACACACACACACACACACACACACACACACACACACACACTACACCCTAACTACAGCAATGAGTTTTAGGCCAGAGACTGGATCTTCCCCCACAGAAGCCACTCAGTCCCACCCAGCCCAGGTTCAAGTCCCACAGTGCCCACAGACAAATTGCTGAGTTTCTGACTGCAGCATGGTCCCTTGAGAGAGGGGAATCTGTCTCTGGATAGAGTTGGGTGGGGTAAAGTAGTACTGCGCCCAGGGGAAGTATTTGAGAGGGCATGCCTGTGGACTGCTGCCAGTCTTTCTGCACTGTTTCCTGGAGCTTGGAAGCTCATCCACAGGGCCACCCAGCTCACAGGTGCAGTTCCTGTCTCAGTGGGCCAGCTTGGCCATCAGCTCTTTACCTTAATGGAGATCTACAAAACTGGTAACTACAGAGCTTGGCTGATCTCTGGAGCAGGGGGTGAGCTGGAAAGCCTGTCCTCCTATAGATCCCTGTCTCTCCCTGTCAACCCCAAGTATCTCAATCTGTCTTTCCATAGGCTTTGAGAATGGGGAGAGGGAGGACTCCCATAGTTGCAGACTGGGAACAGAGAGTTCAGGGTTTGATTCTATGGGTCTCTTTCTTTTCCTAAAGATGAGGACCTTGGGAGAGCCCCATGCCCATGATGAGCCTCAGTGCCTTTGCCTATGACTTGGGAGATGAAGATTTCCCTCCAGAGACTCCTGGGGATTTTGATAAGATGGGTGCAGTGGGAATGAGCTGTCCTGCATTAGCCCCATGAGGGCAGGGCTAGTCTTACTGGGTGCTTTTCCGTCTTCCCAGGGGAGAGGTCACCTAGGCAGAGGCTATGTGCCTCCCCTGACCTGAGGGTTGTGAGCCGGGGATCCCAGCTTCCTCACACCCATGCACCTCAGCTGGGAGACAAAGCCAGGCTGTAGCTGTGCTGCAGAGAGGGAGCCACCACACTGTAACTGGACCCTGACCCTGCAGCTCCCCTCACTTCTCTGTAAAGGGGGAGGAGGATTCAGAGCTCTCATGTGACTAAGGGATTTCTTCATGCTGGTCCTTATGCCTCATAACAACCCTACAGGGGGATAGTGTCAGTCCTATTTTACAGGTAAGGAAACTAAGGCACACACAGAAAATACCACACCCAGAGTCAACTAGAAAACAGTGGAGGCAGAATTTGACCCTGGGGATCCTGAACCCTAGGCTCTGCTTTGTGGGTGGCCCTGGGCAGATCCCCTGAAGTCATGGAAAGTGCCACACTGTCACCTGCTTTAGGAGAAAGAAAAGGAACCTGGCAGGCCAGACTGAGCTATGTGATCTGTTAGATACGTTCTTCTGGGACCAGTGCTGTCTTGGGAAGGAGCTGAGGTCAGAGTCCTAGAGCCTGGGTTGAACAGGACAGACCTCCTGGGGCGAGTGGACCCGGCATGGAGGGTGGAAAGGGTGAGCTGCATGGAGCCTCTGAGCTGGGAAACATGCTGGGGAAGCTGTGTGAGGGTCCAGCCCAGGGCTCACTGCAAACACAAAGGGAACCTGCAGAGCAACAATTCTCAACCTGTGGGTCATGATTGTTTTGGGGGTCAAACCACCCTTTCACTGGGGCTGCCTAAGACCATCGGAAAACACAGATTTACGCTACGATTCGTAACAGCAGCAACATTACAGTTATGAAGTAGCAAGAAAAATAATGTTGTGGCCGGGGGTCACCACACCGTGAGGAACTGTATTAAAGGGTCTTGGCATTGGGAAGGTTAAGAACCACTGCTCCCGAGTCACTCGTGTGACTAAAATGTGCAGCCCAGGAAGCCTGTCTGTCATCGCCTCAGCTGGTTCCTGTGTCTCTCGTTAAGCAGTCGTGTGTTTTCTCATAGTTCAGTGTCACTGTGTTATTTCCTCAGCGTCTCAGTTCCTGTAATCAGGGGTGAGCTGTGGAGACTTCTCCACAGTTCACATGGGTCTATCGACCCATCCGCCCTCACTATTTAGCTGGTCATTCTTTCCATGGACTTCCATCGATTTCCACACGGACCTTTCTCCCCACACGCTGTGTGCTGAGAGTCCTGCTCCTCAGGAATGAGACCCAGGTTAGCGATCTCCATCCTGGTGTCTCTGACAAGAGCATCAGTCCCACTCCAGAGACATCTGTATCCTTGCCTTTGGTCCTCCCTGGGGACACCTGTGCGCATCCTCCTGGCCCTCGCTGAGGGCTCATGAACTGGCCTGTGAGAAGCCCTCCCAGCACACACAGCAGCAGCTTTGCAGACACTATTCCATCCCTCATAGGCCCATAATGAACCCCACGCCTGGTGTCCGAGTCTCCCTTATCTCCCTTGCTCACATCATTGCCAGCAAGCGTTTGCTGAGCACCACAGTCCATGCTCACAGAATGTCCTGGTCCTATCCCTCCCTTCCTGACCCTTCTGTGGCTTCTCCTTGACCCACGATCTCATGCAGAGTTCTCTCCATGACCACAGACCAGTGTGAGACATCCTTTGTCCACCTCTGCCCGTTCTCCATCCCCCAGTTCCTCTGCTTCCTTCCGATTTTCCCTTCGATCTTACCAAGATCCCTCCTGCTTCAGAGTTTTGTGTGTACAGTTCCATAGCACTAAAATACCTTCTTCCACTCAGAGGCTCCCTCTTCCTCTTAAATACGAGCCCCCCAACTCCATCTACTCACACCTCCCCAACTGTACTCCTCTGTTACGGTTGGAACCTGTGTCTCACACAGACTCCTCCTGTTCTGGATACTCGTTGCCCAGCTGGTTGTTCCCAGGGACTGTGAAGCCTTCAGGAGGTGGGATCCATCTGGAAAACGTGAGTCCCTGGAGGTAGAACTATGATGGCTACAGTCCAGCTTCAAGCTGTAGCCATTCTCGTCTTCCTAGTCCACCCAGATGTGATGGGCACCCAGCTGAGCACCCAGCACATGCCCCCACTGCCAACCAGCACCAAGTCCTGAAGGGAGCTCCAGGGACAAGGCTTTCCATGCTGGGTGCATTTCAAGTGTTGCAACTGCCTTTGAGTCCGCCATGTCACCCCTCACCAGCGCTCTGTAAATCAACCCAAAGAACTCATTGGTTCTCTGAGTTGGATTGGGACGGAATCCTACTTTGGACTGTCACTGGTGTCCTATCTGTGGGGAACAGATACTTAATTGCACCCCCTATAAAAAGTTGACAGAGCACATCCAGACCGAGAGTTCTCAAAAGACGAACACAGGTGGCCGGTAAACACTTTTAAAAGCGTTAAATATCAAAAGCATTCCAATGGAAACTGCACTGCGCTCCTACCTCACCCCTGCCAGAGTGGTTGTCAAGAAAATGAAGGATAGAAAATGCTGGCAATGGGGTGGAGAAAGAGGAGCTCATGGGGCTGAAAAGCGAGGTCAGAGGGTAAAGTGCATGAGGACCCGAGTCTGGCTCTCCAGCACCTACACAAAAACTGGCCCAGAGGAGTGGAGAGAGGGCTTAGTGGTTGCTGTTCTCGCAGAGACCCTGGGTCTGGTTCCCAGCACCCACAATAGGTGGCCCAAACCATATATAACCCTAGTTCCAGGGGAGCTAATGCCTTCTTCTGGTTTCTGCAGACACCTGCACATATGTGGTGCACATGCATAACCTAGGTCCACACATGTACACATAGTGCAATAACATAATCTTTAAGGAAAAAATGGATGCAGCAGCAGCAGCACATACTTGTATGGAACCCCAGGGTTGGGGAGGGGGAAGCAGCAGAGACGAGAGGTGGTGTGAGCTTCGGGTTCAGGGAGAGATGCCAGCAGACACACACCCAAAATACAAACAAGCAAACAAAAAACCAAACAACAAAAACAAAGAAAACTGAAGGTCGAGAGCAATAGAGGGAGACATATGACATCAACATTCGTCCTCTACACACATGTGCACCCACACACATGTGCACCCACACACATGTGCACCCACACACATGTGCACCCACACATGTGCACCCACACACATGTGTACCCACACACATGTGCACCCACACATGTGCACCCACACACATGTGCACACACACATGTGCACCCACACACATGTGCACCCACACACATGTGCACCCACACACATGTGTACTCACACACATGTGCATACATACACACACACAGGTATACAGAGGGAGCCTCATTCATTCTTTGTGCGAGTGTAAACTCCCACCCAGAGGAACCCTTATTCACCATTGGTGGATGTGTAAACCAGGGCAGACATGGAAACACGTATGGAAGTCTCTCAGAAAGCTAAAAGTGAAACTATCATCCGACCCACTTCGGGCATGTGCCCAAGGTACACTGTATCCTCCTGCAGAGACACTTGCTTATTTGTGTCCATTGCTTCCTGAGTCACAGTAGCAAAGGCACGGACCGGTCTAGATGTCCATCCACAGACAAACGGGCAACAGAGATGTGATGCACGTACAAAAGGGAATTTTATTCATCCATAAGGAGAACTGAATTTTTCAAGAAAGCGGATGGAAGTGGAAAGCATATTATGAAGCAGGATACCCCAGACTCAGAAAGACAAACACTGCTCATTCTCTCTCACAGGCGGATCCTACGTTCTAATTTTTATATACACATTCCTTTGTGGGAGTGAGAAAATATAGGTGCCGGGAAACTAGAGAGGGTCCCACGAGAGAAGGAAGAAATGAGGCTTTAGGAGAGAACAGTAGGGAGAGTAATAGAAACATGAATACGAACATGAGATGGGGAATACCGTGGAAGGTTTAGGTGGGGAGAGGGGGTGAAGAGATGAAGGGCAGGAAAAGGGGGGAAAGTCAACTAAAACCAAGAGCTATGAAATTCCACGGGAGACCCACTCTACATGAACTAAGATGGAAGTTCAGGGCGTGGGTGTGAGCAGAAGGATGAGCTAGGGGTGTGGTCAGGGGCAGATTAGGAAGAGGAACACCCGAGGTTCCACTGAGGGCTGCCCAGGGTGGAGTCTCCTGGGAACCGTGGTCACAAAACACCTTACAGTGCGTGACTAGCAGCAATAGGAGCCCCGGACTGATGGCTCTGGAGGTCGGGCAGCTCTGGTGTCTACAGGGGCGTGATCTTCAGGTGACACTGTCCCGCTGTGTTCTCACAGGGCAGAAGAGGACACAGCCCCCACCCCTCGCAGGCTAAATGTCAGCACGAGTGGGGTGCACACACTGAGGTGAAGCTGGCATTCGGCAGCCAAGCCTGAGGAGTGGGGTCCATTTTCATCTTTCAGGGGTCTGCAAGCTGGCGACCAGGATGGCCCAGCCTTAGTCAGGCCCCAAAGCTAAACCAATAGCAATGACTGGGAAAGGGGACATGGGCAAATAGGATGTGGGCTGGAGGGAGGACTGCCATCCTGTGAAAGGGTGAGGACATGGAAGATCATGGTCTCCATTTTACAGATGAGGAAACTGAGCCCCACCCCCACCCCCAGAGATAGAACAGTGATCAGCCTGGGCTACTGTGTGCTCCGAGCCCTTGCTCTAACCACTGGGCCACAGAACCTTAGCCCCCAGACCTAGTTCAGAGGGGCAACAGGACTCAGAGTCTCAGGGCAGGCTGGTGTTCGGACCAAACACCTGGATGCATGAGTACGTCCAGGGTGTGTAGGCTGAATTGGGGGCCCATCTGGAAGCTTCCAGTCCACACAACCAAAGCCAGTGCCAGTAAATTACTCTAGATAATGAGTGTGTTTGCTCAGGAAATCGAGGAGGCAGAGACAGTTGCCAGAGTCATTAAACACGAGGGTGGACGTGCCAGGCCTTGCAATGCCGCCAAGCTGCTCATCAGGGCAGCCCCTCCCCTAGGCTGTATCTACAGAGCTGAGCAACCGGGTGACAGAAAATCAAAGAAACACCAGAAGAAAGGAGTGGGGCCCGAGAAACCACCTGATACACCTATTAGTTTACAGAGAAGGAAATCAAGGCCCAGAGAAGGTGACAGACCTGCCCAAGAACTCACAGCAAGTGAGAGAGCAAGATAGGTCAGGGTGTCTTCGACACATCTTAGTACAGTTGAGATATCATGGGAGGAGGGCAGCTCGGTCAGGTTAGAAAGGGGGAGACTGAGGCTCAGAGGGGTAGGTAACTTGCCCAAGGACTCCCAATAGGGTTAGCGGTGACTATAGCATTGAGCTCAGGAGCTTTTCCCTGTGTTCTCCAGTCTTTGTCTCCTCAGCTTCCGGGTCAAAATCAATACTATGGGAGGTGCAGGGGTGAGGGAGAGGAGGTGCCCAGGGGAAAGGGAGGCATTCCGGATAGGGAAAAGGATGATCAGGGCACAGAGTGGGCCCCGCCTCAGACCTCTCAGCCAATCCTGTATGTGACAAGTGATGAAGTCCCCTCTCCCTGCTCCCACCTACTGGGAGAGACCTGACTCCTGCAGATGAATAGTGGGAGGTGGGATCGACCCTGGGTACCTCCCGTTATTCATCCAGCTCTGAGCCCGCCCCATTCCACAGATGGATCCCACTAACAGCTCCTCCACTCAGACCTGGCACGCACCAGAGGGTCCCTGGAGAGACAGAGAAATGAGGGGAGTTTGGCCAGGGTATTGGTTGCCTCTCTCCCAGCAGGAACTGTCACCTACTCACGGATCTATGGGAAGGTCCACCTCCTGTGGACCTCTCTCCCCATGGGCGGCACACTTGTCTCTTCAGATTCTGTCAGCTTCTCACTGCCCTCAACCTCTCCGGGCTACGGATGAAATGAGCCTCTGAAACCTGCCCTGGAACACCTCCCCTACAATAACCTCTTCTTAGTGCCCTCTCTCTTTTTTTCCTCAGTCACTGTCTGAAAGGTAACCTAAGGAAGTGAAGTTACTTAAGAAAGGGACTCAAGTCCCTTTATTGTGGCTCACAGTTCAAGGTCATACTTTGAGGTCACAATCCATCATGGAAGGGAAGTCGAGGAACCCGGGGCAGCTGGTCACATTACAGCCACAATCAAGAAGCAGCGAGTGAGGAATGCTGGTACTCAGCTCTCTTTCTCCTTTTTACACAGTCTAGGACCCCAGTCCAGGGAATGGTGCTACCCACAGTGGGCAGGTCTTCCCGCCTCAAGTAACCTAATGAAGATAATCCCCCACAAGCATGCCCAGGAGCCTGGCTAGTGATTTACAAGTTGAAAATTGAGATTAACCACACATCTTTGTAAATTTCCATAGCTCACCTCGAGTGTCTAGGCTTCTTTCTTATGGGGATGCACAGAGCTCACCAGATAAAAGGCAGGTATCGCTTGATCTAACGAGTTAGATGACAGGAACCGAGTCACAGGCTCTCCTGTGTCCTGCTCTACATTCCGTGATACCTGTTTTAACCTCCAATACCCAGAGCAGCAACACCTTCCACACCCACCTCTCTGTGACACTCAGTGACCCACATTGTCCAAGTCACACTGCGCCACAGCCTTTCTGGAGGCTGGAAGAAAAGCATGGCCCTGGGTGTCGACGATCCCATGGCTCCACATCTCATCCCTGGGTGTTGATCCCATGGCTCCACATCTCATCAAAATGGCTTAAGGACATGCCAGACTCAACCAGTCATACCCCGGGGTCACACTGCTCAGCCATCGGGATGTACTATGGACCACGGTAGGCTCCCTGGCCCAGACCATGTGGCTGAGAACGGGAAAAGGGTACTGGAAGGCTACAGATCTGGAAGGGTTGGCACGGCAGTCCGGGGCTGTGGCAGTGGTACCAGGGAACACTGGCAGGGCTGGGCACTGAGCAACTGAGAAGGACTTGGCAGTGAGCTGTAGACACCACCTCCCAGTTCTAAGGGCCAAGAGAAGGAGATGAATTCGAGTTGGTACCTTAACCCACATTGTTCAGGACCTACCTCAGGCCTTCCCAGACCCTGTTGCTATATAAACAGCAGCTGCAAGATGGCACACAGCCACAGTCCAGCAGCCACCCACACCACAGGCCCAGCCAGCCAAGGAGACCAGGCCACAGATGGAATAAAAATGAGACACAGATGGTCTCAAGATTGAGAATGAATCTCTTGGGGAGAAAGGCCAGTAGTTGTGTAGAGGAGAGGCTTGGACCTGGGTCCAAATTCAGACCACATCATGCTCATGGAAGGCAGTCCAGGCAAATTCCTGGTCTCTATGAGCCTGAGGTTTCTCGTTTGTGCAAAGGGATTTGACAAGATAAATCCCAGGAACCTTGAGATCAGGTGATAGCTCAAAGACTGAGCCCAAGGCTGGAAAGAAGCCTCCTGCCCCAGCCTAGCACCCAACCCTTGCTCACAAGGAAGCAGGCACTTCAGGGGACTGATCAGGTACTGGAAACAAGAGATTGAACCCCACATGTTCACTGATAGGATCTGTGCAAAGCACCAGAGGATCTGATCAATAAGTGTCCTGAGAGGCAGCCCTACCCTCGGGACTGTCAATCCCTCTGTTGGCTGCTGACCAAAACCTCTGGTCAGGAAGACAATCCCCTACCCAGCCTGCCCACCACACTCGCATGGGAAACGACCCTGGTGCTCAGGAAGGCTGTGAAAGCCAGGCACCCCACGGTTCTCAGAAAGCCCTCACCCACCCTTGGTCTTGAACACAGCTCAGAAGCACCAAGCAGCACCAGGCATGCCGGGTGTTCGAGCCCCTCTTGGGCTGTCTGATGGCCCCGTATCTGGTCAGGTCTGTGGACAGCGGCCAACTGCCATGTTACTTTGGAGCCTGGAGCTCTGAAAAGTCATCGCTGCTGCATAGCAGGGCACTGAGCACCCGCATGTCTGCTGTGCTCCCAGGAGAGTGCTGTGAGACAGGCAACGTCGGTACTGGGATCACCACTGGATGGCCACTGCCCTCCTGCCACTGTGACCCGAGAGAGTGCATGCAGGGGTTCTGCTTGAATGCCCAAGAATGACAGTGGCACCTGCCAGCAGAGGTCTCCTGCTCCTAGCAGGAGGGGACCTACCTTCCTTGGTGTCTTCTATAATGTGTGCTGCTTCCTAGGTGTGGAGCTTTGAATAGGTATGACCCCCACAGACTCCTGTGTTTGAATGCTTGGCCCATAGGGCGTGTGGCACTATTAGGACGTGTGGCCTTGTTGGAATAGGTGTAGTCTTGTTGGAGGAAGTGTGTCACTGTGGAGGCGGGATTTGAGGTCTCCTATGCTCAAGCTACACCCAGTGTGGCATACAGTTCTCTTCCTGCTGCCTACAGATCAAGAGGTAGGACTCTCAGCTCCTTCTCCAGCCCATGTCTGCCTGCACACCACCACCCTTCCTGTCATGATGATAATGGACTAAACCTCTGAAACTGTAAGCCAGCCCCAATTAAATATTTTCCTTCCTTTATAAGCGTTGTCGTGGTCATGGGGTCTCTTCACAGCAATAGAACCCTAACTAAGACACCAGGGACGAGGAACACTCAGGCCTGATTCCTCTACTCTCAAGTCACTGCTTGTGAAGTGTTCTGAGTCTACCCGCAGGAGCAGGGGACGGGTGCTGTGT
Source organism: Peromyscus californicus insignis (assembly GCF_007827085.1). Taxonomy (NCBI): domain Eukaryota; kingdom Metazoa; phylum Chordata; class Mammalia; order Rodentia; family Cricetidae; genus Peromyscus; species Peromyscus californicus. Next base: position 23,001,668 of record NW_026294573.1, on the reverse strand, counting down.
AGGCTTCCTTGCTCTGATGTCTTAACAGGTCTACTCTGGGCATCAGGAGCACAGCAGGGTCAGCCCTGCCACTCTGACATTCCCCATGGCTGAGTAGGGACAAGTGCTTTGGACACAGAAAAGCTGTGAGAATTGCATGCTAAGATCCTCAAGGAATTCTCTCCATCCACCCTCCACTTCTGCTGCCTTTGTCTTCTTCCACAAAGGGGCCTCGTTCCCTCCCAATCACCCCAGAGACAGAGAAGCTGGTCCCCAACAGCAGCTTTCTGCTCAAGAGCCCAAAGCCAAGGTTTTCTATTAGCTTCAGCAATATCAAGGAAGAACTGTGATTGACTCATCTCTGAAGCTGTCCATGCGTCCCAGGATGTTAATGCAGTGCTCTGATTGGCCAAGCCTGGGCCTACTGGCTGGGGAAAGAGAGGTTAATGAACTAAGTTCCCAGAATCAAAGAGCTTTAGACAGTGATCACAAAGGTGAAAATGCCATCAGTAAAAAGGAGTGGCTGGTCTTAAAGGTTTGTTTTATTTGTGTGTGTGAGTCTGCATGCGTGTGTGCAGGTGCCCACAGCAGCCGGTAGAGGATCTTTGACACACATAGCTGGAGTTACAGGCATGCAGAGTGAGCTGCCTGATGTGGGTGCTGGGACCCAAACTTAAGCTGCAAACTCTCTTGACGAGTGAGAAATCTTTCTAGTCTTGAGTTTTTGTTTGTTTGGTTCTGGTTTTTGTTTTTTGTTATTTTCCATTGGAGCTGATTGGAGGGCTGAGCACTTGTTGCTCTTGCAAAAGACCCAGGAGATGGTTCCTAGCACCCACACAGTGGCTTACAACCACCTGCAACTCCAGCTCTTGGGAATCCAATGCCTTCTTCTGACCTCGACTGACACCATGCACACACTGGGCACATGTGTGGTAGACATATATGCAGGTAAGATGCTCATCCACTAAAATAAAATGGATCTCAAAAAAAGCCCAAAAACTTTGAAGTAAGCAAGCCTTTGGCTGCTACCTCCAGGCTGGTGCTCACAAGGTCTCTTCCATCTCATTGTTCCCTATCGGTCCTCAAAGAATCAGCCCAAGCTGAATGACGCCCTGCAAACTCCCCTCTTTGGCTCCCTCAGACTCTGTCCTGGTATGTACCACACCTACCACCATCACCTACCACCGTCACAGACCTAATCCACTGGCGCCAGCCAGCCTGTTTCTCCACAGGGCTGTGTGTGAAGTGCATCCACCTGATGCTGGCATGGGTGGGGGGAGCAGGGTGGGTGCTGAAAAGCAGTTTTCAGAGCATCTACCCCTGGGGCTCCCCTGCCAGTCTGGATTGGACCTGATCAGTCAGCACAGAGGAAAGAAGGCGGCTAAACAGGGGTGGGGCTGAACCAACCAGTGACCCACAGGGGACCTCTGACAATTCTGCATGTACAGCAGTTCAGGGTCACCAGGAGCTATCAGAAGTCATGGCACACACACACACACACACACACACACACACACACACACACACAGAGAGAGAGAGAGAGAGAGAGAGAGAGAGAGAGATCGAGCGAGCTTTGGTAAAGAGACATTCTTTCCCATCTCATTCATGAGGGCTTTTGTGCAGTATAGGATCTGCAGCCCGTGTCTGTCCCACCTTCTGTGACTGCCAACAAGGTCAGTCTGCAAACCTTCATCCCTGAAGTTCCGCGTCTGGGAACAGGTTTGAGGAAACACTGGGGCACGAATGGGGATCTTACCTCGGGAGTTTCACACAGAGATAAATGAAGCAACCTAGACCAGGTGGTGGTGGCACACGCCTTTAATCCCAGCACTCAGGAGGCTGAGGCAGGCAGATCTCTGTGAGCTTGAGGCCAGTCTGGTCTACAAAGAGAGTTCCAGGACAGGCAGGACTGTTACACAGAGAAACACTGTCTCGAAAAAAACAAAAAAGAAACAAACAAACAAACAAAAAAAGCAACCTAAATATCCTGTAGTAGAAGAGAGGGAGGGAAGAGGGGAGGAGGGAGGGAGAGAGAGAAGCAACTGTAACAACAACGTGCTGGCTCCGCACATACCACAAAGACGGCGATTTTAGATAAGAGTCCATGTGGAAGCTTGACCTGACCGCACTCACCTGCAATCCCAGCACCTGGGAGGTCAGAAGTTCAAGGCCATCCTCAGCTACATAGTGATTTTGGAGGTCAGCCTGGGAAACAAAACTCAGACTTAAAAATATTTTTTAGTGGTTGGTATGTAAAATGAATAAAAAAATTCTTAATAAAGAAGAAAAAAAGGAATAGTAAAAAGTTAGAAAAATGTTTTTAAATATATGTGTTTTTAAAGAAGGGTACATAACAATCCACATATACAATGTTTGCTTTTGAAACAGCTCTGTGTGCGCATGTGTGTCTGTGATAGAGTCTCTAAGGATCCACCAAACTGATAACCGTGTTCTGTGGGAGGGGCCCTAGCTTAGAGATGATTGTGGAGCAGGAGAGACCTGCTTTCCTTTTATCTGAATTCTTGCATATTAAACTGCCAGTGCCTGCATGCAGTTTGTGTGTCATTAAAGTCACCCTGAATGAACAAGGGAATGGAGGATAGGGTTATCACAGTAACACTGTTCTAGCCAAAAAAAAACAAAAAACAAACAAACCAGCCTAAGCCGCCATCTACAGAGAACTCCCTACATAAGCCACATTGCCTATGGCAACAGCCAGCCAGCGGAGGAGAGGAGAGAGCAGGGAGAGTGAGTGAGAAACTTGAAAACAGAGGTGGGTGCATGATCCCGTTTTTGTACAAGGAAGAGAATTTGCAACCCAAGTGGAAATGCAGGCCCTCCTGCAGAGTGTGGACTTTGGGGGTCACAGACTTGGGTGTGAATCTCTGTTCTTAACAGGGTGGCCTTCGCTGGCTCATTTCACACCCTCGAGCTTCACTGCCCCATCTTTAAAAGAACAGCAACAACAGTATCTACTCCTTGGGCTCTGGAGGATGGATTGATCTAAGCTCGTGGAAGTTAATTTTCCAGTCATTTGCAGTGTTTCCTCTGGGAAGTGGCTGTGGAGCGGAGCATGCGCTTCCTGTCCTGTCTCTTCAAAGGCTCCTTCTGAGGTATAATTGAAATGCAATCAACTGAACATGCCCAAAGTGCAAAATTGGGTAAGTTCTCACTTAGGTCCACGCCCACTGTCTGAGTTACTTTTCTGCCACTGTGGAAACATACCCTGACATAAGCAACTTAGAGGAAGGAGAAAGGTATCTTTTAGCTCAGAGTACCAGGGGGATACAGGCCATCATGTCAGGAAAGGCATGGCAGAAGAAGCAGGAGTAGAAAGAGGACAGGAAGTGGGACTGGACCATAAAGCCTCAAGGGCCGCCCACCGTGACATACTTCCTCTAGGAAGGCTCCACCTCCTAAAGGTTCCACAACTTTCCCAAACAGCGCCACCAGCTGGGGACTGGGTGTTCAGACGTGTGAGCCAATGGGGGACATCCCACTGGGCGAGAATAAGACCACTACCATAACTTTTGAGCCAAATTTGAAGAAAGCTTTATTAAATACTAGCCAGGATGACAGACACTGGCCAGATCCATACCTGGGATTCCCAGAGAATGGCCATGAATTACACTAGTCAGGTGCATATACAGGAAAAACCCACGAGGCTATTGCGCTGGTTTGAAAGAAATGCCCCCCAAAGGGAGGGACACTATTAGGAGGTGGGGCCTTGTTGCAGTAGGTGTGGCCTTGTTGGAGGAGGTGTGTCACTGGGGATGGGTTTTGAGGTCTCAGAAGCTCAGACCAGGTCCAGTGTCACTCTCTCTTCCTGCTGCCTGCTGATCCAGATGTGGAACTCCCAGCTACTTCTCCAGCACCATGTCTGCCTGCATGCTGCCAGGCTTCTTGCCATGACGATAATGGACTAAGTCTCTGAACTATAAGTCAGCCCCAATTAACTGTTTTCCTTTGTAAGAGTTGCCATGGTCATGGCATCTATTCACAGCAATAAAACCCTAACTAAGACACCTTGGGTCCCTGACAATGGTCCTCAGCTCTGCCAGCACCCCACAAGCACATCAAATCACTGACATCAGGAACTGAAGTAAAGTGAAAGATGAGGAAAATAAGCAGTGAGTTCAAAGCCAGCTCATTTGAGAGTCACAGGGTTCTGCTGCTGTCATTTTGGGCAAAGGAACAATGAGGATGTTCTCAGAGACTCCACCCAGTTGTGGAAAGGACACCCCCAGACCCCAACAGAAGGGATAGCATGGGCCTGACCTGACCAGCAAGGTATCATTTGTACACAGTAAAACTGAAACACAGCTACCATGTGGGCCTCAGCTGGCAAGACACAGGCCAGTTTCTTATAAAAGAAAAGACCAGTCCACTCAGCTGTGAGGTAGCATCTTTTAAGTGTCTGGGGGTTGGGGGAAGGGTTCCAGGGCACAGTAATGATGCAAGAGGCCCTTACTTGCAATCATCATCATCATCATCCCTGTCCTGTGTTGCCTTTTATGTAACCAGTACTTCACATACTATTTTCATAGACTCAGACCATTTCCAAGGTAGGATTCTGCAGAAGGGGAAACTGAAGCTCAGAGAAGAGCATCACTCGCCATCGACCACAATATATATATAAGGCAGCACTGGAGTGTGGACTCAGACCTTCTGGCTCCCTAGTGCCCTACACACTGCACCTCTCCCCCTCAAGATCCACTCTGCCCGGCACCAGGTGAGCTCTTAAGTCTCATGCAATTAGCTAAGAGCCCCTTCCCTGAGCACATGCTGTGTGGTTTCCCACAGCTCATCAACTCAAGAGGCAGGTTTCTGCGTTTTGCTTTCCAGATCTCTGTTTATCTGTAAACCTGGCCTTTTCCACTGCTCATATTTCTCTGCCAACACCACTTCACATCCCTCAGACTCTGATCTAATCACCTGGGCCAGAAGCCCTTGACCTTTGGACAGGCCATGGGTTAGGGAAGGAACCCGCTCAGGCAAGTAGGGACAGCCCCATAGAGCACCACCTCACCCAGCTTTATTATCTGGCACCCAAGAGACCAGGAACTGAGCTGAAGAGGTGAGTCAGGGAGGAAATCAGCAGGAAGAAGAGCTTTTCCAGCTCCCAGCGAGGGGGCTGAGGTCTTGGTGTCCCCACCTGTCAAATGGAGACAATAACCTGAAGGTCTGTTTGCCAGTGGAGAGTCAAGTGATGACATGGAAAGACTCATGCTCCTCCTGTAAGGATAAAGCACCATGGAGAAACATCTGGAGTCTTCTCCTGCTGAAGACAGAAATCTAAATGTGAGTTACCAAAGAAAAGGGAAATACTTAGGTATGGGGTGGGGTGGAGTGAAGATCTACCTCTCCCTGGGACCCTGAGCAAGTACTGAACATTACAAAAACACTTAATGTCAACATTCCTGTTAATAATAAGTTCTTACTAAAATCGGATGCTGTGGTGGTTTGAATGAGAATGTCCCACATAGGCTCAGATGTTTGAAGCTTGGCCCCCAGTTGGTGGAGCTGTTTGGATAGGGTTAGGAGCTGTGGCTTTGCTGGAGAAAGTATGTCACTAGGGGAGCAAACTTTGAGGTTTCAAAACCTCATGCCATTCCCAGTGTGCTCTCTCTGCTTCCTGCTTGTGGCTGGAGCTGTGAGCTCCCAGCTGTTCCCTGCTGCCGTGTCTGCTGCCTGCTGCCACAGTTGCCCACCATAATGAACTTTTATCCCCTTAGAACCGTAAGCCAAATGAATCCTTCCTCATAGAAGTTGCCTTGGTCATGATTGTATCACAGCAGTAGAAAGGTAACTAATGCAGATTATTTTCCAATAAATAATCAAAAGCGTTGGTGGGGGCAGGGTGACTTGATTGACAGCTTTCAGACTCTTTGCTGATGCCCCAATTGCCAACAGAGACCTATCAGTCAAGTCTCAGCTGAACTACACTTAGACCAGCACCAGGACTTTAAACACTCTACAGAGTCTTTGAGAAAGATACACAACAGCTGTGGCTACTTGCTGCTGATGCACAGTTCCAGCTGCTAAAAAAACAGCCACAGTCACAGCTGCTTCAAATGGCGTGGAGGGGACCTACTGCAACCATTTCCACCCAAGCTAAGGAGGAAGCATGTTCCTTGGTGCCCAGCAGGGGAACAGTTGCCACTGATCAAAAGAGGTACAAAGACATCCTTCGTGTGCATGAAAGTGGGATGTGGTTGGTACAGACACCACTTTTCTGCCTCTGTAAGTAGTCATTTCTCACTGTGCTCCTGTACTGCCTCCCCAGTTTGCCCCCACAGTTCCAGGGAGAGGCTTTTTCTCCAGTACTCTTTTCTTGACTACCTATAGTAGAGTAGGCTGGGCTCATAACATGAAGGAAGCCGTGGTGACGGGGACAGAGTATCAGAAGCCACAGAAGAAGCAGAGTCATGGAGTAATCGGCCTCAGTAACAGTAGTGCTGGAGTTAATCACCTGCAGTCGGGACAGCAGCAGAGTCTTAGCCAGGGGGACACTGGTGGGCTTGACAGTGACAGAGATGGAGCCATAGCATGGGAACAAGAGCAATAGCTGAAGCTTCTGAGAAGGAGTGCTGTCAGTGGCAGTGTGGGCCAATAGCAGAGCAGCCCATCGTGGCAGCAACAGCAGTGGCAGACATGTCAGCAGTGTTCTTAGAAACGGAAGGTCTTAGACACTCGGGTTCGGGAACTGTGCACTAACCACAGTCACGGGCTAGGAATCTGTTTCCTAAGTTAATGTAAAAACTGATACACTTGTCACTGTAAGACCAAAGGTCCCCACAAAACTATAAACTGGAGGACACCATCCACGGCTACTCTCAGCTGTCTGCTGCTGCTGCTTGTTACCATCAAAGGCTGAGGGTTACAGAAGCTTGCAAGGACCACACTGAAACAGCATCTCCTTACCCATCATGGTCTATCCGGGTAGACCAGAAGGACCCCAGCCTGCTGATCAGTAGCAGAGGTATTCACAGCAAAGTCCATAGAAGTTTAGGTTTTGGACATCTGCCTTATCCAATGGGACCCTGTGATCTCCCCAGGACCCGATTTTTGTTTTTTTGATTTTTTTCCTCTATTTTTGGCTTTCAGTTTCTCTAATCTGGCTATATCGATAGACTAGTAGTATCAAGATGGCTGCCTAGCAACAGACATGCTCTGGGAGTCAGTAGTCTCCCTGGCAGGCTCAGGTCAGTCCAGAGCATCACTGTGTTGCTTTCCCTGCCCTTCATTACTTCATACCTTCACCTTCCCTTGGATCTGCTCTTCTTGCTGTAGTTCTGAAGGTTTAAGATCTTATTTTTAAATACAAATTTTCCTTGGAGTGCTGCTGTAGTGACATCCCACAAATTCATCTTGTGTGCCTTCCAATTAGATTCCATTTAAATGACTTTATGGTTTTTCTTTATAAATTTTCGGCCCATCTGTAACTTAGAAATGCATTGTTAGTTCCTAACCATTTGACGAATTTTCCGGCGAACTTCCTTGTTTTAAGACCTAACCCCATTGTTGTCAGAACAGGTTTATTTTTGTTTTTATTTTTTTTGCAAAATCTAAGTCCTTCTAAACCTGTTAAGACCCTTTTCTGGTCCAGAAGAAGCTCTGTGTTGGTAAATGTCCAATGTGTACTGAGGATAATGTACTACAATCTGTCGTCAGGTAATGCTCTGAGTATCAGTAGGAATGTCGGCTAATAATGTCTTTCAGGCCATGGGCAGTCTCACAAATTCCCTTTTGCTTGTTTTAATCAGTCGTTGGGAAGGGGATTACAACACCCTGGCTGCCGTTGTGGGCGTCTGCTTCTCCCAATGGATCTGTTCCTTTTTGCTTCGTATGACCTGAAATTCCGTCATCATAAACGCTGAAGATCCTTATATCTTTTTGATGACTTGTGACCACTTTATCACAGTGAAATGTCTTTTTCCCTTGGTTACAGTCTATGCTCAAAGATCTGCTTTATCTGAAATTAACACGGCCACACCAGCTTTATTTTGGCTAGCATTATCAGGACATATCTTTTAGACCCCTTTTTTACTTTTAAATTACTTATGGCTCACATATTTTTAAATTTTTATTCTGTGTGCATGAGGAGGGCCCTACCAAGCCACCTGTGGAGGTTAGAGAACTGGCACCACATGGGTGCAGTGCCTGTGGAGGCCTGAAGAGGGCACTGAATACCCTGAACTGGAGTTGCAGGTTGTGAGGCACCATGTGGGTGTTGGGAATCGAGCCTGGGTCCTCTGCAAGAACAGCAAGTGCTCTTGACTGGTAAGTCAACTCTCTGGTCCTTTTGTTTCTTTTTAATCTCATAGAATTTCCATGTTGTCCCCATGTCTCATAGTGGAGATCTGCTGCTCACACATTTGTCTAGAACCTGGTCCCCGAGGCTACTGTTCTCAGAAGCCCAGTTCCACAATTGCCCAGGAATGGTGTCCTCCAAAAGTTCAAAGTGAACCCACACTTCCTGTCAACCTGGTGGGGAGGCAGAGGAAGACAGAGATAAGCCTAAGATTCTTTGCACTGATACTCAAGTCTCTCCAGATCTGACTCTGACCCCCACTCCACCTTCTTTCACCTCCCCCTTACGCTTGCCACCCCTGGAACCACCTCTATCTGTTGACAGACTGTCCATTTTATTCCCTGCCTTCATCCAATGGACAGACTCCTTTTCTTTCATGAATGCCTGCACAGAAGCCCCGTTGTCTGGCAAACCCTCACGTGGGCTTCCTAACTGTATAGTCACTCAGCTCCCTCCACAGCTTCAGAACGTATGACTTCCCACACAGCTACACATGCAAATAACCAAGTGGATTGTGGCGTGTCTATTCACATGAATGTCTTTCCCAAGTACAGGTGTGCAAGGTCACAAGCAGGCCTGTGCATGCATGTCAAGACTCGAAACATCAGCACATGCCGGAGCTCTCTCACCCCAAGGAGGTGTAACTGAGCCCCTCCATAACTCCTTCCTCCTACAGCAATGTGCTCTCTTTGCCCCCTTCTGGGCCTTGGTACAGTTTTTCTGGTGTAGTCTATTTATGCATGTTCAAATCCTACTATACATTGTCAGTACTTTTGCTTTATAATGAGTCAATTATCTTGTAAAGAGATTTAAATAAAGAAAATGTATTTTTCATATGTATCCATGCACTTGCAAATTGCAGTGATTTTCATTCTTTGTATAAGTCTGCATTCTCATCTGGTGGTGTTTGCCAGATGCTGGAAGAACGCCACTCAGCACACCTCCACCCCACGCTGGGCCTGAAGTCCACGCTTCCAAGAGATGTGCCCCGCCCCCCCATTTTCCTTCCCTGTAGGCAGGAGAGTGGATTGTTCAAGCTTTCGATGGATCTCCTCGGGTATGCAAAGGTTCAGGAGCCAGAGCAGGGAGGTGGAGCACAGAGCAGGGGGGTGGAGCACAGAGCAGGGGGGCGGAGCACAGAGCAGGGAGGCGGAGCACAGAGCAGGGGGGCGGAGCACAGAGCAGGGGGGTGGAGCACAGAGCAGGGGGGTGGAGCACAGAGCAGGGAGATGGAGCACAGAGCAGGGAGATGGAGCACAGAGCAGGGAGGTGGAGCACAGAGCAGGGGGGTGGAGCACAGAGCAGGGGGTGGAGCACAGAACAGGGAGGTGGAGCACAGAGCAGGGGGGTGGAGCACAGAGCAGGGGGGTGGAGCACAGAGTAGGGGGGTGGAGCACAGAGTAGGGGGGCGGAGCACAGAGCAGGGGGGCGGAGCACAGAGCAGGGAGGCGGAGCACAGAGCAGGGGGGCGGAGCACAGAGCAGGGGGTGGAGCACAGAGCAGGGGTGGAGCACAGAACAGGGGGGTGGAGCACAGAGCAGGGAGATGGAGCACAGAGCAGGGAGATGGAGCACAGAGCAGGGAGGTGGAGCACAGAGCAGGGGGGTGGAGCACAGAGCAGGGGGTGGAGCACAGAACAGGGAGGTGGAGCACAGAGCAGGGGGGTGGAGCACAGAGCAGGGGGGTGGAGCACAGAGTAGGGGGGTGGAGCACAGAGTAGGGGGGCGGAGCACAGAGCAGGGGGGCGGAGCACAGAGCAGGGAGGCGGAGCACAGAGCAGGGGGGCGGAGCACAGAGCAGGGGGTGGAGCACAGAGCAGGGGTGGAGCACAGAACAGGGGGTGGAGCACAGAGCAGGGGGTGGAGCACAGAGCAGGGAGGTGGAGTACAGAGCAGGGGGGTGGAGCACAGAGCAGCGAGGTGGAGCACAGAGCTGGGAGGGAGCTTTCTCTGCGTGGAGCTCAGCCCTGCTTTAGTAACAAGGGAATGGCAGGTGTGGGGCATACAAACCAAGCACCTTGCCACCTCCCTGGGGCCCATCCCATGGGGTCCTCTAGGCCCCTCTGAGGTCACTCCCAAATGGAGATCAGTGACATCAAGTAAAGGAACCTTGCAGCTTCTGCTGATTGTAGCTAAGTTGTGATTTGTGGCCTCTTATGAAATGACACAGGAATTCTTAGCCAGAAACTTTTGCAAGGGAAAGCTGTCTCATGGGGTGCAAGAAGTCTTCGGCCACAGAGAACAAATCCAAACTGCTGGTCCCCCAACTTCCCATGCCCTCCCACGAGCCCCTGAAGACCAAAGTTGGACAGGAAGAAATCCTGCCCATCTGGGTTGAGAGGCCCCATCCCATCTGCCACCCTGAAGCCATCAGAGCCACAGTCTGAGCAGCAATGGCAGGCAGGGGTGGGCATCCACAGATCCCATTGCCCTGGGCACCCCAGATCTGTGCCCGGAACACAGAGCACTCACACCACACTTCATCTTTGTCTTCTCATGAGTCTGGGTGGTTCTGCTGGAACAGAGCAGCATGGAGAGGGGATTGTGTATAGGCATCTGACCTTTGACTCTGAAGGATTATTGGTCCCGCTGGGTCCCCCACTTCCCAGCCTAGAGTCACCAGAGACTGGCTGCCATTCTCAAAGCCGAGGGCATCTGTCTCCAGCCCAGAATGCAAAAGTCTATCGCTGTTTTCTTTTTGCCTCCTCTTTCTCCATTATCCTTGGTGCTCCCCTGCTGCCTGTCACTTCTTTAAGTAGAGAAGTAGACCTCAGAACACCATCACCCTCCTTTAATCAGGACCTAATTCCTCTGTCTCAGAACCCAGTGACAGAACTTCCGAAGGAGGGAACACTTGCTGAAAATGCGTGTGGAGTGGTGAACCCAGGTTCATCACTGCAGGCTCGCTCCACTCAGCTCCCACCCTTGCAGCTCCCATCAAACACCTACACAGGAACGAGCCATGGCAGTAAAAGCTGTGCCTGGAGTGACTTCTTATGGAGCTAAGTGTTCTTACACATGAGCTTGAGACTGCCATTGCCCAACCGGACGAAAAATGATGCCATTCATGCTGGCAATTCAAAAGCCTCGTTTCAAACAGTATTAATAGCAAACAAAATACACCATTTCATGACAAGACTTTTCAGCCTTGAGGAGCACACTTTATGTGGTAGCGTGCTCAATGGCGTTTCCCATCTGCCCCAGCTTTTACAACACAGGTTCCATGGATTTTCTTTTCACCGGGCTAATAGATTCTGTAGCTGGTTCTTCAAGGAGAATCAGGCTGTGTCTAGGCTAAGGAACCCTTAACTCAAGGAAGTACTAATTAAGGGAGGAACTTCAGGAAACATAAGCCTGAAGGAAGTATTAATTAACTCTCCTTTGAAGGTAAACAAGGTGGTAGCAGGGCACTGAGGGGCAAGGGGAGCCCTCATCCCTCACTCCCTCGAAGGTAAAGGTGGGGATGGAAGGAATATGGTGGAGAGTGGGCAGGGTGAGGTCCTCCCAGCACACAGTATCCTCTGGGTTTGCAGCTCTCTACCTGTGCTTCACACCACAGCCAGCCTGGGAGATGTGGATTGTCCCCCTCTTCAACCCAGAGAACTGGGGGGGGGGGGAGCTGGGAGCAGCTCCTGAAGCCCATAGGGGCTGAACGACTTCTAACAGTACTGACAGGCTTGCCCCAAGGCCACCACAGGGACCAGGACTCCATCACTGCGCCCCAGGCCCAGTGGGTGACAGAGGATGCCAATACAGCAGGCTCTGACAGAGGAGCATGGGCTATATGGACGTCAAAGGGGGGCCCATGACCCACCCACTTGAGAGAGCCAGGGACATCCCCAAGGGGTGCTGTCCGCACTTGGGTCTGGGGACAAACAGGTTAATTCTTCCCAGAAAAGGACAGAAGGAAGGGGAGCAGGAGAAGTGGGGGGCGGGGAGGGGGACAGTGCACAATGGGGGGTCAGAGTCCAGAAGCCTGAGGAAGAGGAGGATGCTTCTTCCAGGAGCAGTAAGCTCGGTGGCCCTGGGTCTGGGAGAGGGATGTGTAAGGAGGGAGGTGAAGGGTACCTGTAGCTAAAGTTTTCCTGCCTGACCCACAGTCAGGACAAATCTCTCTCACCTGCCAGTCCCACAGCCTCTCAGACCCAACCAAGTAAACACAGAGACTTATATTGCTTACAAACTGTATGGCCATGGCAGGCTTCTTGCTAACTGTTCTTACAGCTCAAATTAATCCATTTCCATTAATCTATACCTTGCCACATGGCTCGTGGCTTACCGGCATCTTCACATGCTGTTTCTCATCGTGGCGGCTGGCAGTGTCTCTCTGACTCAGCCTTCCACTTCCCAGTTTTTTCTCCTCCTTGTCCCACCTACACTTCCTGCCTGGCCACTGGCCAATCAGTGATTTATTTATTGACCAATCAGCAATACATTTGACATACAGACCATCCCACAGCAGGTACCAGTCAACTCAGGGGCAGGAACCAGAGTCTTGCAGAGGATGGTTCAGGCTCGCCTACTGGGAGACTCTGAGCACCACTAGCTGGCCCTTTACTGGCCAGCCATACCCAACACTAAGAGGGGTCGGTGATAGCCCACCTACCCATATCTATGGATGAAAAGGGTAATTTCTCCAAGTGCTGAGGACAGGGATGGGGCTGCCCTGGGGCTGAGCCTGAGCTCTCTGGGTGGGCTGGACTTACCACTGTCTCATGGGACAATGACCCAGGCTCAGAGGGTAACCTCCCATACCTACCCACTTCTTACTTGTAGGTAACAATACAAAAAAGTCACCCGTAGCCCTGAAAAGAGACTGTCATCTCTCTCTTCCTCCTGAAGGAATTTCTTCAGTTCAATTGTCACACAAAGACTGGTGGCTCCCCTCCCCCTCTACCATGGGTCCCCTTCCCCAAGGGCAAGCACTGAGCTACACCCCCAGAGGTTTGTGTCTAAGTAGAAACAGAGATGTGTTCACAGGAAGCAGTCCTGGTCAAGGGTGTAGCTCCACCCACCACTGGCCCATCATTGTCCCGGCTCCCAGTTACCCAGCAAGCCAAGTTGTCAGAACTTGGGTCCACAGTCTCAGCAGTCTGATGATGGCCAAAGAGAGGGGCACAATGACTCTCTCCATCCGGGATGCTTACACTGTGGCCCAGGCTCAGCACAGACCTGCTCTCATCTCCAGCTAACATTTGAGGTGAACATAATAAACCCCTTCTTTGTGTCAGAATAAAACCTCGCCAGATCCTCTAAGTTAATGTGACATTCTCATGCTGGCTTTCGGATCAAATCTCTCCTGGTGTTGAGGACCAGGCTTTGACTGAAATAAACATTCTCCTTCATATGATTCTCTGACGTGTTTTAACTTCTTCCACTCTCCTGCAATGGGGTTTCTAGAGGGGCTGCACTCTGCCCCAGGGTAGAAGGTAGAACGGGTCTCTGCAGGAGGTCCCCCCCCCCGCCGTGATTCCTAGCACCCTCATTCACTCCACTGCCTCTTCCATATCTGCAGCAGTACCCATGTCCAGATATCCCAGGGAATGGCTGCTCTCCTAACCCTCATATTATCATCAGCCTCCCACGGTGGGGGTGGGGAGGGGGGCAGCAGGGCAGAGGAACTTCTCCATGTCCTATGACACATGGGGCAGAAATAAGCTCCCTTCCACACTCTGTAGTCCTGCACTCTGGCAGTCCCCTCAATAAGTCCCTCTTGCCCTATTGGTACAGGCTGTTCTCTTCGCCTGGGATACCCTTACCTCCTCTTTGACTGGCGAAGGCCTGCCTCTTCCAGGGACCCCTGGGAAGGAAAAGGGGTGGATGAGCCACAGGCAGTCTAGACGGGTTGTTGTCTTACTTTCTTTTCTTAGTGCTATGATAAAAGACTTTGACAAACGATAAAAAAAAATGATTGATTTGGGGTCACAGTGCAAGGGTACAGTCCATCGTGACAGGGACGTCAAGATGGCGGAAGCCTGAAGAAGCTGGAAGCATACTGCATCCACAATCAGAAAGTGAGAAGAGATAGATACATGCTCCCTTTCTTTCTCTGCTTATCCAGTCCAAGATCCCAGCCAGGAAATGGTGCCACCCACAGCCAGTGATTCTTCTCACTTCATGAACACAATCAAGATAAATCCCCAGAGGCCCATCTTCCCAGTGATTCTATAGTCTGTCCAGCTGACAATTACCACCCCAGATGCCAAAGCCACACTGGACAGAGTGGTTTCTCCAGCCCATTTTACAGATGGATGAACTTAGGCTCTAGGCATGGAGCAAACCTCCCAAAGTCATCCCAAGGTCAGTAACAGGGTTGGGATAACCTGCCTGATGGACAGATTTATGCCCCTTCCCCTCTGCCCTGGGCCTCCTCTCAACCCCCAAAAAGGGGCATTTCTCCTTCCTTCCTGGCCCCATAATGGAACATCCTGTCTCTAGGGCTATTCTCATCTGCCTGCCTCTCTGGCTGGCCCCTCCCCTTTAGACGAGCAACAGAAAGAACTCTTGCACACTTCAGTGAATGAAAAAGGCCCAGGAGAACCAGTGACCCATGCATTTTCATGTCCTGGCTCTGCCCCCCAAGGAATTCAGACCCCTCTGGCCAATGATCAAGCTATGCTTGGCCAGGCTTGGGCTCTAGGATAAGGCCCTGAGACCCCTGGGAAGGAAGAGGAAAAGATGAGCCACAGTCAGGCTCAGGGAGAAAGAACCAGGACAAAATGATGAATGGTCACATGAGGCCAAGTTAGGCTCAGTGTCAGCAGCAATGGGACAGTTGTCCCTTGTAGTTGGTTTTTTTACTCTTTGGGAGCTTGTCACCCAGCTCTCAAATACACAGAGATTTAGTCTTACTTATGAATGCCCGGCCTTAGCTTGGCTTGTTTCTAGCCAGCTTTTCTAACTTAAATTAACCTGTTTCTCTTCTTCTGTGTTTTGCCTCTGGGCTGTTTAACCTTTCTTTATTCTACGTATCTTTCTTCCCTTCTTACTCCGTGGTTGGCTGTGTGGCTGTGTGGCTGTGTGGCTGTGTGGCTGGGTGGCTGGGTGGCTGGGTGGCTGGCCCCTGGTGTCCTCCTCTCCTTTTCCTTTTCTCGCTCCTAGCTCTCCTCACTAGCCTAGATTTCTCCTCCTATTTATTCTCTCTGATGCCAGCTCCACCTGTTTCTCTCTCCTGCCTATTGACTGTTCAGCTCTTTATTAGAACAATCAGGTGTTTTAGACAGGCAAAGTAACACAACTTCACAAAAGCAACATAAAAGAATGCAACATATCTTTGCGTCCTTCAACCAATATTCCGCAGCACAAACAAATGTAACATATCTTAAACTAGCATTCCACAACAGGCCCTGACTAGTGCTGACATCCTGCCTCTGAATTCTGATTGTTATCCACAGGACTGCTCGGCAGAGGCTTTTGTATTCCTGTGGGGAGATGATTAAGGCCCACTCCTGAGACATTTCTATTCTTGAGATGTTTATTTGAATTCCACATTTCTCAAGTTTACCCTGAGACCCTGGAGTGGCTGTGGATCTAACAAGCTATGGTGAGTTTGTCATAGAACTTCCTCAATGCTGAGGTCTGAGGTCCATAAATGATTCTGTGAAATTCCTGTTTCCCAGGTAGTATAAATGTGCTTAGAGTCTATGAGAGAAGCTCAGAGTCCAAGAGTCCAGATATTAAAGATGCCATAGGAGAGACAATAAGATCTGAACCCCCCCACTCACTGTGAGAGAAGGTTTCAGGCCCCTCTCCATCTCAGTGTCTGCAGGGGAGGTTGGGCTGAGGGTCTCAAGTTCCTCTTCATATTAAAAAGCAGGGCCTCAAGCTGGTGAGATAGCTCAATGGGAAAAGGCGCTTGCTGCCAAGGCTGATAAACACACACACACACACACACACACACACACACACACACACACACACATACATACAGCCTCCGAAGCCCCCAGCAGAGGTTTGTGACTTGGCTCTGAGGGTGGACAAGCTACTTACTCCCTTCTCACAGTCCTGAGAGACAACCCTAGGGTCTCAATCCACAATCAAAGCTTCGGCTTCTGTCCCCCTCCCCTACTGAGCAGGACACACTCACCCAGGCCCTCCTGGCCCAGAGCCAGCCCCTCCCACTCCACTGTTGTCCCCCTCACAACCGGAGAAGGAAGCTCTTCTAGAGGTGAGTGAAGAGCCCAGCTGCTCACTCAAAGAAAACCACAGCCTCCCTCACCACCACCCCCAAAAAGGCCCCTGAAGTACAGCGACACCTCAGCTAATAACCCAGTCACATTCCACCCTCCTCATCTCACAGACCCTCAACCATCTCCATAACTTCTGCTGTTCAATCCCCTGGGACAGAGGAGGAAACTGAGGCTCATGGTGTAAGACCTACCAGGGGCCACTCAGTCAGGACCAAGCAGGACTCTAGGTACCGTACTCTCTTCCCAAGTTCTCCCTCCTCCCGCCCTGTGCCTCCGCCAACCCACAGAATGTCTCTCCCTGTTCCCTGTAAACAGACCAGAAATGGGCTCGTTTTCCAATTGGCCTCAACCTGAGCAGTAATGTCCATGAAATAAAGCTTTGATGTGCTAATTGCTTAGGGGGTTTTCCCCCCCTCAGATGCCCATTAAAATAATTACATGACTAGCAAAATAGAAAATGTTTGCCCATGTCTGACCCAGAACCTCCTTCCTGTCTCTAGCGAGCAGCCTGAGAGGCTCTGGAGAAAAAGGAAGGAGCTGGGGAAGGAGACAGGGGGAAGAGAAAGGAGATAAACAGAGATGGGGGGGTGAGAAGGGACAAAGGGCCCAGCCCAGTACTGAGAGGGTCACAGTGACTGGAACTCCACCCAGTGACCTGAGCGGCACAGCCACCCCATGCCTGTCACCCTGACAGGGAGACGCACAGGAAGAGGCTGAGACCCAGAGGGGGTGGGAAAGAAGTGTTTCCTCTCAACATGCGATGGAGGGTCCTCATCTGGAGGGCCTAGCAGCTCCTCCTCCAGGAGGAGATCTCAGCTTGATTCTACACCCTGCGGCGCCTGGCCCTGAGCTCTGGCCCTCACACTCAGTCTCCACTCAGAGACAAAAATGATTTCCACATGTCCTAGGTGAGTACCTAAGGCCCACAGGCAGATGAGACCACAGACATGCAGCATGCCTGAGGCCTTGTCAGCTTATACCAGGGCTGAAGCTTCAGCCAATGGTCCACTATGGCACTTACGTTGTGGTCTCACAGACACCATCATGACCAATAACACATGACCGTGGCGGTCCTGGGTTCTGCAAGAAAGAAGGTTGAGCAAGCCATAGAGGAGCAATCCAGTAAGCAGCACCCCTCCATGGTCTCTGCATCAGCTCCTGCCTCCAGGTTCCTGCCCCGTTTGAGTTCCTGTCCTGACTTCCTTCAGTGATGGACTACAATGTGGAAATGTAAGCCACATAAACCCTTTCTTCCCCAACTTGCTTTTTGGTTACGGTGTTTCATCAAAGCAATAGAAACCCTAATCAAGACAGCAGTCTTATGCTCATGACATGTGGGGTCTGGGCCCATTTCACAGCTAAGGCAGCTGAGGCCCAGAAAGAGCCAGAAGGGAGCAGCAGAGAAAGTAGAAATGACAGAAACTTCTGAGACCACAGGCCTGATGTCACATTTGAGCTCAGGTACCTCTACTGACCACCTCCCACCATCCACAGCTGCACGGTATTTAGTATCTGCCCTCTTCCTCTAGCCTGGGTGTGGTGGTATTGTGTTCCCCAAAATATTGTACACCCTAATAAACTTATCTGGGGCCAGAGAACAGAACAGCCACTAGATACAGAGGCCAGAAAATGGTGGCACTCACGCCTTTAATCCTAGCATTCCAGAGGCAGAAATCCCTCTGGATCTCTGTGAGTTCAAAGCCACATTGGAAACGGCCAGGCATGGTGACTCACACCTTTAATCTCAGGAAGTGATGGCAGGAGGCAGAAAGGTATTTAAGGCGTGAGGATGAGGAACTAAGGTTCGTTAAGCTTTTAGGCTTTTGAGCAGCAGCAGTTCAGCTGAGATTCATTCTGGATGAGGCCTCAGAGGCTTCCAGTCTGAGGAAACAGAATCAGCTGAGGAATTGGTAAGGTAAGGTGGCTGTGGCCTGTTCTGTCTCTCTGAACTTCCAGCATTCACCCCAATACCTGGCTCCAGGTTTGTTTTTATTAACAAGACTCTTTAAGATTCATGCTACACCTGGGGCCCCCACACACAGCTGTCTGCCTTAGCTCTTCTGTCTGTAAAATGGGTCTAAAAACAGATCATAGTGAGTGAAGGTGAAACTAGAAAAGTCTTGAACAGAGGTGTCTAACCTTTGATTACAGCATGATAGTGTCATCTACAAATGTGTTGGGCCACATTTGTAGCCATCCAGGGATGAGAGTGGCCCTTGGGGTGGGACATAACCTGCTCACACCTGGAAGGTACCCAAGAAATGGTAGCTCTAGAGACCCAGGGCTTTCCTGACCCAAGTCCCGAGATACTGATGATCAGAGCAGCCCCTCCCATGCTGGCACACCTGAGGGCCTGGAGCTGTCGTCAAGCTTCCCAGCCATCAGCAGCAGGAGAGGAGGCTCGTGGTCTGGGGGAGCGGGAAGCCCCGGTACAGTGCCTGTCTTCTGCCATGTTAATTGCACTGCTGCCCAGAACAGATGGGGTGTTAGGACTCCCCCACCCCCATTTTTCACAGAGCTTTGGTCTGGGAGATAACTGTGTAATTAAAATGAGGAATGCAAACAATCCTCTTAGTGAGACTCAGCCACCTTCCCTCCCTTGTAAATCTATTAATGAACCGTAATTGCAAAAACAGATCCTTTATTGGAACATGGTAACCAATTCACTGTGGGGCGATGAGGGCCCCAAGACCTGCAGAAAGAAAGAAGTATATATTAATTAGCTTAAATCTTTATCTATATAAAAATCAAGAAAACAAAAACATTGGTTGCAAAGCAATTTTCCATCTGCCGGTAGACCATGGCTGCTCAGGGGAGACATCAGGTTGCCTGATTTCTGGGATTTGTTTATAACCTTTGGTTAATCAAACTTGGAGCAGAGAGAGAGAGAGACGTGCTAATTATATGGAGAGGGTAGATGTCATGGGAACCTGCAGCAGATATGGGAAGAATTGGAACGCGTTAACACAGAGGTTTGGGGCTCATAGACCCGGAGAAACCAGCCCTGCATTCCTCAGGCTGTGTCCTTTCAGGATTGTCCCCTGGGCTCACAGTGAGCCAGTTGTGGAAATGGCTTACCCAAGCAGAGACTCTGTAGGATGGGCTGCCTAGGAACCAAGCCCAAGATGGGGACTCATGGGTGACACGGGTCAGTAGGAGAAGCGGGTAAGGGGCAATACAGGGAAGACTCAGCTGGGGGGTGCAGGCCACACCCAGGGGCACTCCAGAGTTCACGGGTACCTAGTGGCCATTCCCTCTCAGACATAGAGATGGGTCTTTCGTATCTGGTGTCAGCCATTAGCTAAATGTCATCGCGTGGTGTGACCTCCCAGACTTTGTGGGCTGGCGGTCAGCCCTCTGCCTGAGGTTCATACTCTAGCTTGAGAGTGGACTCACTGACCTCTTCAAGAGGGCCTGGGTGGACACCTCACCTGTTGTGAGCTGTGTCCTTCACAAACCCCTTTGGCGAAGTGTTAACCCTCAGCATGTCAGTGCCAACTCACTCGGAGACAGGATTTACACAGAAATGACTGAGTTAAAATGAGGCCATTGTTGGGGCAGTGGGGGCTGATTCAAAACAACTGTGGCCTTTTAACGAGGGGGACCTTTGGCACTAAGCCAAACATGTCACACGGGCACTAGCAAAAGATGGAGGGGCAATAGGAACAAGGCATCAGTTAGCCAAGGTACTTGATTGAGGCCAGGGAAACTAGAGACAGGGGGAGCCTGGAGCAGCTTTTTCCTCATAGCCCTCAGGAGGAACCGGAACTTTTGCCTGCCATGCTGTTGGTGACATTCTGTCAAGCAACCTATCTCAAGTTCCTGCTGTTAGCAACATCTGGTGTTCTGCATCCTACATCCGGGCCTCACTTCTAACAGCCTCCTGGGGTCCTGCAGGAATCATCTCCCAGGTAGAAGGGTACCTACTGCTCCAGGCCTGACCAACCAGAGCCTCCTATCCCCTGGCCACAGCGGCCGGTGCAGACATGAGACATGACCTGATCTGAGCCAATGGAGCTGAATTCTGAGACTTTCCGTGATGACTGTGAGCATTTGAGAGCAGGGAACTATGGGCAATGAGGTGAGTGGTCATGGTAGAGAACAGAGCCAAAAGGAGAGTGACAGCTGAGGCCGTGGACCCCACTGTAAGGCTTGTATGGCCCTCAGCTTCTTCGCCTCTGTACAGGCTCGCTGCCTCAAATGTGCAGTAGAAACTGCATCAGATCAGCTTTGGAACTTGGACATCTAAAACCTACAAAATACAAATAGGTGAAGTGAGGCTTCGGTCCAGAGTGCCAATGAATTAGGAAGTAAGGCTGTTAAATAAAGTCATCATTCATTGAAGGCAAATTATTTACTGCATGCACTAGGCATCAAAGTGTTTGTCATGTATGCATGACCTCGAACTCACAACTCTCCTATTGTAGGGACCACTATGCTATTTCCTCATTCTTTTTCAGCTGAAAACACTTGTGTTCATTTTAAATCATCACCCAACCAGTGAGAATTAACACAATGCTCTAGGCATTGTGTTATGCATAGTAATCCCTTGTCTGGAATTTCAATTTTCACAATCCCCTAAAGTCCAAAAATATTAAATGAAAAATTTCAGAATAATTAATAAGTTTTAAATCATATGCCATTCAAAGTAGTGTGATGAAGTTTGTGATATCCTTCTCTAACCCACCTAGGGCCTGCTGCACCTCTGTCCACAGCATCTATGCTGTATATGCTACCCACCCATTTGTTACTTAGCATCCTCTCTCGGTTATCAGATCAGCAGTTTCAGTACCAGAGTATTTAATGCAGGGTTCAGCATGACCCGAAGTTAATTTACTACCATTGACGATTTGCATTTTGTGATTTGTACTTTATCCTGCCACCATTTGATGACTTTTAAATTTTTTTATTTAGCCACCAAATATGATTTAAGAGATTGGGGGGGAGGGAGACAACAGATGGTCTAGTCTCTGCTGTGGGATGGTCTGTATGTCAAGTGTGTTGCTGATTGGTCAATAAATAAATCACTGATTGGCCAGTGGCTAGGCAGGAAGTATAGGCGGGACAAGGAGAAGAATTCTGGGAAGTGGAAGGCTGAGAGAGAGACACTGCCAGCCGCCATGATGAGAAACAGCATGTGAAGATGCCGGTAAGCCATGAGCCATGTGGCAAGGTATAGATTTATAGAAATGGATTAATTTAAGCTGTAAGAACAGTTAGCAAGAAGCCTGCCACGGCCATATAGTTTGTAACCAATATAAGTCTCTGTGTTTACTTGGTCGGGTCTGAGTGGCTGTGGGACTGGCAGGTGAGAGAGATTTGTCCTGACTGTGGGACAGGCAGAAAAACTCTAGCTACAAGTCTCTTTTAACCTCTCACCTTCTAATCCTTCTCCAACTCCCAGAATTCCAAGTCTTCTTCTGCCATCAACTTTTCCTTAGGAGAACGTCCATTACTTGAGCATGCATTTGCTAGTAACGAATTCTATCTTAGAGTGGTTTTATTTTCCTTTTATTCTGGAAGGTTCTTTTTACCGTCTAGAGAATTTGCGGTCGGCAGACCTTCTCTCTGTGTGCTTGATCACTGATGGGCCACTTCACATGAGCCTCCTTGGCCTCGAGAGACACCTGCAGTCACCTGTTCAAGTTGTGGCTTACAAACACCACACGACCCCTCTCTCTGGACAGCCTTCAAGCTGTCTCCGGTCTTCTCTTTTTGTCTTTAGTGTCCAGGGTTTAATTCCGGTGTGATTGGACTTGAATTTCTCTGAGGTTGTGTGTGAGTTTCCTGGCTCTATAGGTTTGTGTCTTAAATTGAATAAGAATTTTTGGCCTGTGTTTCTTCAAACACTTTTTCAGTCCCTCTTTCTTCTCCCCTTTCGAGGCCCCAGTAACGCGACCGTTGGCTCTTTTGCTGTCATCTGTGGGTCTCTACGAGTCCGTTGTTTGTTTTCCATCTGTTTTAAACTCCATTGTTTATAACAGTCAGTTCTACTGGTTTATCCTAATGAAGTCTGTCCTCTACCCCCCCACCCACATTGAGCCAGCCACTGAGATCTCACCTTGGTCACTGTGTAAAGAAACTGAGGGACATAGAAGTCAGTGTTCTTATCCAAAGCCACATACCTATGTCTCAGGATACCCAGAGAGGCCCCTTCTCTAGCCAGGAGCCCCTCCAGGCCAGCCCCCTCTTCTCCTTTAGTCTCTCTGACAGAGTTGCATGTCTGAAAGAGGACGTTCCATAGTGGTTTGAGTAAGAATGTCTGCAGTAGACTCTGATGTTAGAACGCCTGGTCCCCAGCTGGTGCTGGTGTTTGGAGAGGTTTGGGAAGTATGGCTTTGTTGAAAGTATGTCATGGGAGCAGGCTTAGAGTCTAAAGACTTGCCATTTCTGTCTCATTCTGTTTCATGCTGGCTGTTCAAGATTTGAGCCTTCAGCTTTCTCCTGTAGCCGCCATGCCTGCCTGTGGTGATATACCTAATAACATTTGCCTGAAGATCGGAGAACAGAACAAGCCACTATATTAAACATAGATAGATGCCAGGCAGTAGTAGCACACACCTTTAATCCTAGCACTCGGGAGGCAGAGATCCATCTGGTTCTCTGTGAGTTCAAAGCCACCCTGGTTTGCATGAGATTGACTCAGTTTAGGAGAGAAACAGAGCCAGGCAGTGGTGGCACACATCTTTATTCCTAGTATTTGGGAAGCACACACCCCATTAATCCCAGCACTAGGAAGGAAGTGATGGCTGGGTGGAGAAAGGTATATAAGGTGTGAGGAGACAGGAACTGAAGCCTTTTCAGGCTGAGAAATCCTAAAGGTAAGAGGTAGCTGTGGCTTGTTCCTTTGTCTCTCTGATCTTCAGGCAAGCTTTATTTAGGGTACATAATATATCACCACACCTGCCCCTTGCTACCATTAGCTCAGAAGTGGGAGCCGCAGTCGCTGCGAGGGTCTTCCGGGACCTCTGAAGGAGCTCTGGTCATGGGTGATCACAGTGTCTTTGTCACTTCCTGAAGAAATTCCAGATGGCAGACCCCAGGCCTGCTGTCCCCTTGTCACATGCGTTCAGTCTGTGCAGAACCTTCCCTGAGTCCTGAGGTTTGGGTTCTTCTTCATTTTCCATTTTCATGTGTATTTGTGTGTAGTGTGCATATGTGGGCCATGAGTGTGTATGCATGTACACGGGCACATGCATGTGTGTGCATAGAGAGGTTCCAGGTTCATTTGCTCTTCTGCCTTATTCATTGAGGAAGGGTCTCGGATTCAGTAGGTCCTGCTCTCCAGCTTGCTCAGGAGATCCCCTGCCTCTGCCTTCTGAGCCTGGGGTCACATGCCCACCCTGCCCATGTACGTGGGGTCTGGGGATCCGAACTCAGATCCTTCCATTTTTGCAGCAAGTGCTTTAACTGCTGAGCTATCTCCCCAGCACTGGGGTCTTAGTTAGGGTGGTTTTTTTTTTTGTTTTTTTTTTTTTTTTTTTTTTTTTTGTGTGTGTGTGTGTGTGTTTGTTTTTTTGTTTGTTTGTTTGTTTGTTTGGAGCTAAGGATCAAACCCAGGGTAAGCGCTCTACCACTGAGCTAAATCCCCAACCCATTAGTTAGGGTTTTATTGCTGAGAAGAGACACTGTGACCAAGGCAACTCTTACAAAGGAACACATTTAATTGGGGCTGGCTTACAGTTCAGAGGTTTAGTCCATTATCATCACGGTGGGAAGCATGGCAGCATGCAGGCAGACATGGTGCTGGAGAGATAGATGAGAGTTCTACAAGGCAGTGAGCCACTGGGCCCGACTTGAGCATTTTAAACCTTAAAGCCCACCCCCAGTGGCACATACTCCAACAATGCCACACCTACACTAACAAAACCACACTCCTAATAGTGCCACTTCAGGTTGATCAGGTATTCAAATATGCGTCTAGGATGGCCATTCCTACTCAATTCACCACAAGTAGGGTTCATGTTTTTAACACTGGATGCGGTTTCTCTTCCCAGACTGAATGCTCTTCAACATGGAAAGGTCTGGAGTCTTCAGTCATGGGTGCCCAGGACAACCTGGGCCTGGAATCACTGCCGTCAGATATCCAGCAGCAGGTGCCTAAACATGAACCCTTAAGAAGAAACCAGGTGGCGCACGCCTTTAATCCCAGCACTTGGGAGTCAGAGGCAGACAGATCTCTGTGAGTTCGAAGCCAGCCTGGTCTAAAGAGTGAGTTCCAGGACAGCCAGGGCTACACAGAGAAACTCTGTCACAAACAAACAAACAAACATACATACATACATACATACATACATACACACATACATACATTTTTTTAAAAGGAAGAAGAAACCCTATAATGAGTCCCAGAGTCACCTAGATAAGTGTCCCAGATGGGAAAGACAGAAGCCACTTCCTCAGCCTCAGACCAAATTCCCAAAAACAGTGGGAGGTCCTTGGGGTGCTGTGATCATCCCAGGACCAGGAGGAGGTGGATCTGTCTCAGGGAAGGGGTGTGGGGTGCACTGGACTGAACAGGCCCCTTGCCTGGGCTGAACAGACCGACAGTGGAGAAGCTGGCATTGCGGGAGACGCTTTTGTTTGGGTGTCCTGTGTGTTTCTGTGCGGAGGCGGCCACAGCAGCTAATTGTGATTCACGGTCTCTGAATGGGGGGTAATTGCTAGGAGTCGCCAATATTCTGTATTATTCTCTGGAAGACAGGGAGGAAGAGGGGTGCTATCAGGTACCCTGACGCTTGGTGAGGTGTGAGTGTCACAGAATCACAAGTGACAGGGCCACTGAGTTCCCAGGGATGACCTGGTTAGATTTTCTCTTCTTTATTTTGCCTCACACATAATAATTGTAGCTACTTGTGGGGACAGCGTGGGTACTTGCTGCACATCTACATGTCAGGATCAGCTTGAGGCTGTTGGCATATCCATCACCTCAAAACACTTATCAGTGCTCTGTGTTGGGAACAATTAAACCCCTCTAGCCTGGTAAGTGTGAAATATTAACTAACACAGCCAAAGTCATCCTACTGGTCTGGGGGGTACACATCTAAAGCCCTTCCTCCTGTCTAAGTGCACCCCTGAACCCACTAGCCACCCCCCTTTGCCCAGCTTGGGTAGCCATATGTAGTGGTCTGAATGAGAACGGCCTCCACAGGCTCATGTATATGAATGAATGCTTGGTCCCCAGTTGGTGGAACTGTTTGGGGACAGATCAGAAAGTGTGGCCGGAAGTGTGGCCTTGTTGGAGGGGGTGGGCTTTGAGGTTTCATTATCAAACATCATGAAATATCAAAGCCCACAGCATACCCAATTAGCTTTCTCTGCTTGTGCTTGTGATATATAATCAAGATATAAGCTCTCAGCTACTCTCCCAATGCCATATCTACCTGCCTTCCTCCATGCTCCCCACCACATGGACTCACCCTCTGAAACTGTAATCCCCCAATAAACTCTTTCTTCTATAAGTTGCCTTGATTATGGTGTCTTATTGCAGCAATAAAAACCATGACCAAGACACCATGACTCTCCATTCCATTTCTCTTAGATCAACTTTTGAAGCTTCCACATGTGACAACAGAGGGTATTTGCTGTCCCATGACTGACTAACTGAACATGATACTTTGTCCCCCAGGCTTATGCATGTGACCATAAAAAACAAACATCCATTCTTTCCATGGCTTAGTAAGATTCCATTACGTATCAGTACCATATTGTCATTATCTGCATCCCTGCCCTCTTTTGTCACTTTGTATCTTTTGAGACAGCATCTCACTAAGTTTCCTAGTGGGACACTATTGGGGGTGTTGGTTGTTTTTTACTCTTTGACTCTTTTGTTCTTTAGCTCTTTGGGGGTCCTGCCATCCAGCTCCCAAATAAATCACACATGGAGGCTTATTATTTCTTTTTTTTCTTTTTTTTTTTTTTTTAAATGTTCAGGGAACACTAGGCAGTTTTTCTTTTTTTAAGATTTATTTATTTATTATGTATACAGGAGAGGGCACCAGATCTCATTACAGATGGTAGTGAGCCACCATGTGGGTGCTGGGAATTGAACTCAGGACCTCTGGAAGAGCAGCTAGTGCTCTTAACCTCTGAGTCATCTCTCCAGCCCCTTATTATTTCTTATAAATGTCTGGCCTTAGCTTGGCTTGTTTCTAGCCAGTTTTTCTTAAATTATTCCTTAAATTTTGCCTTGGGGCTTTTTCCTTTTCTCACTTCTGTGTATTTTACTTTCACTCTTACTCCATGGCTGGCTGTGTGGCTGGCCTTTAGGGTCCTCCTCCTTCTCTTGTTCCTAGGTCTTCTCCTCCCAGACTTTTCCTTCTATTTATTCTCTCTGCCTGCCAGCCCCACCTATACTTTCTCTTGCCTCGCTGTTGGCCATTCAACTCTTTATTAGACCAATCAGGTGTTTTAGACAGGCAAAGTAACACAGCTTCACAGAGTTAAACAAATGCAACATAAAAGAATGCAACACATCTTTGCATCATTAAAACAAATGTTCCACAGCATAAACAAATGTAACACATCTTAAAATAATATTCTACAATTGGGGGTCATGAAAGCTTTAGGGGGCCAAGCCCAGCTGGCAGAGTTGGGTCACTAGGACTGAGCCTTTGAATGCCATAGCCTTGATTCCTGATTGATCTCTGTTTCCCGAGCTCTGTGATATGAGGCTCCTCTGCCACAAGCTCCCCACTGTAAGGGACTGACTCTCTGAAAGTGTGAACTTCCTTTCATTTGTTTCTATCAGGTGTTCTATCCACAGGGATTCATCTAAGTCCCACATCCTTCTTTGTTTCCCATCCATGGTGACACACAACTTCTCCCTGAAGTTCACCTCATGATTACATGGTGGCTGCTGGGGGTCCAGCTCGTGACAACCATGTTTCTGACGGAATAAAAAGAGGGAAAAGAGCCGGGCGGTGGTGGCGCACGCCTTTAATCCCAGCACTCGGGAGGCAGAGCCAGGCGGATCTCTGTGAGTTCGAGGCCAGCCTGGACTACCAAGTGAGTTCCAGGAAAGGCGCAAAGCTACACAGAGAAACCCTGTCTCGAAAAACCAAAAAAAAAAAAAAAAAAAAAAAAAAAAAAAAAAAAAAAAAAAGGGAAAAGAAACAGGGCTGGGAGGGAAGATTCCAAGTACATCAAAGCACTCTCCTCAGAAGCTGCCTCTCCCACCTCCACTCACGTTTCATTGACCATCACCACCTACAAGGAAGGCCTGGGACCCACGGCCATGCACAACAGTATTGCCTTTTCCTTACTAAAGAATGAAGAAACAGTGCATTCTGGGCAGACCTCCCACTGCCTCTCCCATCAGCAACCAGGGGGTTAAGATGTGTATAGAAGGAACCTGACACTAGAGGCCCTCCTGGGGAGGCCCTTCTGTGTTTAAATCCCTGTCAGAACAGTAAATCTCAGAAAAACAGTCACTGATGCTTGTTGCAGGGTTGGGGGCTAATATAAAAATAGAAAAGTCAAAATCCCTCTTAATCCCATCATCCAGAGACTCAGAAACTGCTGGCATTTTTTGCATACCTGCTTCAGGGATTTCTCTTCCTAAGACTATCAGAATGTACTTCACACCCGAATGGTACCGTTTTGATGTAAATTCCCCCCATGGTTCTTGCGTGTGGACTCTTTGTCTCTAGCTAGTGGCGTGCTGTTGGGGAGACTGTGGAACCTTTAGGAGGAGGGGCCTGGGAGAAGTGGTCAGGAGGGGGAGGGAAGCAGGCCTTGAGCGTTACAGCCTGCCCTGCTTCCAGCTCCTGCTCTCTGCCTCCTGCTCTGCTGAGATGTGCCCAAGCAGCCTAGTGTGTCTGTGGTCACAGCCACGTGCCACACACACAACCGTGCCTCACCCTCACAATGGACTGTACCTTCAAACCGTGAGCCATAAGAAATCCTCCCAGCCTCAAGTGGCTTCTTGTCGGGGATTCGGGCGTGGCCATGAGAGAAGGAGCCACCACACCAGATATTTATGTTGTTGTTCTTTTCCTCACTCTGGTCAGCATTTTCCCAAGGTGAGCTACTTTGTAAAGTGTCTTCTCCCCAGCTGCATAGCATCCCATCACGTGGCCATTGGTGACTACAGTTAATCCCCCAGTGCTGGGCACTTAGACAGCGGCCAGCTACATTTGGTTGGTGTGCAGACAACTGACCCCATGTAGATCATTGTCCCCATCTCTGAGTATTCCTTCTGATAGGTTTGTGGACTCGGGACACTAGGCACAGACATTTCTAAAGAACTAAATTGCTGGCTAGAGTATCTGTCTTATGTTCCCATTCTCCACAAAGGGCAAGGAGCATCTTTCCCTCTGACCTTCAGCTACAAGGAGCATCGATCTCTGCCTCTGCCTCCCCTCCCTGACTCTTGCACAAAACACAATGGAAAAGCTGGTATTCGGAAATAGCTAAGCATGTATTTATCTCTAGGCAGTTTAAAAAGTCAACATAATTACTGGAGTCCCATTACATTTAATTTGCAGCCAATCTTGCATTTAGCAGGAGTCAGGGTGCGGTGTGGGATGGAGCTACTTAGAGCCAAAGCAGCCATAGCCCCGGCCATTCCAGTGCAGGGCCACCGCCTCTTCTCGGTGGGAAGCTGATGCTGTGGACCCCACTGCCCCTCCCCTGCACTGTGCAAGTCACTGTGTGCACTGACCATCTCTCTGTCCTGCCCCTCCCCTGCATTGTGCAAGCCACTGTGTGCACTGACCATCTCTCTGTCCTGCCCCTCCCCTCTCCTCCACCACGGGCTGTTGTCCAGAGCCCCCACTGGAAGGATGGATGGGAGTGGATCAGAACTGTGATCCCACAGACCTCAAGATGGCCCTGGCAGTGCTGAGCCTGTAAGGGCCTCCTCTGTGGGATTTGGCCTTCTGAGCCTTTGGTGCCAAGGCTGCTGCTCTCCCTTCACGTCCTGAAGTCAAGAAGACCCCACAAGCTATAGAGCTGCCCACCACAGAGAGTGCTGCGTCACTCAAGACCGGCAGCAAGGGACCTGCAAAGCAGATGGTCACGAGGACACACAGTGGGGAGGGTCTGGAAGGACTTGCAGGGAGGAAGGGGGCAGACAAGGTAGAGGACTGTGCTGACCCCAGCTGCCCTGTGTGGACATCTAGTGAGTGTCTGTTCCTTCCTCACCTTTGGGGTTAGGCTGGTAAGTCCTGATGATGATCCTCCCCACAGCTCCTTGTTTGTTTGTTTATTTGTTTGTTTTAATCAAGACAGGATAGCCAAGTTCAGGCCCTAGGGTTGCTCCCCCGACCCCATTGAGTGTGGCCAGACCTGTCACTACCATAATTGTCCTGTGAGGCATGGTGGCTGTAAGTGGTTGTCCTTATCACAGTAGCACATGCCAGAAAGAGGCCCCGTGGCCTGTGGGGAGGGCCACAGGGAACTGCGGCATGATGACAACAAGCCAGGCAAGAGCCACCTCCTTCACCCCTGCAGTGTGTGGCTCTAGTAGAACCTTGCCACTGGCCCAAGGAGCTCAGAGCCTCCAAAGGTGCTGCCACCAATCTAAACCCCGATCAGAGGCTGGCCACCCCTGCCCACACTCCTGCCCACACAAACCACTTGGTAACCAAAGCCTGTTTCTGTAAGCCAAGGGACTTACATAGTTTTGTAGTATTAGAAGCTAAGACACCAAAAGGAAGTGCTTTGAGCGGGTGCAGGGGCCCCTCCTCACACCGTATTGTTAACCAAGTCCTGGAGAGGAAGAGAACCAACAGAATGGATGTGTATTAAAATGGGGGAGGGGGGTCAGATTGGCTTACAGTGTAAGCCTTCCGCAGTCCTGGCTGAGATGTCCAACAACGGCTGTCTGCATACTGGAGTAACCGACAACTGATAACTGCTCAGTCCGTGAAAGTGGATGCCCCCGCCATCCTAGTCTGGTATTGGAAGCTCAGAGGACCCCTGAGGGACCCAAAAAGCTGAGCCTGGATGGCAGCAGCAGCAAATAGAGCAACTTGCCAGCAAGAGGAGATGTCAAGGAGGCAAGAAGCAAGAGTTTTTCCTCCTGTTTCCTGGTATCTGGGCCTCTGCCACACGGTGTTGCTCACACTCAGGGTGGATCATCTGCACCAATTAACCAAGAAATCCCCACAGGTGTGACCAGAGGTTGATTAAACTCTAGTCAAGTTAACGCCCCAGCACACGTGACAGCTTAAAATGGATCACAGACCTAAAAAATAAAAACAGAAACTGCCAAGTTTTAGAAGGAAGTTTAGAAAGAAATTTTATATTAGGTCAGTACATCAAAGATAGGACACTAAGATCATGACTTATCAAAGAAAAGTAACAATGAGCTGAACTCTAAGACACCACTAAAAACAATGTAGAGACAGAGCACTTGGTTAGTGCATCTGATGTCCAGGGCTCAATCCCCAGCAGTTGCAAAAAAAAAAAATTTTTTTAGAAGAAAGGAGTAGAAAGGAAGGAGGAGGGAAAGAAGGGAAGGAAAGATAATGGAAGGAAGGGGAGGGGAGAGAGGAGGATCCACAGCTGAAAGAGAATATTTGCAAATTACAGACCTCTGGACTAGTACCGGAATATGTAAAGAGCTCCTACAATTCAATGAGAAAATATATAACAATCTAAAATAGGCCAAAGATTTGGATAGACATTTTGCCAAAGAAGATGACAGCTGCCCCATGGTCAATAAGCACACAGGAAGATCCTCAGCATTTTTAACCCTTAGAGAAGCAGAAGTCAACGATGCAGTGGTATGTTCAACCAGCACTTTACACACTAGAACAGATGCCATCAAAACCACAAGTGCTGCAAGAATGGGGAGAAGTAAAGCCTTGTAGACTCTGGAGGCGACATCAAATGCTACATCCAGTTAGGAAACGAGTTTGACAGTTCCTTAAGGATGCCAGACAAACTCACCAAACAGCTGGATGGGAATTCAAGACCCAGGAAGGTCCTGAAAAGAAGAAGATTCATAAACCCCTCCCCAAGGTTACAAAAGCAGTAAACAACTGCTCAAAGAAGAGACTCCGACCAGCCGGTGCCTGGAGAAGGCTCTCCAAGCTGTCAAGCTGCCTGCATGGTATGCAGCCTCTTCCAGTCATCTCGCAGGCTGAGGTGGGGCTCAACCGGATGTAGCTGACTTTGAGTCATCCATGTTCCTGCAAATAACCCCTCACCCAAATTCCTGCAAATGATCCTCATGAGCTCATGGGCTCATCAAGCTGGACTTTGGGGGAGCCATTATTTTGATGTGTCATTGGTTCCTTGTCTGAGGTGAGCAGATGATTGTCCATATCTCCCTAGGAAAAGTCATAAACATACACACACACACACACACACACACACACACACACACACACACACATACACACAACTTGTACACAGAGATTTAGAGTGTCAACATGCATAATAGTCCCAAATCAGTGAATAGACTGACAAAATGTGGTATTCAGTGGAATACTACTCAGTCATAAAAATGAACAAAGTACTGGATATACCACTACCTGAGTAAACCTCAGAAACACTATGATAGGTTTTTACTCAAGCCAGACACAAAGACTATTTACTGTCTATTGCTGTGAAGAGACACTATGACCAAGGCAACTTATAAAAGAAAACATTTAATTGGGAGCTTGCTCACAGTTTGAGAGGGTGAGTCCATGACCATCATGGCAGGAAGCATGGCATCAGGAAGGCAGACATGGTACTAGAGCAGTAGCTGGGAGCTCACATCTTGAGACAACAACCAC
Source organism: Peromyscus californicus insignis (assembly GCF_007827085.1). Taxonomy (NCBI): domain Eukaryota; kingdom Metazoa; phylum Chordata; class Mammalia; order Rodentia; family Cricetidae; genus Peromyscus; species Peromyscus californicus. The sequence goes on along the minus strand of NW_026294573.1, from coordinate 22,969,456 downwards.
AAGTTGAGAGAGAGCTAACTGGGAACGGTATGGGCTTTTGAACCTCAAACCCATCCCCAGTGACACACTTTCTCCAGCAAGGCCACACCTCCTAATCCTTCCCAAACAGTTCCACTGCTGGGGATCAAGCATTCAAATATATTAGCCAATGGGAGCTATTCTCATTCAGAACATCACCGACACCTATGATATCATTCTGTTTCTATGAAATGTTGAGAAGAAACACAACCATAGAGATGGAAAACAGAGGAGGAATTGCCTGGAGATGGAAATGGGACAGGAGGGGGTGTAAACGGGCCTACGGGCTCTCTTTGAAATTGATGGTTGCCCACCCTGTAACTATGGTAAACATCTAAGTTGAGTTACACTCTAGACGTGGCAAAGTGTATGGCTTCTCCCTGTGGTGGGCTGCTGTACTGGCAGAATATGAGTGATGTGGATAGATCCACTGCGTGGAGCAAGTCTTACAGAGAAAGCAAAGCCCACAGAACATGGCAGGATCTTAGAGGGGAGATCTGAACCTGGATCCAGCCGGATCTGATCCGGTCACTGGCTTCATGACAGGTGTCTGCTTGCTGCTTTCATCTCCAGACACTTTTGGGTTCTTCCACTTGTGACCTAAAGATTCCCAAAAGTACTCTTCTGTTATCCCTGGGGCAGGAACCACTGGGCCATCAAAGGCAATATCATAGTTATCAGTTACCATACAAGGAAGCCAGGCTGGGAAGGCAGAATTGTTAATTCTCTGAAAACTTCCAGGCTTCCAAATGCATTGGCAGGAGATTGAAAAGTAAACACCAGATAAGAGAAAATGTCTGCTGTTGGTGTCCCTGACCAAGGACTGGCTTCCACAGGGTAGACAGGACTCTCACAATCCTTTGAAGAGACACAAGTCTCTTACAGATGCACAAGCCAGGAAAGGGCATGGGAAGGAAGGGATGGACAGCTCTTACTATTATCAAAGCACAGGTGAGTTCACAAGAGGTTCCAACACACTGTCCTAGTGAAAGAGGCTGACAGCATTCGGCATTCAAGGTTTTTGTCACTGAGACAAATACCTGAGAGATTCACTTAGGAAGGAGAGACTTGTTTGGGCTCCTGACTTCAGAGGTCATGCCCCATGGCCAACTATTCCTGTTGTTTCTGTGCTGTGTGTTGTCGGTCAGGCAGAGCTTCACAACAGGAAGACGTGGTCAGGCAGAGCTGCTACCCTCATCCCAGCCAGGAAGCAGAAAGGAGTAACAGAAGGGGGCCAGGGACAACACATTCCCTTTAAAGGTCCCTTTGTGACCTCCTTCCTCAGCTTCCCACAATCCGTTAAGATTTTTATTCCATTGACGGATTAAACCCTCCGTTATGTCAGAGCCCTCAGACACACCCGGAGATGCACTTCACTGACCCTCTGGCCACCTCTTCATCACAGTAGTAATTATGGCCATTGGGGAGGATATGGCATGGTGATGCTCACATACAAAGTAGGGGAGCCCTACCTGCCATATCCCAAATCTTGTAGGGAGCAATGTGAATGTTTTGAAAGACATGAACCATGCAGTGTAGACAGAGGCTTTTCTCCATCCTGCCCCATCCCACAGTCATTTCCAAATAATCACTCAGAGACTTAATATTACTTAAAAATGCTTGGCCTATGGCTCAGGCTTATTACTAGCTAGCTATTACAATTAAATTAACCCACTTCTATTAATCTATGTATTGCCACATAGCCGTGGCTTTTGCCAGTCTGCTGGAATGTTGTTCCTTGCGGCTGGGTGGTATCTCCCTGACTCCACCCTTCTTCTCTTATATCCCTGCTTGGATTTCCTGCCTGGCTCTATCCTGCCTTGCCACCTGGCTCTATCCTGCCTTGCCACAGGCCAAAATAGCTTTATTTATCAACCAATGAGAGCAACACATATTCACAGCATACAGAAAGACATCCCACAGTAATGCAGACTGCCACATGACCATTCCCTCCACGCCATGTATTTTCATAAGAAAAAAACGAATACCTAAAAGGATTGATGATCATAGCACCTCTATTTATAACATTAAAAAACAGGGAATAGGGCTGGGAAGGCAGCTCAGAGGACAGTGCTTGCACAGAACCCTGGGTCTGATCCCCAGACATAAACCCAGTGTGGTAATGCATGCCTGTAACCCTAGCACTCAGAGCTGGAGACAGGGGGAATCAAGTCATCCTTGGCTACGTAGCAAGTTCAAAGCCACCCTGAGCTATGTAAGACCTTGCTCAAAAAAATCAATAAAATAACTGGGAACAATATCCTGAATATCCACCAGCAGCAGAATGAACTAACAAAATATGTCTCTGCAATCAGTTACCCCTCAGCCAATAAAAAGCTAAGCGTTGCTGGAGAGAGCAGCGTGGATGAAAATTAAAACCGGCAGAGTAAAGGGAACCAGACAAAGGGAGCATACTTCTTACTTCTGATTATACAAAATTCTAAAAATGATAATTACTCTTTCAAAACAGAAAGCAGGTCTGTGACTACCTGGAAAAAGAGGGGGTGGGGAAGGGGTGAGGGAAAGAAAGATAAAGCTGCATGCTGAGGTGGACGGCTATCAGCTTGTGGTCCGCTGGGACCAGGAGGTCTCTAATGCTGAGCAGAGCATCAGCTTGTCTCAGTGTCTTCCCAATCTGCCGCCTTTGAGTGTCAGAGGGACCGGACACGATTTGCTGATGGCAGGGATGAGAAGACCCTTCCCTCCCGCAAGCAGCCCTGGCAAAGTTATTCCAGCTGCCAGGCCAGACAATTCTGGATGATGGATGGCTGTTCTTTAATGTTGCTGTGGAAGCAGGCCCCTCCTTAATCTACTGCAGTGTCATTAGGAGAGGAAACGTTTGCTCGGGGAGCTCCTGTGGCCTTTGGAAACTGCAAGATCAACACTCACAGCCAGGGCAGCTCTGGCCTTAACCCTCCCCTGCCCAGGCCAGGCCAGGGCCTTCCTTAAGGGGGTGACTCTATAGGGCATCGGCTTATATATTTGGAGGCTTAGGTCCTGTTTTGAGGTACTTCCTGGCCTAAATAGCCATTGGATTTGAGGGAAGAAAGGCAGAAAAAGTGAAAGTATGGTGTGTCGTGGTGGGGAAGGTATGGATACTGGAGTGGGAGGCAGCTGCTCATGTTGTGTCCAGTCAGGAAGAGGGAGAGAGGGGTGCTGGGACTGCTGGCTTTCCCATTTTTATTCAGTATGGAAGCCTGAGTCCTTGGAATGGAGCCAGACCAGGACCCCATCCCGAGGTGTGTCTCCTAGGTGATCCCAAATGCAGTCAAATTGACAGTGATGGTTAACCATTATACTTCACTTCCCCTGAGCTGGGCAAGTCTGCAGTCCCTACCTGTCCTTTGACCACACTCCATGACTGACTTGATGAGTTATGAGAGAGAAAGAAAGAGAGAGACAGGCAGACAGGCAGGCAGGCAGACAAAGAAACAGAAAGTGAGAGAATATATGTGGGAGATGGACATGTTGAGAGATGTCCAGAAAGAATGGGAAGGGGGAGCTGTGGGTGGATATGATGAAGATACATTGTATGAATGTATGAAAGTGTCAAAATAATAAATTTAAAGAAGATCACAGTCTTTTGCTCCTACAGAAACATGATGGTTTAATTTAGTTAATTTAGTTCTCAGACTTTCAATCTCCCCCACCATCATTCCTCAGCATGTATGTATCAAGTTGGCATCTTTGGATTATATGGCATTAGAATGTTGAATTTTAAAAATTATCCTTCAAGTTGCTGACTTGATTTTCACACACACACACACACACACACACACACACACACACACACACACACACCATTCTGTGAATTTTGGTTTAGGATTGGGATAGAATTTTCAGGACCTTCTGAAATGGCCCTGAGCATTCTTCTACCACCGTGTACTATGAGTTTCTGTGATGCCGTGTTCTCGGTGTTGACAGGAGATTGAGGCTATAAAATCAAAATAGCAATCAACTCTGAAAAATGTTGGAGATGCTTGGCGTCCTGTAGTCTCAAACGTTCAGCCAAGGCTGAATTCTTTATGTAAAAATAAACCAGCAAGTCTGGCTTATTAGTATGCAAATTTCCTCTTGTCTTTTAATAAAAGATACAATTGTATCCATAGTAAAGAACTGTTTTTAACATAAATGTCTTTATAATTTATTAGCAATAAATGTTTGATTTTTATATCCCTTTTATATGCCTGTATACCCAGGATGGTGTAAGAATTTCTTGGGTAGGAAGGAGTTATGAATGGGAAAAGTTTAAGAAGCTTAGGCTAGGGGCTGGCAAGATGGCGGGGAGTGGGGACAGGTAAATCCTGGTCACCTTCAAGGACACGTGTAAAGATGGAGGGAGAGAATTGACTCCACAGAATTGTCTCCTGGACTCCGGGTACACACCATGATGTATGCAGGTTCCCCTCCTCCACCATGTAAACACACAACAATAATTAAAAAAAAGACGCCCAGGGCTACTGGGTTTCAGCACGCTGGACAGCTCCCAGGGCACTAAATGGCTTTTCCCTTCAGACTCCCTGAGTGACTCACTTCCAGTTGTCTTCGAAATGGAATTCTCAGTTGACAAAGGATATTTGTAAATCATGCTTTGTGACCAGGAATGAAAGCAGGTACTAGGCCCAGGAATCTGAATTTGAATCCCAGGCCCAGCACTGCCTAGTTATATAATCTTAGTCACCTTTCCCCACCTCCCTCTGTGCTTGCAGAGATCTAAGCCAAGAGCGCTCAGACAGAGCTTTTAGAAAGTGAGTTACGGCTGTCATTGTCTCTCCATAAGACATGGGGATTCTTCGATTCCATCACTAGTCTCTATAATTAAACCATTTATTTTATTAATATTGTTAGGCTTTTCTTTTACTGTGATAGTGTGTTTTATAGTACTTGGTCAATTATTTAAAATATAACGAAGTGAAGATATTAGCCTAAGTGGTGTTTGCACCCCCATAACTATGTCATTGCATGCTGTAATTACACCAGTGTCTGTGATTTATGCTGTGTCGTGAGTGGGGGAAAAATCCATATGAGGCATAATGAGGAGGGGCCTTGAACAAGACATGGGATGTGCAGACTGTTCATCCAGTCATCTCCTGATGACACCAGTTCTGCATCTCCCTCCTCTTCCTCCCTCTGTGTGTGCTCAGGTTCCTTGGCAGGCACACTCACCACTGTTCCCTCACAGACGATCTTTTGTGAGCTTCCAGAATAGACCACAGACTTTCTCTCATCAGGGACATCTCCTCTGCTGTGTCCCTTGCCAGACATGCAGAGTATCATCTAGAATCCTTTCCCACTGCAAGTGGGGGAAAAATCTAACTCAATGCTGTTTAAACAAACTGTTGCCATGAAATTAACTGGTATGTTTACCCGAAAAAGCCAAGAACTGATTGATGACTTCAGACATAGCAGAATCCATGAACTTAGCCTTGCCATGTCCCTTGTCCTGGCATCATTCACTGTCATGCTGGGCATTCGGGGGCGGTGGGTGGTAGAAGTGTGTGGCCAGCATCAGGCTCCATTACACTGACAACATCTATCTTCATTGAACTACAGAAGCTCCTTGTAGGACTCTGCAGCATGGGTTAGATCATCTAACAATGGCAGAAATGCTTGTGGTGACCAGGAGCTGACGTTTGGGGGTGGCCAGGAGGACAAGTCAGTCCCACCTGCCGGTTGGAGAGTTTTGTTTTGTTGAATTCATTGTTGTTTTGGTGTGGTTTTTGGAGTGTGTGTGTGTGTGTGTGTGTGTGTGTGTGTGTGTGTGTGTGTGTGTTTGTGTCTGTGTGTTTGTGTGTATATGTTGTGTGTGTTTGTATGTGTGTTTATACGTGCTTATGTGTTTGTGTTTGTGTATCTCTGTGTGTATTTATGTATGTTTGTGTGTGTATTGTGTGCATGTATGTGATGCTCATTATTAAAACAATTAAGTTCACAGAAGGAAACAAACAACGACAATTCAAACTGACCTCAGTGGCAAGAGCAGACTTTATTTACCATGAGAGAGATGCCTCAAGAGAATAGCCATGTCTTCCTCCGAGGGAGATGTTGACCTTATTTTGTATGCTCTGCCTTTGACATTATCATGTGGTATACAACTGAATTTTTTTAAGTGCAAGAGAAAACCCTCATAATGTTTTAAATAGATTTATGATTTTATGTTGGGCCACATTCACAGCTATCTTCAGTTGACACACATGGGTTGGACACAACTGGAGAAGAGTAAGCCCCAGACGGCTTACTCCTCTTCCCCCTTCCTTGCCAAATCTCCTGCCTCCATCCTGTACCTCCTTCTTCCTGTCTCCTCCCAGTAAATTGAATGGACCCTATGGAATATGTTTCATTTGCATGGGCCTCAAAGGCCAAAGGGGCCCTTATGTAGCAAGCTATCATGAGGCAATGTTACGGAGTCTCATCCTATCAGACAACTACGTAGTCTCTCTGGGAATAAAACAACCCCAGTCTTAGCTGGGCATGCCTGGGAGCTGGGAGTAGACTTGGGAAGAAGGACCCATCTCTGAACCATGAAAGGCTGCATGCTGAGAGCCCTTCCAGAGCGTGCGAGAGAGTAGCGAAGCCAGACTCCAACACCCCAGGAATGCCTGTCTTTGATGACCTGGCAGACCACACAGGTGGGAAGTCCCCACTGGCTCTGACTGGAGTAAGGTCAGTGGCTAGCTCTTAGGCTCCTGTGAGTGGTGACTACAGTGTCCTGAGACCACCTGCTGGCTTCCTGATGCCCGAGAGCACCCAGCACTGCCCAGAGGTGGAATAATTGGCTTTTCACACTGCATAACACCATTGCGTATGAAGGAGCCTTTGCAAGCATCATCAGAGAATCCTCTGGAAGTCCTTCCGGATTCTTGCTGCCACCTTGGCCATTGTTATTTAACAGCAGCAGCAGTTTCCACCGCCCTGGTGTGATAACCGCCACCACCATCGACTGCCTGCACCAAGCCACCATCTGTCGTGCCCTCGCACTGGGCCACCATCTTGAAAGCAGACACTGAGCACCTGGCTGAGCAGCTCAGGAGATGGAGTCATCCCAGATGGAGTCATCACAGCAGTCATGATCTGAGGGAGGAGAGAGCTGGCTACTCTTCACTTTCATGGGTGAAGAAACTAAAGCTCCAGAATAAAGATCCAAGATGCTGAACGGTCAACAGTGGAGGACAGTGACTCCCGAGAGACGGGGTCTGAAGAGATGGGACCCATGTTTCCCCAGTTTAGTCTCAGGGGAATTTCCAGTCTGTGACACAGGAAACAGAAAGAGGGGAACAGCTAAGGAGATGGACGAGGAGCAGTGAGACAGCTGGAGCTCACAGAGGAAATGTAACCCATAGCGAAAATATGAGCACGCCAACCCAAACCAGCTCAGAATGGATACAAATGAACAAGCGTGGTGGTGCACACCTTTATCCCAGCACTTGGGAGGCAGAGGCAGCTGGATCTCTGTAGCTGGTTTTTTTTTTTTTTAACTCTTTGCTCTTTGGGGGCCCACAAGTCCCACCTCTTTCTCTCTCTGCCTAGCTTTCAGTTGTTCAGCTCTTTATTAGAACAATCAGGGGTTTCAGGCAGGCAAAGTAACACAGCTTCACAGAGTTAAACAAATGCAGCGTAGAAGAATGCAACACATCTTTGCGTCATTAAACAAATATTCCACAGCATAAGAGGACGTAACCCATCTTTAACTAATATTCCACAACAGAGCTCTGTGAGTTCAAGGCCACCTTGGTCTACATAGTAAGTGCTGGGCTGGCTTGGAGCTGCGACAGGGCAGGGATTGTATCCCAGGCTCCTGGAGTGCCTCCCAAATCCTTTCCCCTCACCACCACCACTTTACATGGGTTTACATCACTGGGTGGGTCCCCAAGACTCCCTCCACCCCTATCACCTCTAAATTCCCCCCAGCAGCTGTCCAGGAACAAAGACTCAGTAAAGCTCAATGACAGCAATCAGGTGGGACCAGTCCCCAGGGACCAGGGTCCCAAAGCCTCTGTCCCTGAAGCATGTGCATTGGACCCAAGTCCCAGACTCGCAATCTGCAGGGGATGCATGGTAGGAGAAGGTGGGGACACAGGAGAGTAACACCCCACGTCAGGACCTGGGGACATTTGGGATGGGAAAGGGTGACATTGAGGCTATGGAGGGACTTCAGCTCCCACCTGCCCTCAGAGGAGCTAGTCAAACTCTTTCTGGGGTCCCTACCAGCCCCAACCTTCTGTCTCCCTGGCCTGTGTCTGGGAAAGCTGAGCAAAAGGCCTGGGCTCAGGGGTTGGAGTGGAGGAGAGGTGGGCCCACAGCAACTAGAAGCTCAGGCCTGGGTAGAGATGCTTGGGAGGAAGAGGGCCTGGTGGTGACAGGCCAGGCCCCAAGGAAAGGTGCCCAATAGGACCTGGTGTCAGGGCAATTGGAGGAAGGAAGAGAGCAGAATACCACACCCTGGGCAGGAATCAGAGCTGGGTCAGTTGCTGAGATGCTCTGTGACCTTGGGCAAGTCACATCCCCTCTCTGAGCTTCAGTTGTTCCGTCTGTAAAATAGAGATGATTATTCCTGTCCTTGAAGCACAGCTGCTCTGAGGAATGAAGCAGATCTAGGTAGACCAAGGGGTGGAGCCTAGATATTGATTTAGGCGGGACCTTGCCTTGCCCCACCCACCTCCTTCTCCTAGCCTCTGGTCATTGGCCAGGCCTCAGTAGCTTTGTCACTGAGTTCAGTTGATTGGAGGAGGCAGGTCTTTTATGCAAATTAGGCTACTTTTTTTTTTTTCTACTTTCCCTCTTCCCTCCTCCACAAGACCTCACACTCCTGGTTGGTGCTCCCTGGTTGGGGCTGGAGCTTGTCATCTAAATGCAGGCAGGTCTGACCTCTCTCCTAGAACCCTGCTGCCTCACCCTGTCACTGGCCCTCCTATCTCATCATGACAGCTGTGTGACTTTGGGTGATTCACTCCACCTTTCTGAGCCTCAGTCTGCCCCCTGTTAAATGGGGAGAAGGCTGCCCATGGATGGGTTCTGTTCCTTTCTGCAGACAGATTCATGATCTTGCACAGATATTTGCTGGCAGCTTCTGATGCCAGGCCCTGCTTTGGGTACTGAGGCTGTCCTGCCCCCGCTCATGGGAATCTCCCTCTTCTGGTCCCCATCCACCTTGCCCTTGGACCTGTACCTCACCTCAGTCCTTGATCCTGCAGTCATCTTGATCCAACAGCAACTTGGCTAATTTCTTGAGCCCCTGAACAGCCCAATGGGGAGCCCGGGAAGGTGGCTGCTTCCGCTCCATCACCCGCCCTAATGCGTCGTCTGACACTTTCAATTTATTTTTCAATTCCTTCACCATCAGAAATGACGATTAGATTCCCAGCGTAAATGCTGCTTTACCAAACTGAATTAATCACAGTGAGGAGGGGCTGGCTCTGCAGCTCAGTTGAGGAGTAGACAATAACCATGTGTCCTCATGGAGTAGCCCCTGTCCTCACAGAGGTGGGAGACAGACTCCGAGTCCTCTCTGGATGCCCCCCTTGTGGAACCTCAATGGAGGTCACCCGCCTCACAGCTCTCTGCCCCCTGCAGCCTCACCCTTGTCCAGGGTCTAAGGAAGGAGGTAGCCTAGGGTCACTGCCTGTTAGAGCAAAATCAGGGACACAAGCCTGGCTCCTTCAATTTGCAGAGTGTCTAACCCAAAGTTTGGCAGTTTCTGGTCTACATGCAGGACCAAAGCTCCTGCAGGCTTGAGGCTTCAGAGCCCTGTGGACAGGGACCCTGGACCCATCCCCAACAAGGTCACCAAGAACCCAGGGCCATACAGCAGCCAAGACCACCTCTCTGTCCTTCCTCTCCCTTCCCCCACCCAACTACACCCAGTACCCCCTCCCCATCCTCACAGCTGCTCTATGCCCTGTCCACACCCATGCCTGCTCCCAGGCCTCACAGCAAAGCTCAAATACAAACATAGCCACAGGGCCACCCCCCTGCTCTCAGACCGGACACCACTAAACCTGGAGTGGTGGAGGGATACCCTGCATGTAGACTTAGTCTGAAGGACAGAGGCCAGACTATCTTCTTCCCCACAAGATTCTCACTCCAATCCTTTCCTTTCCATCAGAGCACTTAAGAGCAGTTAGAACTATGTTTTTTTATTCATGGTTTTTATTAACTGAACAGACTGGTAAACAGTGAAGGGATTATTGACTCAGGTCTGGGATGTGATACCTAGGTGCTACAGACAATGAATGAATGAATAAATGATGAATGAATGAATGAATGAGTGAATGAATGGTGAATGAATGAATGATGAGTAAATAAATGACAAATTCTTCCAGGTACCAGACTAGACTCTAGAGCCAGGGAGAACAAATGGACACAGCCTCGGCTTCCGGAGGCTGGCACACACAAACTCAGTGACAGGTGAGCTGGAGCACACTGAACAGGACAGAGGACACAGAGAACTGCCACAGCTTCAAGGAGAACACAAAAACTTTGGTAGAAGGAACTGTGCGAAGGCCGGGATTCAAGTGGGAATGACGAGCTGAGTGAGGCTGAGCTGTGGGGCAAGAGGCCTCTACCATGCTAGAAAGGTTGGCAGAGGGCCAGCGAGACGGCTCAGTGGGTAAAGGGACTGGATACTAAGCCTGAGTTCAATACCCAGAACCCACATGGTGGGAGAAGAGAACTGATTCTTGCAAGCTGACTTCCACACATACACTGTGGTACCCTGCACACACACACACACACACACACACACACACACACACACACAGAGAGAGAGAGAGAGAGAGAGAGAGAGAGAGAGAGAGAGAGAGAGAGAGAGAACAAACAAATGTAATAAAATAAAACATTGGCAAGACCAGACCTGGAGGTCCCTAGAACTCCGGGCTAAGGCTTCCGGATGATGATGATGATGATGATGATGATGATGATGATGGTGGTGTGATGATGATGATGATGATGATGATGATGATGATGGTGGTGGTGGTGGGGTGGTGATGATGATGATGATGATGGTGGTGGTGATGATGATGATGATGATGATGGTGGTGGGGTGGTGATGATGATGATGATGATGATGATGATGATGATGGTGGTGATGACAAGGAGGGGAGGGGGTCTTGGGAGAATTTTAGGCGGCAGGAGGATGTTCAGTTGACAGAGGGATGGTCAAGATGGAAAGATAAGGGGCAGGTCACTCTAGTGTCCTCTCCCTACCTGGAACCCAACTACATCACCGTCCAGAGCACTAGAGTCAATCCAAATGCCACTTGAAGCTAGGCAGCACTTTCCTGGACACAGTGGGGAGCCACCCCTCCCCCACCACCATCCAAAGTGCCTCTTTCAGCAGCTTGGGTAGATCTGTTCTATAGACTTCTGAAGCCCAGGCCTTAAGCCGGGGGGTGGAGGCTCATGGGAAGCCTGGTCCTCCGTTCATGCTGTGGCCTTTTGCTGACTACCCTGGTCCAGCCTGGAATAACTCCTGTGAACATTCCTGGACCCATGGTACCCAACACAGCCAGACTTAGGAGTGTCTTAGGAGAGGGGCAGTGGGAAAAACCCTGGATCCCACGTCAGGAAGCACAAGGACTCTGGAGACCACACTCATATCCTTGGGGGAGCTAGGAGCACAGAAGGACTTCAGCACACTTGCCCCAGGTGAGAATTGACAGCTAACCATGTCTCTGCCTGAAGATCAAGAATCTGGCAAGATGGACATGGACCATGCTCCACCACTGTGGTATGTCAGGGAGACTTCTGGAAGGAGGTGGTAACTCACCATCTCTGTCTCTGTGCCCAGCACAGGGTGTTTACTATGGTGAAAGTAGGGTTGGGGATGGGACAACCCATGCAGGTCCCTTTCCTTGCTCAACAGCTGAATTAGTCATTAACACCGCCATGCCGCAGACAAAGTTCCAAACACCTACTGTGTGTTTTGCTTCATAATTATTAACAAACAGGAGCTGGAGAGATGGCTCAGTGGCTAAAAGCACTGGTTGTTCTTCTAGAGGATCCAAATTCAGTTCCCAGCTAGAGGTAGTGTCTCACAACCATCTGTAACTCCAGTTCTAGGGGATCCCACTCCATCTTCTGACCCTCTTGGGCACTACACAGATGTGGTACAGGCAGAACACACACATAAAATTGAAAGTGAAAAAAATTACAACAGCCAATGCTTGGTTCCTACTGTGTGCTGGGCACAGGCTGAGAACCTTCCAGGCAAGATCTCAGTTGTCTTCCACAGTGTCCCTAGGAACAGAGGCCCCCACCAAACCTGCTTCATGGCCTAAGGTGTTGATAGAGGAGGGGTGCACCCAAGGTCCTCCTCAGCAGGCTCTGTGTACAGACCAACCTCAGAACCTGTCCCTAACCCCTGAACCTATCTGCTGCAGATGGAGTAAGTACCAGGTGGAAAGGAGGAAGACCACAGTGTTCATGACGACAGGGACACCTCATGCCACCCACCACCAGAAATGAAGTAGACATTAGCACCAGGAACACTTTAAGGACCTCTCCACCCTCCAAGGACAGAGCCAGGCCCTCACGGTCTCTAGACTACAAGGCCAATAGCTGCCAGCAGAAGCAATGAGCAAGGGGCTGGCCCCATCCTAGGTGACGCTTTCCGCATTGATTTGACTCTTTGCACTATTCTTACCTGCATGACTCTCGTGGGGGACATGAGCACTGGCTGGAGCCATTCTACAGGGGGAGAAACTGAGGGCAAATCAGGGAAAAAAATAGACATCCCATGGGCATCCTCTGATGAACCAAAACTTGGCATGTCAGTGAGCTCTCCAGGTAAGTCTATGTCCCAGGTGTGGGGAGCCCTGTCAGAAGGACCAGAAAGTCCCAGGCACCATTCCTGCTGGGTTATGATCTTGGAAAACAGCTTCACACCTCTAAGCCTCAGTTTACCCCTTGGTACAATGAATGGCTTAGACTTTTTCGGAACGTAGATGAGAAGGACTGAGTGATGATTTGATTGATGTCTCTCTCCTTGCTAGACTCTGACCTCCAGAGGGCTGCGACCATGCCACTGTCCATGATAGGACAGCTTCCAGCATAGCGCAAAGAACGTCGCTGGTGTCAGATGTTAGTTGAATGAATGAAGTCAATGTTGAGACAAATAGATACGTTCCTTATAGAAGATGAGCTTTCCCAGGGGCTCAGCAGTGAGGCAGAGGTGGGGCAGGGGGATGGACGATCCTGGGAGGAGGGGAGGAAGGGGAATCTGTGGTCAGGATGTATTGTATGAGAGAAGTATAAAAAAATTAGGCAGGCAAATTAAACATTTGCTGATAATAAGTCAAAAAATATATTTCTTATGATAAAAGCATTCTTAGTTCACCTATAATTTCACCATTTATCGAAGACAAAAGCAGGTTTGCATGATAGTGAGATGGGCATGCACATTTGTTATATAAAGAATTACATCTTGGCAGAATATTTGGTGCTGCAGAACACAGAAAGTGTTCAGAGTTGATCGATATTTTGATCCTATCATAGTCAATGTTGGGAATATTTCCTATTATATATTTGTACCACAAAATGGCAGACATATGTTTGTAGCCATTTCAGAAATTGTTAGAAATTTTGTCCTAATCTCAAACCAAAATTTATTTGATGATTGTAGTAGTTTGACTGTAATTGGCCCCCATAATCTCATAGGGAGTGGCACCATTAGGTGATGTGGCTTTGTGGGAATGGGTGTGGCCTTGTTGGAGGAAGTGAGTCACTGTGGGGGCAGGCTTTGAGGTTTTCTATACTCAGGATACTGCTCAGTGTGTCAGTTGACTTCCTGTTGCCTGCAGAATGAGCACTCTCAGCTCCAGCACTGCATTTGCCTGCACACCACCATGCTCCCTGTCATGATGATAATGGACTGGACCTCTGAAACTACAAGCCACCCCAATTAACTGTTTTCTTTACTAGAGTTGTCATGGTCATGATGTCTTTTCACAACAATAGAAACCCTAACTAAGACAATGACTTTTTTTTAAAACCTAAGTCAACCCCTCAAAGAGCAATTATTAGCATCAGCATTCTAGTACAATCCAATTCAAAATACACTAATGTGATATTTGTGGGGTGAAAAATGATGGTAGGAAAATATTGTCTTTGTTTTCTGGAATTGAACACTATGTTTCTGTAAGAGCAGATGGCTTTTATGTGGATGGTAGGACACACTGCCGTTAATAACAGGATAGTCTCAGATCTGTGCTGGGGGCACTCAGTGTTCATTGATGCTGCATGGAGAGATGGTATGTGTTGCCCAAAGTGCCCATGTCATGTGTTCAACAAGGCTGCAGTGAAGTCACACAATGCAACACGGGAAAGTGCTGTGGAAATGTCTAAGACTCATTATGTGCTTGAACTTGAATTTAATTTTTGGTTGTTTCATGTTCAGAAACCCTTGTCCCTTGCCAAATTTTTCATACCCCTCACACTCAGTTAACTAACCTTATGTGGGTCTGTGACCAACGTTGCAGAAGCTGTGAACTACAGGATGAACATAGAGAAGACAGGGATGAAGCACAGTGATGGACAGTGAAGTAGGAACACTATGAGGAGGGACATTTGGAGAGGTGACGTCTGAACGGAAGTGGAGGAGCAAAGCTGTCCAAAGCCCTGGGTGGGGTCAGGGAAGTGTGCCCATCACCCTCTGAAGGACTCCAGGTGGGAGAGTCTGGAATTGAACACTAGGGTCATCTGTGTTGAGGATGTTATCTAGGTTCATATTAACAGAATCTTAACTCAGATACTCAGCACATGAGAGGTACCACCACCATCACCGAAACCATCATCACTATTATCACCATCACCACGATTATCATGATCACCATTGACCTAGTTAGCCTCAATAGTCAATTTGACACAGCCTAGAGTCATCCAAGAGGAAAGCCTCAATTGAGTAACTGCCCAGATCAGACTGGTCCACGGGCATGTCTGTAGGGACTGTGTTAACTGTTAATTGATGTGGGAGGGCCCAGCCCACGAAGGCAGCACCATTCACTAGGTAAGTAGCCCTGGACTTTGTAGGAAAGCTAGCTAAGCTTGAGTCTGGGAGCCAGACAGCAATCACTCCTCCATGGTTTCCGCTGTACTTCCTTGGCTGTGAGAACGTCCTCTGATTGGAGGTAATGCTGCATGGAATAGCAAGTGGTCCTGCCTTCAAGTTCCTGCTTGAGTTCCTGCCCTGACTTTCCTTGATGATGGGCTACAACCTGTATGCTGAAATAAACCCTTTCCTCTTTACATTACTTTTGGTCAGAGTGTTTTATCACAGCATCAGAAATTAAACTACAACCACCACCACCATTGTCAGGATCAGTCCAGCATCATCACCACCACCATCATCAAAATCATCACCACTTTCACCATCATCACCATCATCAGCTTCACCATCATCACCACTATTACCACGTTCACCACCATCATCATGACTGTCACCGCCATCCTCACCATCATATCACCACCATCCTCACCATTTCCATGACCACCATCGCTATTATTTCAGGCGGCAGCAGCACTACACTTACGGTCGTCATTCTGAACACAAGTGCCTCCCACTCACCTGTCCCCAGGTCTTCACCAAGAGGTGTAGAGATGAGCAACGCTTCTCCAATGGAGCTGCCCACGCAAGGATTCCAGGACCAAGAAGCACCTGAGCTTCCAGTGGAAAGGGTTGCACAATGTGGGGTCCGTCCAACCCCTTGACCTTCCCCCCATCCCTTTACAAAATCTCCACATGTGCCTCTGAAAGGACTTGGCAGCTCCTGCTGACAGACCATGTGTCAGGAACCTGAGGACGGTCTAATTAATTATAATTGTCCCCTTTGCAGATGTCTGCCATATGACGCCAACTCTGGTGACAAAAGGTTCCAGTAATTCTGTTTGAACAGTCGTTTCCAAGCATATGTTTGTCATTTGAGCCACTAGGAAAACCGTTCATTTCTGAGGCCACTGTGTGGAGTGGGCCGACCGGGCTCAGAGGGAGCCAGAGTGAGGGACACAATGTAGAATCAGATCTTTGGAGCCAGAGTGAGGAACACAGCCTTGGATCAGGTCTGTCTCTTCAGGGGTGTCCACCCAGAGCCAGCTCTCAGAGGGGCAGTTCATCTCATAGCCCTCTTACCTCTGCCCTGATTTCCTCAGGCTCTGTGAATTCACATCACTGGAGAGGAACCTCACCAGATTACAATCCCACTCACCCCATTCCTTCTGCCCCATGCCTCCATCAAGCACGACTCTTGGATCATTTTGTTCCTGATGTGACTCAAGCTGTGCCCTTCACAGGGTGAGATTCAAGTTTATGCTTATCAGTCAGAGCTAATGCCAGCACCCTGCTATGCTGTTCCCCAACATACCCCAACGGGATCAACTCCTCACACAGCCCAGAGAGACGGATGCTCAGCCTAACCACTATCTTGCAGATGATTGAAGTCCTTGACCAAGGTCACTTGAAGAACTGTAGATCTGAACCTGGAGCCAGGTGGCATTATTTGGACTGGCTGGAGGTTGTCCCATGGAGCACAGCTTGTGTCTTGGTGTCACGCTTGCCCTGGTGACTAGCAGGCCTGCAGATAGCAGGTGCACAGCCTCGGTTCTCATTGTCTCCTGGTTCCTGGGTTCTTTCCTATTACCCCTCCAGAGCTCCAGTGTCCAAGATGCCTGCTCCACTCACATGAGGAACCTGGGCTGGCAGGGCGTGGGTTGGTGGCCATCTCACTGACTGAGAAGTTTCTCTGGTGGCCTTAGGCTTCTTCATAGCTAGACACCATGGAGCTGGCCAAGAGTGTCCCTGGAAATAGGTAACACACCCTGGTTTGCATCCCATTGCTATGATAAATCCAGGACCAGAAGCAACTTGGGGAGGAAACGGTTCATTTTATCTCATGGCTCCCATTATTGGGGCAGAAACTCAAAAGGGGACAGGACCCTGGAGGCAGGAACTGAAGCAGAGGCCATGGAGGCATGCTGCTTACTGGCTTACTCGCTGTAGCTTGCTCAGCCTGCTTTCTTATATACCCCAGGACCACTTGCCCAAGGGTGGCACTGCCCATAACCAGTCATTAACCAAGACAGTGTCCCACAGACTCGTCTATGACTCCATCTGATGGAAGGATTTTCTCAATTGATGATCAGATGACCTTGTGTCAAGTTGACAAAAAATATCTAACCAGGCCAGGGAGGCTGATGTGAAAGGGAACACCCCAAACATATCACTTGCGGGACACTATATCGGCAAAGTAGCCACAGACCCCTCCCTTCTAGCCTGGAGGGGATCAATCACACTGAGTCACCCAATATAAAACATGCGAATTAAACATTATGGGGAAATCAGTTTCCCCACCTGTCCCACTCTGCCTTCTTGGTAGAAGTCTGTTCTCTCCACACCATGCTCTCCCATCCTCACACCTTGACCATCACCTCCTGGACACTTGGCCCACAGTGTCCTCCAGCTCCAGCCTTCATCGATCCCCTGCCCTGCCCCCACTTGCTGAGAACCTACCTCAGGATTCCCAAAGTAGGGTCAGCAGCCACATGTAGCTCCCCTCCTTCTCTACTTCTCCAGACCCTCACTCAGAGTTTCCCGTCTCTCCAAGGCCCGGACTGCACCCTCACTCACATCAGCTGCCTCTGAAGTCCTCAGCCCCAACCATGGAAGGTGAATGAGACTCCAGGGCTCTGCTCTGGGGGCCCATGCATGACTCCCTGTCCTTGCCCTGGACCCCATCCAGAGCCAAGGACACAGACAGCATAACCCCTGGAGGGTCCAGTGACCAAATCTCTCACACAGGTGCCCAGAAGCACCTAGAAACTGGGCTGTGAGTCCTTAGCCTCAGCTTTGGGAAGATTTCTCAGTCCTGATGTTTGCTGACTACATCAGGCATTCATCACTCTGTCCACAGCCTCTCCATTCTCAGCAGGCTTTGATTTGAGTCACAGGATCTGTGTGAGTCCCGGCCACTCAGGCCAGACCAGTGACTTCCATTACTACTGCCCTGTCACTGTTGGGATGGACAGGTTCCATGTGTGGTTCCGTGAGAGGTAGAAAATTGCTGCTAATTTGTCTCTTACCTTTCCATTACCAGACTAGAGTGTTGGAAAGTTCCAGAACCCCTGAGCCCAAGGTCTCTGAATAAGGTTGGGGTTTATTGAAAGCTGACTTTATGCCAGGCACATGCCCATCATCTCCCTCACCCAGCTTAACACTCAAAGCAGCCACAGGGGTATGTTATTCTCTTCACCCATCAGTGAGGAAACCGAGGCAGAAGTTTGGCTTTGTCCACAAGGCAAGAGATGGGTTCTGACCCTCCTACCCCACTTCTGGTTCTGTCCGGCTCCACAGCCACAGGCTCCTGGGCACCAACCTGTGCTAAGAGTGAACCCAAGAAGGGAAACCAGATTGGGTCCAACACGCACCTGCCTGCAGTGTGGGGCCCTCTCCATAGAAGCCCAGCCCTGAAGGAGCCACTAATCAGAGCCACATGTCCTATGGGAACCCTGCCGTGCACTCTAAGGATGGTCTAGTGTCTACTCTTTGCTCTGTAAATCTTCAAGGGGCCTTTGGCCAAAGCAATAACATTCCGACCTGGAAAGTTAAAAGGACTTTGAAATTATGAGCCCCGAGCCTGGCTCGAGCCCTGAGTGGGGACAAGACGACCATGGCCGCAGAGAGGAAAATACAGTGAGGGAGCCAAGCAATTTCCCTCCCACCACAGCCTCAGGATTCCATTAACCTCCCTGTCCAGAGCCTGACACTCTGAGAAGGAGCAGGTGGGAGGGGGCTGCACGGGCTCCATGGTCACCATGCCCTTGCCGAGTCCCAGCTTCCTCCAGCAGTGTCTTTTATAGCGTGGGAGTCCAGACGTGGCCACCAGCCCTGCCAAGGCCAAAATGATTCTCATTCTTTGGGGTTCACAGTATAGTGGAATTTTTGACAACATACTCAAAGATATTCAAAGACTCGGCACCTGATCCATGCTTTCCACTCTCAGGTCTCAAAGGGCAAAGTGTCTTGTTCCAGGTAAGCTTCAACAGAGGGTCCTCTGTGCCTGGCCACAGGAGGAAGGAGGAAGGGCAAAAAGTGGGAGCCAGAGGACTGAGCTGGCAGCCCAGAGCCCAACTCACCCAGCCAGAAGATTGTAGGGGGAGGTGGGGAAGAGGAGGAGGGTCCTTGCCTGTATCTCTATACCAACCACTGTATGGCAGTGTACTGAATAGTTTTATGTCACCTTGACACAAGCTAAGTCATCTGATAGGAGGGAATCTCAACTAAGAAAATGCCTCCATAAGATCAGGCTGTAGGCAAGCCTATAGGGCATTTTCTTAATTAGTGATTTGATGTGGGGGGAGGGCATTGTGGGTGGTGCTATCCCTGGGCTGGTGGTCTGAGTTCTATAAGAAAGCAGGCTAAGCAAGCCATGGGGAGCAAGCCAGTAGGCAGCATTCCTCCATGGCCTCTTCATCAGCTCCTGCCTCCAGGTTCCTGGCCTCTTGAGTTCCCGTCCTGACTGCCTTTGATAATGAACTGTGATATGGAAGTGTAAGTCACATAAAGCTTGTCCTCCCACCTTGCTTTTCAGTCATGGTGTTGTGTCACAGCAAAAGAAACCCTAACTAAGACAGGAAGTAGAAGAGAAAGATTGTGTGGGGCCCTGGCTTTGTGGCACAGTGGCCTCAGAACACAGTGGCATTGTCTAGCATCCCTGTGACGTCACACCTGCTGTTCCTCTCCTGAGGATGAAAATAAGACATGATGGGAACAAAGGGAAGAGATCCTCCCCCTGCCAATCATACACAACAGCAGATCCATCTGCACCCCTTAGCACGCTCTGTCCCAGACCCACTGCCCCATGACCCTCCCCCTTGAGCTACGCTGACGTGCCAGTCAAGAAAAACAGGCAAGCCAGGCCAGCACAGATGAGGCCCACAGGACACCCAGCCTGCTGGTAGACAACTATTTTCCAGTACTCCCTAGCTGCCCACTTTCACAGCCTACCCTGTCATGGTGTTTGCAGTGAGGCCTGTGCCTTTCCTGCCAGGTAGCCTCAAGTAGCCCCACCTAGCAGCTGGTAATGGGCAGGGGAGGCATGTGACGGCAGATCCAAGGGCTCCGACCAGCATCTGTTATTCCTGGCTCATTTGTGCCCACTGTTCATGGTGAGCTTGTTCTGAGTCAACCCCTGCTCTCCCAGGAGCCTCTGGAGGAGGCCATGGCTGTGATAGCAGCTGCCATTAATAACCCAGCATTTCAGCCTGGGCCATGGAACAGAAGAGTGCGGAGATGATAATGGAGAGGAGACAGTACAGGTCTCAGAACCATGACTGGCCACCTGGCCAGAGCGGCAAGCCTGAACCCCAGAATGACTGACTGCTTCTGTTCCCACCCTTTATGTGACCTGTAGGCTGAAGATAAGATGATAAACAGGGTTTCAGGGTGTCCATCCACTGTCTTCTCAGACTGCAACCCTCTGCACAAAGTGCAGTTTAAAGACTCAATCCTTCATTGACCATTGCATCTGCAAGTGAGAGGGAACCATACGCTCTGGTACTCCAGCCCCATGAGACCTGATGCCCCGGCTCACACACACCTTCAGCATTGAACATCAGCTGCTGGCACCCAGAACGCCTCATCTCAGCCCTTTCTCCCTGGGCTCTCTCTCTTAGTTACTTTTCTATTGCTGTGAAGAGCCACCATGACCAAGTCAGTATATAGAAGAAAGATTTTAATGGGACTTACAGTTTTGAAGAGTGAGTCCATGACCTCCATGGCAGGGAGCAGTCAGGCAGGCAGGCATGGTGCTGGAGCAGTATCTGAGAGCTCACATCTTGAGACAACAACCACAAGTTGAAGAGAGAGCCAACTGGGAATGGCATGGACCTCTGTTAACTCAAATCCCACCCCCAGTGACACACCTCCTCCAGCAAGGCCACACCTTCTAAGCCTTCTCCTGTACCATGTACAAAGGTATCTCCCAGTACCCAACTTTGTCAAACACCAACCTTGACTTTCCTGGACAATGAACAATCTGACCAAAATTTTTAAAAATAATAAATTTTTGACATCAAAATTCTGAAGTATAGTATAAAATATCCAAACAATAATAATTACTCCAAAAGCACTCTGCAGGTGTACATGAAGCAACAGATAAGAAAAAATGAAATTACACATGCCATTCTTCATTTTAAACTACTAGATACAATTTACTCCACTCGACATAACAAATGAAAATCAAGGTGAAACAAATAAATATTAATTTCAGATAAATGATACTTCATATTTTTCTAAAAATACCTTCACAATAAGGAAGAAAAAACACTTACTGTAGGCATGGTAGCACACATCTGTAATTCCAGCATCCTGGGGGCTGAGATAGGGGCTTTTATAAGAAATTACAGAGCAGCCTTGGCTATATAGACAGCCTGAGGCCAGTCTGGGATACCTAGCCAAAAACTGCCTAATGCATTTGTAATGTCTAATCTTACTTGTCAACTTGACTGGATCTGAAATCAATTAAGAGGCAAGTCACTGAGCATGCCCATGAGGGATTTTTCCCCATCAGGTTAACTGAAGTGGGAAGACTCATCTTCAATGTGGGTACCACCTTCCAGTGGCAGCACAGGTATGTAGGTGTTTTCCTGTCCTTACCACCTGCTCCCAAATAACCGGCAGCTGTTTCCCAAATAACTGACTCAGAGACATAATATAAATTATAAATGTTTGTTCGATAGCTCAGGCTTGTTACTACCTAACTCTTACATTTAAATTAACCTGTATTTCTTATCTACACTTTGCCATGTGGCTTGTGGCTTGTTATCTCATTTTCTATGTGTCCTGCCTCCTTGGACACTGGTTGGCATCTCTCCTGACTTCACCCATCATTCTCTCTGCCCCGGAAATCTTAGCTATTGGCCAATCAGCTTTTTATTAAACCAATTAGAGTGACAAATCTTTACAGTGTACAGAAGAATTTTTCAACAGCACAGGTAGAATGAAGTCTGAGGGGAAAGTGTTCACGTTTTGCCTGCTTGCCTTGGCATCTCCCTGGGGAGTTCATCTACCCTATTGCTGCCACCATCTGCCACTGCATCCAAAAGCAGCTTATTTGGCCTTCTGATGTGAACTGAACACCAGTAGCTCTCCAGAAATCCTCCAGACTTTCAGCACCAGACCAAGACAGCTGAGGCATCCAGCCTCATAGTCTAAGCAAGCAACTGGTCCTCAACTTCTCCAGTATGAAGATGCCTGTTAGGCCAACCACACAGTGTTGTGTAAGCCAATCGAACGAATCCTTCCTTTAGAAAATTTGTTCTTATTTTACATGCACGAGTGTTTTGTCTGCATGTATATCTGTGTAACATGTTTGTGCCTGGTGGCTGTAGAGACCAGAAGGAGTCAGACCTCCAGGAAAACTGGAGTTACAGATGGTTGCAAGCTGCCATTGGGTCCTCTGAGAAAACAGCCAGTGCTCTTAACCACTGAACCACCTCTCCAGCTCCTAATAAATCCCCTTTGCATATATATATGAATCTAGCATTCTATTCCTCTGGAGAACCTGACAGTCCAGTACAAACTCCCTATAAGTAAAGCCCACAAAGCTAGACAAATGCTGCCCCTTCTAGCCTTGCTGTTACTATGTCTGGGGTGGGGGCATTCCATGGTGTCCTGGAAGCACAAATACAATGGCAATTCAGGACAGATGCTGCAGGACATAGAACTGTTCTCAGCTCACCCTCCTGCGTTCTCTCTACCCCCCTCCTCCCCTTCCTTCTTCTGTCTTCTGCTAAGACAGGAAGATGTTTGCATGCACCTAATTTTCCCCACATGGAGGCTTGATTTGTGTGTGTGTGTGTGTGTGTGTGTGTGTGTGTGTGTGTGTGTCTGTGTCTGTATGTGTGTGTGTGTGTGTGTGTGTGTGTGTGTCTGTGTCTGTGTAATTCATGTGTCTGTGTATATTTGTATGCAGGGCATATGAAGGCTAAAGTTCAACTCTGAATGTTATTTTAAGGAGCCATCCACCTTAGGTGTTTGTTTTCTCTTAATAGTGACTTAACCAACCTTGTGACTGTCACTGTGTTTTATTTATTTATTTGTGTGTGTGTGTGTGTGTGTGTGTGTGTGTGTATGCCTACACATGTGAGTACACATACCATAGCACATGTGTGAAGGACAGATACCTTGTAGGCGTTAGATCCCTCCTTCTATCATTCGAGTTCCAGGGATTGAACTTAGGGATTGAACTCAGGCATCAGACTTGATGGCAAGCACCTTTACCCACTGAGTCATCTCACTGGCCACTATCTTATTTTGAGACAGGGTCTCTCCTTGGGCTGGAACTCACCAAGAAGACTAGACTGGCTAGGATCCGTCTGTCCACACCACACCAACCAACCGGGGTTACAAGTACCACCATGCCTGGCTTTTTCTATGTTAACACTAGGGATTAAACCCAGGTCTTACTTATAAGGCAAACATTTATCCAACTGAGCATGATTTTTTTTACCTAAATCACCAGACATATTTTAATTTATTTCTTTCCTTTTGTAATGCTAAGAATTAAACCTGTGGACTGTGAATGTTAAGGCAAGTAATCTCCCACTGAGATATGATCCTAGCCATAGTTTTATGTCTTTATGTTTTAATTTCTTCCAACCTTGTCTTAGACATTTTTCCCCATTTGTGTGCACTTTTGATCCACAGATCCATGTCTTTACTTCAGAATTTTTCTTTTCATATATCTTTCAGTATTTTTACATCTCTGGTCTCATGGAATGTTTATCTATTGGATAGCTTGGCTATCTTTTGTGCCTCTCACCTCTGTCATCTTTGACCAAATACTCAAAAGGTAACATTCTTTTCTATGTAATGCTGGGTAACAGTCTATGGCTTTGCCACGGTCGCTCATTCATTTCGTTTGCTTGGGGGTTTTGTTGCTGTTTTGTTTTTAAATCTTGAGGATTGAATCTGGGGCCTCAGACACGCTAGACAAGCACTCTACCAATGAGCTAAATCCCCAGCCCTTCTTAATTACTTTTAATTTTGATGAGGGGTTTCACTAAGCTCCCCAGGTTACCTCTGAACTCACGCTATAGTCCAGGCAGACCTTGAACTTTCAATCCGCCCACCTCACCCTCCTGAGTAGCTAGTAACATAATTTTCCTAGGGGCCTTCCCTGAGAAGATTCCTCCCAGGGTCCTGGGGAAGACGCTACATCTGGCATGGGGTTATCTAAGGGAAAAGAATCTATGTGCGCCATGCTCTTTCATCCATTTACTTTATTTCTCTATGACAAAATTCTATATATACAGCTTCAGTTCCATACTCACAATCAGCTCCTCTCTGTGCCTACTTGGTCTGTCATAGTCCTAACTAAGCTCCTATGCTTTTGACCTCATCTTCATCCTCTGTTCCTTTGTCCTCCATCTTTCCTTCCTTGCTCCTTACCCCCTGTTCTCTTCTCTTCGGCAACACGGTTCTGTCTACCATCTACAGAAACTGCCTTGTTCTTTCTCTCTCAGCCACCCAACCCTGCTTTGGCCAAGAATCTACCTGGATATGCAAAAACCCTCCTTTGTTCTGAGTCAATTGCTCTGGAATGCCATTTTCCCTGTCTGGGGAAGGGAGGTCTGAGCTTCATTTGCACAACATACAAAACTATGCATCTACAGCCCCGCCTGTCTCCTAGGCCCTGCAAGGGTGTTACCTATCAGCAGTAAGTCTGAGAAGCTAAACTGTTTGCCATAAGACCTAGTACACAAGAATTTCACAGCAGAAGACAGCTGATATATTAAAAACTGAATAACACCAAATATTCCTTGATAAATGGCTTCCTCTAGAAAAATGCCTTGACTTTTCTAGGTACAGCTTTAATACACAGCTGAATCTCTATAGGATATTCTTGCAGCCCACTGTAAGCTAAGATTACAGGCCTGTACACTCAGGCCCAACTTAGTGGTGGTTCAAATTTGTGTAGCTTAAATTTCTTCTCTTCCTTCCTCCTCCCCCATCCTGCCTCATCTACTTTAGTTTCATTCCCAAGAACAACTCCTGAACACCCACCTTGTAGTTTCATATTCACTTTCTAGCCCCATATTTTCTGGTTCTTTTTATTTGTTTTCATTCTGGTTTTGATTTTAGATTTCTTGAGACATCTCTCTTATATCTATAGGCTGGCCTCAAACTCACAAACCCTCTGCCTCAGCCTCCTGTCTGCTAGGACAACAGACACAAACCACAATATTTTTTTTTCCCCTCTTGGTGTTAGTTATTTAGCGGCGCTCTTACCCTGCAAGGAAATGTCACGAAACACAACAGAATCCACTAACAAGAGTTTTATTAAGATAAAAGGGACAGACGAGTGCTCAGGCCTGTGGAGAGACACGTGTGTGGGAAAGAAGTGGGGGAGCCAGGAAAATGGTGCCGGCTTATAAAGGCTGGGTGGCGCACGTGTACACAAGTTGACGTAGCTACTCCACGCATGCACAGATCACATGGCTGCATTGCGCGCTCCTATGCAACCATGCAAAGCCATGGGGTCCTGGTCATGCAAGACGCCTTGACCCGGAAATGGCTATTTTGACCTGGAACTGGCTAGGCAGAAGTGTCTAGGTCCGCCGGGCATGCGCAAACATGCCCAACTGTGGGGGCGTGTTGTGAATCCATCACTTGGGCCTTTTTAAAGAGTTGTTGTGTGGGCTGATATTAATAGGGCCTGTGAAAATACTACTTCCCCTGTGTCCTCAGGAACTTCCTGCCTTTGCCATGTTTTCTTCCTCTGCCAGAGTTCCTGCATGATTCCTTTGAACACCTTTGTCAACCAAGCAGCTCCTTGTAGTAAAACTGTGTAGGGAGAGTAGGGACAATGGCCTTAGGCAGTAGGCAGCTCACAACTGGCTTTGTCATCTTGGACCTTCTCTTATTTCTTCAGCTCAAAGTGTGAGGCTAGCTGTCCCTGCAGGCAGCAAACCCAGCAGTGCCTCTGGGGACGACCGGTGGGTCCTAGAGCTCTGAGCAGAGGATTATCAGTAAAGTCTTCAGGTCTGGAGTATCTGCTTCAGGGTGTGTCTGTAAAACTGTGGGTTTCCTATATGGAAAATGTCTTGGAAGTGTCTGCATGGATTCAATTTCCTCTGGTTCTGGTCTACATTCCACAGTTTGGGGAGGAAACTTTATTTTGGTCTGTATTTTGGAGCTGTGGTCATTTCTGTTTTCAATAAAAATGAAGGGAAAACAAAACTAAACTAAACCCCCTGCTGTGTTCTGCTTCTTGTCATTACCACTTTTGGTTAATTTCAGAGAACAGAATCCAAGCAGCCAATGCCATCATTCTTAATCTGTAAATAAATGCCCTCTCATTTCCCTGTCTCTAACAAACTCCTAATAAGTGATCTAGGCTGTGACAGAGGGCAGGACAGTGGGAGTAGCCTGGCTGACCAGACTCAGCACCTAAGCATAGCGCAGTCTTGCTGGTGCCCTCCCCTACCTCAGAGACAAATCCTGATACATAACCCAAAAATTTCTCTGACTTTGAGCCTCAGTGTATCCAAGACTTACCTGCTAAATGCATAGCACAACATTCATACCCCTGTGTGTAGCTGGAAGTTTCTGTTCCACCTACAACTCCCAAATACCCAGCAGCCACTTCCCAAATTACCACACAGAAGCTTATATTAATTATAACTGCTCAGCCACTAGCTCTGGCTTATTGCTGACTAGCTCTTACACTTAACTCATGATTCTTATCTATATTTAGCCACGTGGTTTGGTACCTTTTCTCACATTCTCATCTTGCTTCCTCTGCATCTGGCTGGCGACTCCTGACTCCGCCCTTCCTCTTCCCAGCATTCTCCTAGTCTGCTTGCCCCGCCTATACTTCCTACCTGGCTACTGGCCAATCAGCATTTTATTAAACCAATTCAAGGGACAAATTTTTACAGTGTACAAGAGCATTATCCCACAGCAACTGTGTCTACAGTACCACCAGCAGCAGACATTACTAGTCAACCACAATGCTGGCTTTTCCTCTCCCTGCATCTTTCTGCATTACATTATGAGAAGACTTAACCAATGGAATTCAATCGATTTACCATTTCAGTGTTAGAGATTCATTGGTCACATCAGACCTTCACAAAGGAGTGAGAAAGGACTATGCTGACATTTAGATCTTCAGTTAGAGGCAGGGTGACTTCAGCCAAGACTCCTCTGAGCCTCAACCCAACCTCTAAAAGCAGGGATTGGTGTTAATTCATGAAGTTATTGAAGGGAAGAAACACCCAGGGCAAGGTGTGTTAGCCAAGCCTGCGTAATACTCCACAGCAAGGAGCATCGGGCGCTAAGCAATTGCTTGAGAGTCTCCGGGTCTGGACAGAATGTTCTTAGACAGTCATGCTCTTCTGTCTGTGGTTAGTTGGAGCTGGCTGGTCTTGGCTGGTATTTGTCTTAGTTAGGGTTTTTATTGCTGTGAAGAGACATCATGACCACAGCAACTCTTCCAAAGGAAAACATTTAATTGGGGCTGGCTTACAGTTCAGGAGTTTAGTCCATTATCATCACGGTGGGGAGCATGGTGGCATGCAGGTAAATGTGGTACTGGAGAAGTAGCTGAGAGTCCTACATCTTGCAGGCAATAAGAAGTTGATTGAGACACTGGGTAGTATCCTGAGCATAGGAAACCTCAAAGCCCACCCCCATAATGACATACTTCCTCCAATAAGGTCATACCCACTCCAGCAAAGCCACACCTCCTAATAGTATCACTCCCTATGAGATTATGGGGGCCAATTATATTCAAACTCCCACAGTGTTCTAGTTTCTTTTCTGTTGCTGCTATAAAAATACCTTGACACAAAGCAACTTAGGAGAGAAAGGAATTTAGCTCACAATTCAAAATTATAGTCCATCATTACTGAGAAGACACAGTGGCAGGAGCCTGAGATGGCTGGTCATGGTCACAACTACAGTCAAGAACGGAGAGAAATGAATTCATGCTTGCTCACTTGCTCAGCTCAGTTTCTGCACTCTTACACAGTTCGGCACCCCCTGCCTAGGGAATGATGCCACCCACAGTGGTGAGTCTTCCCACATCAACTGACTTAAGAGACTCCACCACAAACATGCCTCACAAGCCAACCCAATATGGGCAATGCCTCATTGAGATTCTCTTCCCGGGTGGTTTTAGGCTGGGTAAAGTTAAATTAAGTTGATCATCACAGATGGCCTTAGTCAGTGGATGAGTGGCTACTTGGTTATCATCTGGGGTGAGGGGATCCTCTCATTCTCAGCATGTTACCCTAGGGGCTTGTTTCCAGGACAGCAGTAGGATTCAAAGAGATGGGATGGGAGAATGTGTGGTCTCTGGGGGCTCAGGGCCCGTGATGTTGCATCATCATCTCTCTCCCGTCCTGCTGGCTAAGATGAGTCATTAGCTGGCCAATGAGGTAGGGGAAGAGACTGAGGAGTGATGAAATGAGCTCTGAAGGGCTGGTCTATGGGGAGAAGCACAGAATGGTGCTTGGTGCTATGAGTCCACCATGGTGTGTCACATACTAATAACTATGGTGGGGATGCAAAAGTAGGTCTTAGAAAAACAGGAAATTCCCAATAGCCTCCTTTTCCTCTTGGATGGAGTTTAAAATTTTGTTTTCATCGTTGTTGTTGTTGGTGGTGGTGGTGGTAGTGGTGGTGGTGGTGGTGGTGGTGGTGGTGGTGGTGGTGGTGGTGGTGGTGGTGGTGTGTGTGAATGCACTTGAGTGCAGGCCACCATGGAGGCCAGAAAAGAGAGTTAGAACCTTTGCAGCTGGAGTTATAAGCAACTGTGAGCCGCCCAACACAGGAACAAACTTGAATCCTCTGCAAGAACAGTAGCCAATCTCATCCACTGAAACATCCCTCCAACCTCGTGGGTGGAGTTTATACAGCCTGGTTAGGACAAGATTTCAGCTTGTGAATTAATTGAAGTACTAAGCAAAGGTGTGAGGCTTGGGGTGCCTGGGTCAGCCCCCTGCCAGCTGCTGCATGGGAGGGGAGGCAGTGATGAGCAGTGCATGAGGATCTGTACACATTGCTGTCCGTGAGGTCAGCACTCCCTCCAGCTCTCCCTGATGTCTCTGGTGGTCACACAGTTATCGAAGAAGAAGGCTCTTCTCTGACATTTTCTGTCCACCTAATGACAGTTTGGTGGCCCACATTTTGTCACCAGATCTGATAGGAACAGGATTAATTGGTGCACTGTGGAGGTCACTGGGTATAGCATTCATGTGACCTTGGGCAAATGTCTTGCTTCCTGGGGATGGAAGGATGAAGGAGGATTGAAATTGGGGTTAGTTTATGAACTCTGAGATACAGAATGGATTTTTTTTTTCAGACAGTTTGCCATAAAGTCACCACACTGACACTTCCCCACACTCTCCACCCTTCCCTTCTCCACAGCCAACCTTCTAGAAGGTCATTGGTTCCATGAGGTGCATGGGTGCCTCTGCAGCTAATTTATGCAACTATGGCTGCTTTATTGTTCCGGGAGTTCCTGTTTCTTTGAACTTCAGAGCTACACAGTAATCCTTGTTCCCAGTCTCGTTTCTAATCCTGCAATTTCCACGGTGACAACAATTATGACAACAGAATGATGCACAGGAATTCTGTGTCCTGCCTGTGAATTACACACAGCAGCAGAACGTATTAGGTTTGTCTTGTGGGTACTGAGGAGGACAGATCAGATGCAGCTCCAGACAAAAGGACAGGGTGGGTAGGAGAGTCCCCAGGTAGCAAGATTGTACCAAAGGGTCAGGGAGAGGATGCAGGGGTCACGGTGGTTCCAGGCAGGCACAAGGCCTGCTGGGGTGACTTGCAGGGTATAAGAAGCAAGGACTTTGGGTTCTACTTGGGTTCCTGGGGGTTCAGATTGAGTGGGTTAACTTCTGAATGCCTCTGTTTCCCCTGGATAGGAAGATGGTCACCATGCATGGTCCTGCTACTGTTATTTAGAATAGAGGAAAGGCTCCCCAATTCCTAGCTTCCCTACCTCTAGGTCACTAGACATTCCTTTCCCACAGAGGTGCCATTCTCAGGAATATCAGGATACCTGCCACTGTCCCCATCATAGTCCGGAGCCTGGGGACATGCACAGCTGCCCTCCATCCTGCTCTTCTCTGAAGTCCACAGCAGCCTCCACACCTGCTACAGTTACTCTGGGGGTGGGGAGTTAGCAAGCCTCTGTGGAGCCCTCCCTGTTCAGTCCTGAGGTCCACAGGGGTCCACATTCTCCCAGGCATGAACATATCCCCCCAAGAACCTCAGCTCTATCAATGCAGAAGGGGGCGTGGCACCCGGTCATGGTGTCTAAATCCTGCCATTGGACTTGGGAAGAAAAACAGTGGGTCTGTTAAGCCCCGGGCATCAATGTTATTGTTTCAGAATTTGACCAGTGTCAGGCCATAGTGGAGGAAGAGGGAATCCCAGGCCTGTGGTATGAAGTGGGGAGCAGCATGAACGGCCTGCCAGGCTCTTGCTGATGTCTTTGGGGCCAGGTGGATGATATCTGTCGAGGGATTGAGCTGCCACAGAAACCGGGCTTCAGGGGCAAAGATGAGGAGCAAAGGTGAAGAGTTCGGTACAGCTTGGACATGGATACAGCAGAAGCACAACCTGAGCATCGCTCAGACCCCAGCACCATCCTGGATCTACCCCTCACAAGCTCCCAGCATGGAGCAAATCCCTCGGCTTTCCAGACTCCACTGTCCATGTCTGGAAAATGGTACAACAGGCTGTGATAGCCATGGGGTTTAGATGGTACATCTCGACCATGGTCCTCAAAGTGTGAGCTACCACCTTGTTCACAACTGAGCAGATACCTGCTGTGGGTACAGGCTCCTCAGCGCTCAGTTTGGGTCCTCCTTTCCTACATATCCATAGCACTGCCTCCTGCCACTTACCACTCCATGTCTGCCCAGGCCTCCAAGGAAGCAGGAACATGCCCTTCTCGATTCTCTCTCCAGTTCCCCAATGCCTGGTGTAGGTTAGATACTTGGTAAATATTGTGACATGGAAGAATTTTATCACCAAACCATATGACAGATGTCATGAGATGAATTGTGCCCCTCCCCCAAATGCACAAGTCCTAATGCCAGTAAACTTGGGATGTTCCCACATTCAGAGATAAGCTCTTAAAAGATGATTAAGTCATACTTACCTCCAGAACATGGAAACAACCTAGATGCCCTAGATATCCTTCAAGAATGGATAAACAAAATGTGGTACATATACACAATGGAATACTACTCAGCAGAGAAAAACAATGACATCATGAGGTTTGCAGACAAATGGATGGATCTAGAAAAAATCATCCTGAGTGAGGTAACCCAGACTCAGAAAGACAAACATGGTATGTACTCACTCATAGCAGGATACTAGATGTAGAACAAGGATGACTGGACTGCTACTCACATCACCAGGGAGGCTACCTGGAAAACAGGACCCCAAGAAAGACACGGGGATCGCCCAATGACAGAGATATGGAATGAGATCTACATGAACAGCCTGGACATGAGTGGGGGTAGTGAAGGGCGAGAGTCGAGGGAAAGAGAGCTTGGGGGAGCAGGAGATCCCAGCTGGATCAACAACAGAGAGGGAGAACAAGGAATAGGAGACCATGGTAAATGAAGACCACATGAGAATAGGAAGAAGCAAAGTGCTAGAGAGGCCCACAGAAATCCACAAAGATACCCCACAGCACACTGCTGGCAATGGTCGAGATACAGCCCGAACTGACCTACTCTGATGATGGGATGGCCAAACACCCTAATTGTCGTGCTAGAAACCTCATCCAACTACTGAGGGATCTGGATGCAGAGATCCAAGGCTAGGCCCCGGGTGGATCTCTGGGAGTCCAATTACCGAGAATGAGGAGGGTTTATATGAGCGAGAATTGTTGAGACCAAGGTTGGATAAAGCACAGGGACAAATAGCCAAACAAATGGAAACACATGAACTATGAACCAATGCCTGAGGGGTCATCAACTGGATCAGGCCCTCTGAATGGGTGAGACAGCTGATTGGCTTGATCTGTTTGGGAGGCATCCAGGCAGTGGGACCGGGTCCTGTGCTCATTGCATGAGTCGGCTGTTTGAAACCTGGGGCCTATGCAGGATCGCTTGGCTCAGCCTGGGAGGAGGGGACTGGACCTGCCTGGACTGAGTCTACCAGGTTGATCTCAGTCCGCAGGGAAGGCTTTGCCCTGGAGGAGATGGGAATGGGGGGCAGGCTGGGGGGGAGGTGAGGGGGCAGGAGGGGGGAGAACAAGGGAATCCGTGGCTGATATGTAGAACTGAATTGTATTGCAAAATAAAAAAAAATATAAAGAAAAAAAAGATGATTAAGTCAGAATACTGTCTTTAGAGTGGGCAGGGGATTCTTTAATATAAGAAGAGAAAATTCAGGAGCTAGGAATGTGGCTCAGTTGATAGAGTGCTTGCCTAGCATGCACAAAACCCTAGGTTCAATTTCAAGCTCTGCAATATAACCCGGTGTGGGGGCACACTCCTGTAATCTCAGCAATTACAAAGTGAAGGCAGGAAGATCGGAAGTTCAAAGCAAGCATCAGCTTTGCAGCAAGTTCAAGGCCAGCCTGGGCTATGTGAAAGCCTATCTCAATCAACCAACAGAAGAGAGAGAGAGAGAGAGAGAGAGAGAGAGAGAGAGAGAGAGAGAGAGAGAGAGAAGCAGGAGGAGGAGAAAATTCAAACACAGACAAGTGCAGTAGAGGACAGAGAGAAAGACACCAGGGGCCTCAGAGGAGAGCAGGCCACCTACCTTGGTCCTGGATTTCCAGCCTTCAGAACTGTGGGAAGATCCATCTCTGCTGTTTACTGCAGGATCTTGTTATGGCAGCACACTTAGAGGGATTCCCGAAGGCATGACTGGAGTGACCCAGGGAGAAGTGAGTCCAGGTCGAGTGACATCGGGAACCGTATGTAAGGAACCAGCTGGGGATCCAGGAAATCAAGTCATGGAGCCTTAGAAGGGGGAGGGGGTTAATCAGAAGTCCTGGAAAAAAGGCCTCCAAAGCTATCTCAGCTGTTAGTCTGAGATCTGGAACTATTTCCCCTGAACATAATCACTGTCCAAACTGTCACATTTGGTCCTTCATGAAACTGGAAGAGAGGCGGCATTATCATCTACGTGGCACCGAGGCACAGAGCGGTTAGGTCCAAGGTTGTGGGCAGGAGTGATGGGAGAGGGATTTGAATCACCGTTCTCAACTCTTGGTGACCATGCTCACAACCACAGTGCTATCAGGACACAGTCAGACTGGATTCTGGAAAGGCTCCTCTGGTGGCCAACCTAGAAGATTAAATTGGGAGCAAAGGTAAAGTCTGGTGACAGGTTTGGAAGCGCACAGCCTGGTGCGGAAGGGAGACAGTGCCACAGGACCATGACCAAGATTCTGAACCCTAATTCATCCAGAACAAAGACAGCCCTGGAGAGGATGCCACACCTCCATGAGGCTACCTTCTCCTCCGGCTGACAGACAGCTGGGTTCCCACCTTTCTCTGGTGATGACAGGAAGGGCAAATAGGGACAAACTGGAGTGGGGGTTGGAGTCCCGAGACTGCCTCATTAGTGAGAAGGAGCCAGGTGTGAGCGCTGAGGGAGGTGATGGATGACAGGGAGACAGTGGGGCCAGGCTGGGAGCCTGCATTCGGTGTGACAGCAGAGAAGCCTTGTGTTTCCTCTCCTGAGGGATGTCATGTCTCAGGGTGAACAGGCCACCTTCCCAGGAAGCTTCAGGTGCCAGGAGACCAAAGGCAGAGTCAGGAGCCGGGAAGGGACCCCTGAGTGGAGCAGCCCGGCTCCTACTTAACCAGCCTGGTTCACCTTCCTGTGTCAGCGTGCTGCTCAGGGCCGGTGTATGCTGGAACCGGGGAGGAAGGCCACAGTGTCCGTGTGTGGTGAGAAAATACAGCTACAGAGAGGATGGTGACTGGTCTGAGGTCACACAGCTGGGGTGGGGAGGGAGGCTTGGGCTCACCAGCTTTCTTCTCTCTGCCCCTCACCAGACACCCAGAGAAGCAAGGACAGGAACACTGAACGCAGTCAGTGACAGCGGCCACTCCACCCTCAAGAGACACTGTTCTGCAGTGACAACCAGAGTTTCTCCAGCCCGGTCACTATGTTGAGTGGCAAGGCCAGCGGCCACCCCATCAGCAGTTTGTCACTCAGCCTTGTGTTGCCTGGGTTCAGCGGAGGCTCTACCTATGTACTCTGCTGTAAGGGACCCAGGGAATGATATGGCCACCCTCTGGCACCTTTGCTGTCGCTGCGATGGATGGACAGAGAATTCTGGGGGTGTCACAGCAATCCATGCTCCAACACAGCAATGACAAGCAGGAGGTTCACCCTGCCTTGGCAATGATGGAACTGGGAGCCCTCAGACTCCCTCCAGGACGCCCACAGAACAGCAGGTCACAAAGCCCGGGTGGGGAGCACAGCTGACAGGAAGAAAAGGATGAGATCTTGCATTGAGACAGGGACTCACGAGGTTCCTCCACAGCAGCATTAGGGTCAGTAATGCACACGCAGGTATCTGTGTGACTGTGTGTGTATGGCACACATACATGAGTATAGAACCCACAACACATACAGTACATTACACATACATATGGAGTATACATATGTGTGTTGTCTAATTGAATCATTACAACAAACGTCTGTAGTAGATATCGTTGCCCCATGTCCAACTGGATTTTCAGAGCATCTCTGTCCATCAGGCTGTGCTCTGGACACCACGGAGGAACTTCATCACAGAGCAGATGACAACTGGTAACAAAATAGACAGAGACATGTCAGATCCATGCACACACCACCAAGAGTCAGCATAGTGAAGGGATCCATAGGCAGGAATGTGATGGGCCCTGTGTGGGGGGCCTCTGTGTAACATGAATTGCTAAACAGTCCTATTAATAAAAAAAAAAAAAAACCCGGAGCCAGATATTGGGGTGAAAACTGAAAGATCAGAGAAGCAGAACAAGCCACAGCCAACCTCACCTCACCAACCCCTCGGCCAATCCTGTTCCCATGAATCCTCAGACTGAAAGCCTCTGAGTCCTGAGGATCTCAACTGAACTGCTTAAAAGCTTCTAGTTCCTGTTCCTCATGCCTTATATACCTTTCCGCTTCCTGCCATCACTTCCTGGGATTAAAGGCGTGTGTCCTTCCCAAGCAAAGACATGAGATCTCAAGTGCTGGGATTAGAGATGTGTGCCACCACCCTTGGCTCTGTTTCCAGTGTGGCCTTGAACTCACAGAGATCCAGACAGATCTCTGTCTCCTGAGTGATAGGATTAAAGGCATGTGTGGTACCACTGTCTGGCCTCTATGTCTAATCTAGTGGCTGTTCTGTTCTCTGATCCCCAGATAAGTTTTTATTTGTTAGAGCACAAATAAAATATCACCACATTTCTGAGCAGACCTGTGTTGTGGAATAGAATATTTTTAACTATGTAAAGATGTGTTCCATTTGTTTGTGTTGCAGAATAATTGTTTAACTATGTAAAAATGTGTTGCTTTTGTTTATGCTACATTTGTTTAATTATGTAAAGACATGTTGCTGTTTTACCTTGCCTGCCTAAGGCACCTGATAGGTCTAATAAGAAGCTGAATGGCCACTAGCTAGGCAGAGAAGGGACAGTCAGGGCTGGCAGGCAGAGAAAAAAGGGGAGTCAGCCAGGGGACAGACAGACAGACATGGAGGAAGCAGGAAAGCAAGATGAACAGTACATAGATTAGTTAAATGAGCCTCAGGGCAGCACATAGATTAATAGAAATGGGTTAATTTAAGTTAAAAAAAAGTTAGCTAGAAACAAGCCTAAGCTAAGGCTGAGCACTCATAATTAGTAAGTCTTGGTGTCATGATTTTGGGGCTGGTGGTCTGAGAAAGCCTGCTACAGTCCTGAGTGGGGAGCCTGTGGAGCTGAGATGCATAGACCTGCAGGACAGATGAGAGCAAGATCCTGGGTGGGAAGAGCAGGGAACTGCAGAGCCAAAGGTCGGTGTGGTAAGACACAGTGTGAGGACAAGGACAGAGAGGAGGTCATAGAAATGGGGAACAGGCCAT
Source organism: Peromyscus californicus insignis (assembly GCF_007827085.1). Taxonomy (NCBI): domain Eukaryota; kingdom Metazoa; phylum Chordata; class Mammalia; order Rodentia; family Cricetidae; genus Peromyscus; species Peromyscus californicus. The sequence goes on along the minus strand of NW_026294573.1, from coordinate 22,933,340 downwards.
GTCAATGCTTTGCAACCCGTAGAGGGGCCTTGGTGTTCATCTGGGAGGAAGGTGACCTGGAGGGCTAAGTGGAGACTGGGGTGACCTGGAGAGCTGAGTTGGGACTGGGGTGACCTGGAGAGCTGAGCTGGAACTGGGGTGACCTCAGCAGTATGTTGTTGGCTCCCGGAAGTTCTCCTCATATATACCTCTGTCTCTCAGCAGGTCCACATGAACAAGTGACTTCTATTCTGAGCCTCAGTTTCCCCATCCTCAGGGGTGACAGCTATACCTTCCATGTGACATTCAGTTGAAGACAAAGAGGTAAGATGCTCAGTCCAGGGCTCAGCACACAGTAGGTCCTCGGGGCAGGACACCACTGGACAACCTCTCCGGACCCCACTCTGTGTGTCCCAACCTTGTCTTCTCCCTCCTGTCTGCAGAATGATCCCTTTCACGCTGGCTCCAGCAGGTGCCAATCCCTGGCAATATTCAGCCTGGTACAGATCAGGAAGCCTGAGGCCTGAGGCTGTCCAAAACAACAGCCCAGACAGCAAGTGAGCATGCCTGTTCACCCGCCACTACCTTACTGTGCTCCCTCACAGGTGGGCGGCCTGTGGTGGCCAAGGCTGCTCTGAAGAATAGCACATGTCTGCTAGCAAAATATTTGAGAAACTGAGACAAGCCAGAGTCTGCTGCTACTTCCGTGTATACGTGGACCCAGGAAGCAAGCCCGGGTCTGCACACAGCAGTGGTGCCAGGGAATGTTCTCCAGGACTTGCGGGGACAGCCAGAGCAGGAGATAAACTATAGAACAGACACTCAGCAGTTGTGTGGACTGCACACTGAGCCACACTGCCCCTCTCCCAAGCACCATGCCCACCTCTGCTCAGTCCAGAATGTAAAAGGTTGATTTCCCATCCCTGCCCCCACAGTCTCCCTTTTGATTGCTCGGTGTTCTTGGTCTGTTGGCTAATAAATATTTTGAATATCACTCTTACTATTTTATAGCAGGTACGTGTATATATATGCCTTTATGACTGAGTGTGTGTGTGTGTGTGTGTGTGTGTGTGTGTGTGTGTGTGTGTGTGTGTGTGTGTGTGTTACTGGCCTGAGGCTTGCCCAGTGAGCTAGCCAGCATCCCCAGAGATCCACCTGTCTCTTCCTCCCCTGTGCTTGAATTACAAGTGTGCACCACCATATGCAGCAGGGTTTTCATGGACCCAGGGGATCAAACCCTGATCTTCACACTTGCATGGCAAACACTTTGCAAACTAAGCCGAACCCGATGCCCTCTAGTGGTCTGTGAGGAAAGCTGCAAGAGAAGCAAATAGGCCATGGCCCAGGCGTGATTGGCAGATTCTTAACTCACTTGTGGGGCCAATCTAATTTGAGGTGCCCGAATTGCCAAAATCTCTGCAGTTTCCTGGAGTCCTCGCCATTCACCCTCCAGGGTAGTCCTGTTGTCTGGCTTGGCAAGGCACAGGCTGGGACTGCCAGCCCAAGCAGGAGCCAAGGTGCAGAAGGTAATTTTCGTCCCTCCTGCTTCCTAGATTGCACCCCCTCATCTGCCACCAGGGCTCTCAGGTGGGGCATGGGGGTCCACAGCTCTAGTCAGTCCTGACAAGTCATCTTCCCCAGAACACAGGAGAGTGTGGCTAGCAATCTCCACTGGAGCAAAAACGGTCCTCTTCCCCCCTCTCCCTGGGACTCTAGCCTGGACGTCACTGGAACCTGCAAAAGGATAGCGAGGCCCATGCATGCTGCGGAATTCCCTGCACGCCCCGCCCCACTCTGTAAGTGCTCTTTAGACTCAGATTTGCTCATGAGTTGAGGGTCAAAGGTTCAAATGAAGAAGAGATCATGCTCCCTAATCAATATCATTACCAGTCGGCCCTTCTTCACAGTGAGCGCCTTAAAGGCAGGACATCGGTGTCAGGACCAGTAGCCAGGAGAGACTTTCTATGTACGAGTTAAAAGACTAAATAGATGAAAAGTAACTAACCAATCTTGGTGGTGCACACCTGTAATCCCAGCACTCAGAATGTGGAGACCAGTAAGACCAGGTGTTTAAGGCCTTCATTTCAAGGCTAGCCTGAGCTACATGATACCCTGACTCAAAGAATAAAAATTATCAGAAAGCCTTAGTTCCCAAGTGTGGAAACTGAGGCAGACAGAGAACACAGCCCCTGTGTAGTCTGGATTTGGGGATAGCCTCTACCAACCATAGAGTGACTGAGCCTACATGTGTCCCAGTTCCCCCGGGACAGACCACTCAGAGCCTGCTGCTCTGGTGGAGCCATTAACAGTGACTCTTTTTGGCGTCCACCTGGACAGTAATTCCAGGGTCACCTAGGAGGGTGGGTTCTGGAAAGGACAGATTAAATATCATTAAATACAGGAAGCTTGCCACCTACATCCTGCGTGGCCTCCCCATCCGTAGGCAGTGAGGATGCTCCCGGCAGGTGCTCTACAGCACTGGTTCTCAGCCTTCCTAAGGCTGCAACCCTTTAATACAGTTCCTCATGTTGTCGTGACCCCCAGCCAGAAAATTATTTTCATTGCTACTTCGTAACTGTAATTTTGCTACTGTTATGAATTGTAATGTAAATATCTCATATGCAGGATATCTGTTATGCAACCCCTGTGAAAGGGTCATTCGGCCCCCACACCACCACCACCACCACCACCACCACCACCACCACCACCACCACGGGTTGAGAATCTCAGCTGTAGAAGACAGACGCAGCGTAGTAGTGAAGGAAGAAGCACCTGGTGTGGGATCGCTCTTCAAACCGTTTATCTGAAGTTTGTTCTTTTACTAAACAGGTAGTTTACGCCACCTCTGAGCTTTACGAAGTTAGCAGGGGTACCAGGGATGGGGCGAGGACTCCGCACAGAATTTTATAATACTACAGAGGAGAAGCAGCTCAGAATAGATGACTTCTGCTCAGTCAAGCAAGGCAGATGTTTTGATTATGTAAACACAAGTTCTAAGCTCAGTGTGGGGGTGGCTGGAGCTGGGGAGAAAAGCACAGGCATAAGGAGGTGATGGATAAAAATCGAACAGGAAATAAAAGCCACAGGAAGCAGCGATCAGGAGCGCCCACCCCATCCCACCCCCTACCCCCAAGCGTGGGGAATCTCTGGGCCTCTTGGAGGATCTGCTGAGCTTTTCAGGGTGGGTGAGATGAAACTCAAACTGGTTAAGGGGCATTAAAGGAGAAGGTAATGATAGAAGCTGGCGGCCTCGGGGCAGCCTGGCTTAAGTTTCTGAGTCCTGAGTGTTCTGAGACCACTTCTGAGCCTGCAGTGTGTCCCCTCACTCCTCACTCCCTGCCTGCTTTATACCACGTGACTTGCAGAGTACAGACCACGGAACAGCCTGGTTCCTTCCCTGTTGACTGTAGACTTGGCCACAAAACCTGCTTTAACAAACACAAGGTGGGTACAAGAGACAATGGCTGTTCCAAACTGAGGCTTGGGGCAGCAAAGGAGCCCTTGGGAGCCAGAGTGTTGCATCAGCTGTGAGTGAAGACCTGAGCTCACCATCAAGCTGAGTACAGGAGCAGCTGGAGTCTTGGAATGCCGAGTCACAGTGCAGTGTGTTTCAGGACACACACTACGGGCTCTGCAGTAATACCACCAAGATCCTGACAACTGAGCAGAAGCTAAAGCCACAGCCTACAGAGGCCGGGTCAGGGCCCACAGCCTGGACATTATGGGTCAGACGCTTGCTTAGATAAAAAACAAGAACATTCTCCGCAAAATATTAACAGAACCCAGCATTTCAAAATGTCCCGAGTATAATCCAAAATTGTTCAATATTCAAAGAATCAGGAAATGTCAACAACATGTGATGGAAAAGATAACCAAATAACAGAAGCCTTGAAATGGTTACAAAAAAAAAATATTTAAGGTTCCAAGAGATAAAGGCAAATGTTCTTAAAACAAATGGAAATGTAAAAATTCTCAACAAAGCAGCACATGCCGTTAACAAAGAATCAAATGGAAGCTTGAGAACAGAACTTAAAAAAAAAATACTGAAATTTGAATTTTCGCCACATAGACTCAGTAAAAAGCCACACACAACAGAGGAATGAGTCAGAAAGCTTGGAGATAAATATAAATTATCCAATCTGAACAAGAGAAGAAAAATGATACACAGAGCCTCAGGAGACTGTGGGGCAGAGTTGAAGAGTCTAGCATTGGGCCTGAGGGATGGCTCAGAGTTAAGAACACTTGCTGGCCTTGCAGAGGACCAGAGTCCAGTACCCAGCACCCATATGGCAACTCAACAGCTACCTGTGACCCCAGTGACCCCAGCTCTGAGGTCCCCTTCTGACCTCCATGGACACCCAGCATGCACATGTACGTGTATGCATGTGCTCACACTCATAAAAATAAAATAATGATGCCGGGCAGCAGTGGTGGCGCAAGCCTTTAATCCCAGCACTCAAGAGGCAGAGCCAGGCAGATCTCCGTGAGTTCAAGGCCAGCCTGGGCTACAGAGCGAGTTCCAGGAAAGGCACAAAGCTACACAGAGAAACCCTGTCTCGAAAATTCAAAAAAATAATTAATACTTTTTAACCCTTTGGTGGGGGTGGGGGGTTCAAGACAGGGTTTCTTTGTGTAACCGCCCTGGCTGTCCTGGAACTCACTCTGTAGACCAGGCTGGCCTCTGAACTCACAGAGATCTGCCTGCCTCTGCCTCCCAAGTGCTGGAATTAAAGGCGTGCGCCACCACATCCACTTCTTTTTAACCCTTTTAAAGAAAAGTCTCACATCGCCCCATTCGTGGTGGTGCATACCTGCAATCCCCCACTCAGGACACTGAGGCAGGGGTTTTGTAGTTCAAACCAAGCTTAGGACTCAGACCACAACCTTGTCTCAAACAAACCAAAAGAAAACAGCCTTACATTTGTGCCTTGGGGACTCTCAGGAAATTAACAGGTTGATGCAAAAGCTTGTTTGAAGACCTGATGGATATAAAAGAACTCTCCAAATTTGGGAAAAGATGTCATTTTAGAGATTAAAGGGTCTAAGCAACCCCAAACCAAATTAACTCAAAGAAAATCATCCCTGGGCTTATCGTGATCAAGGTACTAAAGATCAAACATAAAGAAACATCTTTAAAATAGCCCAGGTAAGGAATAACATGTTCCATTCAGTGGGGAAACGGCCCAATGATTACGAAGTTCTAACCAGAACCTAGAACCCAGAGAGCCAGAAGACAGTAGGAGATTTTTAAGGCAGTGAAAGAAAATGACTGTCGGCACAGGATGCTATGTCTAGAATAATATGTTCCTGAAGGGTGAAAAGCATTCTTCAGGAAGGAAGGCAAAATCAACAGGATCTCAGAAGGAGGCTCTCTGAGGGAGCTTGTCACAGACCTCCTTAAAATGAGTGCCGAGGGGAACTCTTCAGCTAAATGGGAAATGATGGCAGTGAGAAGCTCAGACCCAAGGAGAGTCTGGGTCTGTTCTTCATCACTATAATGAAATACTTGAGGCAAGGTGACTTCATAAACAAAAGAGGTATGTTCAGCTCACAGTTTTAGAAGTTGAAAGTTCAAAGAGGGTGGTAGAGGCTCTGGTAAGGGTCCCACCACCATGGCTGACAATTCATGGAAGATGATGATATCAAGAACATGTAAAGGCAGAAACCATAGGGCCAAACGAGAAGGCAGTCAGGGATCAGGGGTCAGCTTTAAGCATGAGAGAGCTTACTCTAGGAGACCAGTGTTCCCTGCCCCACAAGCTCCCAAGACTGTGCCTCTCATCAGATGGTCATAATGACCATGCCTATAAGCCCAACATTCATGAAGCTGGGGCAGGAGGATTAGAAGATCAAGTACAGCCTGGGCTACAAGGTAAGACCCTTCCCCAGAACAAGAATCCCTTGACCCTCTATTTTGCCAATAGGACCAACACATCCACCTTTGGGTAACACCCGAAGTGTTTCCAAACCACAGCAGGAAAGAAGAAAGACAAATAACAGTTGTGTGAAAACAAGCGTCTTAAATAGAGACGAGAATTGAATGTAAAAGTTACAGTATCTAGCAGATTGTCAATGTGCATGTTTATAAATCATCTGACAATCCCACAGAGAGGGAGGGGAGAGTACTCACAGGATTGTGAAGCGTTTAAGTTGGAATCAAGGAACAGAACACTGATGTTAATAGGCTGTTGATGGTCTACATGTGTGTTATCCTGAACAACCCCTTCCTTTTTCCTTGGCAGAGATTTTATCACACTGATGAGAACATGAACTAATCCAATAGTCTTAAATCCAGCTGTATCAATTATGCAACTAAATGCAAAAAGCCTAAACATGCCATTTAAAAGACAGACTTGGACTGGAGAGGTAGCTCAGTGGTAAAAAGCACTTGTACCATTGTGGACAGAGACAGCAGGTTCTCTGGGCTCTTCAGTTACTGATTTAGTTCTGATTTCAGTGAGAGACCCTGTCCCAAAGGAATAAAGCCTCTGAACTTCGAGTGTGTGCATGTGTGCGCTGCACATATATGTGTGCATACACCACACACACACACACACACACATACACACACACTCCAATAGAACATAAGATAGATGGCCCAGCAGTTAAAAGCACTTACTGTTTTTACAGAGGACTCAGTTTGGGTTCCCAGTATCCACATGACAACTAACAACAGTGCAATTCCAGTTACATGGGATCTGACTTCCTATTCTGACCTCCACAGGCACTGCATAGACATGATGCACATACATACACTCAGTTGTACACACATACACATAAAATGACATAAATGGTTTTTAAAAATAAAAATAGAAAAGAGGGCCCATGAGATGTGAGAATGGTCCCCATGGGCTCATATGTTTTAATACTTGGTCCCCAGTTAGTGGAACTGTTTGGGAAGGATGAGGAGGTCTGGCCTTGTTGGAGGAGGTGTGTCACTGGGCTTTGAGGTTTAAAAAGCCCATTCCAGCCACCCCCGCCCCCACCTGAAACTTGAGGATCAGATGTGACCTCTGTCACATCTGAAGAAGTAGCCTTGCCTCAGCTACTTCTCCAGCCAATGCCTATCTGCTACCATGCTCCCCGCCATGATGATCATGAACTAACCCTTTGAAACTGTAAACAATTCCCAAATTAAATGCTTCCTTCTAAAAGTTGCCTTGGTTGTGGTGTCTCTTCAGAGCAATAGAACAGTGACTAAGGCAGAAGTTGGTACCAGGAGTGGGGTTTACTATAACAAGCCTGACCATGCAACTTGCTGAAAAAACACAGGAAACTTGGGGGCTTCGGACTAGAGAAGTGGTTAAACGCTTTAAGATGCTTTAAGCAGGCTTTAATGGGCCATTCTAGTAGAAGCCTGGAAGACAGTAGTGCTGACAGCAGTGTGGACTGGCTCAAGAGGTTTTAGAGAGGGAGAATGCTCGAGACTCTTCTTGAGATATTTTGGCAAAGAATGTGGCTGCTTTCTGCCCTTGTCCTGAAAAATCTACCTGAAGCTAAACTGAAGAATTTTTAATTAATGTTGTTAGCGGAAGACATTTCAGGGCAGCATGGTATTGACCGTGCCATGTGGTTATTAGTGAACACTTTATGCAGATCTACAATGAAGAAGAGCAAGCAGGCAAAAAGAAATTACAAAATGTGCCATTTGAGGAGAAAAGAGCACCAGGAAATGTAACGTTAGAGCCAAGACTTGTGCTCAAGGAGATGAGAAGTTCAAAGAAAAGCCTAATGCTGAATGGAATAAAGAGAGTAGTACCCTGGGTTGGAGAGATGCCTCAGTGATTAAGAGGACTGAATGCTCTTCCAGAGGACCCAGGTTCAATCCCCAGCCCCCACACAGCAGCTCACAACTGTCTGTAACTCCAGTTCCAGGGGACCCAACACCCATGGCAAAACACCAATGCACATAAAATAAAAATAAATAAATAAATAAATAAATAAATAAATAAATAAATAAAAAGATTTGTTTAAGAGAGAGAGAGAGGTACACTCAGTGCAAAACCCCACCCAACTAATCCTGCAACTTGTAGAAAGGGAACCAACAAGTCTTGGAAGACGTAAGATGCAGCAGATATAAGTCTTGGAAGGACCAGTTTATAGCCTCAGCAGGCAGCAGAACTTGGCAGCATTGGCCACGTGGTTCTGGATTTAGAGTCAAGAAGGATACAGGAAAGGGGTTGTGGAATCTTCCCCCGTGGTTAAGGGGAGCCACTGAGGCCAGGTGTATGGCAGGAGGTCCATGCATGAAGACCTAGAGAGGCCATTGTGTGAAGCTGTGAAGGTGAAGCCTGGACTGTGGAAGAGACCTCAGGATGTTGGAGATGCCAGGGGCTTGGATGCATAACCAAGGAGAGATGCACATAGGAAGTGGGAACAGCCCAGAGAAAAGTGTGCTGTAACCAACGAAGCTGAAAGGAATGGGGGATTGGAGGAGACATCTTAGGACAGAATTTAGAGTTTGTCCTGCTGGGCTTCAGTCTTGCTTTGGTCTAATGTTTCCTCAGTGTGCTTCCTTTTCTCACTCTGGGAATGGTCATGTATATTTCATGCCATTGTATGTTGGAAGGATATGATCTGCTTTTTTTTATTTTATAGAGGGCTACAGTTAGGAGGTTGCCTTGAGTCTCAGAAGAGACTATGGGCTTGTAAACAGTGTTGAGACTGTGATAAACTATGGGAACTTCTGAAGTTGGACTAAATGCATTTTGCGTTAGGGGCCAGAGAGTAGAATGTGGTGGTTTGAGTGAGCATGGTCCACACAGGCTCCTATGTTTGAATGCTTGGTCCCCAGTTAGTGGGACTGTTTGGGAAGGATTAGGAGGTGTGGCCTTGTTGGAGTAAGTGTGTCACTGGGGGTGGGTTTTGAGGTTTAAAAAGCCCACACCAGGCCCAGTCCCTCTTTGGTTGCAACTTATAGATCAGATGTGAGCTCTCAGCCACCTCTCTGGTACCTGCCTTCCTGCCACCACATTCCCTAACATGATGGTATTGAACTAACCCTCTGGAACTATAAGCAAACCCCCAATAAAATGATTTCTTTTATATGTTTCCTTGGTCATGGCATCTCCTCACAGCATAGAACAGTGACTAAGACAGCAGGTAAAGGTGTTTACTGCCAAGCCTGAGGACCTGAGTTCAATCCCCAGGACCCTCATGGTGGAAGAAGTAAATTGACTACCACAGGATGTCCTATGACCTCCGTAAGGGAGCCATGATGCGCACACACACACACACACACACACACACACACACACACACACACACATAAATAAATGAAAATTTTTAATTAAAAAGATGATGAGTTTCAAATAGTGGAAAGGTAAGCAACCTACCTCCTAACCTAGCTGGGTGTGGTGTCCCATGCCTGCAATCACAGCTCATAGGAAGCAGGGGCAGGAAAGATCTATTAGCCTTAGCTTAGGCTACGCTTCATAATGAGATCCTGTCTCAAAAAAAATTGTTATCTAAAGGTAAGTTTCAAAATTATTTTTAATTTAGCAAAAGTAAGATTAAGGCTGGGAATGGTGACACACACCGGTGGTCCCAGCACTCAGGAGGCTGAGGCAGGAGGATTGCAAGTTCAAGGCCAGCCTAGGCTACATAGTAAGGCCCTGCCTCAGAAAAAAAACAAAGTTTTAAAAGTAAAGTAAAATTAAGCATAGAATACAGCTGTGTGTATAGGATATTCTGTGTTATGGGAGAAAGGTCTCAAACCAATAATCTAAACTCTTGCAGCAAGAAAACTGAAAACGAAGAGCAAAATAAAGCAACGAGAGCAGGAAAATGGGGATGATGAAGAGATGAAATTGGAAACACAAAAACCATAGGGGAAAAAACACAACCATGCGTTTGCACACTGAAAATATCAATAACATTGATATACTTCAGCCCAGACCTACCAAAAAAAAAAGAGAGAGAGACAACAGAATTATCAACATCATCAATGAAATCACTCTTGGCCCTACAGATACTAAATGAGAAAAAATATGTACTATGAATAATTCCAAACCCATAAATCTGACAACTTCAATGAAATGGACCAAGTCTTTGAAAGAAACAGAGCAACCAAGTTCACTCAAGAAGAAATTGATGACCTGAGTAGCCCTATAGCTATTAAGAAATTAAATTTAAGAGTTGGAAAAAAACTCCCAAAAAGGAAAGTTCCAGGAACAGACGGTTTTACTGGCAAATTCTACCAACATCGAAGAGACAGAATAATGCCAATTCCAGAATTTAGAAGGGAGTAAAGACTTCCTGGCATACTTTATGGGTCAATATTATCATGAGAAAAAAAGCCAGCCATATATATATATATATATATATATACATATAATACACACACACACACACACACACACACACACACACACACACACATATATGTAAAAGCTACTTCAGGCATGGTGGCACTCAGGAAGCTGAGGCAGGAGGCTGATGAGTTCAAGGCCAAGCTGGGCTACATAGCAATACTCTGTCTCAAAAAAGCAAAAGAAAAGAAATGAAAACTAAATATTAATATTCTTTGTGAACATATGTGTAAAAGTTCTCAAAGAAACAGCACTGAACTAAATGCAAAAATATTTAGTCAGAATAATTTGTCATGGGCAAATTTATTTCAGTAATGTGAGAACTTATTGAAACTTAAGAATGAACCAGTGTAGCATCCTAACAGCATCCACAGGAGAAAAATGCATGAGTATAGATCCATGGATATAGGAAAGACATTTGACAAACCATGTTTTCCAGGACTGGGCTATAGATCAGTGGTAGAGTGCTTGCCTAGTATACAAAAAGCCCTATATTCAATATCCAGCTCCAAAATGTAGAACAATACTAATAATTTATTAAATATTTGCTCATAATCATTTTTTAAATTCTCAACAAACTATGAATGGAATGAACTTGGTGATAAGCACCTAGAGAAAACTTAGAGCTGTGGCTGGTGAGACGGTGCAGCAGGTGAGGGTGCTTGCTGCCAGGCCTACCAACCTGAGTTCAATCCTGAGGACTCACACTGTACAAGGAGAGAACCAGCTGCTTCAGGTTGTATACACACACACACACACAAAAAAAAAATGTAATTTAAAAAAGAAAAATTAGCTGGGTGCGGTGGCACATGCCTTTAATCCCAGCACTGAGGAGGCAGAGGCAGGTGGATCTCTTGTGAGCTCAATGCCAGCCTGATCTGCAGAGTGAGTTCCAGGACAGCCAGGGCTGTACAGAGAAACCTTGTCATGAAAAAAAAAAAAAAAGGGAAAATGGAGCTACCATCATTGTTTATAGAAAAACACTGAAGGCATTTCTGCCAAACTGGCGAGTAAACAAAGATGGCCACCCTCACTACCTCACTATTCTTACCCGTAACTAGACAAAAAGCCCAACTATTACATGCAGTTGTTTGTTTGCTTTTTATTCTTTCAGGACCTACCACTCAGCTCCCAAATAAATACACGGAGACTTATTCTTACTTATGAATGCCCGGCCTTAGCTTGGCTTGATTCCAGCCAGCTTGTCTAACTTAAATTAACCTGTTTCTCTTCTTCTATATTTTCCTCTGGGCTCTTTACCTTTCTCTGTTGTATATACCTTTCTTTCCTTCTCACTCCATGGCTGGTTGTGTGGCTGGGTGGCCGGCCCCTGGAGTCCTCTCCTCCTTTTTCTCGCTCCTCTCTCTTCTCTCTTCTCTCAAGCCCAGATTTCTCCTCCTATTTATTCTCTCTGCACACCAGCCCCACCTATCCTTTATCCTGTCTAGCTATTGCCTGTTCAGCTCTTTATTAGACCAATCAGGTGTTTAGACAGGCCAAGTAACACTGCTCTACAGAGTTAAACATAAAAGAATGCAGCACATGTTTACATCATTAAACAAATATTTCACAGCATAAACAAATGTAACACATCTTAAACTAATATTCCACAACAAAATAGGGATTTTTTATTTGTTTGTTTCTTCAGTATTTTAAAGTTTGCATTATAGAGGTCTTTCACATCCTTAGCTAGGTTTATTCCAGGGTATGTTTTAAACTGTTATGAATGGGAATATTTCCCTGATTTCTTCTTCGTAGAAAGACACCAGAAGATGGAAAGACCTCCCGTGCCCATGAGTAGCAGAATCAATATTGTGAAAATGGCTATCTTACTAAAAGCAATCTATAGATTTGATTGCAGTCCCTATCAAAATTCCAGTGACATTCTTCATAGAAATAGAGCAAAAAATCTTCAAATTCATATGGAAGCACAAAAGATCTTGGGTGACAAAATATAAAAAAAAAAAACAGTAACACTAGCACTGAGGAAATAAACTGCCATTATTGCCAGGTGACATAACTGTCCATCTAGGAAATGCCAAGTCATCTGTGAAAATAGCTCCTAGAATTAAGAAATTCTGTCAGAGCCATAGGCGACAGGCTCATCACACAAAACTCTCTGTGGACTATAATGACTTACTGGAAATCAGAATTTTAAAAGAAAGACTGGTGAGAATATCTCTAAAAGTTAGAAATCCTTAAGTGTCAATCTTTTTTAAAAATATGTACAGGATCTCCATGCCAAACACAACAACAAAAGTGATGAAGGAAATCAAAGACCTGACCCAGAAGAAAGGCATACCATGTTCATGGATCAGGAGAGCCAATAATGATAAGGATACAGGTTTAATGCAACCATGGAAGAGAGAATTAACAAGTACAATGGATTTTAGCTGCTGTGGTAGTAGAGCCCTCCCATAAGCCCTCCCATCCCTGTGCTTCCAGAACTTTCTCTTATACTAATCCCTTCTTCTCCATGGATGGGTGGGGCAGATACCAATAAGCCTGATACTAGTGAAAGGCCATTGAATGTCAGCATTTATCTTTACAATTCATGGAATCCTGTGAGATGATACATGTGTATGAAAGAGCTAAAGATGATATAGATAAAGATGATAGAGGTGGTACAGGTATAGATAATATAGATATAAATTATAAATGATATATAAATATATAGAAATGGATAAGTGTAAGTGATATAGATATATAGATATAAATATATCTTGGATTAATAAAGATGCTCTGTATTTGCCATGGGGGAGAGGAATGTTTTTATCTGCTTATTCACACCCCTTTGTCATAGTGCACACTTCAGGGGTAAGCATGCCCTGGAGTGAGAGTCCCAGAAGTACATGCCCTGTCACCTTTGGGGATGAATGGAGAATGTACCAGAGGGATGAGGTGAGGCTGACGAGCCTGCTCTTAGAGGTTCTGGGGAATTACATGTCGGGGAAGAGAAGGTGTCAGCTTGCAGCACAAGTAGAGACCATAGAATTCAACTAGAAATGCAAGGGATATAGGCTTTATAGATGGAGAAACTGAGGCACAGGGAGAAAGGGTGATGTGTCCAAAGTTATCCTGGTAAGTGGAAGCTGAATCTAGGCAGAATTTGGCTTCCCTATACCCAGTCTGAGAATCTTCCTTTCATGGAATCCTGTAAGCCGAGGCCCCCTCCTCCCTCCCCATCTTCCAGGCTAGGCCATGGTACCTTGCTGGTACTGACCAGAAGTGGGCAGTTATGGGCTCTGATCCCTAAGAACCCACAAGTCAGGAGTGGAGAGGGAGAGGTGGGGACAATGGCAGCCCCCCCAAGCTCTGCTCGGCCTCTCCCTCCAGTGTAACTTAAGGCAGTGCCAACCTTTCCAAGTCTGGGTCTCATTATCTCAGAAACAGATATGTGTGGTGGGAGCCAGCGAGGAGAGCCAGGTGTAGGCCACTCTGCATGGGTCACCCATATCATCACGTGTGATTTTGTCTGGTCCTGCTAAGAGCTTTAGAACCTATGAGGCCTCACCTGGCGGACGCCCAGTTTTTATGAAGGAGGCTGCATCTGCTTTGGCCCTGAAATACTCTGGGTGAGGTGAGACTCTACACCCTCTCAGGACTGAGGGCAGAGGAATGCCACAGAGAGCAAATGCTTTGCTCTTAAATGTGGTGGGGTGGGCAAGGCACTGCCAGGGAACCAGCGGGGAGGCCACCATGTCCCAAGGTTGGGCCAGTCCCTGTCACATGTGGACTGTGATCCCTGCGACTCACATGAGGAAACGGAGGTCCAGAGAGAGTAGACTTCGATTTTATACAACCGAGAATAGGTCTACTTGCCTCTTGGTTTGGTTCTCTGGTGAGAAATCCTAAGTTTTCTGCATTCTCAGAAACTGCGGGCAGGCAGCATGAAGTGGTATTTTTCTTGTATGCACTGTATTTGACACCTACAGAGTAATAAAAACTTAGACACTTCATCAAAATACTTTTAATTTCTATTAGAAAAATCAGAAAATTGAGGCTATGCATGCTAAAGTCCAACAAAGCAACAATTGCCAGAAGTCTAGTTCATCTTCAAGAACAACACAGGCTTTGGAACCAGATGCTTGAGTGACCTCAGCAAGTGGCAGGCACCCCACTGGTTCCCACCCCACAGGGTTAGCCTGAGCAGTAAAGGAGCTCAGTATTCATAGGGTCCCATTGTGGTTGCATTTCTGCTGCTGTGACCAGATGCCCTGAAGAGAGAAAGAGGTTTACTTCAACTTTCAGTCCATGATTGTTGAGAAGTCGAGGCAGGAACTTAGCAGCTAGTCACATCACAGCCACAGCCAAAAGCAGAGAGAAATTAACACACTTATACTCACTCGTCCATTCGCTTTCTTGTGCTTAGTTAAATGTTTCGATCCTTATACAACTCAGGTCCTGCACCCTCCCATTACCCAGGTCCCTCCTCTGTCTTTCATTTCACTGCCTCACCCACACGATCTGCTCATCCACCCCAACCCCCCAGTCACTATAGTGAGTGATTCATATGTTTCCAGGGACACTTCTTGGCCCTGTGTTCCCTCAGACACTTCTTAGATGTCAATCAGGCTAAAAAAAAAAGGAGGGGGAGTGGGCAGGGCTCAGAAGGGAACATAAGTATGCAAGTCAGAATGTCCCCAGCCTGAGTTCTAAAACAGGTTCTCCTCAGGTCTATCTGAAACTGCACACCTACAAATCAATGCTCTCACACAACCAGCCGTCTATTCACAGGTGGCAGGGAGGGCCCCAGAGTCCCAAGGCAAAGAGAAAGGTGTGAAAAGGCAGAGGTCCTGAAAGCACCCACTTATGTCCCGAAATGACATGGATGTAGTCCAGAGCATCACCTCCTGCAGCCTTGCAAGGTCCATGACTGCTCCCCAAGATGCTCTCTTTCCCCAGGCCTGGGGAAGAAGAAGCTCCTAGCCCCACCTCCATCCCAGAAAGCATCTGTAAGCACCAACGGTGGGAGCCATCCATCAGCGCCCATGGACATTGTCAACCCAGATGAGCAGTGAGGCTGGCGAACTTGGAGAAAGAGAAAGATTGATCTTCCGATTATCTCCCAATCTATACTTGTCAAGCAAGAAAAAAGACCTAAAGAATCATGAAATTAGAGCAAATGAGCTTCAGGATGCTGATCATCTCTTCCTCTCCCACCCCTGGGGAGAGGGGATAGAGGAGATCTTTACATACAACCCTCACCCCCTGCCCGGGTTTGCGCATGTACACACCCAGCCCTCCCACCACCAGGCCAAGAAGACCAGAAGCCTGAGAACAACTACTACCCTGGACTGCATCCCAGGATTCCACTCTGTCCTCAGCACATGGTGGCCCCTGATCAGATCAGTCCTGATACACAGGCAGAGGAGAGAGTTCTGAGGTGAGAGGGGTGGCCTCAGCAATCAGGGTAGCCTCAGCAAAACAGGTTCCTTCTCCACCCTCACTTTCTTCATTTGCAAAATGGGATGATGGCAGTTACCTGGAGGGAGGGAGGGAGGGAGGGAGGGAGGGAAGGAAGGACCAATGAGAGAGCAGAGCATCTGGTTCATTTGTTTGTTCATCCAGTGTTTACAGAGCACTTGCTTAGAGCCGAAGCCAGGAGACACATGGCCCGGAGCAAGGCGGGCCTGGCAGACCTCAGAGGCTGACTAAGATATAAGGTGCCAGATGCTGTGACATGCTGATGCGTGTGACGTGACGGTACATGGACCAAAGAGTGAGGATAGGACCTAGTCTACTGCATTTCCTCTACTCCGCTGTTTGGACCAAGTCACAATATGAATGCCATTTGGCCTAGAACTCATTACACATCCCAGTCTTGGCCTCTGCCCTCAGCCCCCGCTTCCCCCCCCTCCCCCATGTCCTGGACTTAGAGGTGTGAGCCTCAACGCCTGGCTAGAAGCTGACATTTTAGACACAGCAGTCAGTTTTCTTAAGGCTCTAACAACTGGAGCAAAGACCTGGAGTACACCAGCCAAAATGAGTTCTCTCCTCTTGTGGCCTCCAGTATCCAGGGCCTGGCTAGCCCCCGTGACCTGATGCAGTCCCTGCAACCCAGCAGACCCAGACCTAAATCCTACTTTGACTCGGCCCTACGTTGGGTGTTGGCCTGGCACAGTCGCCTCCCCTTTGAGCATCAGCGTTCTCCTCTGTACATGGGCCTCCTCATGCCCAGCACAGCAGTGTCGATGGGGGCACAGAGATCCTCAGATCGAGCAGCCCCCAGGCAGCATGTATTCAGGGCAACCGGCCAGAGGAAGAATGTCCTGACTGCCCAGAAACAGAGTTATTTTGCCCTTTCCAGGAAATGCCTCTCCAGAGATCCAGGCTCTTAATACTGGAGTCAAACTGCCCTGCAAAGCTCCACCAATTTTGTCCTCTCAGCCCCCAGGCAAGTTTGAAATGCCAGCAGCAGCAGCAGTCAGGAGGAAGCCCCCAAGAGCTCCAGCTACACTGAGTGGCCTTTGGAGCACAGAGGGGCCAGGAACCAGCGCGTGCAGTCCGAGGCGTTTGCAGCTTGTAGTCATCAGCGCTACCGACGTTTGCGAAGACGATACAGGCGGATTTTCCAAGACTCGCCCATCTCCCCTGATGTCACTTTCCAGTCTCTCCCTGCTCCAGGTGGCAGCTCCAGCCCCATGGCTGGAAACTTCTGGAACCAAGGATGTGGAGCTTCAGAGGCCAGAGTGTAGTGATTATGTTCTTGGACTTGGAAGCTAGCAGGACCTGGCTGACCACAGCTCTGCCTCTCCCTAGCCGAGTACTCCCAGGAACAGAATTTGTCTTGTGTAGAGTATTTCTTTTCCACTGAGCGGTAAAATTGACTCTTAGAGTGTCCAGATCCAGGTATTTTGACTCTTGTATACATTTGTGATAACCATCACCCTCAGGATAAAGAACAGTTCTTTGGGCCCCAACGAACCCCACCCCCTCTGTCCCTTCTACTCACAGCCTCTCCCACACCAAACTGCTTTCCTGTTAGTCTCCTTCTAGTCACTTTAGTTTCACCTCTTCAAAACTGAGCGCTGAAGGGAGTCATGTGAGCCCCAGCCAGGCAAGTGCAGTTCTCAGCCCTCCCCGAAGAAACCTCTTTTTGAAGCAGGTGGAGACGATCACAGAAATCCACAGAAATTCGTCAAAACTCAACAAGTGAGTGACTGTGTCCCAGTTGACAATGCAATCCCTCCACTTAAGGCTCGAGGAACAACATGGAAGGGGGGGTCAGGAAGACTGTGAGAGCCAGAGGGCCAGGAACCTGCTGCTAGTCTGTGTCTTCTAGACATGGCAGGGAAGCTGTGCCCAGGAAAACGCAGCAACAGAAGACCTCCATGATGGCCACATCAGGGCACGTGTCTACATGGATGTGGGATATTGCACAAGGACTCATCCCCAGATGAAGAGCTACAGGCAATCAATGGCTGCTGAGAGGGAAAGAATCAGTCTTCTCCAGATACCAGCTTCAAAATAGTTTATCCAGTCCCAAGAGGCCAGGGTTAAACTCATGTAAGCCATACTAAATGGACTAGGTAGGAGGGGGCGCACGTGTGTGTGTGTGTGTGTGTGTGTGTGTGTGTGTGTGTGTGTGTGTAACAATAATAGTTAGAGAATAAGAGGTCATGAATTTGAAGGGGTGCATAGGAGGAATTGGAGGGAAGGGTAGAAATGATGTAAATACATTACTCATGTATGAAATTCTCAAAACAATAAAAAAAAATCTTTGAGGAATCACATAGCAACACTTTGAAACCAGCTCCTGTTCTCAGCCTCATGCTAGTGAGATTTATCAGACTTGTAACTCAGCTAAACCCCACATCTCTATTGCTAAAAACTGCTTTCCCGCCTGCTCAGTCTCATCCTCCTCAGATCCTAGGTGTGAACCTTCCTTTCGCCATGTGCCATAAAACGTTTGGCCTCTGCATGCACAAAATCTGATGCTTGAACAAGAGGAGCTGTGAACTCTGGGTCCCCTAAAAGGCCACCCCAGTGTTTAAGAATCTGCAGAGTGTTGTTTGAATCTTAAATGGTCTTATAATAAAAAACCCGGGGTACCAGATATTGGGATGCGCGCTGACAGATCAGAGAAGCAGAGCAAGCCACAGCCAGCCTCACCTCGCCAACTCCTCAGCCGATCCTGTTTCCACGAATCCTCAGACTGAAAGCCTCTGAGTCCTCACAAAAGATCTGTGTGCTTCCCAAGCAAAGGCATGAGATCACAAGTGCTGGGATTAAAGGTGTGTGCCACCACTGCCTGGCTTCTGTGTTTAATCTAGTGACTTGTTCTGTTCTCTGATCTTCAGGAAATTTTATTAGGGTACACAATATATCATCACAGCAGACTGACTGCTTAGAAGCCGTGACTATCATGTGGCCTCTTCATAGTGAAGTGTATGGCTTGGGCCACCAATCCTTGTTTCTAGCCCATGGACATTCATGTTTAGTTCAGAACAAACTACTTTTTACTTCCTTTGTGGGAAAAAAATGCATACATAGCATGTTTCTTTTGATTACTGAGTAACACACCATTGTATTAATATTTGTCAGTCTCTCATACAAGCATTTGAATTCAAAGCACTTGAGCGGATTTAACCATTAAGAATGCATCTTGACGAGCAGTGGTGGCTCAAGCCTTTAATCCCAGCACTCGGGAGGCAGAGCCAGGCGGATCTCTGTGAGTTCGAGGCCAGCCTGGTCTACAGAATGAGATCCAGGACAGGCACCAAAACTACAAAGAGAAACCCTGTCTCAAAAAAACAAAAAAACAAAACAAAAAAAAAAAAAGAATGGATCTTGAGGTCCTGAGGTCAGGCATGGTGGCATACACCTTTACTCCCAGCACTCAGGAGGCAGAAGCAGGCAGATCTCTGTGAGTTTAAGGCCAGCCTAGTCTACATAGCAAGTCTAGACCAGCCAAGGCTACACAATGAGACCTGAGGTTCTGTCTCAAAATAGATAGATAGATAGATAGATAGATAGATAGATAGATAGATAGATAGATGATAGATAGATAGATAGATAGATAGATAGATAGATAGATAGATAGATAACAGAATGGAACTTCATCCTAAGGAGTGGCCAAAGCATGCGGCAGAATGACTGTCCCCTTTTTCTTCCCCTCCCACAATGACTGAGAGATGCTCCTACATCCTCAACAGCTGCCCCATCTTCCTGACAGCACACATCATTGTCAGGAACTCTTCTTTAGCCATTCTGACCAGCTCACATTGCACCCACTGCAGCTTCAATGCACATTTCCCTATCGGCAGTGGTGGGAGCAGCTTTCTATTTACCACTTATTCGCCACTCCTTTGTATTCCTGTGTGTCTCTCTGAGTCCATATTTTCCAGTTATATCTTTTCCCTACTGATTTTTAAAATCTCTTTGCATATTTCAGACAGAAATCCTTTACTGGATATGTAATCTCAGATTTTTTATCCCAGTCTGTGGCTTATCTCCATGTTCCCTTAATAACGCTTTTTACACAGAAAAAAAGAAATCATCTTGAAGTGTAATTTATCATTGTTTTATTCCGTTGTGTTTTATGGATCCTGTTGTTTTGTGCCGTGTGTAAAAGCTCTCTGTCTAAACCCAAGTCGGGAGAGGCTCTCTCCTGCCTGCGCTTTTGGAAGTTGAGCCATTGTTTTGCATCCAGATCTGTGAGCAATCTTGTTCGACTTTTGCATAGTCTGACACTTAGATGGAGATTCCCTTTTTGCCTGTGGACATGTGACAATTCCAGCACCATTTGTGGAAAGGACTTGAAGCATTTCTGCTTCTCTGAGTCTTGGTCTCTTCTCTGGAGGATGGGTTGATAACCAGAGCACTGGGTTCATCAACCTGCCCTTTCCTCCTGACTTGGAAAGACATGGAAGTTGGGTGTTAGGGGTTTTAGTTTTCTCCCTGTCGGTTGCTCTCCTTACTGCTAAGATCGAAGACTGACAAGAAGCAGGTGGGAAGGGGAAGCTCTCGGTTTGTTTGGTTTTTTGTTTGTTTGTTTTAGTTTTTGTTTTTGTTTTTGTTTTTGCTCACAGCTGGAGAGGACTCACTGCAGTGAGGATGGAAGGAACTGTCAGCAGTGTCGGGAGAAGTATGGCTGACCCCTCACATCTGGGCACACCTAGAACAGGAAATGGGGTGGGACTGTGCACCTTAAGTCCTGCCCTCCAGTGACTCACTTCCTCCACTGAGGCCCCACCTCCTAAAAGTACCATAACCCCTCAAAACACGCTACCAGCTGGGGGTCAAGTGTTCAAACAGATATGCCGGTGAGGGCCACTCCCATCCAAACCAGAATGCTCCTTGTCAACCCCACAGCAAGTGTGCAGAGCAGTCTGTTTTCTCACCCGTAGAGCATGGAAGGAAAAAGCTCCTTCATGGAGCATCCAGGACAGTGCCTGGTTTACAGCGTGTGTGACCTCTGCTGGTGGTCATTTACGATGACTGCATGCATTTCCAGACACTGGGGCCCCAGCCTCCCACCCATGACCAGTGCCTGGGAAGGCAGCCTCAGCTCCCTCTTATCCTTCCCTAGAAGGTGAGGCAAGTGTTAGTGGAAAAGCACAAGGGGACTCAGAGCTTGAACTTGCATCAGAGATGGCACCTGTCAAATCACACACACGGCGATGTGCATATACACGTACATGTGGCTACATATGTGCATGCATACACACGCTGGCAGCAGCCGGCTTCCCCAACACTGCTTGGGCAAATCCCCCTGCTGCTGTTCATCGTTAAATAATCACAGGTCAGCACATGGGCAGGATGAAATTTCCAGCCATATCTCTCTGTCCTCCACCCACTGCATCAAGATACCGTAACAAGTTCTTCAGGAGCGGCCCTGCCGGCCTTTCGAGTCCCTTGTTCCCACCTCTCTGCTTGACGGCTCTTCGTTTCTCTCTTTTATTTTTAACATGTGTTCACTTAGAGTCGGGGGAGGTACGCACACATGCATGCAAAGTCATATGTGTGGAACTCAGAGGAGGACGCGCGGGAGTCGGTCCTCTCCTTCCACCGCGTGGATTCTGGTGGCAGAGTCAACCACCATCTTTACTTGTTGAGCTATCTCGCCGGCCTGCTGTTCATGTCTTAAAGATGCCTGCCCCTGGTCCCCACCAGAGAATTTCAGAGACACCTCATGGCTTCTAAGACAGACCGTCCCGGCAGAAGTTCAACATTTAGTGAAAATCTTCAAAGCCACTTTTGCCAGCTTGGATGACTGACAGAGAGACAGACGGACAGACGGACGGACAGACAGACAGAGGCAGACAGGACATGGTGTGCACAGAAGGCACCATGGCAGGAAGTGGGCTGCAGCGCTTCAAGGCTCATCCCTAAGGCTCGGGGTGACAGCCACTGCGCCTTTACAATTTCACTGCTTTCCGCGGAGGTGAATGTTGCTTTCATAATCGTCTCGAAGCAAGCGGTGCTGGGTGACAGCTGACTGCATGTGTGAAGGTGACTGCGGACACCTATAATCCCCGTGCTCAGGAGGCTGTGGTAGGAAGATCATGGGTTGGATCTTGGCATGGCATTTGCTACCACACCCCCCAACCTCACCATTACCAGGATTACCAGCTCCCTTTTAACAACGAAGGAGCCAGGGCTCAGAGGGGTTGTGATATCAGCATTTTTGTGTCACATGAGTAGTAGCAGCAGAGCCTACATTCAGCCTCCAGTCAAAGTGACTCTAGTGCCCATCCTGTGGCCAGAGGACCCCAGCCTGGGCTACACAGTAGATCTGAGGCCAGCAAAGCTGCATAGAGAGAGAATTTGAGGCCAGCCTGATCTACCCCGAATTCCTTCACCAAGTCGTATACTCCCCCACCCTCTGTCAGCACCTGGAGTGTCAGTCACTTGCCTCAGCTCCTTGTCCTGTTGCCTTGGACTTGGGAAAGGACATCAGAGGTCACCTCTGAGACCCAGGGCTGGCTTCAGAATCATCTGGGAGTCTCCCAGGTCCCCGAGAAGGCTCAGAAACTAGAACAGGGTAAAAATAGAATAATTTAACCCTTCTGTGGGGGACAGGGATCCACGGACCACGTGGCATGACATTTGCTACCTCCCTAAGCTTCATCATTCCCGGTGTGACCAGCCCCATCTTAACAATGAAGGAACCAGGTTGTGACACCAGCATCCATATGTCACGTGAACAGTAGCAGAGCCTACATTTCTACCTCCAGCCAAAGTGACTTTAGTGCTCATCCTATGGCCGGAGGACACCAGCAGCCAATGTCATGCTCTCAGCATCCTGGGAGTTGGGGACCAGGTGGGAAAGTCAAGGCATGACCAGGCCTCAGGAGCCCATGTCTGATCCCCAAGCTTGTTGGCTTCCTGAATTGGAGCCTCGGGCATGGCACTCTTTCTGCAAAGCCATAAAATCAGAATGAAACGTATTCCTTTGTTTTTCCTAAGCTGGTTTCTGGGTTCAGGTTGCAGAGGAATCCCATGGGGATGAGAAGAGGGGGGAAGGGATCTGTCTAAAGTGGAAGTTCCCACCCAAGATCCTGACCGTTCTGACAGCATATCTGGGAGTGAGGCCAAGGAGCCTGCTGTTTGTTTATGGGGTGCTGGGGATGGCCCACCGAGGCCCATCTAGGCTCTATGTGAACATCTTACAGCCTAATGTTTAAGATCAAAAATTCTGTACCCATCTGTTCTAGAGCCAAGGAGCAGTTCTTCCACCAAATCCTCAGGAAAGGAACCCAGCTGCTCTGCACCCGGAGTCCTCAACCGAACGAGAAAATTGCAGCAGTCCCCGTTCCTCAGGCCTTCCCAAGGACCATCGAGTCCAGCACTTAGAGTAAGTAACCTGAGGCCTCATGACGACAGCTCCCTAACCCGACCTATAACCTAGAGATAGCACTCCACAGAGAAGGAGCATGGCACAGAGGTCAAGAAACTGCCTGAGGACACATAGCTAGTGAGTGGCAGGGCAAAGATCCACACTCTTCTCTGTCCATGAAGAACTCAACACCCCTAGCCTCTAGGCTACCCACACAGCATAACTCACTGCTCCTGCAGAATTGTGCCACACTAGACGGAGCCAGGAGAGGCCACCAGATACTGAGCATGGTTTAACTACCAACACTACACATCTTCACTGATTCTGCCACTGGGGCTAGCCTGTGGCTCCAAGCAGCATCCTTTTTTGCCCCAGACACATTGAGCATCATTGGCTCTACTGTATCCTAAGGCCAAGGGACAGAGAGGTTTGACCTCAGCCTCGAAGTGATAGACTTTGCTTCTGTCCTCCGCTCAAATCTGGGGTGGATGCACGGCTGCTGAATGGAAGCGACATACTCAAAGGCGCTGTGACGTCATCTCCGGTCCAAAATGCTTGCCAAGCACCCTCTCTCTTTTGTTGCTGCAGCATGAGATGCAGACAACAATCTTTCTGCCTGAGGGAACTCCACAAATTGCTGACTGTCAAAGCCTAGAAACTGCATGGAGGCGGTGGACTCAGGACGTGTATGGAGGAATTACCTCCCACCCCTTACCCAATTTTCTTCTTACCCAATCCAATCCATACAAGGTCATCAACACCGTGGGCCAGTGTTACTTTCTGTACAAGGTCGAGACATCAGAGATCTCCAGACTGTGTGTGTGCTGTTGCTGAGAGACAGTGGGAGAGCTGTCACTTGGCCTGAGGTGGTGGTGGTGGTGGTGGTGGTGGTGGTGGTGGTGTGTGTGTGTGTGTGTGTGTGTGTGTGTGTGTGTGTGTGTGTGTGTAGGTATAGGTGTCAGGGAAGGGCAGAGGGCAAGGGCAAGTCAGCTGTGGGTCTTCAGGCAATAGCCATCTGATTTTTTTTGAGACAGGGTCTCTCACTGACCCAGAACTCATATTAAGTAGGCTGACTAGCCAGTGATCCCAGGTATCTACAGTACTGGATTAAAAGCACACGCTGTGCACAATCCCCACTGGTTTTATGCAGGTGCTGGGGATCAAACTCGATTCCTTATGATTGCAAATCAAGTACTTTACTGAGCCATCTCCCCAGGCCCATTAGGTGACATTATGACAATGCACTGTCTGGGTGACATTATGACAATGCACTGTCATCGGCCCCTTCAGACAGAAGCAAACTGCCTCTTGTCATACTTACAAAACAGAATAAAAGAGACACTAGCAATTCAACAGTTGTGTACAGAATATCTGCCGCCAACGAGGCTGCCCTGTGAAGACCGTGTGTCTGAGACAGGAACCGTGGCAACCATCACCTGCTCACGTTCACAACAGTCTTCCTGGACCCTTGAGCCTCAGTTGATCAGGTTGGTAAGCAACCCTCTTTGACAGCTCCAAGCTTCTTTGAATTTTGAGGCCAGCATTCATCTTTACAAACTCCCTTTGCTCGGGGAGCATTATCTAATCTACCATGTTCTTGGGAATAGAAAGGAAGCTTGGGGATGTCTACTTAGCCTTCCTACCACCATGGCATCACCCCATGGACCATCAAGCTCCAGTGATGCCCCAGTTTTGTGTTTAGCTATTCAAGTGACATTTCAGAAAATCAGAGAATTGCTGCCTTGGCTTTCAGTGTGATGAATTTGAACTAAGACTCCATCTGCTGCCTGGCCATTTTGCATCCCCACCGCCTGGCCATTGTATCCCCATGTTGACTAGCAGCCACAGTGGTGTGTCGGATGCCCCAATTTATCATCATCCCACAGCCACACTCAGGAATCCCTGAAAAGCCCAGTGCTCATTTTCTTCTCTCTGGCAGACAGCCACTCCACTCCAGGAATTGGCTAATTGTGGCTGGTGAGCCAAATTTGGCCTGTGGCTTTTATTTTTGCATGTCCTATGAGATGTTGAGAATGATTTTTATGTTAAAAAAAATCTTTGTAGGCACAGTGGTGCATGCCTATGATCCAATCTCTGAGGAGACTGAAGACAGAGGGTTGTTGAAGACAAGGCCAACCCAGGCAACGTGGTAAGACCCTGTCTCAACAATAACCACAACAAAATCAAACACACCTCGGCTAAACTATTCCCTGGGCCAATTCCAATTCTGTTCTGTATTGTTGGTAGGTTGGTAGACTATTTTAATCTTTTTTTTCTTTTTTTGAGACAGAGTCTCACAATATAGCCCAGGCTGGCCTTTCAAACCCCCAATCCTCCTGCCTTAGCCTCCTGAGGGCTAGATTACAGGTGTGAATACCTGGCCCCAATACAAATTCTGTATCAGTCAGGATATAGTCAGAAGACAGGATCACACAGTAATTTAATCAAGGAAAGTTTAATATAAAGGGTTATTAACTACTAATGGGATTAATTACTGCAGACTAAAGAGAATCCTAAATGAAACCGAAATGGGCAATATATGGAGTGGAGGCAGAGTACCCAAGGGAAAAACAAATTAGAAAGATTCTCCCCATGTCCTACCCGGGCAGCCCGCTCTGTGATCCCGGTCTCCCTGCAGAAGTGGTAGTAGGTACAGCAGAGAAACTGTTGCCTCACAGGTCGAGATTAGCCATCAGGAAGCGGCTCCCTGCGGTGCAAACAAGCTTGCGGCTTTCTGCTCCCTGGGGAGCCGGACGCCTGCTGGGCGATCCCCCTCTGTGCTGGCAGAACGCAATCCACTAGCGCAGTTATGAGAGTTAAACAGTTTCTATGGAGGATAGGCTGAACAAATGGAGTTTCCCTACGGTGCTGATGTGGAGTTCAGGCCTCTGTTACGACTCTCATCTTTTCTTTACTGCTATTTGCCTGTCCTCCTGGGGGAAGAAACAGAAAGGGCATGACTGAGGCTGACCCCAGAGCTCAGCCACACTGTGGTCCGTGCCCTAGCCTGGTGGTACCAAGATGCTCTTCCCACTGGTACCAGGCAAGTAGCCACTCCTCCTGTCCCCTCATCAGATACACAGGGAAACTGGTCCAGAGATACGCCTGGGGTTCCACACAAGAGGGACAGGGGCTAGTCCTGGTCTCCCCGGCAGCCTTCTCCAGGCAGAAGCCTGACAAGGGTGGTCACACAAGCAGAGCGACCCTGTGTGATAACACCGCCGGCAGCTTCCCATCTCGGTCCCTTTCTTCCCCTTGACTGAAGCGGGTGTGATCTGTGTTTTTATGGTTAATCATTTCACAGTAAATCTCCACTTCCTCTCCCACTGGGTCGCGCAAGCTGGCTCTTTATTGTTAAGTAAATAATGCAGGCACTTTGTGCCACACCGTGGCCAGCCCTGAGGACCCAGGCAGTGGGAGGAGCCCGGAGGAGCCACAGGCTCTGTAGACAGAGAATAATCACAAGCCGACAGGTGTGTGGGCACGACTCCCGCAAGACGGAGCGCTGTAATGAAATCGGCTTTTCCTCCCAAGCTCTAGGTGAGATTTTAAATGAAAGGGATAAACTCGGGGGCCGTGGCTGGGCTCAGGGACAAGAACTTAACTGAATCTCTGCACTGCTGCTTGACAATGAGCCACAGCAACCTTAATTTTGGCCCAGGCTAGTCTAGCCTACTTGGTTGATGAGGTCCTTCCCGAGGAAGTGTTGCACAGAGATGCACAGAGATGCCTGGGGTGATGGCCCCCGGGGAAACTGGATTGCACCTGCCTCCAGCTTCCTTCTTCTCTGGCTTTCTAAGACGGAAAAGGCAGTGGGCAAGAAATTAGGTGCTCAGCCCATTGTGGACCGGATTTTCTGCATGACCTTGGACCAAAGTCCTCGCCTTGTGAGGTCTTGTCTTTAAACTCAGGGATGCTGGATGCCAATGTTTGGTTCCACTGTTCCTGGGGCTGGGATCTGTGCCATGGGAGCAGTGGTTCCCAACCTTTCTAATGCTGTGACCCTTTAATACAGTTCCTCATGTTCTGGTGACCCCCCACCACCACCACAAAATTATTTTTGTTGCTACTTCATAACTGTAATTTTGCTGTTAGGAATCATAATGTAAATATCTGGTATGCAACTCCTGTGAAAGGGTAATTCAACCCCAAAGGGGTCACAACCCACTGAGAACCACTGTATAGGAGGGAGGTGCAGGGGTTTAGAGGGGTTTCTCTGGTCAGATACCCACCACACCTCCCTCCCCGCTCCCCTGGCCTGTACCATCACTCTTCCTGCTCCCCAGACACTTCAGGCATCTCTGCAAGATGCAGAGGCCTGAGTCACTGCCTCCAGATGGCGATGTGCCTTCCTGCACCAAGCCTTAAACTTAAGCATGACAGAGACAGGAAGCCCAAAGCCCCAACCACTCCCTCTCCCCATGTCATCCTGAAACTTGGGGGTTCGAGAAGCCATGCTAAACAGTGACAGTGGCATCCACGTGCTGGGTTTCTTAATCCTCCCCATCTACATCCCAGGCACCAACACCCATCAACGTGCCAGGCACAAAGTCCACATGCATCATGCCGTGTACTGCTCACAGAGAACCAAAGAAAAAGAAACCACAAGGGATCCTCAACTTACAATGGGATTACTTCCTCATCCATCCATCCATCATACAATGAAAATGCTGCAAGGCTAACTATCATAACTTGGGGGTTATCTGCATCCTCCTCCTTTTATAATCAGGAAACTGAGGCACCAATAAGATCAGATAACCAGTAACAGCCGAGCAAGGACTAGACCTAGTACTCTGAACTTGAGTCCTCAGAATGACCTACATTTCTTGTCCCTCTCATGGGCTCATCCAGAGAAGCTGTGGTGACCAGATCCTGGTTGCACAGAGGGAAAGGCTTGCTCCCATTGGCCCTTTCCTGAGGTCTCCAGAGGGTCTCCAGAGCTGTCCCCACAGAGTGAACCACAAAGAGGGGGGCCTCTTAGGGCCAGAGTGCTGCCACCCAAGGGAGGGTCTGTGAGCAACTGGTGTGTATAAAGAGGAACCTGCAGCTGCTTGGGAACTTCAGGAGCTGGGAAAGAATGCCACCAAGATTAATGACTTGTAACCAAGGGAGCTGCCAAGGCTTTCGGCTTTCCAGATCAGAGAAAGTTCTGGAGTTTGGACTCCCTCCTAGGGGGAAGTCAGATGTCAACCCTTTATCTTCTTTCCCACGAGTGTTGAAGCTCAGTGTGGGCCACCAGCTTCCTTCCTGCTATCCAGATTGTCACTGCCTGACAGATAAAGCACACATCTGATTTTAGAGCCCCTGGGACCAAAAGCCACCTGAGGTCAAGACTCCTGGGAGGTGGGGTAAACTGCGGCCACAGACGATTCATTTGCAGCCTCCAAGATTTTCCTTGTTGCCAGTGGCAACAGTGACCAGCTTCACAGGTATCTGAGGCACACTCCACCGCTGGTTACCTCTTGGCTCTCAGTGCAGTGACCATTGGTGACCTGGGTGGGAGGGGTTACCAGCCAGTGAGAAGGAACAGGAAACATTTCAAAGTCAAACATTCAGCAGGCCTTGGCTTGAAACCACCTCAGGTTCAGGACCAGGTCAGGCAGCTCCTGCTGAGTCTGGGCTCTCTGAGCCCTCTCTCCTCACTTAAGGCTCCACCTTAGTTCCTGAACCTGGGCCATGGCACAGCAGAAACCTGGAAGCTGGCCAGTGTGCGTGCAGCAAACAGCAGCAGAGAGGAGTGTGTGTGTGTGTGTGTGTGTGTGTACATGTGCCATTCTCGTGCATTCAGGGGGGCAGGGGAGGGAGCTGCAGACAGACAAACACCCAAGGTTAACCTAGCCTGTCCTCTACTACTTCCATATATGGCCTTTGACCACATCCTGAGCCCACAGTTTCCTCCTCTGGAGATAGACATGTGTCCTGTTCTGGGGACTGTGAAGGGTTGAGAGAGGTCGCCTGTAAAGGGACTTCTGGGCACATCGCTTAAGCTAGCCTCCTTCTTCTCTATTCCAACAGACACTCTGGAGCCTCGTGTCACAGGACCCAAGATGACTCTGTCTTAGGGCACACTGACCCCTGCCCCTCCTCCCTCCACTGTTCTGGACCCAGCTGGCCGGGATATGGGACCACCAGTCCATTATGTTCTTCATAGCAAGACATCAACATGTGTCTTGTCTCCACCAAAGTTGGGGTGAACGGGAAGACACCCTCTCCAGCTGTTTCATCTCAGAACCAGCCACAGGTTCTAGACCAAAATCCTCTCAGGGTACTGCCACTGTCTCACCGCTTATATCGCTCCCATGAAAGGCTCTTCACCCAGTGAGCTCCGTCTGCCTCCAGCCACACGGGGGCAGCATGGGTCTTGGCTCAGCGATCTATTTACTGTGACCCACGTGGTAGACTGGAGCCTCCTTTGGTCCTTACAACAGCCTCCCACACTAGTGAGGAAACAGGTTCAGAGAGGTTAAGCAACTTGTCCAAGGTCACACAGGAAGCAGAAGAGGCAGGATTTGCGATCTGCTGACCTACCACTCCCTCTGGTGTGTTTCCCACTCGGTCTAGGCAAGGTGACTCAGGCCCCCTTGGAGTCTGCAGCATGTTCCTTCCTGAGAACCAACTGGGAGCAGCCTGCTGCCCCCAAACTGGCATATGCTTCTTTGGAAGCAGAGGGCCCAGTCTGGGTTGCCAGATGTCCATGTTGGTGCCAGCAGCAACGACCAGGAAGGAGAACAGCAAGCGAGAGGAAGATTGATTAATTCACCGAGAAATGGAGACAGAGACGCTGGCAGGGGCGTGTGCACACCCGAAGCAGGAGACTCCTCTGCACACTTGCACACACATGCACAAACACACACACACACACACACACACACACACACACACACACACACACACGTTCTCGCACAGACGGAAAGAACACACAGATGGTGTGAGATGTGGGGTGGTTTGGAAATGAACTACATAATAAAGAGAGAGAAGAAAGGGAGAGGAAGAAGGAGAAAGCGACTCACACAGACAAGGAATACCTGGAGAGAGACAAAAATAGAAAACATGAACACAGACTGAAAGAGAGAGGGAGAGAGAGGAGAGGTTATAGGAGACAAAATTAGAGAGAGGAACAGTCTGGGGAAAGAGACGAGCAGCCAGCCCATGGCCCCCGCCCCCTCAGAGATGGAGACAAACGCAGAGAGACACAGAGACATGCTGTGGCAGCCAGAAGGGTAGAGGAGCAAGGACGGGGAGATGGGAAAGGCCATCTTGGGACAGGGAGGAGGCGAGCATGCTACCCCGAGATAAAGAGAAACGGGGGCGGGGGGGGGAGCTGCAGAAAGCTGGAGACAGGCAGGAGGGAGGTGACCCCTGCAGTGCCCCAGGCTGCCCCTCCTCTTTAGTCCAAAGTACCACCCAAGAAGCTCATTCTACCACCCAGCTGCCAGACATGCTCTGTGTCCCACCTGAGCTCCCGCAGGGACAACAGTGATGGGAATTCATCTGCAGTCAGCACAGGGCTCTTCTCCATGCTGTCACAGATAGGGAAACGGAGGCCCAGAGATGAAACAACTTGTGCAAACTCACCCAGTTGGCAAGTGTCCAACCTGGCATTGGAATCTAGGCCTGGATGCCCTGGGAACCCCTTCTTTGCCCAGCTGTAGGTCAGCTCATCAGAAGTTTGCTTTCCTAACAGCTGAAGTCCCCAAAACAAAGCCCAGGCAGGGAGGGTAAGGAGCAGGGTCAGTGTGGAGCACAAGGGTGAGCAGGAGGGTAAGGAGCAAGGTCAGTCTGGGCACCAGGGTGGGCAAAGAGGACTCACTTTCAAAGTTCAAAGGTAGGGATCTGGCCTCGAGTGCAAAGTCCTTTACTGATGAGGTACAAGAGAATTTCCCATGAGCCTCCAGGAGTTAGAACTGGGATCACTGATCTGAGTTTTATGTAAAATAGGGTGAGGTTTGGTGTCTTAGTTAGGGTTACTACTGCTGTGATAAAACACAATGACCAAGAGCAACCTGGGAAGGAAAAGGGTTTATTTCACTCGCAGCTCTGTATAACAGTTCATCGCGAAAAGCAGTCAGAACAGGAACTCAAGCAGGGCAGGAACCTGGAGGCAGGAGCTGATGCAGGGGCCATGGAGGGCTGCTGCTTACTGACTTGCTCCCCATGGCTTGCTCGGCCTGCTTTCTTATAGAACCCAGGACCACCAGCCCAGGAGTGGCCCCACCCACAAGGGGCTGGACTCTCCCACATCAATCACTAATTAAGAAAATTCCCTACAGGTTTGCCTATAGTCCAGTCCTACTGAAGCATTTTCTCAATTGAGGTTCCCTCCTCTCCAATGACTTGACTTTGTGTCAAGTTGGCATAAAACTAGCCAGTACACTTAGGGAGACCAAGCCCATGAAATTGGGGGGTTAAATGTCACAGTCATATGTGCACGTAAGTGATGCCTAATGATAACTCAATTCTATTCCCACACACCTCTGAGGAGTGAGGACTGCCAAGGAGGCCTTTCATTCTCTTGGGCATCTGGATGTATTTAGATATTCTAGGGTGGGAGCAAAGAGGTGGTGCTGCCAATGGCCACTAGCAAAGAGGATCAGGGGAAAGGAACTGTAATCAAGGGAACTACCACCTTTATCACCAATCAGGGTCACAGAGTATGAAATCCGCAGTGCTAAAATCTACATGATTCCTAGGTCTGAGGAGGGGGGCAAGATAGTAGCCCAAATGTAATGGTTCTATGCATTTTGCTGGAGAGAAGATCTATGGTTTTCACTAGATTATCAAAAAGGTCTGTATCAGTCAGTATGGGACAGCATCCTGCTGAAGTAACAAACAGCCCCAAATCTCACTGGCTGTGGCTTCATGTCTCTGTCTCACAAGCTGCACTGTGGATCAGGTGACTCTCCAAGGCTGCTCTCCTCTGTGTGGGACCCAGTGATCCATGCTGCTTTGATCTTGAGCCACAATTGTCCCAGGTTGCCACCTTCAAGATCAACAAGGCGCTGGGGAGATGGTTTGGTAGGTAAAGTGCTTGGGGATCTGAATTCAGATACCCAGAACCCATGTAAAGCCGGGAGTAGCACTGTGTATCTATAACCCTGGTGATCCTGTAGCAAGTGCTCATGTGCGCACGTGTGTATGCACACAAAATGATAGATGATAGATTAGATAGATAGATAGATAGATAGATAGATAGATGATAGATAGATAGATAGATAGATAGATAGATAGATAGATAGGCAGACAAACAGACAGACAGGCAGATAGATCTCAAACAAAAAAGAGGAAGCTGGACAATGGAGAAGAGACACATCAGTGTTTCTGCCCAACAGCAACTCAACATCACTCTGCTCACCATTCATTGGTCAGAACTAGTCACATGGTCCACCTAACTGCAAGGCAAGCTGGGAAATACAGACTTCCATGTACCCAGGAAAGAGAGAACAGGATATTGATAAACACTGCTTATGTCTACAACACTTCTCCAAAAAAGAGATAGGGATGTTAGAGTTGCAGGACTAAGCTGCTGTGGGATGGTCTGTATGTCAAATGTGTTGCTGATTGGTCAATAAATAAATCACTGATTGGCCCATGGCCAGGCAGGAAGTATAGGCGGGACAAGGAGGAGAATAGAGCTGGGAAGTGGAAGGCTGAGTCAGGGAGACACTGCCAGCCGCCGTCAGGACAAAGAAGATGTAAAGATGCCGGTAAGCCACAAGCCACGTGGCAAGGTATAGATTTATAGAAATGGATTAATTTAAGCTGTAAGAACAGTTAGCAAGAAGCCTGCCATGGCCATACAGTTTGTAACCAATATAAGTCTCTGTGTTTATTTGGTTGGGTCTGAGTGGCTGTGGGACTGGCGGGTGACAGAGATTTGTCCTGACTGTGGGCCAGGCAGGAAAACTCTAGCTACACTAAGCCCTAGCTCTGACTTGCAAACTGGCTTTAATGGAGTGCCCTTGAGTCTCTGGGGGAAATTCAGGTGCCCCAGCCACCCACCTGGAGAGTGGCCATCTGCAGTCCAGGAAATCTGTAAATTTGTGTCTCGAAGTTGTTCTGAGCAAGTTTGGATAGAGTAAAGAGCCCTCCACTCACAGAGCTTGAAGCTGCCTCAGAGAGCTGGCCTCTCCTACATCTGTCTTCATACTATCAGATATAATCACAGAACTTCCATCAAGGTTTGATGGCAGTCATCACCCATTTTACTGATGGAACAACTGAGGCACAGAAGGCCACACTGGATCTGGGATGAATGACAGCCACCCTAGACAATGTGTTATTGTGGAAAAGGCAAATGCCCAGCTTCGACACCCCAAATGACACCCCAGGAGATCTAAATTCCTGGTACTCTCCACAGCTGTGGACCGTTACAACACAAGGTACTAAGAAGTCCCCCTAACACATCTGGGCAGCTCTCTCTGCCACCATTGTTTAATTCCTCCTGGGAAGCACTAGATTGGGAAGACAATGCTAATTTAATTTGCCAAAATGAATAAGCATAAGACAGTAATGGGGGGTGATGAAGTGCTATGAACCCTTAATTCACATCCCGACATCCCAGCTCTTCCATCACTAAGTCCCTCCTCACCTCGAGCTGATTAAGCCCGAATGATGGCAGTTAATTATCATCTTCTGTCACAGGAAGGAAGCCTGGCAGAGGACATGAGGGGGTGTGATGGACGGATCAGATTAAACAGAGGAGAGAAGAGGCTGGTGAGCCCTCAGGGGCTCACTGGTCCTCTTTGTGCTGACAGAGGGCACATGGAGGGCATGTTCAAGGGTAAGGAGGTGTCAGCCTGCCATCACTAAAGCACACGCCCGAGATGGATCCACTTACAGAGAAGAAAGGTCCAGTTTGGCTCTCAGAGATGGAGATCTCAGCTCTCTGTTGATCATCCCTTTTGGGATACTTTGGGCCAATGGGCCTCATGGTAGGAATGCAGAAAGAAGAAAAACCTTTCACCCCCACAGCCAGGAAACAGAACAAGGAGAAAGGTAAGGTAGCCCTTCTCCCTACAAGGACACATCCCTGATGACTTCAAGTCCTCCCAGCAGGACCCACCATTTAAAGGTGACATCCCATCCCAATACTGTCCTAGGGAACAAGCCTATAACATGGATGACTCTGGGGTGCATCCAGATCCAAACTGAACTTACAGAGGTTCAACAACTGACCCCATTGTCTCTGTGACCCAGAAGTCCTAGAAGATGCTTATTGGTATTTCTAAGAGTAAGGTCCCACATCGCTAGGCCCACAACAGGGGTTCTGGCCAGGAGAGCACAGAGAAGCATCTGGAGTGTGGACAGACTCCACATCGCCAACACTAACAGGCCATCCCTGTGCACAGAAGGCTTTTACACAGGCCTCATGAGTAAAGTGAGAATTTCCCTGGAGCGTGTTGAACCCTCACTGGTATGAGGACCCTGATCTGGCGCACACACACACACACACACACACACACACACACACACACACACACACAGTATCCAGCAGTTAGAAACATCCAAATTCCATGTACTGGGTACTTGTCACTGTTCCAGTGCCAATGAGTGAATGAAGCTTCTCTATGGGATTACACTGGACCCACCTCATCAGTTCCACTGAAGATTAAAAGCTGGAGCAAAGAATTGCTCAACTCTGCCCCACCCTGAGGAATTGCTGAGTGATCGTGAGCTAGGTTATCACATTGATCACGTGGCTTCTCCTTCCCAGGTGAAGATGGGGAACATGTTGGATGGTGCACATGGGCAAGGCCTCCCTAGGTGGCTCACACCATGTGATGCATCTGCAGCCACAGGGAAGGACCTTTCTGTCACACTCAAGGTGCTGTTCTGTCTTCCTTTGTGGCTCAGACAATGGACCATGGCTCCTGGCTGCCAGGGAGGGAAAGCCGTGACAAGCCGGTCCTCCAGAGCCAGAGGATCTGACTTTATGCAGAGCTCAAGACCTACTTCACTGTAACTGAAAGCAATTTGCAGCCACACAAAAGGATGCATTAGAGAGAGCCTGAGCGAGCGCAGCAGTAGGCAGCTGGAGGCTGAGGGAGAGAAGAGAGGAACTGGCCTGGGGATGAACAATTTAACACAGCCAAAGCAGGGGCTGGGTTCCCTTCATGTAGCAGGACCCATGAGGTGGGTGCCTGGCCCTGCTGATGAGGAGGGCCAGCTTCATCCCTTCAGTTGCCAGCTAGGTGGGCTGGCTTTTACTTCTGTTTTCTTGGTGAAGTCTGGAATGAGGCATGCAGTGTTTGGGCCTGGGATGGGGAGAGGCGCTCAGGGCTGATGAGGTCTGGATTTTCTCTAGAGGTGAAGGAGAAACCAGAATCCCAACAAAAAAGAAGAGAGTCGGGACTATGACGTCTGTGCCAGTTTGGGAGTGAACTTGGCTGTAAGTGATAGAGTTTTGGGGGAGCGGGAAGGACTGAATCAGCAGGGGAGCCCCAAGAGAAGACTCAGGACTGGGGTTGTGACAGTGGGGACAGTCAGACACAGGTCTGGGAACGGATAAGAGCTTGGATCTTAATGCCCATTCCATGTCCCAACTCACAGTGGGTCTTCAGGCACCAGGGCAGACCTGGAATAACCCCGTAGTCACGGGGCTGGGGAAACATAGAATTGGAGTGGGAAGTACTTGGAAGTAACCCAGTCCCATAACCAGACCCAAGGAATCCCAAGAGGGAGAGGGCTGCCCGAAGGGCCCAGACAGTGTGAGCTCTTTTCCCACAGACCCGCCGCCCCCTGACCTTGAGGCTTGGTGTTTTGTTTTTTATTTTTGTTTTTTGTTTTTTGTTTTTGTTTTTGTTTTTTGTTTTTGTTTTCTCCACCCTTCAATGTAGAGCTTGGCTGGATGATGCCTGTGGGACAAAAGACAGTGGGTATACACAAAGCACTGCCCCCGTTCTGGCCCACATCCTCAGGCAGCAGCACCTGCGCATGCGAGGCCCTCGGTGCTTGCACCAATGTGACCTAGAAGAACACATCATTTGGAGTCTGTGCTGCACCGAGGGTGAGGCTGTCTAGCCCAGACCTCGAATGGAATGGCCCTGGCTGACCCACAGACCCACTAGCGAGGGAAGAAAGTGCAAGAAGCTGCTGTGCTTGGAGTGGCATTGTACACAGCCCTGAGAGGGCGATGGCTGCAGACACAGCCACACAGCACATCCAGGACTGGAGTGGCTTGGATGTGACCTGCCCAGCCCCCGCCCACCCCGGGGTGGTGGAGGAGTTCTCTAGAGGAGCGGGACAGACAGAATGAAGATATGTGAAAAGAAGATTTGTTGCACAGTATGGCCTACTTGATGAGGTTAGTCAGAGTACTCCAGCGATGGCTGCCTCACACCAGAAAGGCCAAGGACCCAATACTTGCTCAGTCCACAAAGCTGGATGCCTCAGCTGTCCCGGTCTGGAACTGAAGTCTCGAAGGATTCCTGGAGAGCAGCTGGTCTTCAGTCCGTGTTGGAAGCCCAAAGAGGCTGGTTCTAGCGTCAGTGGAGGAAGCAGCAGCAGCAGCAGCAGCAACAACAAAGCAGATGAGCTTGCCAGCAAGAGTGAAGGCAAGCAGGCAAAAAGCAAAGGGCTTTCTTTTTCCATCTCTTTTCATCTGGGCTACCACTGGAAGGTGGCATCCATATTTACTGGGGGTCTTTCCACTTCAAGTAATCTGATGAAGAAAATTCATCACAGGTGTGCCCAGCAGCCGACTTTCAGTTGGTTCCAGATCTTAAGATGACATCCAAGACTAGTGATCACAGTGGTGGTGGTAAGAGGTGGTTGGACCTTTAGGAGGCGGGGTCTGCTGGGAGGAGTTTAGATCACTGGGTACATTACCCTGCAAAAGAACTGAAGTAGTTCTCCTGAGACCTCAGTTTGTTCTTTTAAATGTTCTTATAAAAGACTAGCCTTCCTGTCTTGCCATGTGGTCTCTTCATCCAGAACACACCGCCACCACTGTTAAGCCATCCAGCATCCTTGAGGATGCTAGTGTCACGCCCTCCAACCATCAGAACCGTGAGCTAAAGAGACACTTTTTTCTTCATAAACTACCCGAGCCTTAGGTATTTTGTTATAGTCATGCTAGTTGAACTAAGCTAGATTCAATCCCAGACGAGCCACAGAGAATAAAGAAACCTTTTTTCCTACCTCCAGCTCTAACCACCACTACTCACACGTGAGCAGCACATCTATGGATGTTACAACTGAAGTCCAACTCCTAAGGGCCTCTGTAAGAGATTCTAGCAGGATGCATTGTCCCTGGAAGGCCCTTATTGAAGCTCACACTGCCTAGAAGGGATGTGCAGGTCCCAGCTGCATCTCAAGCCTGTCAGAAACACTGTGGTGGAGGTGGCAGGTAAGACCAGCAGGGCCTGGGCAGTACCCTGAGCGCAGGAGGAAGTTAACAGTGGCATCAGGATAAGAAGCAGGTGTGCAGTGGATGCTGCAACCTGAGGACCACTCTCCTGTAACAAAGGGCTCTGGAGGTGCATAGTGAGCAGAGAGCCTTGAACCTCCTCCACACACATCATAGTGACCACGGGCCCGTTACCTCAGCACTCTGAACCACGGGTCAGCATCCCCTCTCCTATGCTGTAGTGGGGGAGTACCATAAACTGATAGGCAGGGCCCCTACCCGACTCCCACTGGCCAGGATAAACCCAGGGCCGTGCATGAGTCCCATAGTCACACATGGGAGATTTGTGCTCACTTTGCTGTGTGACTCTGGGGGTAGGGTGGGGACTGTGCATCTCTGAACCTCCGTTTCTTCATCTGTGAAAGGGGAACAGTAAGAACTCTTCCCTCTGAGTTTCATTGAGGACTCTGAGCTCCACATACAGTGCCCAGCACAGAGCCTGGCACAAAGGGCATCCTCCACCCCAGGCAGCAGGCCTGCACCCAGGGCCCACAGGACGGCTTAGTATTCTCACAGCTCTCATTTGTTCCCTGGGTCCATTCCAGAATACTGTATGGGGTTCACAGCCACTCCCTCCTACCCCAACACTTTCTCCCTCCCTCCCCATCCAGCTTTGACAGGGTTGGGCTGGTTCTGGATGGAAATGGATTTTCTGTCCCCATAAAAAATCTCATAGAAAATGATCATATCTCCTATCGGATGAATGATGAAAGCAAAAATACATCCGCAGTCTACTGTTAGGCTCTTCTGAGCAAGCAGGCTGCCTGCATACCTGAGAGGCTCATTAAGAGCTGTTTGGGAAATGTGCTCTCCCCGCCATTAAGCCACATTGTGTTAAAAGCAGTTTCCACTCCACTGCCTGCTAAGTTTTCTCCTTTTCCCTCCTTTCACATGAGAGCAGCCCCGTTCGTTGCTATAGCCCCCCAAATTGATATATTACAGCCAGAGCTGTAATTCCCTAGGTAATTGTATTAGTTACTTTTCTTGTTGCTTTTGACAAAGTACCTGACAAAAAGCAACTTCAGAAGGGAAGGGTCTATTTGGGCTTAAGGAGGGCTTAAGGGGTGCAGCTCATCGTGGCCGTGGAAGGCAGGGCAACCAGAGCAAATGAGGCAGGCGGTTGCATTGCGTCCACAGTCAGGAAGCAGAGGGTGGTGAATGCTGCTGTTCAGCTCACTCTCTCCTTTGTCCCCAGCTCCTAAGATGATGCCACCTGCATTCAGGTGGGTCTTTTCTACTCAGTTAAATCTCTCATGTCTTCACAGACATGCCCAGGAGTTGTCTCCTGGCCAGTTCTAAATCCAGTCAAGCTGACAGGGAAGGTTAACCATCACGGTAATCATGTTTGGAGAGGGGGCCCCATGACCAGGAAGCAGCAAGCCCCTTCCTCGCTGGCATCATGGTCTTGAACTTTAAGCCTCCAAAATTATGAGAAAATAACTTTTGGCCATGTAAGCCTTATATCAGACAATGGCCTTTTAATGGCCAAATGGGCTGTGACATTTATTCTTGGGAAAGACCTATTCAGGGAGAAGAATCCTTGACCTCCTAAAAAGGTGCAATTCATTTAAGAGGCTGTTATGGCTTCAACTACGGTTGAGTGCGAGCATGTGAGTGCGAGCATGTGAGTGTGCACACTAGGCCTTTAGGGAGAGGGTTGAACAAGGATTTTTTTTTTAATTTGGGTTGGTATGTGATGTGTGTGTGTGTGTGTGTGTGTGTGTGTGTGTGTGTGTGTGTGTGTGTGTGTGTGTAGAAGCCGGAAGCTCACAGCAGGTCTCTTCCTCAGTAATTCTCCACTTTATTTTTGGAGATGGGAGCTCACTGAGCTTGGAGCTCTTGCTAGACTGGCTGGTCAGCAAGCTCCAGGAATCCCCCTGTCTCCGTTTCCCCAAAGCTAAGCTTACAGTCAGCAGGGCTGGCTTTTTCTACAAGGGTTCTGGGGGACCAAGCCCAGGTCCTTATGATTGTGTGGCAATGACTTTGCGGACAGAGCCATTTCCCAGCCCCAGGTTAAACTGGCTCACTTACAGCTGTCTGCAGTTACCTAACTAGTACCATGTCTGCTGCTTTCTTCTCAGCATTCAGGAAAACGGCGGAGGTCTGGTTAGTTCTCTCAGCTCAGCTCTGGTCCGGCAGGTAGCTGCCCTTTTACTTGCATGGCTCTCGAGAGCCCAGTCCCTCTCTAACCAGCTGGTGCAACCTCAGGACCTTCATTCTTGGCCTTGGTGTCGGGTCCGTGAGTCCTGATCTCTCTAAGAACTTAGTCGTTTTGCCTCTTGGGGCCTTCCCACTGCACAACTGAGTGCACAGCCTGGAACGTGGAGCAGGGCTGCATTTCACACACAGGATCTTTTGGCATGGCCGTGATAGAAAGGACACCAAGCTAAAACTGTACACACACAGGCCAAGGCTTTAAGGGGACTTCAGCTCAGCAGCTGAAGAGAGACTCTGCTGGCCGAGAGGAAAACAGTCCACTTCCGGAGTGAAAGGGTTAACTTCCGGGGCAGTTGAAGGTCTGGTAATGTCCATTGCTGTGGGCATATTTTCAAATGATGTTTTCCTTTTTGTGTCCTTGTAGCCTGTGGCTGACAAGAGCTCAAATTGTCCCCAGAACTGCTGAGTTGTTCTCACAGTGGGCAACGTTGTTCTGTGCAAACTTTCTGGCCTTGAAGCTCAGTCTGGGCCTGCTGGAGAGGCTGAAGGGCAGTAGGTGCTTGGAATACGAATGCTTCAGAAACACCACAGGGGCAAGGCGGTGGCCATGCCATTAATCCCAGCACTCAGGAAGCAGAGCTGGTAGATCTCGGTGAGTTCTAGGCCAGCCTGGTCTACATAGTAAGTTCCATACCAGCCAGGGCTACACAGTGAGAATCTATCTCAAAAAAAAAAAAATTAAAGCACAGAGCACATAGAAGAAAATGTCTATGTCTACGGGCAGAGCTGAGTGATCTAACTCAAAGGTTAGGACAGCCAAGGGACAGACACTGTGAAGACAGAGGCCAAACGTTTTGTCCCTTTCTGGTTTCACAGCAGACATCGGCAGGAGAAAGGGCAGTGAGATTCCATCTCACCTCAGTCAGAAGATGGAACAACAGATGCTGGTGTGGAGGTGGTCAAAGGGAGACTGCACAGGTGGGAAGAGACGCCAGTCCAGCCACTGTGGAAGTCAGTGTGCAGTGTCTCCACAACATGGAAACCAATCTTCCAGGGCTTCAGAGATGGCTCACTGTGTAAATGCACTTGCTGCCCGACCATGAGGACTTAAGTTTGACACCAGCAATGATGTCAAAAGCTAGGCATGGCCACATACATGCCTGTAACTCCAGCACTGTGTCGGGACACAAGGATGTCTGCAGCTTGCTGGCTGCCAACCTAGCTCCAGGCTCAGTGAGAGACTGTCTCAGGGGAATAGGGTAAAGAGTGAGAGAGGTCACCTGACATTCTTCTCTGGCCTCGGCATGCCTATGTGCATATTCCATACACATACACATACACACACACACTTACACACACACACACACACACACACACACACACACACACACACACACACACAGAGTCTGTCACTGTCTCTTCCTGGTACCTGGGGACCGGGATGTAGGACTCT
Source organism: Peromyscus californicus insignis (assembly GCF_007827085.1). Taxonomy (NCBI): domain Eukaryota; kingdom Metazoa; phylum Chordata; class Mammalia; order Rodentia; family Cricetidae; genus Peromyscus; species Peromyscus californicus. The sequence goes on along the minus strand of NW_026294573.1, from coordinate 22,892,250 downwards.
CAGCATCTTCTCCAGCACCGTGTCTGCCTGCATGCCACCATGCTTCCCACCATGATGACAATAGACTAAACCTCTGAACTGTAAGCCAGCCCAATTAAATGTGTTCCTTTATAAGAACTGCCCTGATCACAGTGTCTATTCATAGCAATAAAACCCTAACTAAGGCACCAGGCTAGACCACTCCTGTGTATTCACCCAAAGGACTCCAAGTCAACACACTACAGAGACACTCACACATCAGTGTATGCTGCTGTGTTTACTGTCCAGGATAGCTACAATATGGAAGCAACCCTGGTGACCAACAGCACAGGAACAAACAAGAAAAATGTGATATAGAGATAGAGATACAGATATATATTATAATTTAAGATTTTATTTTTTATTTTTATGTGTATGACTGTTATGCTTGCATGTATATGTATGTACCATGTGAGTGCCTGTGTTCAAAGAGACCAGGAGAAAGTCCTAGAACCTCTGGAACTGGAGTTATAGGTGGTTGTGAGCCACCTCATGGGTGCTGGAAACCAGACTCAGGTCCCCAGAGATAGCAGCGAGTGCTCTTAACTGCTGAGCCACCTCTCCAGCCCCGCGCAGTGGAATTTTTGATGAAGTTATGCTATTTTCAGGAAAATGGATGCAACTGGAGATAATCTTATTAAGTGAATTAGCCAGTTTCAGAAAGACAAATATATATTTTCTCTCGTGTGGCTCCTAGATTGTATGTAGACACCTGTGGGACCAGCCATTGCCCACCCTGTCCCTGGTGAATCAATGTCCCCCAGGGTGTGCTCTGAGCACAATCAGTGATGAAGCTAAGGAGAACAGGACCTTTAAGGACATATCTGGGAAGACTTGGGGCTGGGGCTCGGGGGTTCTGTCCGCTGCCTCTGGTCTCCTCTGCCCCTCACACTGTGTCCTTCCCACTTCGAGGAAAGAGCAACTGCCCCAGGCCACACCATCCGTTGTGCACCTCCACTGTCTCAGGCTCACACCAGCACCCCGTTTGGGTTATCAGAACACAGAGAGTGTATGCCAAGGGCAAGCTCGGCAGCCAGGGGCTTCTGGGAGCCGAGGTCAGCTGAGAGCGCTTCACTCCCATTTCCATCTGCTGGAGCTTTAACATCCAGCACAGGGTGCAGCCAGCACAGAGCAAACATCCGCTAAGGCCCTGGTGCTGGGATAACACAGCAATGGGAACAGAGTGGGGAGGCTCCCCCCGCACCCCTCAGCCTGATCCTTCCTGCCCCCCCCTCCATGTTCCCTTCAGGCACTGGCTTCCCCACACTGTTTCTCTAGCATTTAAGGTCTTCTCTCAGCCTCCCACAACGCACCTGCTTCCACCTACCACAGGACCTTTATACGTGCTCCCATCTCTAGATCAACCCTTAGTAGGTGTGGCTCCTCCTAACCTTGGAGCAAAGCTAGTCTCTATAAGACTCTATCTCTAATTGATACTATGTTGTCAAAGTGTCAGAGTCCCTGCCTGCACAGCCTTGCCCCAGGTGTGATAAATTCATTGTGTACCCAGCAATTTGCTCGTCTGGTGGCTGCAAACTCCTCAAGGGACTCTGTGGGACAGGCTTGGTCACCCTCCTCAAGTCCTGTGGGAGCCACAGGAAACAAGATGGTGCCCAGTGGCTGAAGGGCTAGAGTCCTGATGGAGCTTGGTCCCCTACGTTTTCTCTAATTAACAAGAGAAAGCATTGACAAGCTGGGGACTGCTCTCCAACGGTCAGACGACTGTAGCTTTGGTCGAGTCTGAGAGGTACTGGTAGAAAAATGGCTTTTAGCGCCAGTCCTTCCCCCTGAGGTCTGGCATCTTAAAATTCATAGACTCTCAGCATCTCGGGGCTGCAGGGATTTTCCTAGGCACTTACTGATAACCTGCCTGGCGGGAATGGATTTATGATCGTGCGTGTACTTGCAACCATACACACACATACTCACTCACTCACTCACACAGAGGACTTTATCTTTCTCCACTCAGCTTCTCCCCTTCCCTGCCCTCTAAATGAGAATATTATCTTTGCAATATTATCTTTGGTCTCTGACGTGTGTGTGCATACTCTTGATGCTGAACCCGGAGATTCGGCAGTAGAAAGAAAATCAGAGAAGAGACGGGAAAAGCTGATCTTTCCATGAAATGAAGATGGGGAGAGGGAGTTGAGAGAAAGGGAGAATGGCCCTGCAGACTCTGTCTGGGAGATTGTGGAGTTCGGGGTGTGCACTGCAGTTCTCTAAGGGTGAGGAATACAAACAACATTAGCATGCATTGTGGGATATAAGCCACACCCCTACAGTTTGCCTTTGGAAGCAGATACACAAGATGCTGCTTCTGTGGCTATACTGAGTTGAAATGGGACTCATAGATCCCACTGCGACACCAACATGCATGCATTCCTCAAAGTCAGGATGGGCTTGTATGCCATGTCCCCATGCCCAGTAACTGTGCAGAGGAGACTCTTGGTTAATAACTCCTCAACAAATGAAGACAAAGAAACCATCAACACAAGACCCAGATCGCACCTCCAAAAGGATAAAAGAGATTTTATTCTGGACCTAAATACAAGTGACTGTAGCAGAGGAACACAGACTTGGGTTACTGTAAACACCGCATTCCGCTGTGGCAACAGTTTCAGGGGCTTTTATAGTATCAGAACAAAGAAAGCCATGAATTAAGGTACTGTTCAAATACATTTGTGGGGAATCTCAGGTCACTGGGTTGCAGCAGAGTGGGGAAGTCTCCGCTCCAGTCCTCAGATGTTATCTCCCACTCTCTTGGCCTTTGGGATGGTGGAGGCTAGAGATCTATTTGTACATTCCAAAAAGGATTTTACAAGGACGTTAGGTCAGGCAGAGGCGAGCAATAAATAGCTATTAAGGGCTAAAGATAGCCCCAGATAATTTGGCTCCAGACCTGCACCATCCCGGCTCTTCACAATCAGGGACATTCTGATCAGTCCATAGGCCGTGCAGGATCCTTAACGAAGGCAGGGGCTCCGCTCTTTTCTGGAAGCTTCAGCTCATAGAGCAAAGCAGAGTCCTTACTGCTAAGACCGCATTTCACAGGGAGTTTGGATGCCATGAGTAACAAGACTGTCCAAAGAGGGGTGATCGGATCCACTGAGCCCTTACCGAGAGTTGGGCCGGCAGCCTGCGGCAGAGGTCAGAGATGCAGAAGTGGACTCAGAGAGGGCCTGACATGGACCTCACTTTCACAGCCAGGCAAATCTCTCTGCTGGCTTTCATTCCGTGCTCTTCATGCTCTTCCCACCCACTGCTTGGAGCAAAGGACACATACGTACACGACCCTGGGGACCCGGGTAGGGGTCAGGGGTAAGTTGCCCCTGACATGGACTTTCAATGGTACATGATAATTCAACAGATACAGGTGACAGGCCGTGGGGACAGAAGTGTACTCCAGAGATCGTTATTGAGCTTTCAGTTACTGGAACAAACTGCCCGAGATAACCAACCTTAAAAGAGGAAAGTTTACTAGAACAGGCAATTCTGAAGATGTATCTCTGGACGCTACTGCTTCGTGGGCCTGTGGCAAGACACCGTGCTTGAGAAAGCTGTCCACCTCATAGCAGCCAGAGAATGAAACAGAGAGAAGAGACTGGTTTCCCATAATCCTCTTTGAAGGCACACCCCCAGTGACCTCAAACCTCCTACTCGGCCCCACCTCATAAAGTTTCTATTACCTCCAAATACTGCCCCACTTAGGAGCAAGCTTTCAATACATGGGGCTTTGGGAACATTCTAGGTCCACAGCACAGGTGACAGGGCAGCTGCTTCCTCAGAGAGCAGCAAAAAATACCGAAGCCTGTGCATCTTTGGCATTAGAGGTGGAATTCAGAGGTGTAAAGGGGAGATGTAAGCGCAAGGGCCGAGTGGGGCTGGACCAAGAAACAAGGGCTTGGCTTCCTGTAGTTTTTCAAACCAATGGAGTCACGTGCATGGACTTGACATAACAGTGAATTCCCAGACCTTTGTCCAGGCCCTTAGACTCCAGTTCCTTCCCCTGCTCTGACAGCAGCGGGTTCCCAATTGTCTTGAGGCCCATACAACTCCTCAGAGTCCTGGATCTGCACCCTGGGCTCCGTGGACTCCTCAGACTCCATCTGTCTGGGCCTGAGCCCACCTCATACCCTGTCTCTTCAGGCCCATTGAACACCTATTTTGTGTTAGAGTAAGCATGGCAGGGCGAGCCCTGTCCTTAGTAATCATTTAGTCAAGGGAGTAGAGGCCATAAATAAGCCAGTACAGTTCACAACCAGGGTGCTTACTGGGAAAGAAGAAAATGGCGCAACACAAGAGAAAGAAAAAGAGAACTCAGCCTGGGAAAAGTGGGTCAGGCTTTCTGGTTTAACCTGAGGCCAGAGTGTCAGAGGAGCCAGTCAGGCAAAATGGAAGGGGAAGGTCTTTTCTGTAGAACAGTGCCAAGGCCTTGAGGCAGGAAGGAGCTTGGGCAAACCGGAAATGGAGGCCCTAGCGTGCCTGGAACCTCCCAGCCCTTAGGACCTGGTCAGAGTGGTGTGGTTTCAGCTGAGTCTGGTACGTTCACAGCTCTCTCTCTCTGTCTTCAGTGTGGAGAGTGGCCTAGAGGGAGGGGGCCAGGAGAGGCAGAGAGAGGGGTCAGCTGCCAGAGAGTCGGGTCAAAGGTCAGAACATGCCCCCCTCCTTCCAGGAGCAGGTAACGGGGACAGCAAGCAAAAAGGTGGGTATCAGGTGGCCCGGGAGAGACCCCAAAGAAACCAAACCTGCCAGCCCCTTGATTTTAGACTCCCAGCCAACCCCAAGAAAATCAGTTTCTGCTGTTCAAGTGCCTTTCTCTGTGACAGCCAGTGTGAACCCCGAGGCACTTCCCAACCACCTTATGTTATACACAGCGCTTGGCTCCTGACATCGACTCTGTATGAATTTGCCCATTGTCCTCTCTTCTACATGTACTAGACTCTGAACCTCAACAATCACTCCAACCGTTCGTTCCCTGGGGTATCCCCAGACCCCAGGTCAGCACTTCTCCCATAGAAATTCCTCAAAAAATGAAGAAGTCTGAGACAAACATTTGTGGTACCGAGTTCTGTTCCCTCTGCCCTCCTCCGGTGCGATCCTGGACTGCTCTCCCCTTCTGGAAGTCCAGTGTGCATCATCTGTAAAGTAGTCCTGATCACCTCGCCAACTCCTGAGGGCTTTTGAGCCAGTGGGAGACAAACGGCCAAACTGCCCAGCTCCAAAATCAACAGATAGGACTGGAGTGCTGTTCTCTCGACAGCGGGGAGTTCGTTCACTAGTCCTGTTCCCTCCACCAATGCACGCTGACAGCTCTTCTGATGCCAGCTGCTGGCAACCCTGAAAAATCACTCTGCTTTCTCACCTAGATACCCACAGATCACTGAGGGAAAGAAACCGAGGGACCAGGGGCTCGGGGCTGTGTGCACACAGAAGTAGGATCGGCAAGTGGGGCTTCAGAGACAAGATGCTGAGAAGGGCGAGTTCACCAGACTGGCAGGAAAGGAAGGGCATTCAGGCAGAGGGAAGGGTGAGGGCAAAATCGGGGGCAGGTTCTGGCTGATGCCGCTGCCTCTGACGTCTACCTAGGTGATGGTGACTGTGTGTGCTGTGACCCCCAAAGTATTAGGCACTGGGAAGTTGTTTCCAGCTGGGGGTGACCCAGAGGCACTGGGCCTCTAATAATTACTCTGGAGCAGATTGGAGGGGAAATCTTGAAGGCATAGAGGCCAGCAGTGTGTGGACCTGGGGCAGGAAGGACACTCAGCCAAGGACCATGGAGGGTACAGGACAGGGCCCAGGTCAGGAGAAGAAACAACCAGGCCAGTGGGTCATCATGGGAACATGTGTGTCTTAGAACGTGTCTCCCTCAAATGCCTTACTAATGTCTGAGTCTCCCTGCCAGGCAGAGCTGGGCTGGCAAGTGGGGTGCAGAGGCTGTGGGTTCAGGGTTGAGTCAGCCAGGACATGGCCATCATAACTCACAAAGACGTCAGAAGGAACATTCTGTCAACCAGAACCAGGCCAGGAAAGCCGATCAGGCCAGTTTCCTCCCACCCCACAGCCAAATGAAAACACATTTGTTTCCATGACACACTTGTGTTTACAGGAGACAGCGCAATTGTTTTTCTGCTCTGAGGAGGCAAGAATAGAAACTCCACCTGCCAAGACAGCCTTCCTCCCCCAGGCACAAAGGACAGAGGAAGCGCCTGTCCCCAGCCTACTGGTGCCTGAAATGCCAAGGCTTCTTCCCTAGATTCCAGGCTTCATCATTTGTCAAAATGCAAACAACTTCCCAGAAGTCGTGTCTTGAAGACAGACTTAGTTTCTTTAATTTTACAAATATTTACTGAGTCGTTTCTTTAAGCCAGGCAACGCCTAGACTCTGGGAATAGAGAGATTGATTGAGATCAGCCTCTCAAGGGACCAGCAGGTTCTGTGTGGACGGGTGATGGGTCACTGGGTGCAGTAGGGAAGCCTGGCCACAATGGTACTGAAGGATTGGCTGTGGGGCCAGGCGACAGGAAACCACAGCAGAGATTCATTCATTCTGTAGTTGTGAAAGGTCAGGGTTGATCTAAGGATCTCAGGTGGGGGATACAGCAAGGCAAACAAATGCAGGCCTGAACACTGGGGGGTGGGGTATCCCCACGCCACTTAGCAGGTTTAGATGGAAGGCAAGATAAAGCAGATGGGACCAAGCAGCAAGGAGTTCTCATTGACCCAAGGTGACATCGTCTGATTCAGTTCAGTATCCTTCCCCCCTCCAATTCACCTCTTCTTCTTTTTCAGGACTTCTCTGTTCCCACCTTCATCATATAGACCGGATGGCCCACCCTTAGCTCCAAATATGGATTCTGTTTGGGTAAGCAGTCAGTCTATCCCATTCTGCCGGATACAATGATTGGTTCAGGGAAAGGCATACAACTCTGTTCAAACCAACGAAAAGTGAAGAGATGTTGGGGTGGATTGGGGGTTCTTAGAAAAAGGAACTACTCCCCTCTTTGAAGGAAGTTTCTAGAAGGAACTTGCTGTCTTCTCTTTCGCTTAGACTGAGGGTGTAGCCATTCAGGGATCAAGGCAGCTGGTGGCTGAGGACAGAGAGGAGCAAGAAAAGACAGGCAGGGTGGTACATGCTTGTAGTCCTGAAGGTGAGAGGAACATTCAAACCTTGGAGTCCCAGGGTAGTCTGGACCACAGAGCAAGATACACAGAGACAGAGAGAGATGGAAACGAGGAAGATGATGGAGATGGTGCTGAACACAACGGCTGCTTTTTGATCAACTTGACACAAGCTAGAGCCATCTGGAAGGAGAGAATCTCAGTTGAAAAGATGCTTCCACCAGATCAGCCTGTAGACAAGTCTGTGGGGAAATGTCTTCATTAATGATTGCTATGGAAGGACCCAGTTCACTGTAGATGGTGCTATTCCTGGCCAGGTAGTCCTGGGTACATAGGAAAGCAGACTGAGCAAGCCAGGGAACAGCATTCCTCCATGGTCTCTGCTTCAGTTCCTGCCTCCAGGTCCCTGCCTTGAGTTGCTGCCCTGACTTCCCTACACAACAGAGGATGGTGGGAATGTACAAGTAAACAAACCATTTCCTCACCAGGTTGCTTTGGTCAGGGTGTTTCATCGAAAGCTAAGACAATGGTGATGGTGGCAGTGATTGTAATGATGATGATGATGATGATGGTGATGATTGTGGTGATGATGATGATGATTGTGGTGATGATGATGGTGATGACGGTGTGCCGGTGATGGAGATGATGATGGCAGTGCTGCTGATGGTGGTGTTGGTAGTGGTAATGATTTCAGTGATGGTGATGGTGGTGACTGTGATGGTGGGCTTTCAAATGTAAACCACTTGATCCAGCTTTTTGAAATATTTTTAGCCATTCTTTAAGAATTGCATACACGTATACAATGTATTTTGATCCTAACAACTGTACTCGGCTTTTTATATGGGCTCAGGTCGTCCACTGAGCCACCTCACTAGCCTCCTTTGAGATTCTTGAGAAAGAAAAACAGGGCCAGTGAGACGGCTCAGTGATAAAGGCACTTGCCACCAAGCCTGAGGACCTGAGTTTGATCCTGGGACTCACATAGTAGTGGAAGGAAGAGAATCAACTCCTACATACTGTCCCCTGACTCATATACACACACTCCAAACAAGTAAATGATTTTTAATGTAAAGGAAAACAGTCCCCAGGGACCTCCTGTTTGGGTACATGCCATTCATGAATGTTCACATGTGTGTTTGTGTGTAGTTCCTTCTACTTGAATGTCAGTGCATGGCTGTTTGCGTGTGACCAACTCTGTGAAATGATTTATATTTTATATTAAAACAACTTGGCATCTCAGGATCAACACTATTTTTCAAACCCAAGATAAATATTTAGCTCATATCTTATCCCACATGGAAAATGCAGACATCCTGAGTTGTTTCATCTCTACCCACAGCCCCATGGTCACAACCACCCAGGTAGCATCTGCTAAGAACAGAAAACTCGTATCCATGTGATGAGGATGCTGCCAAGCTTGGAGGAAGCTGTGACGATTTTGAGATTCCAGGGAGATGGAGAGCCCACAGACCCATGATCAGCCTTCCATGGTCACAGTCTCGGTTATATTTCCTTTCTGGCCCATCAGGACTAATGGGAAGCTCCCTTCACCCCTAATGTCTATACTTGCCCTGGTTTGCTCTGTCACCAGGTTGCTGAGTTCTGGAAGCCTCCTAGGCACAGACACAGACACGGAATGAGTCAACTGTGAGGCTTGATCAGGGCTCAGCTACAGGTGGAGCTGGGCTAGAATCCAGATTCTATCTTTCTGTTTTGTTTTGGATGGTGTGTGTGTGTGTTGTAGTGTGTGTGTGTATGGGTGTATGTGTGTGTGTGTGTTGTAGTGTGTGTGTATGGGTGTGCTGTGTATATACGATGCAGTATATGCATACATGATGTGTGTGTGTAGTATAATCTATGTATATATGGGTGTGGGTGGGTGTAATATAGTGTATATGTATGATGTGTGTATATGTGTATAGTATATGTGTATATCTGCACATTGCTGTGGTGATATTGTGTTCCCCAAAATATTGTGCACCCTAATAAACTTATCTGGGGTCAGAGAACAGAACAGCCACAATATTAAACATAAAGCTAGGCAGTGGTAGCACACGCCTTTAATCCTAGCATTCCAGAGGCAGAGATCTGCCTGGATCTCTGTGAGTTCAAGGCCACACTGGAAACAGCCAAGCATGGTGACTTACACCTTTAATCCCAGGAAGCAATGGCAGGAGGCAGAAAGGTATTTAAGGCGTGAGGACCAGGAACTATAGCTGGTTAAGCTTTTAGGCTTTTGAGCTGCACAGTTCAGCTGAGAGCCATCCAGACTGAGGAAACAGGATCAGCTGAGGAACTGGCGAGGTGAGGAAGCTGTGGCTTGTTCTGTCTCTCTGATCTTTCAGCGTTCACCCGAGCAACTGGCTCCAGGTTTGTTTTTATTAATAAGACCTTCTAACAATTCATGCTACACATTGTTGTATGTGTATGCACATGCCTATGTAGTAAACGCACCAATGTGTGCATGTGTAGAAGCCAAAGGTCAACTTCAAGCATCTTCTCCATTGCTCTCCACCTTTTTTTTCTCCCCTCGTAAGACAGGATCTCATTATGCAGCCTTGGCTAATCTGGAGCTCACTATGGAGACCAGGCTAGCCTTGAACACACAGAGATCCCCCTGCCTCTGTTTCCCAAGTGCTGAGATTAAAGATGTGTACCACCACACCAGGCTCCACCTTTTTTGGGGGGTGCAGGATCTCTCACTGATTGGGGGGTGCAGGATCTCTCACTGAATCTGCTGACTACCTGGCTAGCCTGGCTGGGGTTCAGGTGCACACTGCCACACCCAACTTTCTAAGTGGATGCTGAGGATCCGAACTCAGGTCCTCACACTTGTAGAGCAAGCACTTTCCCCACCAAGTCACCTACATAGCCCTATAGAGTCCAGGCTCTCCCTTTCATACTGTAGAACTGGAGGTGCTGTTTAACTTGCTATGTCTAGGGAGCACCCCAGGGTAGCTGCTCCACAATGGGTCACTTGCTGTCATCCCCCTTATGAAGGATGACATGAACAGTCATTTGCTCAGATTCCCCATTCCTGTTTCTCCCTGACTAGTCTGCTGGTGTGACACTTGCCTTCAGCTTCTTATGTGTTAATGGGTTCAGCCACTGTTCACACATGAACCTTTGTCCTCATCAGTAGAGCTGGCGCTCATTAAAGAAGAATTCCTGATACCATCAGAAACGTGAGGATGTGCGACCTGCCTCCTTCCCCAGTGTGTGTGATCTGGGTTTCTGTAGCCCTTCAGGATTTCTCAGTGTGAGCAGATTCACCTGCTTCCCCTCATGGATGGCTCTCTTGTCTGCCTGCATCCAGCCAACGGCGTGGAATTCACAGCTCTTCCCTAAAGAACGTGCCAACTTAAAGACTGACAGCTTCTGCTCTTCTACCCCCACTCAAGCAACTCCATACTGGGGACCTGCCCTGGGCCAGACACGGTGATGAGCTCTTTACAAGATGATCCCTAAGGAAGAGGCCCCCCAAGCTTGCAGATGTGAGAAAGTCTAGATGACAGCAACATCTGCTCATAATGAGTGGGGCCACAGCATTCATCTCAGGCCCTTCTAGTCCTGCAGCCCATTGTTCCTGTTCCTTTTGGCACTGCAGATTTAGATACAATCCTCCTGTAGAGGTCCTTTTGTCCTCTTTTCCTCCTCCTCTTCCTCCTCCTCCTCCTCCTCCTCCTACTACTACTACTACTACTTTTTCTCGTCTTCCTCCCTATCCTCTTAAAAACCTATCCTTTCTCTTTCCCTTCACCAGCTCTTTGCCCACAGCCCAGCACTGCCAAGATCATGTGGGTAGGCACCCTGGGATCCGGCATGCCCTGTCACTCACTGGGGCCATGAAGGGAATCTGACTTCAGAGCATCCCACATTATAGAGACAAAGCTCAAGGCTCCCCAACTTGCTACCCAACAGAGGTGTCATGCGCAGCTCAAGCTGCTTGGCTGGGAAGTGGCCACATGATTTCTCCTTCCCTCCTTCTGGCAGTGCTGATGTGGAACTGCCCCTGTCCTTGGTGTCCTATCATCACAGAACTGTAAGTGATCAGAAGTTGGCTTCCTCTAGACCTCACACGGCTCCCGTAAGGAAATGGGGCTCACTGTGAACTGTGAATGGGAAAAATAAGATCAAAAAACAAGTGAGGTACAGAGCTAGACTCAGATCCCAGGATCGCTAACTCTCCAGCCAGTATCTCAAACACAATGGGTACCACCTGGGACTAGATCCATGGTGCTGTTTGTTGCTATTTGTTTGTTTTGATTTGGATTTCTGTTTTGTTTTATTTTACAAAGGGATTTTCTGTGTGATGAAGACTGACCTAGAACTCCCCATGTAGCCCAGGCTGGCCACCCACTCCTGATCCTGCAGCTTCCCCCACCCCAAGTGCTGGGATTGCAAGCCTGCACCGCCGCACATGGCTTGAATTTTTACATTTGTTCGTTTGCTTTTATTTCCGCATGAGCTCCAGCCTTCCAGCTCCTCAGAACACTAGGGAAGAGGCAGAGCTACTGGATTCAGAGTTCTGAGCCCAGGGCTGCCTCTGACCCAGTGTGTATGAAGTTGGAGGGCCACTCCTTCGCCACCTCTGGCCTCTAATCCCTCATCTGTAAGAGACCTTCCAGAAGTCCAGGTATTCAGTTTGATGCCAAAATGTGCCCAGAGTGTCCTGTGCCCCATAGGGCTCAAAGTTAGAGGTAACACACAGACCATGTGACTGCTTGTCCTGGTAGCCACTGTTCCACATCTCAGAAAGACATACCAGCTGCTGGGCCCAGGTGCTGGGCTGAATGAGTACATCTGCAGAAATCATCGTTCCCTGTGGTTGTTCACGTCAGGAGCAGCGGGGATCTGTTCCGAGCACTTCAGAGCAAGTTCCAGAGTCCATTGGGGACAAATCTATTCCCCCAAAGTAGTATCTGCTAGAAGGCGATGGTGCATTACGTTGCTTGATAACACATTTTATTCCATGCTATAACCTTTATTTAGCTGAAATTGGAATCTCCTGCAGAGGCCACTTCCCTGTTTGGGGATGTTTCCTGGCAGGAGACATCCTGGGCAGGCAGCATCCCAAAGGACAGAGAGACATTAAGGGCATCGGGGCTCGGGGCCAGGCAGGGCAGCAGTGATGGACTTCCTGGTGCGGAAGGAAAGGCAGAGCTGAGGGGACCAGATTGCAAGGCCCATACACCCAGCATAGGTGTCCAAGATGGGCAGGAGCATCTTAGGGCCCTGAGACAAGAGCTCTGGAGCCAGCAGTGCGACTGAGAGGAGGCACAGGAGCACAGCGGGGAAACGGAAGGACAAGCCAGCACTACATGAATTAATGAATGGGCTACGGGGAGCACGGATTCCCAGTCCTTCTGGACCCCTCTCTGTCACCCTCCTAGCGTGCATTTAACCACCAACTTGAGGCATTAACTCTTCCTGCCCCTGTACTGGCACCTGCTACACAAATAATCAGGTTCCCCAGTGTCAGAGAAAGAGGGAAAAAAAATATAAGCGTTTGGGGTGGGAAGGTCCCAAACACTGAGGGGCACTGTCCTTAACTGCGGGACTCACAGGGAGGAGGGGACACAGGCTAGGACATGGGACAGCATGACATCTGCAAAAGCTGATGCTTGAGCTGGCAGGTGGTGTGAGCAGTCCTGCTGGGTTGAGCAGACAGGGTGCTAATCCAGAAAGGTGAGCGGAAGGCAGGTTGGAGGGGAGGAGGGGGGATGAAAGTTCTCCATAGCTCAAAGGGTTTGAAGAAAATAATTAAAATTAAAATTAAGTTTGGGGGAGACTTGGGCCACCTTTATGCAGGAAGCATAAAGCATGGGGGAGCTGACAAGCTGGAGAGAGGGAGAGGAAGGAGGGAAAAGGGAGTGGAAGGGAGAAAAGGTGCACATAACGGGGACAGACTCCCGAAGAGGCAGCCAAGAACTTATCCAAAGGATAGAGACAAATGGGTCTCAGCCCAGGAAGCAGAACCGTTATCACTGGTGGTGGCTGGGCTGTCTGTTTCCAGGCTGGCTCTGTGTGCTGGAGAGGAGGAAGCTCTGGGGGAAGTCAGGGTACCCAAGAGCAGTAGGAAGGTGATGGCTGGGATGGATTGGGACCTTAACAAGGGTGGGAATTTGAATTGTCCTTGAAGGGGAGGGGAGCCAGCAGCCTGCAGGAGGGTTGGAAGAAAGGAGGGTGATGCTGGAGCCAGCTGGCCTTAGCTCCTGCCCCTGGGCGATGTCATGGATGCCATCAGTACCGGCTCGGTGCAGTTCTCTCAGGCTTCTCAGAACAGAAGTCGGGCAGCAGATGGTTGCAGTGGGAAATGGCTGGGACTTAATAAGCACTGTGGTTTGGATATGGTATGACCATGTACCCCCCAAGGCTTCATGCTCTGAAATTTAATCTCCATTGGAAGGTGTGAAGAGGCTGGAAATAATCCAACTCTAGAGTTTAGTGATGGGACTTTTCGGGGGGGGGGGTGACAGAGATTAAACACAACCATCAGGGTAAAGCCCCAGGATTGGATTCTGGTGGCTGTACAAGGGGGAGAGCAGGCTGGGCCCACCTGCCTCATGGAAGCATGAGGATCAGGAGTTAAAGGTCATCCTCAATTATACAGATAGTTCAAGGCCAGCCTGGACTACATGAGACCCTGACTCAAAAAATAGCAAAAGGAAGAGGTTGAGGAGGCGGAGGAGGAGGAGGAGGAGGAGGAGGAGGAGGAGGAGGAGGAAAAAGCAGAGGAAGGAGAAGGAGGAGACAAGTAGACACCCAAGTTCCCTGTCTCTTGCTATGTGAGGCCCTATCGTGATGGTTAATCTCTGTTGTTACCTAGGAGACAGGCCTCTGGGCACACCTGTGAGGGATTATCTAGATTAAGCCTCTGGGCATGTCTTCGTGGGGATGTGGGGGAGTATCTTGACTGAGTTCCTTGAAGTGGGAAGATCCACCCGCTGTGGGTGGTACCATTCCCTTGGCTGAGACCCTGAACCGTATTAAAAGGAGGTGGGGAGTTGCACACATGCATTCGCTGCTCTGAACTTCCTGACTGTGGCTGCAGTGGCCGTCTGGCTCAAGCCCCTACAGCTGTGACTTCCCCACCATGAAAGACTAAAGCTTCAGAGGGTGACTTTGAGCTGTAATCTTGAACTGTGATGCAAAATAAATCATTTCTTCCTTAACTTCCTGGGTTTTTTTGTTTTTTTTTTTTGAGATGTGACCTCACTGTATATAGCCCTGGCTGGCCCTGGAATTGATGATGTAGACCAGGCGGGCCTTGAACTCACAGAGCTCTGCCTTCCAAGTGCTGGGGTGAAAAGCATGCACCACATGTCCAGCTCCTTAAGTTGCTTGTGTCAGGATATTTTATCACTGTAACAGGAGAAGGTAACTGAGACATCTGGGCTGCCTAAGGCCTCAGCCAACAAGAAAGCTCTCACCACTTGGGGCTTCCAGAACTTTCCAAAACTGTGAGCCAAAATGAGTCTCTTTCCTTTACAGCTTCCTGTGTGGTGGTGTGTTATATCATCAGCAACAGAAAAGAAAGAAAAAAAACAATAGCAAGATGGTCAGAGGATGCCAACCACCTGCAGGAGTGCTGTGCCCATTTCCTGCCCAGGGTTGAAAAGGCCACTGCCAGGAGTCTGAGGCCTGAACCCTCAGCTAGCTCCATGACCCAGGCAAGTCCAGCAAGTAGCTTCCTCTTTAGGGACGTCTGTTTCTATGCTTGTGAATCTGAGGTTTTCTGTCCTCGGTGCTGCTGACATCAGACCATGTAAGTCCTCATGGGGCTGGATGCTGGGCACCTTCCTAGGTCTCCCAGGCCTCAAACCACCAGACGCAGTGTGCCCGGGGAACTGGTGCGATCACCGCCTCCATCTCATTCCAGAGCACTCTACTTCTTGCTGCTCCGGCAACATCAGGTGATATGCGGGACACTCCAGGGAGCACTCCCTAGACAGCAGCAGCACCCCTACATCCGGCTCCCAAGGCAAGATCAACAGGAACCTCAACTCACTTCCGTCTGCCCTCACTCTAATGGCTTCCTGTCCTCCCACCCCGATGTGCTGAGAACCCTCTCAGAAGCCCAAGTGGTTTCCTAGAGTTTCAACCACTGGACCCACAGGCAGCTTACAATTTCATCAGTCCCTCAGGAGACAGTACTGTGCTCACGGAGCTTGGCCCATGGAGCCATCCCTAGCTTGTGCTCACCTCTATCCAATGGGCTACAGTGGTCTGGATCCCCTCCATGGGCAAGACCCTCCCTCCCTTCAAGTCTTCGCCTTGAATACTCTTAATATTAGTGGCACTCGTTAGAGTTTTCTTTAGTCCCCTACTGTAGAACACAGCAAAAGAGCCATCCTCTTCATCAGATCACAGAAGGAAGCAGTAGGGAGTCTCAGACTCCCCTGAGAGGCTAGGCACACTTCTTAGCCATTTGTCCAGAATTCTGCCCTCATTGCACATGGCCTCTGGGTCTCCGGAAGGGCCAAAGTGCACAGGCTTAGATAGCTTCACTGAAGAGGGCTCCATTTGTGCCTCTGTAGCAGTGGTTCTCAACCTGAGGAGTGTAACCTCTATCTCCAAAATTATTTACATTATGATTCATAACAGTGGCAACATTAAGGTTATAAAGTAGCAACAAAAAATAATTTTATGGTTGGGGGTCACCACAACATGAGGAACTGTATTAAAGGGTTGCAGCGTTAGGAAGGTTGAGAAGCACTGCTCTATAGGATAGCCATCATCTGTGCTGTGTGAAAGCTTTCCGGTGTGGCTACTTGGGGTCCCCCAGGCTCCTGTCAGTGGCCCTTCCCCCATCCTCTGTAAGTAAGCCTAATAAACCGAGTGGCTCCCCAGGGTGAACTGTGGTGGAACCGTTGGTTTGGTTTGTCACTGGGACCTTAGGAGGAGGGAACAGACATTGTTGGCATCTCCCCTAAGAGGGGACTCTCAAAACTCTCCTTTGACCAATGTTTCTGTCTCCTCATTGGGAATGACTGTGTAAGAAATAAATAGTTCTGGTCCATTTTCAGTGTAAGTCGCTTAGAGTTCATCAGTGCTGTGGGTGAGTGCGAGGCACCAGGCCTTCCCCTCACTGGCACCTGGAACTTACTTGTCTCCGAACTCTGGGACTTGGAAAGCACAGGTAGTCAGCTTGTGGCTGAGCCCATGATCAGAAAAGAGGGTGGTCTCAAGCCCCAAATCAGATAAGGCTTTATACTCTCAAACAAAAGGATAGGGAATTGAACAAGCAAGCAAATCCTGGCCAATGGCAATAGAGAACAGGAATTTCCCAAAGACTTCAAAAAACCACTGTCTTGCATCCGATCAGCATGCAGCTCCTTTTGCCTTTCCTCTGTGCTGGCATATATTGAAAACTGCTCCGTCTTCACTAGTCTCTTGAATTTATTATTATCTTCTTATTGGCATGGGATCACTCCCAGTGCCTCTCCTTCACTGTGGACCAGCGCACTCTGAGAAGGGAAACATGACGCTACAACAGTGTCTGCTTCAAAGCATATCCCCCAACTGGCGCCACCCCTGAGCCCTCGGTAAGCCTTCCACCTTTTAATTAGGTCATCCACTTGCAGGTGATGAGCTGTGCGGTACAACTGGTTAATTCCACGGATAAACCCACTATTCAATTTTCTCTGTTGTGAAGTCAGTTCTTTGTGCAGATTGCCGCAGTGCTGTGAGAGGATTCCGGGTACATGAATAGTGGTGTGGACATAAACATCACCATCAGGAACAGCAAATCCATATCCAGAAAATTATTTCACCCCAGTAAAAAAGAACCTTTGTCCCTGTGTGACGGAACAAGCACAATGAAGTCAGCCTGATGCCAGGTCGCTGCTGGTCCATCCAAGGACCGTGTCAAACTCGGTCCTCCCTTATCTTTTCTGTCGGGGGACTGGGCACCTAGCAATTGCCGTCATCTAAGGCAGCCCTTGATAAATGACGGTTTGTGGTTCGAAGACCATGCATATCATACACCCCAACCACAAGAGTCCCTTGATTCATGGGACCCCTGGTAAGAACAGGGGTTCTTACCAAGAACAGGGACCCCTGGGTAAAGAAGTTAGCTGACAAATATGGAGCCTATCATCGTTCCGTAGACGCCCTTTTTCGAACATTCGCTTGGGACACAAGCTGCACTTCTAAGCCCTGTCCTGAGGAGTCCATCTGTGTATCTCTCCTCCAGAATTCCTTGTCAGTGACCATGCACTCCTGCAGCTTCCAAGTCCCTAACCATCCAACCAGACCATATCATTAACTGCTCTTAAATCAGTGGAGAAATCTATGCTTCTTGGCCATCTCTCATTCCACCCATTCTACCTCAATTCTACTACCAAAGGGAATTTCCTTCTTCACACTCTACCTTAGCGTCCTCTCAATGGGGTTATCAGAGTCCACCTTATCTTTTGGATGGTTTACAGAAGTAAAAGAGACTTGGAGTTTCATTCTTCAGTCAGCTGGTCATAAGGAACTCCCCACAAAGTGCAGTTTGGGAGAGAGGAGGCAGAAGTGGATGCTAAGGAGTTTGAGCCACTAACTGGCAGGTAAGCTTCAAGACTCACCGAGTGAGGTCTCTCCAATATCATTCTCAGAAGATGATAAATTGCTGTTGCTCAGAGCTAACCTTATAACTAGTGGTTAAAGAGAATCCTAAATGAGGGACTGGAGGGATGGCGCAGTGGTTAAGAGTGATTGCTGCTCTTGCTAAGGACCAGAGTTCAATTTCCAGCAGCTACATCAAGTGACTTACAAAACAAAAGCCCATAACTCAAGCTCCAGGAAATCCAACACCCTCTTCCGGTCTCTGCAGACACCTGCACTCATGCATACATACCCCCACGTAGACACAGGCACATCATTTTTTTTTTAAATCTTTAAAAGAGAAAGACGGTGGTGGCGCACGCCTTTAATCCCAGCACTCGGGAGGCAGAGGCAGGCGGATCTCTGTGAGTTCGAGGCCAGCCTGGGCTACCAAGTGAGTTCCAGGAAAGGCGCAAAGCTACACAGAGAAACCCTGTCTCGAAAAACCAAAAAAAATAAAAAAAATAAAAAAAATAAAAGAGAAAGAATCCCAAATGGATTCACAGGCCTTCACAGGCTTTGGCCTCTAGTCTCTACCACATCAAGTAGCAAGCTAGAAGCTACACGGAGGAAAATGGGCTCCAAGCAAGGCAGGACATTTACTCTGAAAGGCTAGAGGCCTTTCCTGGGATTCACCTTTGGAGACTTGCCAGGGACTCCGCACAGCATCCTTACTTTCTGTGGGCACTGTGGCATCACTGGCTCCCCTCAGTCATTAAAACCTAGTGGTGAGGGCTAGGCTAGAGGCCTTTACTGTGATCTCCCTCAAAACTCAAAGCCTAGTGGAGGTTTGATCGGTACCTCAAGTCGCACACACTGGGCTGGGGATATAGCTCAACGGTCAAGCCATTGCCTAACATGTACAAAGCCTGGGGTTCAGTTCCCGGCACTTACATGGCAACTAACAACCATCTTCAACTGCAGTTCCAGGAGGTCTAATGCCCTCTTCTAGCTTACACAGGGCCAGATGGGCACATGGTGCACATACATACATGCAGGCAAAATTTATAAAAATAAATAAATCTTGCTTTAAAAGTGACAGATGTAAGTTGAACTCTAAACACATTACTTACACCACCCCCGCTAAGGCTCAGGGAACATTGCAAAAAAAAAGGGGGGGGGCCAGGAATTATGCAAGAGCTGGAAGGTAGGGTGAAGGGCTGTGAAACATCTTCCCTTAGACTGAAGGCAATGATTGTAGTCATTAGCTCGCACGACTGCACTTACCGGCTCTGAACCCCCACAAGACCACCCCTATCAACAATCAGTCAGGGGAGGGAGAGGGGGCTCATGGAGCCCCAAACCCTACCTCTGAACTATTGACTATCAGTAGATCCTAGAAAACCATTGTCTTTAGCTATGTATGCTCCGTGAAGCCCACTAGACCTCAGTGGATAGCTCCGAACCCATACGGCCCTGGGCAATCTTGATAGATCCAAAACAAAATGAATAGACATGAATGTGGGAGAGTTTTGTGGAGAGAGGAGAAGGATTAGGGCTAGTGAGATGGGAAATAGAAATGGGAAGTACATCAGTACATATATGAGCTTGTTTTTAAAAATTAAAAAGTTTTAAAGATTTTTTTTAAAACATCTGAGATAGCAGGTACAGCTGGAGTCACCACTTGAAGTGTACAATTTTCCAGTCATTCTCCAAAATGCCCCACACCCTGCCCAGGTGCCAAATAGGCAAGTTCGTGTGAGTGGGTCAGAAGTCACCATGGCTGCACGTCAATCCTTCATTAATCTCTGTGTGTCTCTGAGAGAGACAGACAGGGAGATCCAGTTCACTAGCATGACAGAGAGAGAAAGACACAAGAACTTCTGCTTAGGTTCTTCCTTCCATAATTGGCCTCACTTCATTAGTCAGAAGCCCAAACTAGGGTTTCTTCCAGTGGCCAAGTGCATCCATTTCAATTATTCATTTTGAAACAGGAAACGACTAACTGAACACTTAAGCCGAGCATCTATCACAGAACTACCTACATCACCACCTTGATGGGGGTGGTGGTGGCTGCAGAAGCATTCTGTACCCAGGAATTATCACCCGTGCTCCAAAATCAGTGCCTAGTAACCTCCAAAGGTAGAGGTACTATCTTTCCCTGAGTACAGTCATTCTAGTAAAGGACTACAGGACCCTGTGAAGGAGGGTTAAATGAGACAGATGGAGTATACTTATGGCACCATTACAGGAAGCTTCCCCAGGGCCCTGGTATCCTCTCCAACCAAGAGACTCTGGTTGGTAAACTGGTTTAGGTCTGGAACCTGGGAGGCAGGCCATAACCCATAGGTCAGGTGTTGGCCACTGCACTACTAATACATTGGTTGTTTTTCTATATATAAATGGGGAAATAATCCAGGAGGTGGTCCGTCTATTTCTTTCCTGGGACATGATGATCAGACAGTCATCACCAAAGACCCCGGTAAGTCAACACTTTTGAGTTCTAGGATATCCTTGCTGCCTTTCATACGAACTCTCGCATCTGCTCTTTGGCTATTAAGAAAAAGCATTCAGCCTCTGCTGATACAAGGCCCTGTCCTTCCCATGAAATCAGGAAGCCCATACAGACAAGGACATGCTAGGGCATTACTGGACCACAAAGGTGAACACTCACAGCATTTCACTAGGACACAGTGTGGTGGTTTGAAAGAAAATGGCCCCCAAAGAAAGTAGCACTATTAGGAAGTATGACCTTGTTGGAGTAGGTGTCATCTTGTTGGAGGAAGTGTGCCACTGTGGAGGTGGGCTTTGAGGTCTCGTATGTGCTCAAGATACCGCCCAGAGTCTCAGACCACTTCCTGCTGCCTTCAGATCAAGATGTAGCCAGCATTACGTCTGCCTGAACACTGCCATGCTTCCTGCCATGATGATAATAGACTAAACCTCTGAAACTGTAAGCCTCCACCTCAGTTAAATGTTTTCTTTATAAGAGTAGCTGTGGTCATGGTGTCTCTTCACAGCAATAGAAACCCTAACTAAGATACACAAGTTCTCCCCCTCCTTTATATACTCCCCCAGTGCCTCAGTTCTGTGTCTATCTTCTGGGAATTTTTATGTGCCTTAGTTTGGGGGGTTTATGCATGTCAAACCTATTAAATGTCCCTCCAGTACCTGCCTCCTTGAGTGTTTGAAACGCCTCCTTGAGCTTTTGGAGCTCTTCCTCCACATTATGTCATGGGGCACTATAGCATCTCAACTAATGAAATACAAGGCACCTCCAAGGCCAAGTTTCTGCCAAGCAAACAAGTAGGCTGTCAGAGCCAACTTCGGCCATACAATTAGCACGTTAACTCCCTGACCCACCTCCATGGGTTCAGAATGGCAATGTAACCTCTTCCATCCTTCAGATCACCTCCCACATACATGCCATACGCAGGGATTATGCCAAGTCTCACCATTAACAAACCTTTGCATCACTGTTGCTGTGTAAACTGTCTGCTCTCCCATCCCAGGGTACACCTGACTCACTGAAGCACATTGAGATTTGGCTTTGTTTATGGATATAATGGTCATCAAGTGCCTTTGTGACTTGTCTTTAAAAGATCTGCCATCCCCTTCCAAGACATCTGCCCCATGTAAGGTCATCACAGAGTTTTCAAACAAAGGAAAATCAGATACACAAAATACACCAAAAAGTCATTTTTGTTGGCAGGGGAGGCTCATCTGGCTGACTCCAAGACCCAAGAGTCTCCATTCCACTGAATCCAATCAAATGCCCCTATTCCAAGCATGAGGACTGAAGTCTTCCATGAGTCATCCCCAAGTTTCCCCATAAGGCACTTGCCAATGTTGTAAATCTTAATGATGCAACCCACACAATCAAATTTTATGATTCATTTTTCAGCAGTCACATCCCGGTGGCTACATAAAATCAAAGATTCCTTTGCAGAAGACACGGAAACACCACGGCTCTCCAACTATCATCTAAGCTGAGAATTAAAGTGACCTGGCCTTGTCACTTGCTTTCTAGGGAGTGTGCTCCAGTACATTCAAGGATCCATCCCCCACCACATACGTGCCCCACAGTCACCATGACTGAGGTAAGGGCCAAGTGCAGAAGTTACCAGGGCACCCAAGACATGTGCTTCAGTTGGTGTTGAATCAAAGTCCCTCATAGGTGACGGCATAATTACAGTGTCACCATGCTGTAGATTATGAGTCTCCGGTTTCCTGTTGGCAAGGAGCTCGACACTTTGCTCAAGGCCAAGGGCACAATGAAATCAATCAGCCTGTCTCCTGGGACCACCTGCGCCCCGGTCAGTATCAATTAGGACCCAATCAAGAAACAGAGCTCATGTCCATAATAATATAAACATGAACTTGAGGATTTTAATATCAAGAATAATAATCCAGCAAGTGACAGTTAATCACTAAAGCAGCCAAAGAATGCTCTAAAGACCCAGAGGCAGCAAATGAGAAAGCAGTTAAGTCTCTGCAGGGGCAAAGTAAATAAGAAACAGACAGAAGGGCTGATGAGATGGCTTAGCAGATAAAGGTGATTGCTGCCAAACCTGACAATCTTGGTTCGATCCCTGAGACCCATATGGTAGAAGGAGTGTAGCTAGAGTTTTCCTGCCTTGCCCACAGTCAGGACAAATCTTTGTCACCCACCAGTCCTACAGCGGCTCAGACCCAACCAAGTAAACACAGAGACTTATATTGCTTACAAACTGTATGGCCATGGCAGGCTTCTTGCTAACTGTTCTTATAACTTAAATTAATCCATTTCCATAAATCTATACCTTGCCACGTGGCTTGTAACTTACCGGCATCTTCACATGCTGTTGTCATGGCAGTGGCTGGCAGTGACTCCTTCCGCCTTCCTGTTCTTTCTTTTCTCCTCTGTTAGTCCCGCCTATATTTCCTGCCTAGCCACTGGCCAATCAGTGTTTTATTTATTGACCAATCAGAGCAATTTGACATACAGACTATCCTACAGCAAAGGAGAGAACTGACTATTGTCAATTGTCCACACACATGCCATGGCAACACACACAGATAGATAGATAGATAGATAGATAGATAGATAGATAGATAGATAGATAGATAGATAGGTAGGTAGGTAGGTAGGTAGGTAGGTAGGTAGGTAGATAGATAGATAGATAGATAGATAGATAGATAGATAGATAGATAAAAATGAATAAATAAGTAATAAATGTTTAAAGAATATTATTAATCTATTTATCTATCTATCTATCTATCTATTTATTTATTTATTTGGTTTTTAGAGATAGTGTTTCTCTGTATAACAGCCCTGACTGTCCTGGAACTCACTCTGTAGACCAGGCTGACCTGGAACTCAGAGATCCTCTGCCTCCCAAGCGCTGTGATTAAAGGTGTGTACCACCACCGCCTGGCAATGTTTACAGAATTTTAAAGGATGGAGGCTTCAGGAGATTATTTTCCCTCATTCAGCCAATTCATACTTATACTATGAGGGAGACATGACCACAAGAACATGCAGCCTACAGTGGCTGAGAAATTGGCCAGGTCATGTGGGCTAGCCTGGCTTATACTAACGGCCCTCGGAGTAGAATCCAAGCATGTATATTCAGTCTATAAAAGTGACTTCCAAGTATGGACAGGTTAGCCTGGGGGACTTCTGGGCTGTCCCACATGGGTCACAGAGGAGATGTCTATAAAAATGACTTCCAAGTGCAGACAGGTGAGCCTGGGGGGACATCTGGGCTATCCTGCATGGGTCACAGAGATGGGAACTGGGTCTTTGCCTTTGTGGTAGGGAAACAAAAAGGAAGGAAAGAGAGCCCCACCCTGGAAGGGAAGGACTTTCCCACTGTGAATCATCCTGGTATTGGTCTAGCGCCTCTACTGACTGATTCTAGTATTGCTCCCTCTCACAAAACTGTCAAGGAACCAGCTCCAATATCAAAACAAGGCAAAGAAGGGTGTATTCAGAGCTCAGGGGTGATAAATTAGTAAATGGCACAGGGAGAGAAGAAGATGGGGTTGGTGAGGTGTGGAAGAGGTGGGGGAGGGGCAGGGCATGGAGGGTGGGGGAACAGTTATCAAGGAAGAGGCACAGAAATGAGTTCCTAAGTCTTTAGGAAGAGAGGCTTGCCTGGGCTGGGGCCCTAAGGAACCAACACCTTCTCCATCTCGCTTAAAAAAGAAAATGCAGTCACACACCAAACACTGCTCAAGAAAGCCACATTGTTCCACTTTCAAATGAACAGAAAATAAAATTCCTGGACAGATTCCTTCTTCCCACCCCTGGGGATAAGTGGGAAGTGAGTTGAGACGCATTTTATTTTCTTGAAAAGACTCTCCCAGTTCCTTGGCTCCTGCTGAGTCAGGCTGCCCCCGCCATCTGCAGATTCTGAGGCCTTCAATCATTCATTCAGCAACATTTTCTACAGGTCTACAGGGAACCAAACACTGAGCCCTGCGCATCTTTGGTTGTGAGTCTCGGTTAAACCTGCTCTGCATCTGTGGCTTCCACTGAGTATCAAGAAGGCGGGTCCTGCATGAGAGAAATGCCCAGCAACGGATGTGGTTTGGGTCCAAATCCCCAGGAATTTCTGGAACGATTACAAGAGCCATGGCCTTGAAGTCATATGACATGGGTTCTAATGCTCCTTAATTCTTTTTTTTTTTTTTTTTGGTTTTTCGAGACAGGGTTTCTCTGTGCAGCTTTGCGCCTTTCCTGGGACTCACTTGGTAGCCCAGGCTGGCCTCGAACTCACAGAGATCCGCCTGCCTCTGCCTCCCGAGTGCTGGGATTAAAGGTGTGCGCCACCACCGCCCGGCCTTAATTCTTTTTTTAATGTGACCTGAAGCATTCATGAGCATGCACACACACACACACACACACACACACATATACTCACACAGGTTTTTTTCAAAAGAAAGTAGTAGTCACTGTTTTATTCACCAGGGCCTCAGCTCCAGACCTCCTGATTTCCACTGTGTTAGACTCCATCATAAATTGAAACTCTCCTAAGTCAAAAGTGCCTTTAACCCACCTAACCTACCTAGCATTATAGCGACGAAGTGCCCAGAGAGTATAGGTGGCTTGTCCTCTGGTCACATGACCACCATCCAGCACACTAACATATTAAAGGCTGGTGAGATAGCTCGTCAGATGAGGATGTTTACTTCCAAGCCTGACCACTGGAGATCCATTCCTAGGATCCATGTGGTAGAAGAACTGACTCCTGCAAATTGTCCTCTGACCACCACACACATTCTGGGACACACACACACACACACACACACACACACACACACACACACAACATCATTAAGATGAACTACTGTAAACCATTAAGTTGAACTATTGTAAATCGGGAGCTGCCTACATTGTGATATGAAACGTCCTTTATCAAAGGACAATTGTGTCAATAGAGAGTGAAGTATACTCAGTCTTTTTTAATATTTTGCCTCATAGCCAATCATGCACAAGGGTACCATTGTACTCATTGTGGGGTGTTTAGGGGACCATGCATGGTCACCTCCTGGTGGACTGTGGGTCCAAGAGGCCCATCCTTGGCTTGTTGGTTCTGGAACAGGCACTCAATACCTAGCTGTGCCCCAACTCCTCTGAAAGGCTTGTGAACTCAGGTGACCCACACTTCCTCACTTCCTTCCCTCCAAATGCCAGAAATTCTGGAACACCAGCTTCAAGACAAGTCCTTTGCTAGACAATAAATACAGCAAGGTAAACACAGAAGCATTCCCTGTCAAGGAGTTCAACAGTGTGGGGCAAAGAAAAAAGCAATGTCTACACATACAACGTGCATGCGTCAGTAAGCCTTTGGTGCATAACAAAAGATCCCCATACTTCCTATAAAGAAAGACGTGTTATAATCACTCCAGGTACTAGAGATTAGTCAGGCAGCCTCTTCTAATTAATCATATTTATCCATCAGATCAACTGGGTAAATGATGGCTTCATTTTTCCCCTGGCAGCTAGTAACTGACTGTTGGGGGATGCACTGTGTCCCCTCCAGATGCTCTCAATCATCCAGTAGGCGACACAGGCTTCCTTACAGGGCAGAGTTCCAGGACAATGCAAAAATGAGTGCCTAGGTCTGGGATCTGAACTCCACACTCGGCCATTTCCACCACATTCCATTGGTCCAAGCAAGTCAGGGACCAGTCTTGCCCAGTCTCTCTGACACACATTTGAGTCCAGCAGGTAAGGCTCACAGGTCAGCTCAGAATGAGGAGGTGGGGGTCAGTCTATGGGCAAGTCAGGGTGACCCTAACTGCCCAATTATTTTTTTTTTGTTTATGTGTATGCATGTATGTCTGTGCACATGAGTGCAGCTGCCCTCAGAGACAAGAGGTATTGGATCCCCTGAGCTGGAGTGACAGGTCCTCTGCAAGAGCAGTGTATGCCCTTAACTGCTGAGCTATCTCTCCACCACCCCCTAATGAATTTTTAGCTCAGACTAGAGGAAACTGAATTGGGAGTCATTAGAAGAGGCCCTACGTTGACTCATAGTAGGTCAGGCAGTGTGAGAATAGAACCCATGTATCATAAAACCAGTTTTCATGTGAAGGGAGAGATGCAGAGCAGGAAGTATCTTGTCCAAGGCACACACACAGCAAGCTTGTGACAGAGGCAGGGGCAACCTGGGTCCCCATGAAGGAGCCTGAGGCTGGGAGTGGGCTGGCCCAGGGCAGCTGAACAATCATGTTCAGCAGGGCTGTCTCTCCCTGCCCTGTATCTACCATACATTTAGCAAATGAGCCCTTTCAGTCCTTTGAGAAGGCCTCCATCCCCATCTCATCACACCCTAATAAGACTGTTCTCATTTCCAGATGAGAAACTGCAGCCCGGAGAGGGCGGCTGACCCACATCAGGCCCCCAGACGACTCACCTGGGATCTGTCTGCCCAGTGCCGAAGGCTGAAACTCTCTTATTGTACAACAGAGCTGGCCTTGACCTAGGCCCCCCCCACCCCCACTCCCACCTCCCAGGGATAACAAGCAGCTTGAGACCTCAAGATGAAGCCCGTTGCCTGAGGAACAGCTTGAGAAGTCTGGTGGTTAATATGGTCAAGCCTCTAGGCACACCTCCATTGGGTTCCCTGAGGAGGGAAGACCCACCTTAACTGCGGGAGGTACTATTCCGAGAACTGGAGTCATGGGCCAAGCAAAAGGCAGAAAGGGAACTGAGGGACAGTATCCATCGTTGTCTGCTCCTTTATTTTGTGGCTGACACATGTCCGTGCGTGCACATGCAGAGGCCGGAGGAGGACATCTGGCGACTTCCTCTGTTGCTGACCACATTATTCTCCCCCACGGACCTGCGGCTCGCCATTTTGGCTGGCTGACCAGTGAACTCCCAGGTTCATTTGTCCTCCTCACCCTCCAGTGCTGGGGTTAGAGACATGGGCAGCCACGCCCAACTTCTGTACGGGTGCTGAGCATTCTCACCCGTTCAGTCATTTCCTCAGCCCACATCCTCCGCTCCTTGACTGCAAATGCAACGTAACCAGCTGCGTGGAGCCCCTTCCCCACGGTGACACCTAATCCTGGTCATCAACTTGACACATCTGGGAAAAGGCAGCATCAACTGAAGAATCGCCTCCATCACATGGGCCTGTGGCCACGGGTCTGTGAGGAACTGTTTTTGCTTAATGGTTGATGTGGGAGAGCCCAGCCCACTGTGGGCAGTACCATCCCTAGGCAGGTGGGTCTGAGCTATGTAAGAAAGACAGCTGAACACGAGTCTGGAAGCAAGCCAATAAACAGTGTTCCTCCATGGTTTCTGCCTCAAGTTCCTTCCCTGAGTTCCTGCCTTGGCTTATTTCAATGATAGACTGCGACCTCTAAGATGAAATAAACGCTTTTGGCGATGATGTTTATCATAGTAACAGAAGCCAAACTAGAGCACTCACTATGGTGGACTGTAGCCTTGAACTGTAACCCAGAACGACCCCTTCCTCCCTTGAGCTGCTTTTGACAGAAACTGTGTTGCAGGAATGAGGTAAGTACCCAACACTGGGTGAAGGCAACAAGACCAATGTTCCCTGGAACTACCTCTGTGGAGGGACTCTGAGTGATGCTCTGGTCCGTATCTCTGCTGTCTGGTGGGCAGAAAAAACAAACCAAGCCTAGAATCTAGGCCTCCGACCCACGCTGCACCAGGAGGCTGGGAAGGGAGCAAGTCACACACAGAGCCACTGACTGGCATTCAGAGAGCACGTTTATTTACAAAGCGCTTTACAAACATTACCTTACACCTCCCCACAGCCCCCTGTGAGGTAGGTCAGTAGTCATATCTACAGTTTACAGATGGGGAAATTGAGGCACGAAATGGGGGTGTGGCCTACCCCATTATAAAGAGAACTTCCCACCCTCCCATCAAAAAAGAACGAAATAACAACAAAAAGGTCCTGGTCCTCCATCCCACAGCACCCTTCTTCCTCTGAACTCTAGGAACTGTCACCAGCCCTTCTCTACCCTGCCTCAGCCCAGTGACAGCCTCACCAAGAGCCACAGGGACCTCAACCCCGGGGCTGTGATTCAGCCTTGTGGATTGTCACAGGCCCAAGCTGACCAGGACTGAGCCATGGAGGCCCGAAGGCTAGGGAAGAGGGAGCCGAGGTGATATTCTGCATATACTGGGCCAGGCAGGGATGGAGCCCAGGAGGGAGGCACAGGTCCTGTTGCAGGAATCTCAGAAGCAGAAGTAGGGAACATGGTGAGCAGAGCACCCCTGAGTCTGCAGGGGTGGCGGGATTGAGAACAGAGCTGCAGGAAGGTCAGTGTGTCCCACTGGCAAGCCAGGGGAGAGTCCCAGCTTCAGGACTCTCGGGAGCTAAGCCAGGTGGGACTCAGCCCCTGCCAAGCCCCAGTGAGCCTCCATCATGGGGAGAAGGGGCCACACTGGGTGCAAACCTTGGACACTCTCTCTGCAGGCCCCCATTCATTTCTTGCCAAGGACTGGAATGGAGTGGAGGGGCCTGGCCTGAGGTCCCCCGGTACTGGTTGTTCTGGCCAGTGTCACTGTCCCAGGCTTCTCTGCACAGGCCTGCAGGGCCCTCCAGAGGTGAGGCTGACTACAGTCTTGCAAAGCTCCTCCTTGGCCTGCAGCCTGCCCATTGGCAGCGTCCACTCCAGTGTTCTCCCTGTGGAATTATGGCTGAGCAAAGTTGGGGGCACAGGCCCTCCTCACCAGTCTGGGATGATGGGCCACGCCCTGGGTGCTCAGTGGGTGCCCCCAGCCAGGCGCCTGCTATCTCAACTCGAGAGCCTCCAGGTACTCCAGGGCCACGTCGTAGCAGAAGTGGTATTGATCCTGGGAAAAGAGGACACCTTGAACTCTGACCACCCTCTGGAGAAAGGGACATGAGGATGATAGTCTAACAACCCAGGACTAGAACAGAGGCTCAAAGTTAGGGGACCAGACGGGAGTGCGTAGGTGCTGAGGAACCTGCTGGGGCTTGGACGGGGAGCCGAAGTGGCTGCGCTTGGGACATGGCTCCTCACCATGGTCTCCACCATATTGGGCTTGTAGTTCCGAAGCGTTTTGGCAGCAAAGAAAACATCCACCAGGCTGTGACAGCGGATCATCTCCAAGACCGTGGCACAGGCACAGAAGGTGCCACTGCGGCCACCCCCATTTCTAAAGGAAACACAGGAAAGGTTTGGGGCAGGACCTGGGAACCCAAAAGTGAGGTGGGGGGAGCGAGGCAATCAAAAGGCAGGGGCAAAGTCAGAGAGGTCAAAGATAAAGGAAACACTCAAGAGCCACGGAGGGTGGGCTAGGGAGCTGAGGGATGAGAAGTGGGACCCAGAAGGGAGCCCTAGGACCAGAAGGTAGAAAGACAGTTCAGGGTTGAGAATGATATCCAAAGCCACGCATCATGTCAGAAGAGATCCTCAAAAAGGACTGGCCTGTAGACTAGAGAAAAGATCCAGCCACACTTCAAGAGAAAGTGACCGAAAAGGGAAGCCACGGAGACAAGCAAGCCCCAGGGCAAGATGGGAAGACCACCCAGACCAACAATGCGGGTACCCAAGCCAACACAGGCACCGAGCCCAGCCTGCGGCCACCAGGGATCCTCTCCTCCTCTTGCCCCTGTTCCCATGACCCAACACAAGCCTCATGGGAAATGGGAGACTGTCCAGCCCTTGACCTCCAGCTGCAGGACTCTCACTAGAACTAAAGGTAAGTCCTCAGAGGACAGGGCCCGAGCTGGCGCTGGGAGGCTCCCAGAGTGAGAGAAGCCTGAAAAAGAGGTGACTGTGCCCAGACATGAGAGAAAACATGCATTTCTGAACAGAGGTGCATATAAATGAATGAACGAGTGGGATATAAACTGCTGAAAGGGAGGGCTGCAGGTGTGCATGCAGAAACACAGATGAGAATCCCACATGCTGCATGGAGCCGACAAGGTGGCTGGGGGGGGGGGGGGGGGGGAAGGGTGCTGGCCACCAAGACCGATGACCTGAGTTCAGTCCCCGGGGCCTGCACGGTGAAAGAAAGAGCAGATTCCAGCAAGCTGTCCTCTGACCTCCATGCACACTGTCACACATAAACACACGCCTGAGCACATGTGCATACGCACACACACACACACACACACACACACACACACACACACACACACACACACACACATTAAATAAGCGTGATTTTTTTAAAAGGTTTTAAAGCATGCTACCTGGAGCCAGCAAGATGCCTCAGTGGGTAAAGGCACTTGCCACAAAAGCCTGGTGACGTGGGTTTGAGCCCCAGAGCCCATGGGCTGTGCCATGTGTATACCCACACATCACACACACATCACTCACACACACACACACACACACACACACACACACACACACACACACACACACAAATGAAAAACAAATTTAGGTGTGCTATAATCTCACGGGGTGAGGAATTCTGACAAGATGCTCATTAAACTCAGCTGGTTGGAGAGACCAGGCCACAGCCCCTGGAGGCTGGGCTCCTCTGTGCTCGCCCTGAAGGACTCACCCACCCTCCTACCAGGGAGCACTCACAGACAGTGCACCACGGTGCGCCCGTCCCCACTCTCCGACTGCCACTTGTCCACCTCAGCCAACAGGTGCAGGAAGGCCTTCCTGGAGTCAGGCGTGTCCCGGTAAGCAGACCAGCGCAAGAACTGAAAGTGCCGCACCAGCAGGTGGCCCTCCTGCAGCTGAGGACACAGCAGCCAGGCAGAGAGGTGTGAGTGTGAACGAGCCCTTGATGACCTTGAGAGGGTCACCCAAGGCAGCCCTGGCCACCACCCAGATTCTCACCCTTGGGTTCTTCAGGACACTCACCCGAGAAGTGTTCTGCACCCGGAACACTCGGGCCACCAAATCCTCATTTGCTGTGCCAGACACAAACTCCACCTCCATGAGGCCATACTGCTGCCGGCCGGGCTCTGGCCAGTACTGCAGGCAGGGCTGGGGCACAGAGAGAAAGCTGAGTAGAGCAAAGCCAGTCCCCACGGCTGTGGGATGTTCTGTATGTTAAATGTGTTGCTCTGATTGGTTAATAAATAAAACACTGATTGGCCAGTAGCCAGGCAGGAAGTATAGGCGGGACAAGGAGAGAGGAGAATTCTGGGAAGTGGAAGGCTGAGGCAGAGAGACGCTGCCAACCACTGCCATGAGTACCAACATGTAAGATACCGGTAAGCCACGAGCCATGTGGCAAGGTATAGATTTATAGAAATGGGTTAATTTAAGATGTAAGAACTAGATAGTTAGATGCCTGAGCCATTAGGCCAAACAGTTTAAATAATATAAAGTGTGTTTATTTTATAAATGGGCTGTGGGACTGCTGGGGCTTGGCGGGACTCGGAGAGAAACTCTCCAGCTACACCCCACCCCAATGCCGGATCTGGGGATTCCACTATGGCTCAGGGCCTGGCTCCAGATTCCCCTGCAGCACACCTGTCTCTCCACCACTCACCGATCAGAACACAAGGAAACTGCCCAGTACATTGGCACATTCAGAGTGGTCACAGCAAACTTCACAAAGAGTGCCATGATCCCCACATCTATGTGGATGGAAACCTCCACTCTAACATGCAAACTACATCCCACACACATGGACTCGTGCATCATGTCGCCTTCCTTCCTCTGAGAAGAAGCAGGGATAACCCCACCCACCCCAAACCTTGGAGAAAGCACCTCCTCTCTGTGGATCTTAATTCTTTTCCCCCTCTGAAGCCTCTATCCAGAGGCCACTGTCAACTGTAAATGAGACCAAGTGTGCACAACAGTCCTTAGCTTACAGCAGATGCTCACAAAAAAGGAGCGAGTTGGTTCCGTCTGAAAGGCTTGTTTATAGATTAGGAAACCAAGGTCGTGGTGGGGCAGGGGATGTGACTCTTCTAACACCACAGGACAAAGTGACAGCAGAGCTGGACTCCTGCTCTTGACTTTGGGGACAGTGGCTGTAAGTGCCGAGGCCCGGCCAGGCTCACCCAGGCGGAGTTGGACTGGTTGAGCTGATTGAGCATGACAATGGAGGTACACCCATAGTCGTAGACCAGCCGCCAGAAGTCCGGAGTGGTACTCTGCAGGGGGTGCAGGGTCACGATGAAGGCTGCACTCCGTGTGTAGCTCTGCAGGGGGAAACAGCATTCAGTGGGCCCCTCTGATGGCTCTGACCAGAACCGCCAAGAAGCTAACACTTAGACATAGGTGACCAGAGGCTTTCCTGCAAACTGGACCACCCAAAACAGACTCCAGCCAACCCCTTCCCACAGACAAACCCACTGGCATCTAAGAATCAGTCCTCTTGGATGCCAGGCCCACGACACATGGCTGGAATCAGGTATCCGAGGCCTGAGGGGCCAAGGCTGCTCTGCAGCTTCTTCCCCCAGCAGCCCATTCCCACCCATGACCTTCCCTAACTAGACACTCCAGAGCCGCCTCTCCAGCCCCCAGGATACAGGTAGCACACCGAGGTGAAGTCGGGGATAGAAGGGAGGTCGTGAAACCCCAAGCTTCCCTTCTAAACTATGATGCTCCCTAGGGTCCTTCAGCAGACCTCACATAAGTGAGCTAGTGGGCGTGTGTACATGCACACACATGGATGGGCTAAGTGATGGTGACTGTCAGCCTCTTCCATGTGTCTCACTGCAGGGACAGGGTTTCACCTCACACCAAGAAGCCCACAGCCACCACCAGGAGTCCCCCTCACTGGAGAACATCCACCGCACCTTGTGCTGTCCTGCTGTGGAGGTTTGGAGCCATGAACTAGGCCACAAAAAGCCTACCTCCTTCAGAACAACTTGGGGGGCCTCTCTCCACCCTAGGTGGAGGTCTTCAGTTGTGCTGCGCCTGGCCTGGCTCCTCTCACTTCTTCCTCCCCTGTCATTCACTGTGTTTAACTCTTTCTCTCAATATCTGTTTTCAGTGCCTTGCTCCTCATCCCCCATGACAGTCTGTCCCTGATGTGTCTAGGAGGGTAAGTCAGCCTGGCGGGAGGCCCAAGACACACACAGCTTATGTGGCTATGTAGGTAAAGCCACATCCTCCCCCTTTTCTAAAACATTTGTTCTCTGCCTGTCTGTCTTCTGTACTTCTCTCTCAACTGGCTTTAAGAGGGGAGAGATACAGAAGTGATACTCATAGACTCATCCTTCTCAGAGGGTATCATCCTCAGTCCCACAAGCCACAGCATCCATGTCCTGTTCTGTTTGTAATGCCCAGTAAAGAGGGTGAAGTCCCTTGGACCAGGGACAAGGGGTGGGTCTGCTAAATGGTTCCTGTACCCTCAGATCATAATTAGATAAGGACCGGGGGTCAAATCACTACCCCAGGACAGGTCCTGGAGCTGGGTACAGACCCATTGCCTCAGAATAGACTCCTCTAGCTCTAAATATCAGGTTATCAAGTCCTGACCTCAAATCCTCAGGGATCCCCAGTCAAAGTCACCCTACCCCAGGCTTTGCTGAGGCTGATCCTGGAGACAACCCTGCCTGAACTCCACCACACAGATCCGCACTAAAGGTGACTATAATACCAGAAGGGGGCACTGAATGGCCACAGGAGAAGACTGATGGGGTAACAGGGTCTCCCATGGGCCTGCCTCTTGGAATGGGCATTCAAGGGAGATGTCCCTCTAGGCTCTGCTCCATTGACTCCTGGCCCTCCCAGGATGGGGGTTCCAGAGCCACTGCAGCCTCAAGTTCTCACGTCGGTCAGGGCCGCGTTGATGTAGTTGTTGGGGTCTCCGTCAGTGGAGATAAGGAAGGGCAGGCAGCGGTCCGGGGGCAGCACATCCATGCTGCGGTTCTTGTCTCTGTTCCTGGGCAGCAGAGCAATGCTGCACTCCTCCACGTCTAGCGGCGGCGTGACCGAGTTCAGCGTCTGCAGAGAGGGAAGTGAGGATAGAGCATAGCCAGGGCTCTCAGGGTCTCCTCACAACTCCGCAAAGGACTTTAGGGTAGATAATTAACTCTGTGTTGTGAATGGAGAAACTGAGGCCCAGAGAGAAAGAAGTTAGGGAGCCAAGCTGCCTATCACCAGGCCACAGAGGGCCTAGACTGAGCTTTGGGACGACCGTCTGTCACCCTGAGCCAGTGTGGCCTTGGATAAGTGACTTTTTTTTTCTCACTTGTAAAATGGGAATATGATACACCTTTTTCACAGAGCATCTGGAAATCACGAGATCTCAAAAATGAGATCATGCCAGGCACTGAGTAGAGCCTGATGGACCCAGGGCTCGGTGTGTAGCAGGCCCGGAAGGATCAGCATTAGCTTGTCAAGCCTGAACCCCACCTCTTCCCTAGAGCTGACCCCAGACATGAGGCAGAAGCCTTGGTCACAGCTCTGTCTAGACAGAATGTAATCCTGAGCACCTGGCACAGGTCCTAGCCAGGGCTATGACATCTCTACACCTTCAGGCTTCATGTACCCGAGTCTCAGTTTCTGTCTTATTCTTGGGGATTCCTCCCAGGATCCCAAGTCTGCCATGATCCCCAAAGCTGATACCCCTCTCCAGGAATCACCAGCCACATTTCCCAGGTTACCCTACGTTGGCTTCAGAACACCCCAACTGGCAGGTGCCACATGGCTAAGGGAACATAGGAACGCTGAGTGGAGGGAACCCCTGGGTCTCTGGCACCCAGACATCAGCAGATTCCTCTAGAGAGCAGCCTGCAGCATGGTGAACCTCACCCCACCCAAAACAGACCACCAGAGCCTGGGTCTAGCATGAGGATCCCAGTTCAATCCCAGACCCACATTTAAAAATAATAATAATAAGGAAAAGGCGCAAAGCTACACAGAGAAACCCTGTCTCGAAAAACAAAAACAAAAATAATAATAATAATAATAATAATAAAAAGAAAGCTAAACATGGTGGCACAAACTTGTCATTCCAGTAAGGGAAGAAAGAGACAGGCAGACCCCCAGACCCCCCAGGACTCACTGGCTGGCCAGCCTGGGTTACTTGGCAAGTTACAGACCCTTGAAAGACCTTGTCTCACACACACACACACACACACACACACACACACACACACACACACACACAAAGGCAGGCAGTACCTGAGGAACAGCACTTGTCCTCAGCCACCACCCCCTCGGGGCACACCTATAATAATTACAGCACCAGGGAGGTAAAGGCAGAAGAAGTATCAGGAACTCAAGGTCATCCCTGTCTACACCACAAGTTCAGGACCAGGCTGGGCTACATAAGACACTGTCTCAGAAACAAAACAAACCAACCAACAAAAACAGCCAAACCGAGAATGGGCAGAGACCAAGTGTGGCATCATCATTTGCGTCCCTGGATCCAGCTGTAACTGACGGCGCCTTCACACCTGGCAGTGGCTGCAGCCCCTGAGTTAGTTTCCTCAGGACACCAGGAGAATCCTGACGGCTACACACTTGCAGGGCAATTTCTTTCCTAGGTGCCAAAACGAGAGCTTGGAGAGGTGAGCGGACTTGTCCAGGCTCCCCACAGCCCCTCAAGGCAAGCCAGGATCTGAACCCACATTTATCTGACCCCAAAAGCCTAGGGTCCCAACTGCTCTGACACGTGCTTCACTGTCTCAAAGTCCTTTCCAGTCACCCGACTCTGTCCCTTCAGCTGGGTCTCAGGTCAGTCCTTCCTGACTGGCCCTTGATAGCTGTAGAACTGAGGACCTCCCAGTGCACACTCACACACACCACACTACACACACATACCCCACTCCTATATACACAGTCACATACCCCACACCTATACACACCCCACTTCTATGCACACACATCCAGCTTCTACACACACATACCCCACTCCTATATACACACTCATACACCCCACACCTATACACAAATACACATACATACTCACATATCATACATCTATACATATACGCATTCACACACCCTGCACCTACCCACACACACACCCAAACCCCACTCCTCTACACACGCATACCTAACTCTTCTATACACATTCACCCCACTCATTCACATGTATATGTATATGTATGTATGTATCCATGCCCTGTATACACATACCCAACTTTACACATACACCCTACACCCCACACGTATGCATACACTCACACACCCCACATCTATACACACATTCCCCTACCTGGAATTCTTCCCGAAGCTGGGAAGAATTACTCTGAGGGTCAATTCGGATCATCTCCCTGTAGGTGGCCTTGAACTCATTGACAGGGATGGTGGTCTCCCCACACAGGCAGGCCTCCAGGATTGCATCATGGATGAAGATGTATTGTTCCTGGAACAAGAGATGAGAACGTAAGAATGAGGAGGGGACTGGAAGCTGACCTCTATGGAGAATGAAGAAGAACCAAGGCCATGGCTGAAGCAGGGGTGCTCAGCTGGGTCTAGCTATCACATCAGCTCAACTCTACTGCATCCCAGCAGATCACCTGAGTGATGAGGGACAGTCCCAGATCCCAGTGAGGACACAAACCCTGGTACATGTGACTCTGGAGCTCACTGCCATCTGACTCACCTGACACCACACCGTGAAGTGAGAGGTCTGGAAAGAACTACGAGCCCCCTCCCTACCCCACTCCCCACCTCCACTCCCCACCCCCAACCACCACTGCCATGTTTGAGATGGTCCTGGGGAAGGAAGGGCCTAGGATGCCCTGAAGACATGTTACTCCAGTTCTAAGCTCCATGATAGAGACCCTGAGACCTAGATGGAGGGGAGAGGTCGGGGACAGGGCTGGTCCTAACCTCAGTCTGGATCATGTTGACCCGCCGGGAACAGAGGGTTTTCACGCAGTTGTAAATGTCCACGACGCCCTCACACTCTGCCATGTCCAGCATCACGTCCAGGACGATGTAGCAGCCTGTGCGGCCAGTGCCTGCACTGAGGGTAAGAGAAAGCCAGCACCACATCAGGGGCCGGGACTTGAGATCAGGGAGAAGGAAAGAAGTGGGAGACCGGGGTATCGGCCATAGCTATATAACTTAGGGGCCGGGACTCGAGATCAGGGAGAAGGAAAGAAGTGGGAGACCAGGGTATCGGCCATAGCTATATATATAACTTAGGGGTTGGGACTTGTGATCAGGGAGAAGGAAAGAAGTGGGAGACCGGGGTATCAGCCATAGCTATATAACTTAGGGACCGGGACCACTCCAACAAGGAGGGGCTGTGGAGCTGGAGTTCTATATAATGTAGCAGAGGACACAGTTGGGAGCATAGAGCAAGGCCTGGGGAAGGAAAGGACAGAAAGAGGGATGAGAGAACATGGAAGTGAGGCTGGCTCAACTTAGCAGCCAAGACTCAGGGAGAGGGATGGAGGTGAAGCTCGGGGTTTAATCTAAGAACACACATTCCCCTTGGATATCGCAGGCTCCTGCATATCCTTCAAAACCCCACACACTCATACCCATCCACATCCCCAGTGGAGCTTCTAACACTTCCAGACACATGGCTCTCTTCCAAACTCTCAAAGCAATATGGCTAGCTTCTGTTACAACACTTGCTACACAGTCCCTATTTATGTGGCCAGCTGCCTAACTCTACCCGGAGCCCAGTGAGAGCAGGAAAGGATGCCCCAAGATTCCAGCTTGGAAGACAGCATCATCAAAGCATTACCGAGGACTGTAAAGCTCAAATCACACAAGCGCTTTGGAAGACCTGGGCGGCATCCACTAGGGCTGAATGTTCACAGACGGTGCCCCACACATGGCCCACAGCAATGTATGTGCATTTCCTATGAAGAAGTCACACCTTCTTCAGATATTTATATTACGATTCATAAGAGCAGCAAAATTATAGTTATGAAGTAACAACAAAATAATTTTATGGTCAGGGGTCCCCACAACATGAGGAAGTGTATTAAAGGGTGGCAGCATTAGGAAGGCTGAGAACCGCTGTGTTAGAAGTCCTCCGTGCCGCCGTTTTATTTTAGCACCACTATTGCTAGTGAAAACCAGTGAAATCCCTAGCAACAGGAGGTGGACAGATACACCAGAGTTTGTTCACCCTGGAGTGTGACGCTGTGTGGACCGACCTCACACACTAAGGTGAGGGGGGGGAACCACACAGCAGAGAGCTCACACTGGGGGACTTAATTCACACAAAGTTCAAACCCACGGAAGGCTTCCCACAGGGGAGAAGTCGGATCGCAATTTCTCTGGGAACAGGGGACATTCCAGAACTTAGCTGTGTGTGTGTGTGTGTGTGTGTGTGTGTGTGTGTCTGTGTGTCTGTGTACAGTGGGGGGCAGGGGGAGGTTAACACCTGTACACATGTGCAAGCATGTCAGAAGCCGGAGGTCAATATCAGCTCTTTCCTCAGAAGCACTCCACGTTGCTCCTACTGAGCCAGGGTCTCCCACTGGGACCTGGGGCTTGCTGGTTAGGCTGGCTGGCCAGTGAGGGATGGGGGTTTTCCTATCTGTCTCCCAAGGCTGGGATTACAAGCACATGCCCCCACATCCAGCTTTTTACGTAGGAGCTGGGGATCAAACTCGGGTCCTCGGGCTTGCAAACGTAGCAAACACCTCAGTCAGTCATCTCTCATCCCCCCACTCACACACTCTGTTCCTCAATCTGAGAAGATAGCACTCATGGCTCAGTTAGTGAACTGTCAGTTGGTGAACCATCAGTTAGTGAACCGTCAGCTAGTGAACCGTCAGTTAGTGAACCGTCTGTTAGTGAACCGTCAGTTAGTGAACCGTCGGTTAGTGAACCGTCAGTTAGTAAACTGTCAGTAAACCGTCAGTTAGTAAACTGTCAGTAAACCGTCAGTTAGTGAACCATCAGTAAACTGTCGGTTAGTAAACTGTCAATTAGTGAACCGTCTGTTAGTAAATCGTCAGTAAACCGTCAGTTAGTGAACCGTCAGTTAGTGAACCGTCAGTAAACCGTCGGTTAGTAAACCGTCAATTAGTGAACCGTCAGTTAGTAATTAGTGAACCATCAGTTAGTAAACCATCCATTAGTGAACCATCAGTTAGTAAACCGTCCGTTAGTGAACCGTCGGTTAGTGAACCGTCCGTTAGTGAACCGTCCGTTAGTGAACCGTCAGTTAGTGAACCGTCAGTTGTGGGCACACTCACTGTTCGTGATATAAATTATACTTGACAGACTTTATCAGTTGTAATTCATTTTTGAAGGTGCTATCTTAATGACCTCTGAAGAGAGAGGAAGAGAAAGAGACAGACAGACAGAAAGAAAAAGACAAACAGAGACGAGCCAGGGGGCTGTAGGGCAAGGGACATCAGCCATGTGGCATTTGGTGAGTTGGTAAGAGTTCCGGTACAGGAGCCAGGATGAACCACAGGGGCTGTAGGCTTGAAGGCTCCAGGACTCCTCGCTCTGGTGAAGGGGCTCCGTGGTGGGGGGAGGGGAGTCATCCTCTCCTATCCTCTGTCTCCAAGCAGGCTGACCTTGAACCTGCCCCACTCCAGGCCAGCTCTCCCAGCCTTGGCCCCTCTCCCTGGGGTCTCCAGCGCTCCCACCTGCAGTGGATGACAATGGGCCCAGCATCCGGTGGAGTGGAAGCCTTCACACGCCGGATGAAGGCCAGCAGCCCCGTGGCATGGTAAGGGACGCCATGCTCTGGCCACGCTGTGAAGTGGAACTGGCGGACCTCGTGCCGGGTTGAGTAGCCTCTCTGTGGAAACCACAGGGGCGACAGTCAGTTGCCGGCAGCACCTACCGGACACCTGCTGTGTGCCAAGCTCTGCTTACTCCTCATGGGCAAGGTAAGTATCCACATCCACTGTACAGGTGGGGAAATAAGGCCCGGTGCGGACAATCCCCCCTGCCGAGGCTGAACAGGCACACACTCTGTTTGGACTGAGTCCACCAGATGCTTAAAGCTCTGCTGTCCCACGCCCACCTTGTCCCTGGGCTGTCGTGTAAACAGAAGAGCACTGTGACTCCGGAGTCGTCACGCTTGCCTGGCAAGCTCTTTTTATCTGACATCTTGCCAGCCCTCTTCCGAGGATTTTACAAAAAAACTAAGTGGGAACCTAGACCCTGATGCATGAGGAAATCCTCTGACCCTCACTTTTCTCATCCTCCAAGGGCTCAGGCAATGCGTGTAAGAGGCATATTACAGGAGCACAGGGTCCCAGTCATCAAGGAACAACACAGAACGGTCATCACATCCTCTTCATATCAGATGCCTGCTGGAGTCTAGCGGGAACAGCCACCATCCCACCCTTCGTCCACGCTCCCAGCAAGTTAGAAGGGCTTCCTTACTTCTTCCCCCAGGCTTCCTAGGCTCGGGCATTTAGGCTCTACACGGAAGAGCTGTAGGGGAGACTCACCCGCTCCAGGGCAAAGGTGCGCACCACATACTCAGCCAGAGTCTCTGTCTTTACCAGCGTGATCTTGATGTCCCCGTACATGTCTGAGTCTTCAGGCCAGTAGCGAGAGCACTTTACCTGCGCCCCCCCACATAGCACAGGCTTCAGCGTGCTCTTAGCACCCATGAGGCCCACCCTGCCCCCAGCCCATCCCCCAGTCCCGCTTACCCTGCCCACCTCTACCAGCTTGGTGATCATGACGATGCTTGCACACTGTTCCTGCCACACCATGCGCCAGAAATCGTAGATCATCTCAGGCTTCGGCCCTGGGGGCACAGAGGATACCTGTCCCTGAGCAAGGCTCCCCCCACAGCCAACACACCATGATGCCCAGTGGCACCGTCCCTTGCTGGGAGGCTCCCAGGACCCAACCCCAATGGGGACTTTTCACTCACCCCAATATACCCCACCAACCACGGCTCCATGCCTGCAGGGCCCTGGGGTGGGCATTAGCAAGGCAAAGCCAGGCTGGAGAGCCTGGTGTGCTGAGTAAGACCTACTGAGCCATGTGGATGGTAGACCCTTGGTCCATGGGGCAAACCTCCAAGAAAGGTGGACAGAGGGGTGGCAGCAGGAAAGAAAGAAGACTCGAGGGGACCCAGGTGGCCAGTTGGACCAGGATGCATGCTCCGTGACAGTGAGTCCAGCCCCAGCCCTTGCACATGCGTCACCACAGAGACACACACAGCCAGGTTACTGGGGAGGGACCGATCCTATCAGGAGGCACAGACAGACAGATAAGGACTGAGGTTAGATGCGAGAGATCCCCAGGCAGGTCGTGGGGGCAGGGAGACAGACAGACGGGGAGGCAGACAGGGGGCTGGGCAGATCAGCAGGGAGGTAAGCAGGCAGCAGACATTCCAGATCACGGGAGGGCACCGCAAGCTGAGGGACCAGGTACCTTGAGTGGCTATGAAGTGATTTGACCTGTGGTATCCCTGCAACAGAAGAGGCTGAGGTGAACGCCAAGGGGGCGACCTCTGTTCCCTCAGACTGCCCCCCATCGCCCTCCTTCCAGGAGCAGCACCCTCCAGAAACTCCCAACTTCATGTTTCTGGATGAGGGTGACCTTGTCCTCCCAGTCCCAAAGCAGAGACAAGGGAAG
Organism: Peromyscus californicus insignis; assembly: GCF_007827085.1. NCBI lineage: Eukaryota > Metazoa > Chordata > Mammalia > Rodentia > Cricetidae > Peromyscus > Peromyscus californicus. The sequence goes on along the minus strand of NW_026294573.1, from coordinate 22,850,664 downwards.
CTAAGCCACCAAGGTCTTGCTGTGGAACCCTAAGGAGGGTGCTCCTCTCTGAGCCCAGCAAGTCTCCCCATCCTCAAAGCAGGAGAGTGACCTCTTAATAACACGGCTGCAGTTTGGAGACAAAGGAAGCCCAGGATGATGCTGTCCTGTTCCCAGAGTCCCAGAAACATAATCCACCCTGGACTCCAGATGTGGAGAACCTGTGGTTGACAGAATCCCCAGTTTCGGTCACAGCATTCAGAATGGAAAATACCCTTCCCAAGGACCTCAGCTACCCAGAGCTTGGGGGAAAAAATCTTAAAGAGGGCTTCAAGTTGAAAGCAAAGGACCCTTAGATACAATTTTTAAATCTGTTTTTACTGATGATGTGGAACTTTCCAGAGTCATGGTGATGGTCCCCACACTGTCTAAACACCACCATCTATCTTCCATGAAAGAGAAGCCAAGAGCTCCCTCGTCCTCCATCCCCAGAGACCTCCGGCCACGTAGCAAAGAGCTGAGTTTCAAAAGCCGCAGTGGCCCCAAGGTCCCTCACAAGGCTGCATCTTTGTGGGACAAGAGCCAGCCAGGAAGTCTGTGCAGGCACTGTGTAAAATTTCCGAAGTAAAATGGTGGAAGGAGTGAGAGAAAGCCACCAAGCTCTGCCCCGGGCCCTCGCCACGGCTCCTTGTAATTCCTCCGGACCCCCAGACTTCGGGAACCCAAAGGACTCTAGTGGCTCACTGCCAGGGCCAATGCCAGCTGCCTTCAGGCAGACACCCTTTCCTTCTTTAGGCCTCTGTCTTCACATCTATAAAGTAGATCATGACAAGACTTCCCTCCCAGGGATGTGGGGAACACAAACAATAGTGTAGGTTAAGGGTTTGTCACTGGGCCGAGCACAAAGCAGGGCCAATAGCAGCAGTTATTTTTAGCCCTGTCTCAAAGGTCTCCAAAGGTCCAAACCGTGTTGATTTCAAGAGCTGTTCAGCTGAGTGTGGTAGCACATGCCTTCAATCCCAGCACTCAGGAGGCAAAAGCAGAGGGGAAAAAAAGTACACCTGGGATGGGAGGTGACCTCCAGAGCGTTGGGGTCTAACGGACCTGGGTCCCTGTTGGTAGGTGCCAATAAGTGCCAGCACTTATTAGTCAGTATAAATAATGGAGTAATGGAACTCAATTAAAACTGATCAACTGGGCTGAGGATGAGGCTCAGGGGTAGAGCATATGCCTAGCATGTGGGAGACTCTGGATTCTATCCCAGCACACACACACACACACACACACACACACACACACACACACACACACACTACCACAATGATCCCAATGATTGGATGTTATAAAATTCATCTCTGTCACCTCACCAAGAGGACAGAAGTTTGGCATTTTGGGTGCACAGAGACCCTGGGATATCGTCAAAGGCAAACTTGGGCTGAGAGGATGGGGGTGGATCTGGAAATAAGTATTTCCAGCCAGTTCCTTGGCTGTGCCCACACAGCAGAGTCTCAGACAGTGGAGTAGCCTGCAAGGCTGGACCTCTCCAAGCCTCTGTTGCCCTCTGCAACTGGAAGATGACAGCCAGCCTACAGTTCCCCTGGGAAAAGCCGACCCCCCTTCAAAGTGACTATGAAAAACCTCCGGAGTACGCTGCCCTCACTACAGCAGTCTCCCTACGCCCCAAGCCTTTGGCTCTGCAGCAGGTCCGTGGGACAGCAGAGGTGGAGGATGGGGAGGGCCGTTCCTAGCTGACTCCACCTAGCAAGTAGTCAAGCTTGGAACAGGCTACCCTGAACAGCTTGTGCTTCTGTACCCGAAAAACCAGTTTGCCTAAGCTCCACCCCAACACAGGTTCATCATCAAATTCAGTCAACTCTACCCCTCCACTCCAGGGCCCAGCTCCATACCAGCATTCAAGCGTTAGTCAGTAAATAACAGAGGGCCTGAACTCAACTAAACAGATTGATTGGGCTTGAGGATACAACTGAATGCTTGCCTGGCATGGGAGAGACCCTGGGATCCAGCCCCAGCATAAAAAGGAAGGAAACCTGATTGATTGCCCAGTGATTAGATGACCTAAAATTCAGTCCTGTTGCAACTGTTTCCAGCCCTTTCCAGGATCCTATTCTTTCATTGTTGGAAAATGACATTTTGGAGAAAGTGTGGCCCAGGGCCATCCAACCTACCTTGTCATGCAGGCCTATTAGGTTTGGTTTAATATTTATTTATAATTTATGCATATGTGCCTGCATGAATTTATGTGCACCATGTGCGTGCAGGAACAACAGAGGCCAGAGGGCATCAGATTCCCTAGAATTGGAATTACAATTGGTTGTGAGCCGCCTGTGGGTTGTTGGGAGTTGAACTCAGATCCTCTGGGAGAGCAGCCAGTGCTCTTAACCACTGAGCATCTCTCCAAGCTCCGCGCAGCCCTATTTGAAGCAAGTGTACAGGCACACAACTCAAAAGTTCTCCATGTTCATTTTTTAAAAACACCGTGACGTTTTTATTTACTTTGTGATTATAGGGGAGCGTGTACATGGGCAAGTGCCACAGCACATGTGTGGAGGTCAAACAACAACCTACAGAAGTCAGTTCTCTCCTTCTCCCACACGGGATCCCAGGGCTCAACTCTGGTCATCAGGCTGAGTGGCAGGCTTTTACCTGCTGAGCCATTTCACAGGCCTCACTTCTTAAATAAGACATGTTACATATTATATTATATCATATCATATCATATCATATCATATTATACAAAGAACACAAAGAGGTTTTGCTATGCCTATGTGTGTATGTATGCATATTCATAGGTCTGGTACCTGGCAGGTGCCGTCAGCAACATGATTGTTCACTGGCATTTGAGGTGGCATTAAGCCTAGTGAGACTTCTAAGGGTATTTCTTAAGAGTCTTGACAAGAGGGAACCAAATGGGTGAGATTCAAAGGCAAGTGGGTCATGTACAGGGAACCAGCAAGTCTAAGGCCAGTAAGGACCAATATTCATCACAACCCACAGGGGGCGCTAGGACTCAGCACATCTGCTGTCTTTTGAGAGCCTAATGGGCCTTTTATATTTGAGAATTTTACAAACCAACTGTGTGACTGCTCTCAAAATAAGGGGCACGCCTGGGATAATTGGCTGTCTCTGCCAAATGTGACTGGGGGAACCTCTCACGTCTTATGGTAGTCTCGCTGTTGTCCGGAAGCTGATAATGAACAGAATCCTAGCCACGATAATAAAAAAATGAAATATCTTTTTTTAAGAAGATAAAATGGAAAATGTACCCACAAAATAGCAAAGGATACCAGTCATTAAATAGTATGAAATACAATCCTCGCGTTCAGGAGGCTGAGGCAAAAGACTCCTGTGAATTTGAGTCTGGCCTCAGCTACATAGTAAGTTCCAAGCCAGTCTAGCTACAGAGTGAGACCCCCATCTCAAAAAGCCAAAATAAATAATAATAATGATTATAAATACTATGAAAATAACATGCTTTAAAAATCAAATGAAAGGATGGCTACATTAGTTTGGGTTTGTTTGTTTTTTGTTTTTCCTCTTTCTTTCTTTCACTTATTTTGAGACAAGTTAGCCTCCAACTTACTATGTAGCTGAGGAGGACCTTGAATTTCTTGTTTTTTTGTCTTGTCTGTTTTTGAGACAAGGTCTTTCTACACAACCCTGGCTGTCCTGGAACTCACTCTGTAGACCAGGCTGGCCTCCAACTCAGAGATCCACCTGCCCCTGCCTCCCGAGTGCTGGGATTAAAGGCGAGTGCCACCACACCCAGTTTTCATATGATGCTGGGTCTCAAACCCAGGGCTTCTTGCATGCTTGGCCAGCATTCCACTAACCGAGCTGTCCTCAGCCCCTGTTTTAATTCTCAAAAGAGCAAAAGATACTATAATTTTTAAACTGATATTCAAACTGATTTAAAAAAAAAAAAAAGCACATTTGAATTGAGGCTAAATGGCGGGGGCAAGCTGATGGGAGTTGAGCTTTAAGCAAATTGACCACAGTGGGATTTGAACGCCAAGGAGATGAGTTAAGGAAGACTGGCCCAGGCCTGTGAGGCCTTGGCCTCCCGGTGGTGGAGACAAGGCCTCTCAGGGCAGCTCCCCCGCTACACACACCAGAAGCTCTGCAGAAGGGCAGAGCTGGTGAAGCTCACAGGAAATGGCTAGACAGGGGGGCGGAGGTGCCAGCAGTGACCAGCACCCCAGCATAGCTGTCCTTGTGGAGAGAGCAGAAGGTGGGAAGGAATGTCTCCCAGTGGGGAGACAGAGTCTTCAGCCATGGCAGCCCCTGGCAGGCTGCTGGAATAGGTGGCTGGTGTTCAGTGCCAGGAGAGGGGAAGGAGGGAGAGAGAGAAAGAGAGAGACAGCCAGCCAGAGCCTGTGAGAGAGCCCAGGACACAGCCAGTCCACCAGACAGGAGGAAGAGGAGGAGGAGAAGGAGGAGGAGGAGGAGAGGGAAGAGATACTTACTTGCCGGTTTATCCGAATCTTAATGATTCCAGTGAGGGAACAGAACAAAGCAAAAGAGACAGATGTTAGGCCAGAGGTGGATGGAGGTGGACGGGGCACAGGAGAGGCCAGAAAGGGTGACATGAGCTGGCAGGCAGAACAGAGACAGGAGTCCAGGACTTGGGTGGAGAGAGGGATGGGCAAGTCCCTGTCAGAGCCCAAGAGAAACCAACCAGGTGGAACCCAGTGAGAAAGGTCCACTGTCTCCAAGCTGCCCAAGCCTGTGAGGCCAGGCTTGGCTCTTACCCAAGGCAAGGAAGAGGATGGGAGGCAGGGAGAAGGAAAGGGTTCTGGGAAACAAGGGTGGCACATTCAGCTCCAGGAGGAAGACGGAAGAGGGAGCAGGGAGTCATCTGTGGAGGTCCTGATGACCTCAGCCCAGGCACACTGTGGCTTCCTCCTGGGCCTTTGCCTTCACCTTGCCGTATCTGCGTGCCCCTCCCCTTCCTCCGCGGCCACACTGCTTCCTCCACAGGATCTACACAGCCAGCCCTGGCTCTGCCACTAACTGGCTCTGTGACACCTTTCTTCCCGCCTATGCTTTCCCAGCTAATCTGAAATGAATTTCCTTCGATGTTAATCTCTTTCCCCCCCACTAGAATCTCTGTATCATAAAAAAAGAAAAAGCAATGGTCACATGATCTCATCTCTATCTCTGGTTTCAGGTGCTCAAAATACATTTCCTACACAATTAGAGGCTGCTCTTTCAATCTCAGCTTGCTGCACGGAGTGCAGTCAAGTCCCTGGGCCTTGCCCAGTTCCCATCACCACCACCCCCCATCCACACCTGGGAAGTCTACCCTCTCTTGGCTCCTCCCTTCCTCCCTCCCATCCAGCCAGATCCAATAGTTGTTAGGACAGTCGAATGGTCAGCATCAGAGGCTGCAGAGACAGCCTCGCTCGCTGAGTCCTTTCTTTCCCACTCTAGCTGTGTGTCCTAGAACCAGTGGCTTCACCTCTCTGAGCTCCAGCTTCCTCCCCTGTCACACAGTGTTGGCTCAGTAAACCCGCCTCCCTATATGTGAAGCACTGTAACCCAAGTCAAAACACTTGATCAACTTCCTGACGGTCCTGGGAGACGGCCCAAGGCCTTAGCCTGCCACGCAAGGCCTTAGCCTGCCATGCAAGGCCTTAGCCTGCCACGCAAGGCCTTAGCCTGCCACGCAAGGCCTTTACCATCTAGCCCTGCATAACTTCTTCAGCTTCACTATGGAAATTGTGAGACTCCCACCTCCAAGCTCTTGGCCCCTTGCTGAGACAGCTCCTTCCTTCCTTCAGCCTCCCTGTCTGCCCCCCAGACCTTGTTCTACCTCCCCATGGGCCAGCACAACCCTCAGGATGCTTTCCTGAAGGCCTCCACCTATTCTCAGTTCCCCATCTCTGAGTTCCCAGGGAACCAAACGCAACCCAACCATTCAGACCCCCATTTATTCTCTGGTAAGTTTCTGCCCTGCATGGACAGCGAGCCTGGACGGGACAGGGACAGGTAAGCAGAAAGAGCCGGGCCAGGCACTCACGTCTATGTAGTTGGCGGAGATGTAGTCGGCATCCGGGTCTCCCAACATTGGGTGCAGTTTCACTCGGTGACGGTCATCTGCGAACAGAGTGGCAGAGCAGGGCTGTGTCAGGGAGCCTGGGGCTTGGGAGGTGGGGAAGGTCTCCTGGAGGCTAGGGGAAGTGGCCAGGCATGGCCGCCAGGTGACCTTAATAAGGGCTCAGAGCTGACCAGGAAGCTTTGGCACCACGAGGCTGGGCCAAGGGTCTGAGTCTGGGTATGGAGTTAAGGAAGATGAGCGGCAATTAGTTGTACGACCTTGAGGCAAGGTCTCAACTCCGCAAACCTCTGTTTCCTCATCTCTAAGATAGGATTATCCTGCCTCCACTGTCACAAGGCAGTGACAGAGGCAATGGTGGGACACTGTGCCCTCATATCCAGAGGCCAGAGCCCTTATGTGTCTGAGGACAAGACTCCCCAGAGCATGCTCTGCCCACTCTCCTCCTTCCTCGCTTCCTCCTGTCCTTGTGAGCCCCAACCCCTTCCTTCCCTGGACTCACAGGCAGACACTGTCTCCTGCCGGCTGCCCTTGAGCTTGTCTCTCTTTTTGGTGGCATCCCAGCCTTCAAAGAAACTCTGCCAATGGGAAAATGATAGTCAGTGGGGGAGAGAGACCCCAAGACTCTCAGGACCCCTCCCCACATGGGGAATGACAAAGGCGGGGGGGGGGGGGGGGGGGCTGGGCAGGTAAGGGACAGGTTCAAAACACGTGAGTGTGTCTGGAAGGGAAAGCTGAGCCAAAGGGAGATCAGAGTTCACAGAACCCTGAGTTCGACCCGGGAAGAGAGGAGAGGTTAAATGACAAAGATTAAGAGTGAGGTGGGGCTGGAGAGATGGCTCAGCAGTTTAGAGCACTGACTGCTCTTCCAGAGGGCCCAGGTTCAATTCCCAGCACCCACATGGGAGCTCACGACTGTCTGTAACTCCAAGATCCGACAATGCACATAAAGTAAATTTTAAAAAATTTTTTAAAAAGAGTGAGATTAAACATAAGTGGGGGTAGTACTGGTGTCCAGATGAGGGTGGCTGGAATCCAATCAGAAGGAGCTTAAGATGAGGGTCAGGGGTCAATATCAGACTAGAGTTAGGTCAAGGTCAGCAATGGTGTGGCTCCAACCAGAGACAGGATAAGACTCAGGATCAGGGTGGAGATGAGACGGGACAGCGAGAAACCAGATAGTCTGAGCTTGAAGGAAGGCTCGGAGGCAAGGTCAAAGGGTGAGGTTGAGTCGGGGACTGTCGGAGGAAGGGTCCAACAGGGCTGGACGGAGAGCCGCCAAGCGAGGCTCCACAGTGAGGAGAGCGGGCCGGGCCGGGCCCACCTCATATTCCTGCTTGAAGCCATAACCCTCCGCGGTCTTCATCTGGTTGATGTGCTGCAGGAGGTCGGCCACCCGTACTGCGGGGTGCAACTGTCCTGTGTGATATGGGGATCCCTTCCGGCCACACGGGCGCCGAGGGGAGCCCCCCAGGAGGCTGCTGGCCTCGGTGACCCCACTGCTTCGCTGGTCTCCTGTAGCCAGAGGAAGGGGAAAGGGCTCTCAGATATATATGCACGCCCAGCCTGGAATCCCCTAGATGGAGGCAGGGAGCACAGCCCACATGGAGTCAAGCCTAGCAAGGTTACCCCGCACGAGCTCCTGCAAGCCCTTGCCTTCTGTATCTCTGGTTAAAATAAGCAGGTCACCTGAAGTGACCCCTAGGGTCCTCACGGCTGTATCACCCTGTGATCCCGTGACACCTTCACACCACCCTGCCAGGTTTCACTGCTCAACCTGCACAGGCAGCATTAGCAGAGCCCTGGACATGCCCTCCTCTTCCAGAGAACAATCTGGAACACTGGCAACTCCCAGCAATTACCCCCATTCAAAGACGAGCCGAGCAAAATTAGCTTGCGCAGCCGCCCCCTCCACCGACAACGCCAGGCACCTGAATAGAGTTTCTCCTGTGCCAGCATTTCCATTGTCAGCCAGTCCAGTGGCCCAGACAAGGGGGCCCCATGGACCCCAGACCCTGCCAGACAGACACAACCCCTCTCCAGTTCTTAGAATCAGCATCCCCTGGACATCTCACCCTGGTTCCAGGGATCAGGTCTGAGACTGGGGAAAGCAGCCATAGTTTCTCCTACCCAGAACCCTCACTCACTATCTGTCTCCTATCTCCTTTCAGGAAAGGCTGCATGACTGACTGGAGATCTGTTCCTCACATTTCCACTGGTCTGATCTGGCCGGGACTGTGAAAGGATCGCTGGTGGGTGCCTGTTCTTCCCTTCCCTGGGCTTCCCACATACTGTTCCCCCTGCCCCAATACCCTTCCTCCCCATCCTTTATGCCTGGAGAACTCAGACCTAGCCTCCAGGTCTCAGGCAAAATGATCCCCTAGAGGCCTTCTCCAGGGCTGGCCTGTGTTCCTCCTTAGTGACTCACAGAGAAGATGAATGCAAGATACCCAGGCCACCTCCCCAGACCCCAGGCAGATCAGAGAGACTGCTCCTTCAGCCTCCCATGCCAAGGTTTGGAAGCTGCCTCTGGGTAGGAACTCAAGGCCACAGCATAGCTTCCTACTTTGCCATTCTCCTCTCAGCAGCCCCAGTCCTCAAGAGTGTCCAGATTAACAGAGAACTGCCTCCTGTGTTTGATTCTGAGTTCTGGTCGCTCACAGCTAGAGAACTGGTCAGTTACTAGGTTATCATGTGGTCAGATGCCCCATGCCCTTAACCTTACAGGTGGAGAACTGGTCAGTTACTAGGTTATCATGTGGTCAGATGCCCCATGCCCTTAACCTCACAGCTGGAGAAACTAAGATTCAAAGAGGCAAAAGAGGACTCTGTCATCGTGGTAAGTACAGTAATTGTTCAAGATGGCTGAGTAGGCAAAGTGCTCCCTGTGCAAGCATGAGGCCCTGAGTTCAGATCCCCAGCACCCAAGTAAAAAGCTGGGCACAGTGGCAGACACCTTTAACCCCAACGGCATGGAAAGCAGAAGCAGATGTGTCCTGGGGGCTTGCTGGCCAGCGAGTCTAGCTGAATCTGGCGGCTCTGAGTTCAGAGAAACCCTGTCTCACAAGATAAGATGGAGAAGCCACTGAGGAAGACATCCCAAAAACCTCTGGACTCCACATGAGCCTGCAAATATGTGGATTCGGTGTGTGCACGTACTTGGATATATGAACACTTACACACATGTGTATGCACATATGAGTGATTACACACGTGTGCATGTACATGTGAACGATTATATATACACGTGCAGGCTCCCATAAACACACACACACACACAAATTAGATAAAGAGAGGAGGAGATCTGTGTTTAAAGGAGTCTGTGCAATTCTGATGTAAACAAAAATAAGAAGCCAGACTAGTAGAAACGCATGAACTGTGGACCAATAGCTGAGAAGCCTTCATGGTACTGAACTAGGCCCTCTGGATAAGCGAGACAGTTGTTTAGCTTGAACTATTTAGGAGGTCCCCAGGCACTGGGATCGGGACCGTCCCTAGTGCATGAGCCAGCTTTTTGGAGCCTAGTGCCTATGGTGAGACACTCTGCGCGCAGCCTTGGTGCAGGGGGAGGGGCTTGGACCTGCCTCAACTGAATGTACCAGGCTCTACTGACTCCCCATGGGAGACCTGACCTTGGAGGAAGTGGGAATAGAGGGTGGGTTGGGGGGGGGCGCTGGGAAGGACAGGGTGAGAGGAGGGAGGATAGGGGAATCTGTGGTTGGTATGTAAAAGGAATAATAGAAAATCTCGTAATAAAAAACAAGGAGTCTGTACAATTCTGATGTAAACAAAAATAAGTAGCTTTATTCCCAGTAAGACCTCTCGGGGCTTCCAGCATGTTGGTGTGCATCTGAAATATCCAAGAGACAAATGGAAGCGGGGGCTTCACAACGCACCATGAAGGGCTCTTTGTGTTTTATAAAAACATCCTCAGGGGCTGCAGTGCAGTGGGGTGGAGACTGACGTGAGCCTCTGGAGTCAGGCAGATCTGAGATTGAAGCCCAGCTCTGCACATGACCTTGGGATGCTGCTGAGTCCATCTAAACTTCTACTTTTACAGGTCAAATGAAGTAAAAACTGACGCTGCTCAACAGGCCGCTATCAGTGTGAAATAAGGAGACAATGTAAGATTCACCCAGAGAGCCCAGCACCGGGTAGCACCACCCAGGGCACTCCCTGGCACCGTGTCCAGGAGAGGGAGTCCCTGAAAGCTAGGGTAGCTAACCCACTGAATGCGTGGTCCTTCCATTGTAAGACACTGGTCCAGCCTGAAAGCCAGTTCCAAGAAGCAGCCAGGACTACACAAGGTGAGGAAATGCAAGACTTCAAGAAGAGTTTCTAGGGCTGGGGAGATGGCTCAGAGGACAGAGCACTTGTTACACAAACCATCTGGACCTGAGTTCAATCCCCAGCGCTCATGTAAAAAGATCCAGGCATGGTGGCTTGGGCTGGTAACCCCAGTGCTGGGAAGGCAGAGACAATAAACAAAAAAAAAAAATCCCTGGCAGCTCACTGACTAAACGGTCTAGCCTAGTGTGAACTACAGGGTCAGTGAGAGACCCTATCTCAGGTGGTGAGGAACTGAAGACACCTGATGTCAACTTCTGGCATCCAAATGCATACACACACACACACACACACACACACACACACACACACACACACACACACACACGAATACACACATACATGTATACACACAAGCACACACAGACACACACGTACATACACACATGCATACACAAAGGATTTCTGCTGGTTCAAAGAACTCAGAGCATCAAGGAGCCTGGGAGCTCAGGGGTTTGCTGTGAACACAGAGCCAATGGCTCACAAAGTGAACACTAGGTAGAAAGAGAACCAAAAAAGGGTGACAGGAAATTGACCGCTTATCCCACAGATCCCGATCACCCCACGTGACCAGCAGACACAGAGGTACAATCAGTCTCTGATGAGCAAGAACCAGACTGAAACCAGATGTGAAGCCAAAGCTGAATCCAGGCAGCTTACAGCTGAGCCGAAGAACAAGGCAAGATACTCTACAGATGAGACCACCGGGAAAGGGTGGAGTCATATGCCATGACCTGGTTTCCTGGGCTCAGAGAAGCCAGGCCCCCATTCCCTTAGCTATGGGATCTAAGAAGCACTTTCCACCCCATCCCAAGTTCTGCCCCAAGGACCAACTGTTCACCTACTAGCAGGGTGATTGTTCCCAGGGGCTGGAGAGATGGCTCCATGGGTAAGAGCTTGCCATGGAGGCATGATCCACAGTTGCCCGCATAAAAAATCAGGCACAGCAGCATATGCCTGTAACCCCAATGCTGGGAGTGGGACAGGGTGGAGACAGGCTGGGGCCCTGGTGGGTAGGGAAGAGGGAGGAAGCCAGGACAGGCAGTCAACACCTCTGCTTCCTGGTGGCCTGGTGTCAGCAGTTCTACTCTGCTGCACCCTTCTCACACTATGGGACTAAAACCATTGAAACAGTGAGCCAAAATAATAATAAATAATAGCTTTAGTAATAATAAAATAATAATAAAAATAGCTTCCTTCCTGAAGCTACTTGTATCAGGGCACTGAAAAGATCGAATGACTGCAACATGGTTTTCTGTTGTAAACCCAAACTGGGTCTCTGGTATTTGGAAAAGACAAGAAAGGGGAGGTTGAGCCAATTGGTCATGAGTAGACAAAGCATGAGAGAGATCTAAGACTCAGCTCCAGTCTCCTAGACACATGGTTTTCCGGATACTGTAACCTGGCCTTCACTGTGTCCACCCTCCCAATCCCACCACCAACCAAATCCCCCCTTTTCCAATGGCACCCACCTGCAAGGCCTATGCCCTCCTTTGGTGGCTTGAATGAACATGGCCTCCATAGGCCCATAGGGAGTAGCACTATTCAATGTGGCCTTGTTGGAATAGATGTGGCCTTGTTGGAGGAAGTGTGTCACTCCCAGTGAGCTTTGAGGCTTCAGAAGCTCAAGCCAGGCCCAGTGGCTCACTCGCTCTTCCTACTGCCTGCCAATCCAAATGTAGAATTCTCAGCTACCTCTCCAGCACCATGTCTGCCTGCATGGCCGCCATGCTCCCCTTCCATAACAATAGACTAACCTCTGAACTGTAAGCCAGCCCCAACTAAATGTTTTCCTGCTGTGGTCATAGTGTCTCTTCCCAGCCATAGAAACCCTAACTAAGACACCACCCTACCTCAACCCCCACTCTCCCAGGGCCCCCCACGTGTGTCCAGCCCAGTGGGAACGGCCCTGGTCCCTCCTATGCTCACCTCCATGCACTTGCCTCTGTTGCTCCTCATCCTACATGTCTGTCCTCCCCACCTCCGACTCCTAAATCCTTCTATGCCCTCAGAGCCAGCCCCATGCAGCACACACAGCGTTGGCCATTCAGAAAGACGTGTGCCCAAATCGCAGCTCTGCCACCTCTGACTATAGTGATTTCCCCTCTCTGAGCCTCTTTTTCCTCTTTTCTTTTTGCTTAATTGTTTGCTCGTTTATTTGCTTTTGAGATAGGTCTCAGGTAGCCCAGGCTGGCTTCAGCATCCTTATGTAACCAAGGATAACTCCCGCCTTCACCACCCAAATGCTGGGGTTATAGGCATGAGTCACCACGCCCTATGAATGTAATGCTTGTGATCTAACCCAGGGCTTCCTTCACATCAAGCAATCATGCCATCCCATGAGGCACATCCCCAGCCCTCCTTTTTCCTGTTTGGGTTTTTTTGGTTTTTTGTTTTTTTTTTTTTTTTTGGTAAAATGAAAGTTGATGATTACCACTAAGTAATGTAAAACTGTGAGAATTCAAGAAGGAAAACTGCAAAAAAGAAGTAAGTGCACATCGAACTTGAAAACGTACATGAAACAGACAAATTCCCTGACAAATGTGACACCCATTGCATCGTTTTCTGATATATGTGTGATATTTTTATAGACATATCAAAAAATCCAAAGTGACTCAAAAACAGAAAGTCTGAAAGCCTGGCTCATTTAAAGACGGTGAGGATAGATTTAAATCTTGGGCTGGGGAAATGGCTCAGTGGGTCGAGGTGCCCGTCACTGACTCTGCCGACCTGAGTTCAATCCTCGAGACCCGCACAGTAAAAGGAGAGAACCAACTCTTATTAGCTGTCCGCTGACCACCCACATACACACTCACAGTGGCACTCACATACCTATAGACGTACACATATATGCACAGAAAATATGTAAAAAATATGTAAAGAGCACTAATTGTCTCCAACGCTTACACGGTGGTGGCCCTGGTCTCCATTTCCCAGGATCACTCTGGACTCCTCAATTAGTCCTAGAGTTCCCTAGGAGAGGAACTACAGTTCCTTCATCTCTCATTCTTCCTCCATCCCCCAGCCCCCATTCCGCCTTTTCCAAGGGCACTCAGCAGCAAGGCCTGTGCCAACCCCAACTCAACACCTTTTTTTTAAGAACCTTAAGGGTTTTTATTTGTTTACTTTGGGTTTGTTTTTTGTTTTGTTGTTGTTTTTTTGAGACAGGGTTTCTTTGTGCAGCCTTGGATGTCCTGAACTCATTCTATAGACCAGTCTGGCCTCGAACTCACAGAGATCCGCCTGCCTCTGCCTCCCAAGTGCTGGGATTAAAGGCATGCACCACTAGCGCCTGGCTATTTTGGTATTTTTTGAGACAGGTTCTTACTACATAGCCCTGGCTATCCTGGAACTCACTATGTAGAACAGCAGGCTGGCCTCAAATTCATAGAGATCTGCCCGCCCCTGCCTCTGGAGTACAGGAATTAAAGGCATGCATCACCATGCCCAGCAAAATGTAATATTTTTTTAAAAGAAATTTTAAATCTTTCCATAAAGAAAACAACAACTGAAAAGACTGTTTTTTGATGAATCCCACCAAACTTTCCAGAAGTGAATCAGTCTAACTGTCCATGATAAAGGAAAAAGAGCAGAAACCCAGTGCATTTTTAAAATTCTGACACCAAAACCAGACAGGAGAAGTACAAAGCGGAACCTTGTCAGAGAAGAGCCTACCCAGAAAGACCTCTTGAAGATCTTGAACAATGGCTACAGTAAGTTCGAAGATGTAAAAGTGTCACTCACTTCATTAACAAATGAAAGGGAAACCATGGCTATTGCAGTAAGTACAGGCGAGAGCGGCTGGTAAGTTTAATGACTGTTTAGTCTAAAATCCACTTAGCAAACTAAAAACTGAAGGGAATTATTAACCCCCAAACCCTCAGCAAACCAGTCTCCATGTTTAAACATTGGAAGCATCTTCTTAAAGCCAATAACTCAACACAAAGATGCCTACCTGCTATGACACCTCTCCTCACTATAATACTACAGGTATGTAGTTAGAGCTTCAATTGCTGAGACCAAACACCATGACCACAGCAACTCTTACAAAGGAAAACAATTAATGGGGCGGCTTACAGTTCAGAGGTCAGCCCATTACCATCATGGTGGGACACGGTGGCAAGCTGGCAGACATGGTGCTGGAGAAGGAGCTGAGAGCTTTACATCTTGATCCGTAGGCAACAGGAAGTGGTCTGAGACACTGGGCATGGCTTGAGCATATATGAGACTTCAAAGTCTGCCTCCACAGTGACACACTTCCTCCAACAAAGCCACACCTCCTAATAGTGCCACTACCCTTTGGGGACCATTTTCTTTCAAACCCCCACAAGGCACCCAACAGTGAAGTTCAGAAAACCATGGAAAGAAAAGCCTAGAACAGTGTTTCTCAACGATGTGGGTCGAGACCCTTTGGAGGGGTTCACATATCAGATATCCTGCATATCAGATATTTACATTATGACTCATCACAGTAGCAAAATTGCGGCTATGAAGTAGCAACAAAATAATTTGATGGTTAGGGGTCACCACAACATGAAGAACTGTATTAAAGGGTCGAGGCGTTAGGAAGATTGAGAACCACTGTCCTAGAAGAAACGGAAGTGCTGGTGTCTGCAGATGCTCTGCTACACTGGAAACCTGAAAGATTCTGCAGATACATTCGATCTAAGAACATCTATGGAGGAGTACGAGCTTAAGGTCAAGCCACATATCAAAAATCAGCTACAAGCTGGGTGTGGTGGCACACACCATTAATCCCATCCCTCTGGAGGCAGAGGCAAGAGAATCTCTGTGCGTTTCAGGCCAGCCTGGTCTACAGAATAAGTTCCAGGACAGCCAGGGCTACCGTGAAATCCTGTTTCCAAAAGGGAAAGAGAAAAAAAGAAATCATGGAGAGAGCAAGGGAAAGAGCTGTTTTTAAGTGCACTGCTTGCAATCGAAGTGAAAAATAAGAGCCAGTAAAATGGCTCAGCAGGAAAAGGGGCTTGCCACTCAAACTTGATGATCTGAGTTCAAATCCTGGAGGACCCACAAAGTAGAAGAAAAGAACTGACTCCTAAAGATTGTCCTCTGACCTACGCCTACACACACACACACACACACACACACACACACACACACACACACACAACATAATTTTAAGTTTCTGAGTAGGCGACCTGGAGAAAGTACAGCTTCGTGTAAGACACTGCCCTTAGTGTGCACCAAGCCTGGATTCAGTCCTCAGCACCAAAGAGTAAAGAGCCTGACGTAGCTCCCAAAGGATGTACAAGGGTTTATGGAGAAAAATGTAGATGTAAGCCGGGCGGTGGTGGCGCACGCCTTTAATCCCAGCACTCGGGAGGCAGAGACAGGCGGATCTCTGTGAGTTCGAGGCCAGCCTGGGCTACCAAGTGAGTTCCAGGAAAGGCGCAAAGCTACTCAGAGAAACCCTGTCTCGAAAAACCAAAAAAAAAAAAATGTAGATGTAAGTTAGCAAGGCGACATGTGTCATGTTCATGCACAGCGTCCATGAGAGGAAAGATGCCTTGTAAGACCTCAGTTCTCTTAAAATTGATCCATAGATCTGATATGAAGCCACTTGAAAATAGTTCTAAAATGTGTTGGCAAAGAGATTGAAGACACAAAACACATGAAGAGCAAAGGGGGTGGGTACATCTCAGATACCAAGACAGCTAAGAGCACCCCATGACTTCAGCCCAGGGGCCACAAAACTGGCCCAATAGAAGAGAACCAGAACTCAGTCCACATACCACGACACTGTGGCAAAATGATGGGGACACTGAGAGGGCTCAGCAGGTAAAGGCGCCTGCCGCACAAGCCTGGCGACCTGAGTTTGATTCCCCAAACCCACCTAAATGCAGAGGAAGAAGACAGACTCACAAAGTTGTCCTCCAGCCTCTGCATGTCCGCATTGGCACAAGCCTCCCCACCCCAGGTCAGATACACAGAAAATAAATCAAAGCAGGCTTTTAGGAAAGAAAATGATACAGAAGTTGCTCATTATTCCTGCGGATTAAAGAAAATCCTTAATTCATGCCACTCACAAAAATAGATTCCAGAGAAAGATTTAAATATGAATTGCAAAATATGAAGTTTGAGGGAACTAAGGGTTAAAAATGCTTAATGACGTGTGTGTATGTATGTATGTATGTGTATGCATGTGTATGTGTGTGCATGTGTGTGCACATGTGCATGTGTGTACATGTGTATATGTGTGTATGTGTGTGGTGTGTGTGTATGGTATGTATGTGTGTGTATGCATGTGTATATGTGGGGCGGGGATGTGTGTGTATGTGTGCATGTGCACACTCCTGTGGATGTAGCTGTGGGTGGGTGCCCATGTGTGTGGAAGTCAGAGGCTGACACTGGGTGCCCACTCCACCTCATTTTTCAGGACAGGTCTCTCCCTGGGCCTGGAGCTCACCACTTTGGCTCCACTAGCTGACCAGTAAGCTCCAGGGACCTCATGTGCCTCGCCCCTAAAGGCTGAACCACCTCTCCAGCCCTTGCTTGGCCTTTGAAAGGTTGGTTCTGGGGCTTGAACTCAGGTCCTCACGCTTGTGCGGCAAGTGCTTTACCCACAGAGTCATCTTCCCGGCCCCTGAGAAGAAGTCAAAGAACAACAGAAAGAGGAAGTCACAGAGAAAATAACTGACAAATGTAAGGACATTAAAATAAAGACTTTTCTATTCCTCCAAAGACGCTATAAATAACCTGGAAAGACGAGCTACAAACTGGGGAAAGATATTTGCAATTCATAGGCGGCAAATGATTATTATCCTGAATATATAAAGAACGCCTAAAAACCACTAAGAAAGCAACCAAAAAAACCTAACAGAAAATGAGGTGAAAGATGTGAGCAGGCGTTTCACAGAAGAAGAGGCCTGAATGCCAATCATGCCTGGAAAATGTGTTCAACCTCATTAGCGCTCAGAGAAATGCAAATGAAGCCTATAGAAAATCACCCTTCCATACAAACCAGCTCCGCAGAGGGAAGGAGGCTGGCGAATCCTAATCCTGGTGTACAGCAACAAAGTCTTTCACACGAGAAAGGGCGAAGTGAAACTGCTTTGGGAAACATCCTCGTCCCGTCTCACGAGGTGGAAGGAGCATGCACTTCATCATCCAGGGAATCGACGTCTAGGATCTCACAGGCAGGAGTGTCTAAAGACCTGCGTAAAGGTTCTCAGAAGCCCCACTGTGCCAACAGGAAACCAGAAGTGATAAACAGTCACAAAGAACGCAACTGTGACATAACCATACAATAGAAAACGATACACCAGAGAGCAGTTCATGAATGACAGCAAAGCCGAATGTCCACATGGGCAAGTATGAGAACAGGGCATTGGCTTGAACAACAGCGTGTGGGTTCCTTCTTACAAAGCTAGAACATGAGTAAAATTACACAGTGTGCTCTTTGGGGAATATGTACACATGGTATAACTGACCTTAAGAGGCCAGATAGTTGGGCAGACAGACTGGAGAGATGGCACAGATGTTAAAGGCTCTTTGCTCTTTTGTTGTTTGCTTTCTGTTGTTGTTTTGTGAGGGGTGCTGAGGTTAGAACCCAGGGCCTCCTATGTGCTACATAAGCACTCTGCCACTGTACCACCTCCTAGAACATGCTGCTTTTGCAGGGGACTGGGGTTCAGTTCCCAGTACCCACACCACCTCCAGGGGAACCCAATACCCTCTACTGTCCTCCTTTGGTACTGCAAGCACATGGTGTACATACAGACATACAGGCAGACACACATAAAAATAAAAAAATCTTTTAAGACTAAGGCAAGATAATTGTGAATAAAAAAAAGTTCAGGGAGTATTTATCTGAGAGGGCAGCAGGGGTAGCTGGGAAGCAGTACTCTGCTACAGTTCTGAGCAGCCAGTGGTTCACTGGTATTCAGTATGATTATGGCTTTAGGCACAAACAATGTCTCAGTGGTGTTCCCTATTTTCTTTTGTATAAATCAACACTAGCCAGGTAGTAATGGTGCAGGCCTTTAATCTCAGCCCTCGGGAGGCAGAGGCAGGTGGATCCCTGTTAGTTCAAGGCTATCCTGGTCTATGGAGTGTGTTCCAGGACAGCCAGGGCTACACAGAGAAACCCTGCCTCAAAATACTAAAACAACAACAAAGTTAAAAGATGGAGAACAAAAGAAGTCAGGGCCCAGCACCTAGCAGGTGACTCACTCTGCTCTGGCAATTGGGACACAATACCAAGTAATTCACATATGCTATCTCATTTGGACATCACAGCAGCCCTATGGAGAACTGGTCTACCAGCAGAGGTGACCTTCTTCCCACTTTATATGTGAAGAAACAGACGTCTAGAGAGCTTAATTAAGCAACTTGCCCTAGGTCACCCAGCCTTATAAAGAAGAGATCTCACAGGCCAGTCCAGGACTGTGTGACTGCAGACTGGTTGTCTCCACACCCCCAGCTACTGGACCCCAGTGTGGCGAGCAGTAGATGCCCAATAAGAGGTGAGGGTATGCTCATCACCTCACTGCTGTGCTGGCAGAGTTCCTCTAAGCCCCTCCAAGCACAGTGTCAACACACCCCATGTATTCTTTGCATTTCTGGGCTAATATTAGCACACAGAAGGCAGGACTCTGTCCTGTGACCTGTGAGCCTGGGGGTTGGGATGGCCAGTACTTACCCCGAGGACTGTAGCCAGGAGCATCCATGAAGGACAGGCCCAGCCGCTCATCCTCCTGCAGGGTGCTCTGGTCTGTGAAGCTGCGGTCCACAGCACTCATCATGTGAGTCTTCTCCTGGCGGTAGTTGACTGTGGCCTTAGTCATGTTCACTGGCTTCCTGCAGAAGGGGACAGTTGGAGACACTGGAACTGTGAGTGGAGCCAACAGCACCCAGAGATGGGAGGGAAGATCCAGCTCTCAGAGCCTTGGGATCAGGAGTCAGCAGCATTGTGAATGTATCTCCAGATACAGAAGAGGCATGACCTGTCCTCTTCACTCACCAGCCAATAGCAGCCATGATAGCTGGGACCTTGTTCCCTATGCCTTCTGGCCCCAAGGTCTCAGGAGACAGAGTGCCAGCTCACTCTAGACCTAATTAGGTGTTACTGCAGAGCCACCATTCCACAAACCGGAAGGAGATTAACCCAGATAGCCCCAAACACCCACCTCCTGCAAGCCCCTGCCTGGGAGCTCCCTCCATCCTGCAGGAGAACTAGGGCCTTCTGAGGGTGGGCCTGGGTCTGCTCTGCCAGCTCAGGGGTCTCCCAGGGAGCACCAGCTCCACGGAATCCTATCACCCCCCTGCCTGGCCAGCAAATGAATGTGGCAGGGGGAGGAGAGACTTGGGACACTTGGGTGCTTGGGACACCTCATGGGTGGAGGAGGCCTCACTCCATGACTCCCATGATATGAAGCAGAAGCACAGCTCTGCGGCTGAAAGGCCAGACACAGAAATGACCTGGGGCCATGTGGAAGCTGAGAAGACCCTGCCAAGCTGACTGAACAGTGAGACCCAATAGAACCCTTCGGTGAGTGGATACTGGCCTAGAAGGCAGTCTCCAGTGGTAAACCACAAGGCTCTGTGCCCGGCCAGGGGACCTCAGCCTCCTTGGAAAAACCACAAAAACAAACCCATCGGGTCCACAGGAGACAGAGCATGGGGGCTGACGGAGGACACCTGACTCCACCGGCCTCCGGCTGATCCCAGCGTGAAGAGGAGGTGGATGGAATTTAATGTACACACTCAAAAGTTCCGAATTTAGGTTCAAAAATTATCTACATGAATTCATGGGGAGGAAAAGCAGCCATGTCAGCAATTCCTTGGAGTGAGGGGAGGAAAAGTGGGGGCTGGTGCTGGGAACCAGCAGGGTGAGGGACAGGTTCAGGAAGCATGGGGGCAGGGGAGGCGGTGAACCTCAGTGGAGAGAGGTCACTGAGCCCCAGGAAGGTGATGTGAGCTGCAGGGTGGCTGGAAGGAGTAGAGCCAGCTGACTGTAGAAGCATTGCTGTGGCAAAGGGTAAAGATGCCGTGAGGGAGGGAGGCCGTGGAAAGGAGCCGGCATTGACAGCCGGAGAGGGAGGGAGAGAGAGAGAACGATCAGGAGGGCAGGCCCTGAGGGCCTGGGGTGGTCAGAATTACTCACGGGTAGTAGGAGTAGGCATAGCGGTCTCTCCTGGCAGCGTGCAAAGAGAAACAGCAATGTGACCAGGCTTCCCTCCCAGAAGGAAAGGGACCACACAGGCCAAGGGCCATCCTTAGTCTAAAGACTGGCCAGACTCAGTCACTGTGAGCTCAGACTGAAAACCCTTCCAGAATCTTCCCTCAGTGTGCAGCTGAGGGAGGCAAAGAGTCTGAGGGCTGCCTAGTGTTTGCAGTCACACATACGTGTGCAGAGACAAATGCACACACACATGCACACTCACACATAACAGATTCACATATGCATACACTCATACACAGAAATACACACTGGCATACACATCCACATGTATTCAAACACTCAAAGGCACCTTCTCCCATCCATGCCTGCTCTGGCCTTTGCAGATAGCCCCCACCCTCAGGTTCTCCTCTGCAGCCTCCACAGCCCCCGAGCAGCAGCCCTGCACATACACCTCAGCCTAGGAAGGAGAGTAGCTAGGGTCAAGGAGAGGCAGGGTGGAGAAGCCCCAGCAGGGTGGAGAAGCCCCAGCAGGGTAGAGAGGCCCCAGTAGGGTAGAGAAGCCCCAGCAGGGTGGAGAATCCCCAGCAGGGTAGAGAGGCCCCAGCGGGATGCCTAGGCAAACCTAGGGCCCACTCTTCCTGCCTTGACTGACTCTGACTACAGGGCTCATTAAAAAACCAGGCCACCCTCTCGCTGGATACCCAAAGCTTGTGTGAAAAGCCTCACATTGAACTAAGACTGCTACTGACTGGTAGAACACTTGCATGCTCAAGGCTCGGGGCTCAATCTTCAGCGTTGTAAAGAAAAATCCCATTTCACAGATGAGGAAACTAAGTCACAAGTTGTCATGGCCAAGGTCAGAGTCCCCCAGGTCTCAGCATACTTGTCTTGGGACTCGGGCCCAGGAACTCCGGTGCTCCCTCCCAAGGCTCCATCAGGCCTAGGGGTGGATGCTGTACCCCCTACTCAATCCATTATATTTGCAACACAGGCTGATCTGATACCTATTCAGACCCCACAATGCAAACTGGGGGAGCCCTGAGGCGTGTACTGGCTCCCCAAGGCCAGGACCAGGGGCACAGGGATGGCCACAGTGGAAATGAGTGATTTTTAGAGGAAGTAGCAACATGCAGTGCTGGGAAAGAGAATGGTCTTAGAGGCCTCCAAGATAGCCCGGACAGGTACTGAGATGAGTTAGCGACTGTTTAATGAGGACGGTCTCCAAGTGACACCCTGACTATACACCTATGACCCGCCCTGTCCCAGCCAAAGCTCTATTTGCAGGGTGTGGGGATGATATCCCACATGGCTGACTCTCTCCCCTCAGGGGAGATTTCTAGGAACTCAAATATACCCCAGCGGTTCCCCTTACAGCCTCCTACACCACACTCTACTTAGAGGCCCCTCTCGGGCACAAGCGCAGAGACCCGCCATTGGCAGGGAGCCCTATCATGAGGACTTCACATCTGCAGTGAAGTTCAGAAGCCTGAGTTCAGAGCAAGCCCCACCGCTTTACCTAGAGACGCCGGCAACTGACTTTAATTACAGCTTCTCTGTCAGAGAAAAGGGAGCCAGGCCTGCTATTTGTCAGGATCCAAGAAGGAAATGTTCTCGGATAGACCCCAAGTGCCAGAACCTCGCCTGGCACATTCTGGGTACTCAGTAGCTAACGCTCCTGGCACACAGTCATTCCTCATTAAGTGATCATTAAAAATAGTGTGTCTCGAGACACTGCTCTTCGACTTCAAAAGAAGAAAAAAAAAATCTGAGCCTGAGTCCAGGATAGGCCACCCCCCACACAACCTCCATTCCACTGGCACACCCTACCTCTATTGCTGATGGCCCTAGCCAGCTCTTTGTCCCCTCCCTGGATCCTACTTATCTGCTCCTGGCAGCCCAGAGAGCCAGTGCCAACCAGTCTGTGTGTGCCCAGCCTGGCAACAAGCAGGGGCTATGGAAGCCAGAGTCCAGATGGCGAAGGAAGAGGCTGGCTCCGCCTCTGGCTCCTAGGGTGACCTTGGGCAGGTCCACTGCCCTCTCTAGGGCTCAGTTATGGTACTTGAGCCACCATGCTCTGGAAACACCTGGTGAGAAGCAGTTAGTGTGTGACTGCAGGCAGAGGGGTCTGAAGAGGCCCCACCCTGCCTCCAACTCAGCTTAAACCACTGGGCCGCAGGTGGGGAGGCTGTTTCTGTTTTAGTGCTTTGAGCTTTTGTCTTGTTTTTGAAATGGGAATCTCATGTAGCCCAGGCAAGCCTTGAACTCAGTACACAGCAGAGATGACAAAGATGGGCCTTGCACTCTGGGTCTCCTGCGTCCGTCTCTGGAATGTTAGGATCACACACGTTGTGCCGTCATTTCTGGCTTATACCAGGCTGGGGACCAAACCTAGGGCTCCGTGTATGCAAAGTGTGGAGGGGATCGTCAGCTTTGACAGGCTCCGTTGCTTTGCAACCATCCTAAACGCCAGACCAGATGTCCTTCGACTCCCTGGCAGCTCCCTCGCTCTGGGGCTCTGAGCTTGCACAGTCCGTCATGGCAGACACCTTGGCTAGAGGGCCAAGTCACCATCAGGTCGCCACTGTGCCGTCCTATTGAAACAGCCCCCGGAGGGCAAAGGAGGGCAGTGCCTGCTTCCAGCGCAGCTCCTTGGCACCAGGCAGAGCACCCATTCCTGGAGAGTGGCTCCTGGCACCAGCCAGACCTGTGCTCCAGCCACAACAGTGCCCTTCGCTGAGTCTGACTCCCGCTGCCCAGCGTGTGTTAATCCACAGGCCCAAAGCCCAGGCTGGCAACCCTCCACATGCCCTCCACGGCATGACGGGGTCTGCTCTACCAACCCCAGCCATGGCTCCTCCGGGCCCAGCAGGCCTTCCAGGGGCAGGAAGCCCCTACTCACCCTTTGCGAATGATGACAATGATAGCCCCCAGGAGGAGAATGAGAACGGCGAGGCCACCTGCACAGATGCCCAGGATGAGCCCCATCTCCTCGGATCTCTGGGACACTTCGAGGGGTCGCTTGCTCTCCTTGCAAGCAGCTGGGAAGAAGAAACAAGACAGAGAATCAGAGACCACCTGGCCCTACAGGCCAGGATCCGAGCACCGAGACGCTGAACACGCTGCCCCAACACGCACACACCAAGACCCAGCACTGCACCTAGGCACTGCCCCCCGCTTTCAGTCAGAGATCTGTCTCCTCACCCCACCTCTCAGTCAAGAGCCTGCCTTCCGTATTCCAGGTCAGTCTCCCTCAGCCTGCTTGCCTCCTCTCAGCCCCCCTAGAGCGCCCCCCCCCCAGGAACTTCAGACAGAGAACTGGGGACACCTGGGGCCTTTAGGCCTACCCTCTTCCTCTCCTTGGAGGGGGAAAGGTACCTGTGCCACAGATGAGACATCCCAGGATGTAACAACCACATTCCATGTCTAGAAGAGGGATGGTCCTCACACCACAGCCTCCCTGCCTGGCCCCACCTATCTCTCCCACCATAGGAAAAGGAACATACACAGAACCCAGAACCAGGGACCAGTTACCACCACCCTTTCTCTCTGTAGGCTGGTCCCTGTCTCTGTCAGGGGCCCATCTGTCACTATGGGGAGTGTGAAGGGTGGGAGAGGCTGCCTGTTGTCCAGCTTGAGAGAAGAAGGCCCTGAAATGGGCACCAGGGGGGTTGAGACCTTCCTGACCGGGGCCTGCCAACCACAGGCCAAGGCTCTCATAGCCCCGTCTGTCCCGGGTCCCCTGGAGACGTACAGATGAGAGGCCGTGCCTGGGCAGGGCTGAAGACACCCATCCAACTCACCTTTCCTGGCAATTCGGATGCAGTTCAGCCGGGTTTCCTGGAAGTACAGATGAAGGGGCTCAGAGACACAAAAGCCAAACGCACACTCTTACACCTCAGGAACCCTTGTCGGGATCGCTTGTACTTGGCCAAGGCTCACATGCCAGACACAAACTGTTAACTAAGGACACTCCATAGAACTGTGCCTTGAGACCAATGAGATCAAAGAACACAAAAACAGCATGAGAAAGTGAGGTGGGGCCTCAGACA